>NC_064567.1:16619375-17225000 GCF_937001465.1 Orcinus orca | reverse complement strand
CTCCGCAGCGGGAGAGGCCACAGCGGTGAGAGACCTGCGTACCGCAAAAAGAAAAAAAAAAGAAAGAAAGCCTGGGACCTTTCAGGGTTGATACAAACAGTCCAGCAGAGACATCTCAGGTCCAGGTGTCCTCCCTGTAATATCTCACAGTTAGTTAAATGCTTGTGAACATTTCAGAAGTAGAGGAATCTTAGAGATGATCTCATCTAACTCCTTCATTAGAATGTTTCCAATATACTAAATTCAACCTTACTGGCTTTCATATATATCCAGTCAATATTGCTAAAATGAAAGTTTTGGCGTTTGAAAGGGTAAAATTCTGTCATCTGAAAATCATTTTTGTTTGGAGCACTTAATTCTCTGATAATGCTCAATAATTTTAGCATTAGGATAGGCAGGCCGTGGCACTGGTGCCACCTCTTTTGTTAGGATGACCCTCTCTGCATTAGCTTGGTTTCTCTGTTCAAAAGGCAAGGCATGACAGTAGCATTTCTGTTGGCCCCCTTCATGTTTGTCCTCTACATTAGACGAGGCTTCAGGAAAGAAGAGTCTAGATATATAGGTCATAACTGATTTTCTGACTGATTCTTTTTGGGGACTTTTGGAAAAGTTGAGAAGTATATCCTTGGTTAACAATGTATTTATTTGGCTATAGCTCTAGTTTCTTTATATCTTACTACAGAACTTTGGAAAGGTGTTCATTCAATCCAGCACCGTGATCTCTTAGGACCAAAGAAATCTGTCCCCCACTTTCCCGCCATGCCCAGACTTCTGTTATGTCTCTCCTGGCTCTGTCCTCACTCTTGGGTGTTTGTGTTACAGTCACTCAATGTTAAAGCATATCTTAGACTCCTGCAATTCACCAGGCAAAACATTCAGCCTCTGGAGGCATCTTGAATTACCATTCCAGCCCTTTTTTCCAGCCCAGGTCACATTATGATAGGAATCACAATCTTATGCTTGTCAAGAAGTTACAAGGGGCAAAGAGCATCGGTGTTTCTTGTTTTATCTTTGCTGCTCTGAGTTGGTAGTATGTGTTTTGTGGCTGGTCTCTGTAAATGGAGTAGAGAATGAAGAATTTCTGGATTACTGTGTGCTGGTCCCTGCTCCCCGGTCCTGGTGCCAGCCAGTCTCTCAGGGAGATGCTCTGGGACATGAGGACCGCATTAAGTCATGCCTCAAGGCATGGAAAAGGCTAAGGAGGGACTGGGCCCAGATATCCTTCTGATGCCCTTGGGACGAGGCTGTGCGGTAGGCTGTGTAGGCCAGGGTCAGCGCTGTCCTTTCGAAGTCCTCTTTCTTGAGGGTGCCTGGGTGGTTGGAGAGGCTGGCGCTCAGCCGCCGGATGTCTGGGATGCTCTTGGGGATCACATCATTGCAGATGGCGCGGAAGTCCGAGGCCTTCCGCAAGGAGGAGAGCTCCTCGTCCTTGATGGAGATCTTCAGGTCAGGGCTGATCTCAAGTTCAGCCAGAAGGAACTGGGGGGAAACATGGGGTGTGGAAAAGCATGAGGCATTCGTTGTTGAGGACATCACTGGATTCATGATCACGTGCGTTCATGTAGGGAGGTGACTTGCAAAGAGCTTTGGAATCAAGAGACCTGGGTCCCAGTCCTGACTTTCCCACCACCTGCGTAACCTCGGATGAGTCACCTAACTTCTCTCAGCCTCCTTTTCTTCCTCTGTGGAATGATTAATAACAACAGTACTTCACTGGGATATTGTGAGGAGTAAATAAGACAGATATGAGTGACATCTGTCACTGTGCCTGGTACAAAGCCCCTATTAAGTGACTCTTTGTTGTTTCTAGTGTCCCGAATCACCCCCTTCTCTCCTTCCTCCCTCCCACCCACCAAAGATCTTCTAAAGCGCAGACTGACTATTTTGGATAATTTAAAATCAGAAGCTGGGAATTAGAAGGCTGCAGAGAATTGTGCTAGGAATTAAGTGTGCTACAGAGATTTGTCCTCATTTCTTGACTGTTCTTTAAGAGTAGGGGTGAGGTCTGTCATAGGCACCCCCTGCTCAGTGCCAGGCTCATATCAGGAACCTCATCAGTACCATTTAGACTGAGTCCTAACTCTCCCCTCTGTCTCCGGCTTCCCCCGGCTCTAATCCATCCTGCGTGCTACTGTCTGTTATCTTCCTAAAACAGGCCTCTTGCTCTGACTCCCACGTTCATGACCTGGCAGAGGCTATGCATTTTCCAGTTTGTTCCCCGAGGCAGGATTTGAAATCTTCTGCCTGGCTCAGCTGCGTGACTATAGCAGGCTGTCCCCTTCTTAGTCAGACAGTCCTAGTACATGCAGGATGTCAGAGGGCGTCCAGACAGGAGGGGAACTTTGGCGATCTTTGGAGTCCCTCCTTTAACAGCTGAGGAGATTCAGGCCCAGGGAGAAATGGTGGCTTATGCAAGGTTACATAGCTGATGGGCGGCAGAACCAGAACTAAAGCTTAGGTCTCGAACCTGGAATTTTTTCACTGAACCAAACCAAGCGGCCTTGGGTAAAGTTACCTGTGGTTTGGAGGAGAAGTGGGGTCTTGGTGCCAGAGGTATGAGAGGCAGAGGGAGAGAGCCTTTGGGGCGGCCCCAGATTCAAAAATGGGGCTGTCACAGTATGAGGTTACTGAGACACACCTCCACTCAGACAATAGGTTTGGCATTGCCTGGGCACTGCTGGTGAGTCCTGGCTTAAAGCTCTGGCTGGGGAATATTGCCCCGCTCTGTTGCTTGGGTGCAGGTAGAGGAGCCTCTGGGCCAAGCCTAAATCTCTAATTTTGCCTCGACGAAACCCCTAATGCCAACCTTCCCTGGGACGGCATGCGGGAAAGGAGAAGGGGGTGCGAGGAACACTTTCCTCTGGGATGGGCAGGATTCCACTACCTCCACACACAAGTCTAGGCCAGTCCCCCGGGCAACAGAGGTCACTCATTTTCAGGGGCTCAGGTCACTTCTCCAAAAAATAGAGAGAAGGAGCAATGCCTTTTGAGTTACTTGCGTGGCCCACTCTCCCCTCTGCCTACCTCATAGAGCAGCTCTACTTCCTCCAGGGAGCTCTGCAGGACGGGGTTCAAGGGCACCGACGAGGATCTCTTTGGCCGGTGGGCGGCAGGGAAGAGCACGGCTGAAAGAAAAAAAGAGTGAGCTCGCCGGGCTGCAGCGTGCAGTGGCTTCTCCCGTGGGTGAACCCCAAGGTTAGCCATCCAGTCTTGAAAGTGACTGACTCCAAGTGGTGGTGGAGCTGCGAGAAAAAGGGGCAGCTTCTTTAAGACACTTGGTTGTGATTTACCAGAAAACTGGGCAATAACTGTAAAAATTGGTGAGACCTCGAGGTAAGTAGGGCCCCCGGAAGTTGTGCAAAGCGCGGTTTGCGTAACCATACATGACAGCTCTGCTTCTTGATAATGGCGCCCTTGGGCCATCAAGATAGTGTCCAGTGATGTCCAGAGTACTGTGTTGAAGAAGGGAACTGCATAAGCAAGGATTTCTATTAGAAGTGATAAGAATGAAACATCTTCAAAATAAAGGACACTGGTAGGAATCTCCCACCTCCTGGAAAAGCTGGTCGGCTGTAATATTGTTTTCTCTGTAATCCATTTATTATCTAGCCCACAAGTTCCTCAGGGGCTTGGATCAATGTGCTTTCATGTTTATGCCTGTGCAGCATAGCCTGGCAGGTTTCCAGGGTGCCCACAAGGTGCAGTTGTTGGCAGACCGCATCCCTGCATTGATGGGGGCCTTGACGGGCAGAGGGTTAGCCCTGCTTCTGCAGACCATCTTGGGGGATGGAGCCTACAAACTCCAGAGCAATAGTTCCTGGCCCAGAATTTTAGCAGGATTTGTTCTCTTTGCCAGAAAAGTGCCCATTTCCCACAGAATCATAGATTTTAGGACTTGAGAAGGCCTTAGCCTCTGCTCACTCACAGCCTCTGCCTCTGGTCTCAGGTGGAGCTCAGGAGGGCGAGGCATCTCCTTCCTACTCCACAGGTTCACAACCTTGACCATACATTAGGGTCGCCCAGGGTGTGTGGGTCCCAGCTCCAGTAGTTCTGATTTAAGTGACTAGGATGTGATTGAGACAGTAAACTTTTTGAAAGCTTCCTAGGTACTTCTAATGGCAGCCTAGGTTGCCAGTCAGAAGGTGCTTGACCCAAGCCTGTGTAGAAGGAGCTGTTCCTGCTGAGTGGATGCTCCCAATTCAGCCCAATGCTTCCCAGCCTTGACTGTGCATTAGAATCACCTGGGAGCTTTATAAACCTACACGCCCAAGGCCGCCTCCCAGGCCAGTTCATGGGCATCTCTGGGATGGATGTAGGCATCAGGAATTCTGACAGCTCCCTGGTGTTACAACGGGCAGGCAGTGTCCATAACCACTGGGTTACCCAGACCCACCACCAAGCAGCTGGTGCCTGGCTAGAATTCAGAGCTCACTCCCATCCGATGAGGCCTTATAGGGGCATCTGAAGAGACCAAGGCCCTCGTGTTCTCGGAGACAAGAGAGTGGCGGCACAAGGAGGGGTGTACTTTGACCCTACTTTCTCCTTGGTGGGAGGTGACACTAGGACCAGAACTGGTCCTGGACCAAGATGCGGCCTATTCCTTCTTACCATGAAACCCCTTTTCAAGGTAGGATTGAGAGCAACTCCTTTATGTCTTCTCTGTTATTGTGAAATGAAAGGTATTGTTCCCTTTAAAAAGATTCACACTGCAGCAGGTGAAGGGGATAGGAGGGAACAAGGTCCTGGCACGGGGCCCTTTCTGCTGCCTCCCGGGAAGTTATTCAAGGCCAGACCTATACGCTCTTCCCTCAATTGCTTCTCTGCGAACAGCTACTTCCTTTAACATGCACACCCCTGGTGGACCCCTAGTTCTCAAGAGTTGGGAAGAAAATACTTCCTGATGCAAATTTGGGCTTAATAATGGAAATGTTGCTTCCAGGAGGCCTTTTCTCGTAATTTTTAAAATAATAACACAGTTTGGGGAAGATTGTTAAAAAACAATTCAGCCTCTGGACTAGGGCTGATCATTGCTTCAGAAAGTATATGTGGGGAGCACCGGAGTCTCACAGATGGACCCCTTCCCCCTTCTTCCCACCTTCCACGGGTACCCACCACGTTGCTGTGGCTGCTCTGACGGTGTGGGGGGGGGAGGGGCTTTTATGGCCCTCTGGGCTGTGACGTGCAGCCACCTCTGGGGCAGGCGTCTCGGCAGCTCCCCGTGTCTGACCTCCTGTGCATGAGGCTAGGTCTGGAGACCTGGATTCATCCCCACTGGAGATGCTGCCGGTGGTGGGCGAGAGATAAGCTGTGTCTGGCCCACGTCGAAACATTCAGGTAAGAAGTTAAATGACTAGCCACTCCAGAGGTCCTTGTCCATAATGACAGAGGCCGGACCCTGCCAGAATGCAAATGACCCGACCAAGAGCTGACCAACTCCGAGAGGTACACACGCAGACCTTTAAACCAGACCAGCTCCCACGTCGTTAGAAGAACGGCCCTGTGCCCCTAGGAAGCCTTTCCCTGGGACCCCACCGTACACTGCTGTGTTCCTTCTCCATCTCCTTAATTCTCTTTTTATCTTCTTCTTGCATCCTTTCTATACATTTCACATCTTGCTGTCTATTGCTGGCTCCTGGGAGGGAATGAATTTTATGCTTCTGACCTCAGTGTCTGCATAGAGCTCAGTATATATACTGAGTGCAGTCTCAATATATATTTTGGAATGATTTTAAAAATAAACTAGGTATTAAAACAACAACAAAACAGAGCATCCCTGGAGACTCTCCAATTCAGGCTTTGCTGGTTTTCCTCCCTTTCCCTTCTGCCCCATCTCCCAAATTTATGAGGTCATTTTAAGTTCGACTCCGTCCTCGCTGTGAGCGATTATAAGCGGCTTTGGGCAGCCGAGTCATCTTGAGGCTGATAGTTCTGAGGCCTGAATGCTCCCGCTGGACGGCTGTTAGCAGCTGCACCCTCTCGGAGGGAGAAGGGAGAGAGGCGAACGGAGTGGGGAGGCCAGAGACTGGCAGAAGGATCCCACTCCCTCTTGGGCACCACCTGAGTGTGGAGCCTTGGGCAGGAAGGCTGCTGGGACAGTGCTGTTAAGATCACTGACTTTGTGTGTCTTCTGCCTGGTGTAAAACTAGGCCGATTTGTTTCTTCCTTTTTCACTTAACGCTCCACACCCAGCCCACACTCCGGCTGTTTCTTCAGGTTGTGAACGTGCCCACAAGGACCAGTCAGTGTGATCAGGGGACTCCAGAGACTCCCCCATGGCCTTGCATGAAGGTCTGCTGTGCCGGCCAGCCTCGGGCAGGGGGGCCAGGCCCTCGTCCCCGAGCCCCCGGACTCATGAGCCTCCAGGGGACATTGTGAAACACTGGACCAACCCGCATGGAACAAAAAATTTACTTGCTAAAGTTCACGCCACATGCACTAATTTAGTTCAGGAACTGGATCCAGGGATTCATGTGTCTTAGCATGTTCTGTCCGTGTCTTCTGTTGAGAGACACATTTGGACCTCAGGCCAAAGTTGTTCAGATGTGGAGCCCGGACATCCTAACAGCTTATGAGCTCACTGTGGGTCAGTCAGCATGCTTGGTGCTTTCGAGGTAAACATTCACAGCTCATTTTATAGATGAAGAAACTTGGAGGCTAAGAAACTTGCCCTTGGCCACCCAACTTGTTTGTAATAGGCCTGAGATTAAAATCCAGGTCTCAAGGGCTTCAAAACCCAACTGCTGTATTTAAAATAGATAACCAACGAGGACCTACTGTTTAGCACAGGGAACTCTGCTCAGTATTCTGTAATAACCTAAATGGGGAAAGAATTTGAAAAAGAATAGATACATGTATAGGTATAACTGAATCACTTTCCTGTATACCTGAAACTATCACAACATTGTTAATCAACTATACTCCAATATAAAATAAAAATTAAAAACAAAACAAAACAACATACAAACAAAAAATCTCCAATCTCACCAATAGGGTGAACCACGCTATCTTTTTGTAGGTGCATCTGCCCCAAGACTGGGCGTTCTTTAGTTGTGTGTAGCCACGGGAAGGATACATGTAGTTAATTAGGAATGAATGAATGCATATGGTATAAAACATACTCTTAAATGAATCACACATATTTAAACAAATCTCTACCTTTGATTATAATGTGATATACAAGGTCAAATTTCTACAGCCCTATGATCATTCTCTTGCACCAATCCTCGTCTCCTTTGCTCCCTCTTCGTTCCTTTGCAGTCACTAGGCAAAAGCACACCCCATCTCTTTACCTGTTCCACACCTGCACCTGGGTTAAGTGGTCTCACTTGAAATTCGTGATCGTTATTCTCAGGAGGGGCCCGAAATGCTGCCTGACCATTACCCGTATTTCCTGCTTCCCCTCACTCTATTTTAGCGTGAAGTGGATGATGATTTCACACCTCCTCCTTTCTCCTCAAACCAGTTACCGGCCTCGTGCCCAGGTCCTCTGACTTCCCTTCTGTTATTGTGTCCCTGCTCTTATCTCGAGCCAACTTGTCCCCGTGTGCACGAGGTCTCCAATAAAGTTGTCGCTCACCTTTCCACTTTTCTCTCCCACATCATTAATTTTGCCCTCTCTACCGATCTTTCAAGGCAGCATGAAAACACGCTGCTGCTGCTGCTTTAAAAAAAAAAATCCCCCCTTGCTGGTCGCTCTTCCTTCCCCTCCGTCTCCTCGCCTTGCAGACTCCTGGCCGCAGCCTGGGTCTGTCCCCTCTCACTAGCCACACTGACTTCGTAAGGATGTTCTGCTGTGTATTTCCGGGCCCGACTTCTAGATATGCAGCTGCCTGCGGGAGAGTCTCCTTTTGGATTCGTAATAGTTGTCTCTCCTGATCTCCAACCCAGTCCCAACCCCCGCCATCCATCACACCTGCTCCGCACCTCCTGCTTTGTCTGCTGTCTTCCCATCTCTCGTAGCTGCTCAGGTCAAAACCTGGGAGTTGTCAGTCATCCTTGCCTTTTCTCTTTCTTTCACATCCCACACCCCACTAATCAGCAAATCTTGTTGGCTCTACCTTCAGAATAGATCTGGAATCTGGCTATTTCTTACCACATCCCAGCTAGCCTCCTGGTCCAAACCTTGAACATTTCTCCTAATGGTGTCTCTGTTTCCATCCTTGGCTGCCAACTTCATCCTCCTCATTGTATTCTATTTTTTTTTTTGGCCACGCCACGCGGCATGTGGGATCTTAGTTCCTCTGCCAGGGGTTGAACCCGTGCCCCTGGCGGGGGAAGCGCAGAGTCTTCACCACTGGACCTGCCAGGGAAGTCCACCTCATTGTATTCTTAACACAGCAAGTAAAGTGATTCTGTGAAAACATTGGTTGGATGATGTCAATTCTCTGCCCAGAAACTTCTATGGCTTTCCATCTGCCTCAGAGTAGAAGCCAAAGATCTTCAGATGGCCACCAGGTATTGTGCGACTTGACCTCTTACTACCTCTCTGCACTCATCTGCTATTATCCCCTGGCTCATGCCCCTCTAGCTGCAGGCCTCCTCACTGTTGCTTGAGCTCACCAAGCATGCCTCTGCCACAGGGCCTTTGAACTTCTGTTCCATCTGCCTGGAATACTCTTTCCCTGGAGACTGCATAGCTCACTCCTGTGTTTCCTTAAGGTCTCAAGTCACCTCCTCAGTGAGGCCCTCCCTGACTCTCCTATTTAAACTTGTGATCCTTTATATCCTCTAATCTGTCCCAACCTATTGCCATCCAATGAACCAAATATTTTATTTCTATATGTGCTTATTGTCTGTTTCCTTTCCCTAGGACGTCAGCTCACAAGGGCAAGGGATTTTGTCTGTTTTGTTAATGCTGTATTCCCAGTGCCTAAAATCCTGCCGGTGACTGTTGAATGAATAAACAATCCCATAGAAACACATTCACTCTCCTTGTTACTCAACTCCATTGTTTTCAGAGTGCCTCACCAAATCCTTCTCTTTTTAACAGGGTGATTCTGGAACTTATTTGCAGTTACAGGTCCTGGATAATTATCAGAAAGTAGATGTCTTCTCCTGTCTCCATCACACCCTCCCTTTATCTATGAGGAACCACTGTTTGGGTCTAGGAGAAACCGATTTTTTTTTTTAATTGAAGTATAGTTGATTTACAATGTTATGTTAGTTTCTGGTGTACAGTAAAGTGATCCAGACATATGTATATATACACACACACACACATATATATTTAGTTATACATATATATTCTTTTTCATTATAGGTTATTACAAGATACTGAATATAGTTCCCTGTGCTGTACAGTAGGTCTTGTTGTTTATCTAGTTTATATAAGGTAGTTTGTATCTGCTAATCCCAAACTCCGAATTTATCCTTCTCCCATGCCTTTCCCCCTTTGGTAACCATAAGTTTGTTTTCTCTGTCTGTGAGTCTGTTTCTGTTTTGTAAATAAGTTCATCTGTATCATATTTTAGATTCCACATATAAATGATATCATATGATATTTGTTTTTCTCTGACTTACTTCACTTAGTATGATAATCTCTAGGTCCATCCATGTTGCTGCAAATGGCGTTATTTCATTCTTTTTATGGCTGAGTAGTATTCTGTTGTGTATATATGTACCACATCTTTATCCATTCATCTGTCAATAGACATTTAGGTTGCTTCCATGTCTTGGTTATTGTGAATAGTGCTGCTATGAACATTGAACTGCATGTAACTTTTCAAATTATGGTTTTCTCCCGATATATGCCCAGGAGTGGGATTGCTGGATCATATGGTAACTCTATTTTTGGTTCTTTAAGGAACCTCCATACTGTTCTCCGTAGTGCGTGCACCAGTTTACATTCCCATCAACAGTAAAGAAGGGTTCCCTTCATACCCAGAGAAGCTATTTTTAATTATCTCAGTCAAGGCTTGCACCTGCACCTGTCTTGCTCCCCAAGCCTTACCTCCTTCAAGCTTTCTTGCCCAGACGTATAGGCAGAAGCCTCCCTAAATGGAAGAGCCTATTTTTGCTTTGAGCCTGATCTTCTCTTTGACTTTTTATAACCTGGGATAAAAATCTCTTCTTCCCTCCCATCTCCCAAATAGGTTAAAAAAAAAACAGAACAATATTAAGGCTGACCATGGTTTCCATGTAACTGTGCACAGCATCTGTACCAAAGAGCTTATTGGAAAGGATTCACACTGTAGACCATATCATACCAAAATACAACCATATTTTTAATGAATCAGTTGAAGCAACTCTATGGAAATGACTGTGGGTGTGGAAAGGAAAAGCTCTCATTTATAAAAAGTCTTTTGCCAGATCCTACTGACGTCATTTACTTTTTTTTTTTTTTTTTGCGGTACGCGGGCCTCTCATTGTTGTGGCCTCTCCCATTGTGGAGCACAGGCTCCGGACGCGCAGGCTCAGCGCCATGGCGCACGGGCTTAGTTGCTCCGTGGCATGTGGGATCTTCCCGGACCGGGGCACGAACCCGTGTCCGCTGCATCGGCAGGCGGACTCTCAACCACTGTGCCACCAGGGAAGCCCGTCATTTACTTTTTTGCTCCTGAGCCAGCCCTTCAGAAACACAGTGATGTTCTGAGGTAGCCAGGACCTTGGCCCCGTGTGTTGGGGTCCCCTGGAGTGCTTCTGAAAGGGCTGCTGTGTGTTGGCTGCCCTTGGCCAGAATGTGCCACCACCCAGGGGGAGCACCTGGAAGGGATGCAGGGGCGTGAGTGAGGACATTGAGACTCTGCCTCTGCAGACTGGGCTGGGGGAGTGAGATCCAGCTCTAAGCTTCCGGCTGAGGGATCTGGGGAGTGCTAAGTTCTCCCCCATCCTCCAGCTTTCTTACCTGTTAGTGGTCAGAATAACGCCTCCTAAGGCAGTGACCATGGAGTGAATGAGGTGGCCGCTTAGTCATGCTGGACCAGTGAGTCAGTTGACACTTACTGAAAACACCCATCCGGGGCCCTTCCCTTCACGGAATATTGACGACTGAAAACACACATAGCACTAAACTGGACACGTGAAGATGACATACATTCCACCACTGCAGGGCCACCCTTCCTTATGAAACTGCTTGTCAAAGAAATAACATATGTATTTAACAAAAATCAGATACTTATAGGAATTAATACGTGTATGTTTTTTTTTAAGACTGGCTAGTTCCCTGCAGCCCCCCAGGTGGTGTGCCGGCGGGACCTGGGTGGGGCTGGGACTTGGGCCAGGTGTGTCCACTTCCCAGCAGCCTCACTAACCACAGGTGGGTCCCTTGGTCTTAATCAAGGCGGTGGGGCTGGAGCAGCCATCCTGGCACAGGGAGCCGCCTCCCAGGGCGGAATCCTAGAGAGCGCCGAGGGAGAGGCTGGGAGAAAGGTAGGAAAAAAAAGATGTCCTGATGGCAGGGTGTATTCCTTTTGGGTTTATTTCCACACTTCTACCCGTGGAGGCAGGGGGTGGTGCTGGGGGGGATGGAGGAGGAGTTTTGTAGGGAGAAGTCGCCCTCTGACTGTTTCCAGAGGGAATTCTTCTAAATTAGGCCTAGCACTGGGGTGGGGGGCAGGGTTGGGGTAAGGATGCAGGTGAAAGGAACAGTTAATACATTTGGAAAAACTGGTTTTTCTCTGGGTGTGCCTCCCATTCCGTCATAAAAAAAGGGCAATTGTGTATTCCTTTTATGATTAGAAAAAAATGTTGAAAACGAAAAAAAAAAAAAAATCAACTACGTGGAAGACTTCTGATGATGGTTGGAAGGGCTCCGCGTCATTTGTTGGCCCCGAACACTGATATGAACGGCTAATCCGGCACTTAGCATCAGCTGCCTCACCATGGCCTCTGTTTCAGCTGTGTTGGCCTTGTGTCTTTATACAGATTGTTATCATTATTGGGGAGCAGACCCTCCCCAGTGAGGAGGGGTGCAGCCAGAGCAGCTGCTCTCAGGACGTTGCTATAGAACCGATAGGTTTTCTGTTGAGAACCTCAGACTTTCTTTCATGAAATTTTTTCCTTTTCTAAGTGGTAGGTAATAGCTGACATTTATATAGCTCCTCATTTACAAAGCGTTTTATTTACATTTTTCAATATGACCCTCACATGACAACACAGTGAGGGTCAGTTTTTGCTACTGTTAATATGTTATCTGTTCATGAACTAAAGCTCAGAGAGGTTAAGTCTTCCCAGACATCACACAGCCAATGAGAGGCAGAACTTAAATCTTTGAGTTCCTTGCAGGATAGCTCATCATGTGCCTATTGTGTTTACAAGCCTTGTAGTAAATCAAATCATCTCATTTGGCTTTCTAACAGCCTGTGCATTAAAGAGTGGATATTATCATCCTTTTTTAATAGGCAGGTTAAGGAAGGCCCCCAGGGTCACACAGGGGTAAGTGGCAGAACACAGCGCCAGGGTCTCTTTGCTCTGCGATTCCAAGTGTTGCCCCCAGAGTTTGCACACGTGATGAGCAGGGAGATGTGTGTGTGAGGGAATAAAAACCCTAACAAGTGCATTGGCTTTTTCTTTCCCCGGTTTCACATCTGCTCTGCGCCCCAGCTGGCCGTCCCTTCCTTCCCTGACACTCTCGTTGAGAACCAGGGGGCTCATCTTTTTGTTGCTGTGCAGTCGTCACCCTATTTTGGATCTCTGGAAACACCAGTGAGCCTGACTTCTTTTTCCAGTTCTTTCCAGGAGAGAGACCTCAGTTGACTTTAGGCAGTGGAGAGATCTCAGTTCAGATCAGTGTGGAGCAGTCAGCACTATTGGTCCCTTGCTTCCTAAGTGATAGACCCTCATTGACTGGAGATGCCGCCAGTGTCTGCCCACGGGAGCCATAAACGATGCCAGGCCGGCTCTGAGAAGCTGTGTCCCGAGAGCAAGGAAGTCGGCCATGGGGAGCAGCCTTGCTGGGCTCCTTCCTTTCCGAGGGGGCTGGCCAGGGCGGTAGCAGCCGGGCAGACACGAGGGTGCTGAGGGGCTACTCGTCCTCTCCTGCTGCTGGACCAGCTCTCTCCAGCTGGAAAGATGCGTCCACTGCTGCTCAGGAAGCAGCGTGGAGCCCTCCACGTGGACACCCCACTCCCTCCAGGTAGCAGGCCTCTTGCCGGTCAGCACCCCCAGTCCCTTCATGTCAGTATCAGTCCTGAGCACCTGCTCCCCGCACGCCCTGCCCAGCTGCAGCAGCCTGGGGGGTACTCAAGGGAGTCTGTCCACATTCTACGAAGCAAAGATGACTTCCCTCTGGCCTGTTAGAAAGGGATGCTCTCTGCATTCTCCCCCTCGACCCAGTTCCCTCAGCAACTTTGATTTTTTGGTGTCATTTCCCCCATCACCTTCTAATACCTTCTAGCATGTTGAGGAGCATCAAGCAATTGGCAGAGATGAGATAAAAGGAGGGTGCAGGGCTTCTAATTTCTTCCTGCTCTCTCCATTCTTCCCCCCAAATTCCTAATTGTATCGAAGAAAGAAGAATGAGCATCCAGCAAACAAATAAATTAAAAGCAACTCACCCCTGCTCCACCTGTGCGACAGAGTGGCCTGAGCGTCATAATACAACAGCAGAAGCAGCAACGTCTTCCAACACATCTTTTCCTCCGAAAAGGTGAAAAGTCGCCCTCAGACCCAGTGGGACCCCAGGAGCTACAGGTATGCCCGTACTGGTCCTCCCAGTGTGACGATATCGTTCTTACCTCCCCTTCTTTTTCAGACCTGCAGAGGTGCCCTCTCCTGCCTCAGAAGGGTAGAGGCAAGGGCTGCCTCCTGGGGAGGACAGGAGCGGGACCTCTGTTAATCCTACTCTCTCTGGGATTGGGGCACTGGGCTTCCACAGAGAGACTCTGTTTTTGAGCACATCTGGAGTGACTCATGGGGCATGTGATCTCCTTGGCAGTGGGGTGGATAAATATAATTTCTGTACTTGAGTTCCATGTGTTGGATGCACCCACTGGAATTTTCTTTAACAAACAGACTTGCGGAACTTGTTAGAGAGCCCGGCAAAGACCTGGCTGCTGTCCCCGTACACACACACACACACACACACACACACACACACACACACAGCCAGGGGCGAGGGCTGCAGCAAGAGCCAGGTGGCTTGCCTGGTAGACGCCGGGGGCCGACTGAGCCCAGAGTTGCCTTCAGGACAGCAGAGTCATTGTGGTGTCTGGGCTGAGTGTCACTTGTTCCCTTCCCTGCAGCTAGCCCTTGAGGAGCAGGAGAGAGCTGCCGTGGCGCCTGGGTATTGTGCAGGCAGGTGATGATCCAGGGGCCCACAGGTGACCCCATTCACATTCGTGACAGCCCGATTTCTGGACTGTCTAGATCTGGTACCAAATCACTTTGATCCTCTCAAGCAAACTGGTAGTGTTTTTCCAAGATCATTCTTTTGGCATTAATTAATTTTTATTGAGATATACTTGGTATATAACATTGTGTAAGTTTGAGGTGTACAGCGTGTCAATTTGATACACTTCTCTGTTGCAAGATGGTCACCACCATGGCTTGAGCAACCAACTTCATTGCATCACTTAATTATTCTTTTTTGTGGTGAGAACTTTTAATATCCATGACCATTTTTAAAGTTCTGCCATAGACACCTTGATTTTGTCCGATTTCCTCACCTTCTCTGAAATCATAGACGTACGACGCTAAAGCTTGTGGGATATTTGAAGTTGATTTCACTCTGTGGGTTTCCAAGCTGTGGAGGTGGTGCCAGGGTGAATGAGCTGCTGGAAAGGACACCTCTTTGCTTCAATCAGAAGAGCTTTTTATCTGTTAGAGGAAGTTGCTTGAAAAAAAGAAAACTTGGCTACAACATTTGCAAAACACTGATCTTTCTAATATTAGGAATCGCTATTGGGTGCTTACTTTGCTCCAGGCACTGTGCTAGGTGCTCTCATTGTATTCATTGATTTAATGCTTGAAACAAACTATGAGGTCCATATAGAACAACCCTCTCCAATGGAAATATAATTCGAGAAACAAATGTAATTCAAAATGTTCTAGCAGCCATGTCAAGAAAGTAAAAAGGAACAGGGAAATCAGTTGTAGTAATACCTTTTATCTAACCCAATATATCTACAATATTATAGTTTCTACATGTAATCAATACAACTTTGAGAAGCTATTTTCTATTCCTTTTTCATACTAAGTCTTTGAAATCCAATGTGTATTTCACACATTTAGCACATTTCAATTCAGACCAGCTGCATTTCAAGTAATGGCTACAGATGGCCAGTGGCTACTGCATTGGGCAGAGCTGGGCTAGAAGGTAAGAGGGCAGGTTCTGCAGCCAGAGGACCACAGTAGGTTTAATTAACGTCCATCACCTCACATGGTCACACATTTTTTTTTTTCCTGTGTTGAGAACTTTTAAGATCTACTCTTTTAGCAACTTTCAAATATACAATACAATGTTATTAACTATAGTTACCATGATATATGTTACACCCCCAGAACTTATTTATCTTATAACTGGAAGTTTGTACCTTTTGACCACCTGGACCCATTTCTCCCCCCTCCCCCAGCTCTGGCAACCACCAAACTGTTTTCTGTTTCTGTGAGTTTGGTTTTTTAAGATTCCATGTATAGGGACTTCCCTGGTGGCACAGTGGTTAAGAATCCACCTGCCAATGCAGGGGACATGGGTTCGAGCCCTGGTCCGGGAAGATCCCACATGCCACGGAGCAACTAAGCCCGTGCGCCACAACTACTGAGGCCTGTGCTCTAGAGCCTGCGAGCCACAACAACTGAGCCCACGTGCCACAACTACTGAAGCCCGTGTGCCTAGAGCCTGTGCTCCGCAACAAGAGAAGCCACCACAGTGAGGAGCCTGTGCACTGCAGCGAAGACCCAATGCAGCCAAAAATAAATAAATTAATAATAAAAAAAAGATTCTATGTATAAGTGAGATCATATAGTATCTGGCTTTCTTTGACTTATTTCACCTAGCATAATGCCGTTAAGGTCCATCCACGTTGTTGCAAATGGCATAATTTCCTTCTTTTTTACGGGTGAATAATATTCCACTATATTTTTACATACCACATTTTCTTTATCCATTTGTTGATGGACACTTAGGTTGTTTCCAGGTTTTGGTTATTGTAAATAATGCTGCAATGAGCATGGGGGTGCAGATATCTTTTTGAGATAGTGATTTCATTTCTTTGGATATATCCCCAGAAGTGGGATTGCTGGATCATACGGAAGTTCTATTTTTAATTTTTTGAGGAACCTCCATGCTGTTTTCCATAGTGGCTGCACCAGTTTGTATTCCTACCAATAGCGCTTAAGGCTGCCCTCTTCCTGACATCCTCACCAATGCTTGTTATCACTTGTCTCTTTGATGCTGGCCATTGTTGACAGGTGTGAAGTGATATCTCGTGGTTTTGATTTGCATTTCCCGGATGATTAGTGATGTTGAGCATCTTTTCATGTATCTGTTAGTCATTTGTACTTCTTCTTTGGAAAAAGGTTTATTCGGTTCCTCTGCCCATTTTAAAATCAGTTTGGGTTTTTGCTATTGAGTTGTATGGATTCTTTATATGTTGCAGAAATTAACCCCTTGTCAGATACATTATTTGCAAATACCTTCTCCCATTCCGTAGGTTGCCTTTTCATTTTGTTGATGGTTTCCTTTGCTGTTCAGTGTACTTCCTTTTTAAATCTGCAGGGTTTGCCCAAAGGACCTGGCACAGGACTGGGTGCTTTGCAGTTGCCCCTTGAATATTTGCTGATTGGTGCTGAAGCTGAGAAAGTTTCCACTCCCCCTGTTCTCTTGCCAGGAGAACTCCCATGAGCGAGGAGGTTGCTGGGGAGGGAAGATGGACATGACTGGCCTGGCCACTGGTCCTGGAAACCAGGACCAGAAAGCACAGTCTTGGTCTCCAGTCCTGGACTTTCTCATCTTCAAATGCAAATCATCAAACTGTCACCTACTAATTGCTAAGCTCGGATGAGGATTAGCTTTTGGATCTGGGCTGGGGACAAATGTGTTTGCTACTCATTTCATCTGATAAGGCAGGCCCTCTCTCCCACCACTTCACCCCAGCAGCAGGAGGCGAACGTGTTCAGTTTCTCTAGGAGCCTGATGGAAGTCTTGGGAAACCTTGGCCTAACACACTGATTTTCTTCTCTCTCCACGTTTTTCTTGGTCTTGCTGCAATTCCATGCACGCTGGGTAAGACTGACAAGTGAATGCAAGCACTGCCTTTTGTAACAGCACAGTAAACCCACAACAGTGGAGTTTCCCACAGCTACTGATTATGTGTCAAATACTTTTTTGTGGGGAGGGATGTTCTCCTTAAGGCAACAGTTGTCAAGTCCATTTTCACCTCTGAACTCCCACTGCACCTACCTGTGTATCTCTTGTCAGCACCATTTTCCAGCTTAGTGACATCTACCGTTTATTGAATTCTGACCATGCACCTTATTTCATTCAATGTTCACAGCAAATCTGTTCAGTGGATGCTGTAATAGAGTTCATTTTACAGAAAACTGGAGCTTAGAAAGTATAAATAACGAAGGTCACACAACTACTGTATGGTAGAAACTTCCACATACTGCCTGGTAGGGACTGAGATGAAACAAATACCAATAAAGCAGCTTCTATAGGTTGGAAGAGTGATCAGTAGAGGGAGAGCTGAGCGGGGACCCATGTAATGGTGATAGTTGTGTGTGAGTGAGGGGGGGGGCAATTCTGTTCATTTTGAGGGCATCTGACTTTAGCACAGAAGTGGCCCAGTCAACCCCCATTTGATTGTCATTCCACTCATTCATTCATCTACTTTTGGAGCAATAGGTATAGGAAACCAAATAAGATATGGTTCCTGCCATCAAGGACCTTCATTCTACTGCGGGAAATAGCTCCACAGAGATTTAGAGCACGTGATGTTAGATTTAATGAAGGATCCTATGGTGGGAAATGAGAGAGGAGGGGGGTCAGGGAAGGCTTCTTGGAGGGGTTGACACCTGAATCAAGATTTTAGGCATGAGCTGGATTTAACTAGATTGTGGGAGAGGGTACAGTGAAAGCTGGGACAACCTGAAAAGTGGCACAGAAGGGGAGAGGTGACTTGATGTGTATGAGGAGTTAAGGGGTTTGGCCTTTTGCTAGAAGATCAGGGATGGGCAGTGGGAGAGAGGCTGGTGGGAAGGCAGGGCCCGGTCACACCTCGACTATACCCTCCTGGGAGTAGGTGGTCAGGGAGGGTCACCCGCAGGGGAGCGAGGTGGTTGGCTTTCTTGTGGCTGTGCTGTTGAGGGTGGATTTGCCAGGGTAGAGACCAGTCAGGGAAGGAGAGGATACAAAGTTCTAGGGAGAGACAGAAGGACCTGAAACAGGGCAGAAGCTAGTGGTGAAGGAGAGGAAGGCATGGGTTTGAGAAAGATTGAGGAGGTAAAGTCAGAAACGCACAATGATTTCTCAGAGGAGGAGCTGAGCGAGGGAGAGGGGCAGCAGCTGAGACATGCTGGGGTGTCCCCAGTGAGTCTGGGACACAGAGCGGGGGGCGCTGCTTTCGCGGACACTGTGATTTCGGTGTTGGGTGTGTTGAGGCTCACGCGTGCGCTGGCTGTCTCTGTTCCTGGGTTTCCAGGGCGCGTGCTCCCTGCCATGCCCTCTGTGATGTGCCGCTGCTCTTTACCCGTAGCCCTGGGGACGGCCTCTTGCTCTCTGATTTGGGTGCTGTCTTCTGCACTGGGGTTCTCTGCTGTGGTCTGCAGCTGTGAGGACAGGAGAGAGTGTAAGTTCTTCCTGGATAGAAGAGTCACCTGTGGATGGATTAGGATATGAATGAAGGTAGATCTGCCTTTGGGGGGAAATAGGGACACTGGCTTCCTCCTTCTGGGTCTTCTCCCTTAGCTGGGGGCGGGGGTACCTTAAGATCCCCACTTTATCTGGTTGACTCCATTCATCCTCCACATTCTGGCTCTCCCTGGGAAGCCCTCCCTGACTAGAGTGACTCCCCGATTAAGCATGTTCAGGGGTCTGTGAACCTCTCCTTTGTGTCGCATCCCAGTTGCGATTTTACTCTGTGATATTTTGATTCAGCCAATTAAATGGCAGACGGTAAGCCCTATGCAGGCAGAGACTGTGCTAACGTTTGCTCACCATCGTGTTCCCTGTGCTAACGTTTGCTCACCATCGTATTCCCTGTGCCAACGTTTGCTCACCATCGTATTCCCTGTGCCAACGTTTGCTCACCATCGTATTCCCTGTGCCAACGTTTGCTCACCATCGTATTCCCTGTGCCAACGTTTGCTCACCATCGTATTCCCTGTGCTAACGTTTGCTCACCATCGTATTCCCTGAGCTAACGTTTGCTCACCATCGTATTCCCAGGAACGTCTGGCACTTACGAGGTGCTCTAGGGCAGCCAGGCAGTAGGGGTCTCAGTCAAGGTCCTGGCAGGAAACACTTTCTGAAAAGGAATTGAAAAGACTCTAATGAAGGGACTATTTATAAAGGAGTGAAAGGATTAAGGGAGCAGTCCTGGGACTAGCCATGGTGGGAGGCTGTTACCACTTGTTAGGGATTGAAGTATGTCCTCCAAGGAGAGAGATATATATTTCCTTTTTTTTGGCTGCGTCGAATTGTTGAGGCATGCGGGATTTTTTGTTGCAGCGCGTGGTCTCTTCGTTGTGGTGCTCAGGCTTCTCTCTAGTTGTGGTGTACAGGTTTTTTCTCTCTCTAGTTGTGGCGCACGGGCTCCAGGGCACGTGGGCTCTGTAGTTTGTGGCACGCGGGCTCTCTCATTGAAGCGAGCTCAGTAGTTGTGGCACAAGGGCTTAGTTGTCCTGGGGCATGTGGGATCTTAGCTCCCCGACCAGGGATTGAACCCATGTCCCTGCATTGGAAGGCGGATTCTTTACCACTGAACCACCAGGGAAGTCCCTATATTTCTCAATTAATTAATTAATTTAGGCTGCACCGGGTTTTCGTCGTGGCACGTGGGATCTTCGTTGTGGCACGTGGGATCTTTAGTTGCGGCACGCGGGCTTCTTAGTTGCAGCATGTGGGATCTAGTTCCCCGACCAGGGATCGAACCTGGGCCCCCTGGCATTGGCAGCATGGAGTCTTACCCACTGGACCACCAGGGAAGTCCCCAAGGAGATGTTTTGAAGTCCTAAATCCGTTTTTGTGAATGTGATCTTATTTGGAAATAGGGTCTTTGCAGATGTATTCAAGGTAAGATGAGGTCATTAGGGTGGGTCCTCATCCAATCTGACTGGTGTCATTATAAGAGGAGACATAGGCAGAGACACACAGGGAGAAGACAGCTGTGTGGTGATGGAGACAGAGATTGGAGTGATGCACCTATAAGCCAGGGAACACCAAAGATCGTTGGCAATCACCAGAAGCTAGAAGAGGCGAGGAAGTCTCCCCCACATGTTTCAGAGGGAGCATGGGCTTGCTAACATCTTGATTTTAGACTTCTAGCTCCCAGGACTGTGAAGTGATACATTTCTGTTGGTTTCAGCCATCTAGTTTGTGGTACTTTGTTACAGCAGCTCTAGAAAGTTCATACACCACTTCTGGGCCTGAAGGGACAAGGGGAAGAAATGAACCATTTGCAATGATCTGCAGCAGAGGGGCCACCTGCCAGGAGCTATGGCCCAGGTAGAAGAACGCAACTACTGCAAACCCTGGCCGAGCAGGGAGGGAACAGGGGAATAAAGGCCTTGACCTCTCACCTCTCCCACTTTCTAATGTCCATGTCCTGCTCCCATCAGCCTAACCCATCTGGCAGCCAGAGGGCAAGGAAGCTTGGTGATGTGGTCTGTAGGAGTCAGCCTCCTAGACACAGAGCAGAGAGGCTGGGGAGAGTGATCTGGAGGGCAGGGAGAGGAGGTCTCATAGAGGAAGTCAATAAAGTATTGACTGAATGAGTGAATGAGTGAATGAATGAGTGGGAGCATGATGGAGGCAGAACTGCAAGTTAATCCGCATTTCTAGTTTGGGAGCAGATGACTTTGTGGCACTGCCCTGTCTCCATCCCTAGGCGAGAAGAGAGGAGTCACAGGATTTTCACAGGTAGGGCGTTTTGGGTCAAGCTTGCAGCCCCGCCCTCTGGCGTAGCACCCAGGTTTCGAGTCTTGAGAAGCATCCCTCTTTGTTTGTTCCGTCAGCACCTTTAGGCCGGATTCTATTTTAGGCTCTGAGTGAGGTCATTTGGAACAACTACAGAAACACAGCTGTAGTTATGAAGTACCAGCCTCCGGAGCAGAAACGTCATCGGCCCTCAAGGGTGGCCAGCATGAGTGGCTCAGTCGCACATGCAGGCTTGTGCCAGGCCGGCCAGGCCGGCCCCCTGCAACGTGCACCGAGCAAAAGGAGCACTGGGGTAATTCAGCTCCTGTGTTGACCTGGGCCCTCAATAACCAGGTGCTGCTGGCTCTGCCAGCTGGAGCAGCGATACAGGGGAGTCAAGGTGGCCCACCGACTGATGGGCCAATCGAACAAAATGGGCCAGACCTCTCCTCTGGTGGAAATATCGTCAAGACCAGGCTGTACCGGCGCAGCCTCTGAAGCTGGGTTTACGTGTCACTAAAACATCTGCAGTGTGATCGGGTCAGCTACTTGGCTTTGTATAGACCCGATGACGGCCTCATCTCCATCCTCCATCAGGTAGCTTGACCTGCCCAGCCCAGGATCTTTTTCTTTCTCAGATTAAAAATAACCAATTATACCCTTTGCTTCTAGGGGTTTTTGTTTGTTTGTTTGTTTGTTTTTGCTAAAACAGAGGCAGGGCGCGAGTAGAGATTTGGATGGAACAGATTCTCGGTGTTCCCATGCATTGCTCGGGTTTTCTGACTATGCTGAGAACGCTGTGAATTCCTCTCAGAATTTTCCCAGATGACGAGCATTCACTGGTGTCCACCATGTTCAAGCCACTCTGGGGAAAACATAAGCAGTGGCTCCGCCCTCTGAGAGATGACTACTGTTTCCTTTTTTAGCAACCAAAGAGTTTCTGTAGGTGCTGAACCAGGAGGGCACCTCAGGGCAGATGTCGAGACTCCTCATTCACTAAACACATATAAGGCAGGCAGGAGACCTTGAGAGGAGAGGCAAAATGAGTTCTTTGAGAAGCCTCTTTTGGTGTGAAACGCTCTGGGGAGAAGGTGGTCTAATTTGCACAGGGAGTCCCAGGGTATTCAGTGAGGGAAGGACTGGATATTAACTCTATTAGTCAGGATTTGCAAGGTTACACTGCTTTAACAAATAACCCCAAACTTTCAGTGGCTCACAACAACAATACTACACGTTTGTTTCTTACTCATGCGACATATGCATCCTGAGCTGGCCATGGCTTTACTCCATGTTGTCTTTGTCCTGGGATCCTGGATAGTGGAGCAGCTTCTATATGAAGCACTGTTTGGTCTTCATAGCAGAGGGAAAAAGATTCATGTAAACCACACTCTGGTTCTTACAGTTTCTGCTCCAAAGTGACACACGTCCCATATTTCAATTCCTCCCACATTTATCAGTAAATGGCTAAAACAAGTCAGGGGGCAACTCCTGAGTTCAGCAGGGCAGGGATGTATAATTCTCCCGTAGGATGGAAAAATGGAATATGTGGTGAACATTAATACAACCTGCCATATTTATCTGCACCTTCCTCCTGAGGTTCATAATTAGGGAGATGGGGGTATAGCTCAGGGGCAGAGCATGTGACTGCAGAATTAGGGAGATCGATTATTGTTGGCATCAGGCAGCTCTGATCATGGCCAGTTGCAGAGATGGGCAAGTGGATTCCCAAAATGAAGTTACCATGAAGTTAGAGAGAGAGAGAGAGAAAAAAAAAATCCGATGGGTCCACCTGAGTGAGGCTGGAGAGAAGGGGGTAATGGTTCTGGGTCCACGAGGTGCTTGCTGGAACCCATCCTGACCCAGTTCTCCAGGGTTTGGCCCACCCTGAGAAACAGCTAAAGGAATCCTTGGGAGAGGAGCTCAGATTTTTGGTGTAGTTTTCTTTTTTCCCACAGCTTTATTGAGAAATAATTGTCATATATCACTGTATAAGTTTAAGGTGTACAGCATGATTGTTTGACTTAAATATATTGTGAAATGATTACCACAATAGGTTTAGTTAACATTCATCATCTCATATAGATACAATAAAAAAAAGAAGAAAAAAGAATTCTCCCTGTGATGAGAACTCTTAGGATCTACTCTCTTACCAACTTTTCTATATATCATACAGCAGTGTTAACCATAGTCCTCATGTTGTACATTCCATCCCTAATACTTATTTTATACCTGATACTTTGTATCTTCTGACCACCTTCCTCCAACTCGCCCTCTCCCTGGTGTAGTTTCTTGACTGAGCATAGGCCAGAGGGTGGCTTCCAAGGGGCGCTTTGCTTATCCTGACTCTACACCCAGGGGAGTAAAACTTTTCTCCAGCCACCAGCCTGCCACTGCTGTTGGCACAGCTGGAGAAGACTAAATAAGATTTGACCCCTTCCCAAGGCTTCTCAGTTCCTTTGCATTTTCTCCCTCTATCCCCTACCTACATACTAATCAGAAGTCAGATATCTTTGGATATAAAGAGGCAAAGGAGTTGGGGTTTTGAAAAATTCAGACTGGATTTCTAGCTACTACCAACTCTGGAAACTGGTTGAGGCTGTTTGTACTACAAACTGTGAAGAGGGACATCTGTTACATAAAAATGTATACGTCACAATTCCTCCAAGAATTATGGCCTAGAAGGCAAGACATAGAATTTAGAAAAAAACTCACAACCAAGGCAATATTTGCTAAGAACAACAGGTATTAAATGTAAGAGACAAATAAGCCTTAGTATGCTAATCCACTGAGATGTTGGGAACGTTTGTTATAGCTAGACTGTAACATGACTAATGTAGTGTGTGTGTGTGTGTGTGTGTGTGTGTGTGTGTGTGTGTGTGTGTGTGTGTGTGTGTGTGTGTGTGTGTGTGTGTGTGTTGTGGAGAGGTGGGAATAGACGTCAGAGATCCAGAAGGAGTTTCTCAGAATGGAAAGTTCTGTGGGGTGGGCATCTTAGCTGCTCTTTGACTCGATTCCATAGAAGGAGAAGATAGTGCTGAGACTTTATGGAAGAAGTGGTCGGTGTCTCTGCAAGTTAAATCCCATCTTCTCCCCTAAACTCTCGCCTGGAAGGGATTTGATGAAGTGGATGTGAAAATACACTATGAAGCTGTAACTTACAGTAAGTGGCCCATCGGACCAGCCCCTCAGAGCCAGTGGGTGGCCAGGAAGCCAGGAGAAATAGCCGGGGAGGAGTCTAGTTTCCTGATCTCCGCAGGCTTCAGGAAGAGAGGCTAGTTATGCAGGGAATTTCCTGCCTTCGAAGTCCTTCATGCCAATAACCACAGTTCAGCAAATTCACCTCCTGGCTACTTTTGGGAATTTTCAAAAAATACCTCAGAAGCCCTTTTAGGTTTGTCCTTAAAATCCAAACCCATTTCAGGACTGGTTCATTTCTGAATCAGATTTTGGTAAAAAAAAAAACAACAAAACCTGACAATTAGTTTATTTCATCAGCTTTCAAAATGGAAGAAACTCTTTTATCTTTTCTTCTTTATTTGGAAATTCTGGGGTGGGGGGAGAATTTGTTCTTGAAAGAATAAGAGGTGGGTGGAGGGCGGGGAGAGGTTAGAAAAATACCTTGGTTTCTGGATGGCGCTGTCAGAGCTAGAGCCGGCCAGGGGCTAGGATAAGGCTGATTGGGGTGGGATGAGGCTGTCGGCAGCCGATTACACACAGTATTGTCACTTTAAGAAAAGGGGGAGGCCAGTCTAGGGAAAGGAAGGAGGAGTCAAGTAACAGAGAGGCACCACCCCTGCCTGTTTTGAGGATGAGAGACATGTGAGCTCAGGGGCCTGGACCCGATCATTAGGATCCCAGGGAACTGTTTTGCTTCCTATCTTAGAAAAGCAAAGTGAGTGGGAGGTGAGAGATATGTGTCTTGATTTGAAGGAGCTGGGAAAACAGTGATGTCTTAGGTCAGCTGGTGCAGATGAAGTACTCCTGGGGTACACGCTGGGTAATTTGAGGGACAAGCAGTGCTTAAAGGGGAGATGGGGGATCTGAAAGCTTTCGTAAAGGCTATTTAGTTGTGACATCTACACCTGGTTGTCCTCTTCCCTTTTCTCGTGAACCCCTAAAGAGTGGCGATCAGTAGAGAAATGGAACTAATTAGGAAGAGAAGAGGAGAGGTGTGGAAGAAAGGAGAGATCAAGGGCTGAGCTAGGAGGTATGAGAGAAGCCCAAGAGGGAATGAGATGCAATTTGTGTCTCCTCCCCCCCGCCCCCCGCCACCTCCCACCACCCTTTCTGTGGTATGTTCTGTCCCAGGAATGTGTGAGGAGGGAGGACTTCACTGGTAGGTACCCAGGCTGGATGTTAACACAGTAATGATTCAGACCATTAGCAGTTCGTGTCTTTGTGGTTCAATCAATATTTGTTGAATAAACCTTAAGGCAAAGTGGTTATTTCTTATGTGTATCATCCAAATGATTGTTCCCAATCTTCTTTTCTTTCTCTCTCTTATTTTTTTTTTTTGCCCATGCTACGTGGCTCGCGGGATCTTAGTTCCCGACCAGGGATTAAACCCCAGCGCCACGGTAGTGAGAGCACCAAGTCCTAACCACTGGACTGCCAGAGAAATCCCCCCCCCCGCCCCAATCTTTTCTTTGTATGGGCAAGAAAGACCCTTTCTGTGGTTAAATGGATGCCTGACTTTGTGCTGGAGTTTCAGTGTGCACTGCAGTTAGACTCACAAGGTGTAGTATGGACATGTTTAAAGCTAGTGTTAGACAAAATAAACAGCAGAAGGAAGAAGAATGAGTGGTGGGAATTCACTGAAGGGTCCAGCAGCTCCATCTGCCAGAAATGCTTTGGAGACCCAGTTCACGTTCCCGCTGTGAGCCTTGCCACAAACCTCAAGGGAGAAACTGCTGTGGTTTTCCGTGGAGGTCAGGAGAGCTGGCGGAAGTAGACACCTCCTTACATCTCACCATGGCAGCTGGCCCCTCTCAACTAGCCTCCAGTGGGTAGAGCAGGAGAGCATCTTTCCTTCCTGCATAGGTGTCATCTGGTGAAGAGAAATGGGTGTATTTCTTGTACTTGAATAAGACCTGTTGTCTTTGTTGGTGAACTCGTAGGGGCAGGAGTCATATCTCTGTTTATGAGGAAACAACCACTCTCTGCTCTGCAATTCAGAGAAGACACTGTCATAACCCATGTGAATGTAGGTGCTCCGTAGCGGCTCTTAGGGAAGAGGCTGAGTTAGAGGACCTCAGGGCTGAGAGGACTGTCAAGGTCAGCTGGTACCTCTTCCTCTCTCGTCATGCTGTGACCCATGGAGGGTGACTCTCGTTAAAGTTCATTTGAATAGAGGATTAAAATAGGCACAGGAGACTAATTAATTAAAAAAATCACATGAACATAGTAGCCCCAAACTGAAAACAGTGCAAATATCCATCAATAGGAGAATGGATAAACAAAATGTGGTATGTTCATACAATGGAATACTATCCAGAAATAAAAAGAACAAATTACTGATACATCATGGGTGAACCTAAAAAACATTACCATATTGAGCAAAAGAATACGAGGTTGATAAGAGGTTCAAGAATAGGCAAACTATACTATGGTGACAGAAGAAAAAAAAAAGGCGTTTACTTTTTGGGGTCAGGGTGGCTATTGACTGGAATCAGGCATGAAAGAACTTTCTGGAATGATGGAAGTGTTTTATATTTTTATCCAGATACATGTTGCATGTGTGTGTGTGTGTATGTGTGTGTCATTGAGCTGTATACTTAAGGTTTGTACATTTTACTGAATGTAAATTATGCCAGAAAAAAACAAAACCCAAACAATGAACAATACAGAATGGGAAATATGTGGTTAACTGACTAAGGAACATTTACTGTTAATAATCTCAAGGAAGGAAACTGAATAGCAAGCAACACTAATAGAAGTCCCCTGACCTAGCAGTTTAAGTAACTTGGGCCTGTTACTTAATATCTCTGAATTTTAGTTTTTCTTTTATTAAAAAAAAAAAAAAGGTCTCATCTGTTCCTTGCACACAGAACCTGCCACGTCAGATGGCACTGGTCTAGCAAGGGGAGGACACAAAGACTCCAATTGCAGACCTGATTGGATTCTGCCAGTACAGGGAGCCCAGTAACACAGAAATCAGGGTAGCTGCCAAAGACAGCCCTGCCCTGTCTCCCTTCCTGCCTTTCTGGTCACAGCCAGCACTGTGGGAGCTGTGAAAAGGCCTGTGTTTAGGGCCAGATGCGAGCCTCTCTCCTTCCTCCAAGGGGCTTGCTCCCGCTTGCTCCCGCTGTGCTCCAGAGCTGCTCTTGGGCTCCTCCAGCCCAACAGCCCTGAAAGGCTCTTTCTGTTTGGTGAATGAGTTTGAAGCCAGGGAGGGAGGGAGAGAGAGAGAGGGAATGAATCTGAGGACACTTGACTCACACCCAGCCCCAGTGCCTAAACTATGTGGCGAAGAATCCAAGTCTAACTACCCTGGAGGGAGACGAATGACAAAGGCCCTCCTTCAGGCAGTTCCAAAGACCTGTAAAGAGGTCCTGATGCCTCTCCTGCCCTCAGCAGCCCAGGCCACTGAGCTAGCTCTAAGCATGGTCTCTCCTACCGCTTCACTTCCTCAGAGCACCCCAAAAGGGGGAAGAGTGGGGTGTATGGTTTGGACCTGGTCACCAGAGCAGCACCTGGGTAGTTTTCCATCTTGCTTCATTTACTCCATCCTTTCTTCTGGACACAGGGAGGCAGACAAGTTGTGTCTCTTGTTTGCTGATGGGAAAACTCAGGCTCTGAGATAAAGACCTCCTAATGGCAGTCCTCGGGCAGAGGGCACCCTTGCCCTCCCCGATTTACATTCAGGATCCCTACAGGAAGCCAGCTTCGCTCCTTGACTTAGAGCAGAGTCAACAGGCCTTGGTCAAGGCATTCTTCTCACAGGAGCAGAGTTCAGTGAAAGTCCAAATACTGACCCTGTGAGACCATAGATTCTTATGCAGGAAGGGAGGTGGAGATCAGAGACTGCAGTGCCATTTAATAGATAAGGAAACTTAAGCGGTGAAGTAACTTGCTTAGGGGTAAAGGCCAATCAGTGGCTGAACCAGGAAAAGAACACAAGTGGCTGTGTGGACTCCAATTCCTGAGCCAACTGGATAGAACTGACCACAGCATATCTGTCCCACTAGACCAGGCTTCTCAACTTCAGAGCTACTCACATTTTAGGCTGGATACTTCCTCGTTGAGGGGCACTGTTCTGTGCATTGTAGCATGTTCAGCAGCATGCCTGGCTTCTACCCAGTAGATGCCAGTAGCACCTCTTAACCCAGTTGTGACAACCCAAAATGCCTCAGACATTGCCAAATATCTCCTGGGGGATGGAATAGTCCGCGGTTGAGAACCACTGCAATGCAGAGCCTGTGCTTTCAGTTCAACACGCAGAGATGCACCGTGGTGCATTTACTCTTTGTAGAGCTGTTCAGGTATTAATCTGTGAGTTTTTTGAGGGCACAGACAGGGTCCGATTCCCCTTTATGTTTCCTGTGTCTTGCAGAGTATCTGGCGGGTGACAGATACGCAATAAAGGGTTTTGAATGAACAAATGAACCAACTCCCTGGGAGACACTGAAATTTAAACTTCCACTCCCTGGAAACCTGTATCATATTAAACATCAGCTGGGCAGTGGCTGGCGGAGGGGCAGGAGACTGACCTTCATGACCTTCTATCGGAGGGAGGGGGGGGTGTCTCCTCTTCATCTGCTTTGTCATCCACTGTCCTGGCTCCACAGAGGCATCTTCTCCTTGAGCTCCTTTCCTCGTGCTCCAGGCTTAATTATGTGGCTTCTTTTCCTTCTTGCAAAAAGCCCCTAAATACTGCCTTTAGCAGCCATGAGAGCCACGGGAGGATTTTTGTGATGACGTCATAAAATTTTCGCATTGGGAAAAGTCATACGTAAAGTATAAAAGGAAACATTGCTACCACAAAATCCTAACTTACTGTTTTTCTTAATCCCAGAAATTTTCACAAATGTTGTCTTTGGGCAGGTGACTAGACTCTTGTGTGTCTGTTTTCCAAACAATTAAGTGCATGAGAAGGTAGAGTTCTTTTTGGTAAACTCCCCCCCAAAAAGTAAAAAAAGATTTCAGAGGACCTTATATGTAAAGTTATAAAATATAAGTCCCAGTGAATTTTAAGATTCTGGATCCTCGAAATTCACTGGAACTTTATGGTTTACTTTGGGCAGAATAAAAATGGAAGGAACGGAGAGAAAACATAGGCTGTTGGTTACATGGATCTCATAGGGGAATTAATTTAAAAAAAAGATGGACAGACCTTTCCAAAGACCTTACTGGCCAATTAATTCAAATGGACAAATTGACTTGAAGGTAAATGGTGAAAGAGGACACAAACAGAAATAAGGACAGAAAGGGGAATAAAGAAAGGGCAGTGAGAGGGAAGAATGATTTTGTTAGAAGAATGATTGGGTGCTATCGGCCTAATGTGATTTTACAGGTGAGTTTTGCTGAGCTGCTGAAGTGCATCTAGGACCCTACCATAGAGCCCTCATGTCTGGCCTCACAGTGTTGGAATTTATATGATTGCTCTTCAGCCTAAATTTTAGTAGGTCACTATCAGGGATAATGACTGTTTTTTAAAAATTTTACTGAAGTATAGTTGATTTACAATGTTGTGTTTAATTTCTGCTGTAGAGCAAAATGATTCAGTTATATGTATATATATATATATATATGTATATATATATATATATATATATGTATGTATTTCTTTTCCATTATGGTTTATCATAGGATATTGAATATAGTCCCCTGTGCTATACAGTAGGACCTTATTGTTTATCCATCCTATATGCAATAGTTTGCATCTGCTAATCCCAAACTCCCAATCCTTCCCTCCCCCATCCACCTCCCCCTTGGCAATTACAAGTCTGTTATCTATGTCTGTGAGTCTGTTTTTGTTTTGTAGGTATGATCATTTGTGTCATATTTTAGATTCCACATATAAGTGATATCATATGATACTTTTTCTTTCTGACTTGCTTTGCTTAGTATGATAATCTCTAGGTCCATCCATGTTGCTGCAAATGGCATTATTTCATTCTTTTTAATGGCTGAGTAATATTCCATTGTATATATGTTCCACATCTTCTTTAAGGGATAATGACTGTTGCTTATTTTTGACCAGTTGCTCTTGGGGACACAGGAGATAAACCTGTGAGATAGACCAGTGAGAGAGCCAGAAGGCTTGAGGTCCCAACTCAAAAGAGGACCTCTGAACGGGACCCATATCTGAGATGGGAGGGAGAGGTTGGGAAGGTGGAGAAGTGTCAGATGTTTCAGGAAGATCTGGGGAGCAATTTGTTCTGGGACTGCCATTGAGAGAGGAGTTGGGGCAGGAGCTGGCCCCCTGGGTGTCCTGGGACTTGAGCAGGTCTGGGCAGCACATCAGGGAGGGAGACAGGACTTTCCAGCCCACCAGGGGTGCACAGACTCACAGAATTTTGAACTGGAAAGGTCTTAGGAATCTAGTTGAAACCTCACAATTTTTAGATTGGGCCCAGGGAGATTGACATATGCAAGCAGGAGGCCTCCCTCAAAAATGTCACCATTTCCTCTAGAGAAGTGGCCCCCGTTTTCTCTGAGACCATAGAACATATTTATTGGTTTTTTAGATGACCTTAGGCAAGCAAGTCTGAAGCAGCCAGACATGAAGCGTCTCCCAGCGAGATTTATCTCCGATGCTCCTCAATGCTGAACCTGGATGCATATCATTTTATATGCTTCTGGTGTGTATGCACAGAAATCCTCATCTGCAGGTGACCAGGACTGTGTGGTGACCAGAGCCAGCTGTGGGGGAGGGTACAGGAGATGGGGGTGGGGAGGGATGATGTGATCAGTTTGCCAGATTTAGCACACAAAAATACAGGACGCCCAGTTAAATTTGAATTTTAGATGAAGAATGAATGATTGTTTTTGTTGTTTGTTTTGTTGTTTTGTTTTGTTTTGTTTGCGGTACGTGGGCTTCTCACTGCTGTGGCCTCTCCTGTTGCGGAGCACAGACTCCGGACGCGCAGGCTCAGCGGCCATGGCTCACAGGCCCAGCCGCTCCGCGGCATGTGGGATCTTCCTGGACCGGGGCATGAACCCGTGTCCCCTGCATTGGCAGGCGGACTCTCAACCACTGCGCCACCAGGGAAGCCCGAATGATGGTTTTTTTTTAGTATAAGTATGTCCCCTGTATTGCATGGGATATACTTACATACTAAAAAAATTATTCTCTGTTTATTTGAAATTCAAATCTAACTAGGCTTCCTGTATTTTATCTGGCATCCTTTCTTGGGACCCTCAGCAGCAAAGAAATCTGGATCCTTGATAATGGTAGTGATGTTGAGGGCATCGTGCTGCTCCTGTATCAGATGGAAGATGGCTGGTCCTCTTCTCTCGTAACTTCTCTCATTCACCTGGGGTTTCTAGAAGAGACAGGAAATCTTGTTGCCTTGTAGATGTCCAGGCAGTAAAGGAAGGATAGAACAGCGTTTGTAGGTCATCGCTACCACAAATTTCTTTCTCTAGTTCCCTTTTGTCTTGCTCTAGCAAGAGGAACAACTCGGTCTTTAAGGATTTGGGGACAGAAGGAAACATGGCTGGATAAAGCTAGCACACACTGACTGGAGCATGTGTCCTGGGGAGATAATGGCTCTGAACCTACTAAAATAAATGGTCTGCTTTGTTCTTGAATAATAATCATCTGGCAGCTTTGTTCTCTCTTCCCGGCAGCTGGATGAGGGGATTCTGATTTCAGAGGAAATTGGGTGACCTAGGGCTGGCCATTTTGGACAGAGGGGGAGGGGAGATTTACCACACCAGGGAGCCCCATGACGGTGATACAGCCCCTGCTGCAAAATATTTCCCCAATGCCTGTCTTAATGCCCAAACGTCTGCCATAAGTCTTAAGGTTAATGACCGTCACCTTAAAAAAATGCATATTTCCCTGAGAACCAAAACATATTAAGTGATTATCCTTTCGAAATGAATTGGTTCCTTTTTTCTTTTTTTTTTTTAAATAAACTTATAAACAATGGAAACTTACTTCTCATTGAATCCGTTCCATAGAGTCTTCCTAACCACACATTTGTCTGAAGGCAGGGTCTTAGGGTTGTTGGGTCCTAGGCCAGACAATTCTCTGGGGGACAGAGAGAGAGAGAGGTTGACCCACAGAGGAAGAATATGACAAAAGCCTAGAAATTAAGGGTCTGGGCAGTTCAGGAGGACAAGGGAAAGGGGAGAGGGGAGGAGAGACAGAGGGGAGGGGACGGGGTGAAACTACCTACCTTATTTGCTACCATCTCTGCCGGGGCTCTGTGGACAGAAGCACCCTCCACTCTCCAGACACATTTGGGCTGGGCATTGCTGAGGTCAGGGCACTGAGTTCCTGGCCTGCTCCTCCGTGTGAGTCGGGGAGCCAGTCAGCTCCACTTAGTTTTCTTGACTCTCCTCCCAAGTGCCAGGAGACAAGTGAGAGCACAGAGAAGGAAGGCTCTGCCTGGCTATAGCTGGGAGGAGTGTATTAGGCTGCAGGGAAGGGAAAACTCACATCCAGTGGCTTGAACCTTCTGGGGTTTCTTTTCCTCACATGACAGCAAGTCCAGAGTAGTCAGTATGGGCTGACTTAGTGCTTGAGCATGTCATCTGGGATCTGGGCAACGTCCGTCAGCCTGCAGTAGAGGAGGTCAAGGGGCTTGGTGTTCAGTAAGCCGCAGTGGCCTGGAAGAAAATCACTGGAACACATTCAAGATAGCTCTGGCATTCTGGGCCTTTCTCTTTGCCACCTGGAGAAAAGTCCACCATCCTGATGTTGTGCTTTCCAGCACCATTCCTCTTGAAGTGGTTGAATGTTTCATTTCCTCCACAGATATCTGAGCCCATCTAGGTGCCACTTCTGTCTTCCCCTCTATTTGGGAGGGTACCAAGAACACTGCAGGGTCCGGTTTGGGGCCTGGATCTCAGTAGACTCTCTGGACACAGGATTACTTTTTGCTGAGCCTTCCATCCAAAACCTACCTTCCAGGAGAGCAGTGGTCACAACTCTTGCTTCCCCTACCCAAAGAATTCTTTTGCTGCAGTCAATTCAGTACCATTTTATTCCTGAAGACTAAAGCCTGAGAAAAGATACAGTGGATGACTTGAAGGTCAGAGAGGTGGGCTAGCTGGAGCAATGCCTGCAACTTTCCACTGAGAGTGAACATTCCTGCTCCCCCTAAAATGTCTGTAAGTCCCCGAGGTTGCCCTCTGCCCAGTCTTGGCCAGCTGACTGAATACTATTTCTAATTCCGATAACAGCAGAATTTGGAGTGTGATGAAGCTGGTTGCAAACTTCTCTCCATGGATGGATAGATCATGACATAAATGGGGGTTAGTGGTTCCAGGAGCATAGCCTGCACTCTGATTGGAGCCAGATGTCCTAGAAATGTGTCCTCTAGGTTCCAAAGGATAAAGAATGTGTCGCATGTCCTCTCCATGTGGCAAAAGTTGCCTGATTTAGTGACAATAAGAGCTTTGGAATCAGGAGGCCAGGAGGTAAGCCCTGGTTTCTTCCCCTCCCTAGTTGAATGGAGCCGTACAAGTACTTAAGCTCTCAGAGAGATTGTTTCCTCCTCTGTAAAATAGGGATAAAAATCCTGGATTGCTGCTCTCATGGGAAGGTCATGGATATGAATGTGAATTTCAAATGCTGAGCTAGTGCACAGCTTTAAGTAAGTACAGTTTGGTGATTGTGATCATAATTGTGGATGGAGAGTGTTAATTTCATAATCAAGGAACAGTCTGTTTGGCCCCTGATTGTCTCTGACCAAGACAGTGATTTCTAAAGCAGTGCCTTGAATGAAGTAGCTGCTCATCAAAGTAAAAGTGACATGAATTCGTTCAGATGAACAAATGTCAAAGGCCCTTTCTTCTCTGTTTCATCTCACCCCAGGACTAGGACCGCTGTGGATTCAAAGGGATTGTCCATTCTGAGACACCACACATCACTCAATGTGCCCGTGAGCCAGGGCTGGCCACCAGTAAGGCAAAGTCCCATTGAATGAATCCCTTCTGCCTGAAAGGACATGAGAACTGCTTCCTGGTGGACACCCTTGTTTGTTCTAGCTCTGGTCTTCCCCAGGAACTCTTCTTTGCTACTAGAAATTAGTTTTTAATTTTCTGGTTACAAAAAAATACTTCAGTGTGAAAAATCATTGGCTATCTCCAAAATGATTAAAGGAAGGCAACCATCCAGATGATTCCAGTAAAAACCTTAGTGGATCCAAGCATCCTGTGCATGGACATGGGGAATGCAAATGGACAGAAGAAACAATGGCTTTTATTGAGTAGCTACTATGTGCCAGACACTGCATGACATGTATTACTTACATGTAAACATTTAATTCTCACATCAACCCACTGGGGTAACTACTACTGTACCACTTTACAGATGAGGAAACTGAGGTGCAGGGAGATCAGGGAATGTACCCATACAGCTAGGAAGTAGCAGGGCTGGGGCCTAAACCCAGAACTGTCTGATTGCAAAGCCCATCTCTTAACCACCGTGCAGTTATTTACCTCTTTGCCTTTTCTCCCCAACTTGTGATTTCCAATCAACCTAAGAGAAAACATACCTCTTTTGCCCTCTGACTACCCATGTCTCCTTTCTTCTGTCAGGCAGCTCTGGGTTGAATTCCACAGTGAGCCTCTGCTGAAAGGAGAATGGGCTTTGGTGTTGAGCTCTGGCCCAGGCAGGCTTTGAAGCTATAAGCAGTCTGGCCCCCTCTTTGGCAATGACCACGCCCCTGGCACTAAGGGTGATGTAGATGCCCCTGGCAATGCTTGGTGGGGGGGCAGGGCTTAAAGGTTCAGGGACAGGATATTCTGCCACCATGGGGCACTACCTGAGGCAGGCGGGTGTCCTGCCAGCACTGTCCTCCTAACCCCAACACCACAGGCAATCCGAGGACAGACCTGAAGTCTCTCTTTTCACCTTCTCCTTTGAAATGGGCATAATGATGGGATACCGAGGGATAAAAGGTTGAGAACATGTGTTTTGCCAGAATCAACCCCATGCCTCCCTCCTGTGCAAGTCCTGCAGAGGTGCTCCTGGCTGCTGCTTCTCATCTTAGATCAGTGCTGGAGCCACACATCCGGGAAGTCTTCCCTGAAGACCCAGGCTGAGTTAGGGCGCCCTCTCTCTGTGCATTCTGCTATCACTGTGCCTTATTAGCGCGTTAACGCTATCAGTGCATTTATTCCCAGTTTCCTCATCAGTCTCCTCGGCTCCTTGAGGGCCAGACTACATTTCCTGGCATGTAGTAGATTCTTCTGCATGTTTGTTGATCTGAACCTAAACTGAGTTGAAGAAAAGATCAATATCCATTTCAAAGGTTTTTGTTGTTGTTGTCTTTCATTTGTTTTTAATATCTGATGCTTCCACGCTTTAGGCAGAGCTATTCCTCAGAATGTTAGACATCTTTGGGAGTTTCTTTACCTCGTTCAGATCTCTGGGTCATGACTTAGTGTTCCAGGGAACTCCAGGGGGAAAATAAATCATTTGCTTCTGCAAACCCTAATGTCCACTGTTCTAATAAAGGATCCCAGCTGTGACAAGGAGATTATTTACTTGAAACTAATGAGTAAAGCTAATTACTGCAGTAGATTTGGACAGGAACAGAGTGTACCAGAGCAGGCTGCTGACAGATGTCCCCAGTCGTCCAACTTGGCAACTGAGCCAGCAAGCCCACTAGATGTGCCAGTGCCTTTTGGTCCTCGAATTGCATGTTCAATAGCAAACAGACTTTAGGATTGTGGTTTGCCGCTCAATTTTCTGAGAACCAAGAATGGATTTCTGTGGCTTGTTCTTTTTCTCCCTGGTTCCAATTTTGGAAAAATATATAATAAAACAAAGTCTGACCTTTTGGAGGGTGTGGGATTAGAGGTCCACCCACCACGTCCACAACTTCATTCTTCACAACTCCTACCTGGCTCCTCTCTTCCACTTCCTTTTTGCGGTACGCGGGCCCCTCACTGCTGTGGCCTCTCCCGTTGCTGAGCACAGGCTCCGGATGCGCAGGCCCAGCGGCCACGGCTCACGGGCCCAGCCGCTCTGCGGCATGTGGGATCTTCCCGGACCGGGGCACGAACCCGCGTCCCCTGCATCAGCAGGCGGACTCTCAACCACTGCGCCACCAGGGAAGCCCGGAAACCCACTTCTTGCCTGCTGCTCACAAATGCCTGCTTCCCATGGCTCAGGCTTATGTTTCCTTCCCTGTCTGTAGTCGGAGCCTTGTCCCTCCTAACACAACTGCAGCTTACCTGCCGGGAAATCACTGCCATCGACCCCACCTGATGATGTTCATGCCCTTATCTGGCATCCTGAGCCGTGCTTGTCCCAGATGCCAAATCCCATTCTACTGAACTACGTGGGGCATCCAAATTCTTTCCTTTTGGTGGAATTTTGTTAAAATTGGACCTGAGAGGGAGTAATAGTGGTATAGGATGAGAATTAAATGCAAGAATTAGATAACATAGAGTGCTTAGTCCAGTGTCTGGCACAATTTATGTACATTTAAAATATATATAAACTGAATCACTGCTCTACAGCAGAAACTAACACAATATTGTATAAATCAGATACTTCAGTAAAAAATAAAAGATGTACATTTTTAGACATTTAATGTTAATATGCATCTTTAGCGTATATATTGTGAAACCCAACTCTGTTCTCTACACTGAATAACGGGAATAACTACCCACCCCCCGCCCATAAACCATAGTCTCTGCTCTCAGTGTGTTTGTATTTTGGAGGGAATGACAAGAGACGTGTCCCAAGCTAGAAGCCGTCTGCATGTGCTGCACAGGCCACAGGGAGAGAGGTGGTGTGGAGCACAGGCTGAAGGATTGTTGGGATTTAAAGTGAGGCAAGGACAGCCATGGGTGAAGTTAATTGGAAAAGGCTTAATGGGGAAGGGTAGTCTGAAAGTGTAGGTACTGTTTTGCCAGAGACTATTGGAGAAGGCACCCTAGGTGTGGGGAAATGTGCGGGGAAGCCCAGAGATCGTTAAGAGGAGGAGAGGGCAGAAAAGGATGAGAGGACTCTGAGGTGTGCAGGGTCTGATGGGCCATTGATTGGGTCTGTAGGAGCTGAGGATGTGATGGCCCCTGGGGTTGGATTGTTAGTGAAACTGAGCAGCAGTGACTTCAGAGAGGGGTTGGTAGATGGTGGGTATTTCAAAATCGGAGTTAGGAAAACATTGGTTTTCCTTGGAATTCTGGAGGGAGGAGCGTTACCCAGCTTAAGTTAGAAGCAGTCAGAGGAAGAGAGTCTATGTGTTCGAGAGGAATGGGGCTGAGATGTTCTGGAAAATGGCCAGGATGAAGTGGAAAGGCGTGCAGATGGCCGACAACAAGGGCAATTCAGCTCTAGGAAATGGAGCCTCACAATATGAACCACGGAGGCTATAGCAGGAAGCTCTGGGGCAAAAAACAGTGGGCACCCATTGTTTTGTTTTTGCACTGAATTAGCAAGCACACGCTGTGCTTTGTGCTTTCAATCCTTAAGGACAAATAAGAAATTTTGATGGATCTAAGTTCTTGAATTTTTAAAAACTTTCAATAGAGAGATTCTTATCCCATACAATTGGTCAAAATAAAAAAAAAGTTGACAAATCAATATAAAAATAGGACCTATGTACCTTAAGCATTTTAATGTAAAACATAAAATGTACATTCCCTAACATTTTGATATTCAGCCTAGGCTTTTTCTCTGACCATGGGGATGCTGATTGTAGTTCTCTATTTTCTTTCTTATATAAACAGCATTCTTAATGAATCAATAATGGCCCCCAAATCCTTTGCTGCTCCTTCCATTGAGGGGTGGAATCCAATTCTCCTCTACTTGCTTTGAGCTTACCTTGGTGATTTTCTTGACCTACAGAACGCAGCGGAAGTGGCCTTCTGGGAATTCCATGTCTAGACTTTAAACTCCTTGCTGGGCTCCTTGGAATGCTCTTTGGGAAGCTCATGGGAGCTGCCATCTAAGAATTCACTACCTTGAGTTCCCGTGGTTTGAAAGGCCACATATGGGTGCTCCAGAGGACAGTCCCAGCTAGGCTCAGCTTTCCAGGCCTCCCCATGAAGCCACAAGACGTGTGGGTGCAGCTGTCTTGGGTCTCCTTCACCGATACCACGTGGAACAGAAAATCTGAACGGCTGCCCTCTCTGAATTTCTAGCCCACAAAATCGCGAGCTAGTAAAGTGCTGGTTGTTTTAAGCCACCAGTTTTGGGGGCAGTTTGGTATATAATAGACACCTGGAACTTTGTTGTAAAGAAGGCTGGGCACGTATTCATAGAGCTGGGAGAGATAGAGATCAGGTAGTTCAGCTCTCTGATGTGCACATGAGAATTCTGAATACTGGCAGAGGCTTCCAGAAACTGACATCAAAATGCCGTGATCATACAGAAGTACCTGAGCCTCCTAATTGCAGCTTCACCTTTCCTGCCCTTGAAAGTGAGGGGTCTCCTGTGTTTACCTTTCCTGGATAAACTTGCTGGAGAAGCACCAGCAAGCCGAGCTAGATATATAGAGTCAGCCACATCATCTTGGCCATGGGAAGTTGTTCCAAGAATCTGTTCTTCAGCAGTTGGTGTCTGCCTTCCCCGGGGCCCCAGAGAGTCTCTGAGGTCAGGGACTGCATTTCCTGTTTGTCTGACTTCACTCTCTTTCCCATTCCTTCCACAGGATAGGCTCCCTCCAGCCCAGTGGGGGCAGCAGCCACACTTAGGGAGAGCTTAGAGCTTCTTACCTGAATGCTAAGTCTTCCATAGATGATCCATGACCAGGTCCAGCCCCATGGACATGCGACCAGCATGGTTGCTCAGAGCCCAATACAGAGAGGAGCCTCAAGCTTGCTGTAATGCTCTGCGGGCGCCATCTTGAAATTCTTAGATGGGCCCTGCACCTTCATTTTACACTGGCCCTGAAAATTACGTAGGTAGTCCTGCCATGACTCATACCACCTGTGGTTGAGATCAGGAGCCATGGCTGTTTCCTTAGTACAGCCTGTATTATCTCACTGAGAACTGGTGGAGGGGTGGTCAGTGAGGAAGGGAAAACCATGTGGAAAAATGAATGCTGTATTCCTGTTTCCCATATTAAACGATAAACTGAGGCATATTAAAAATTTTAAGAGTTTATTTGAGAAGAAAATCGATTGGAATCAGGCAGCACCAAACTGGACGTATGGTGAGGAGCTCTCTGACAGGCAGGAGCTGGGGAGAGACTTACAGAGAGAAATTGGGGAAGCAGAGTAAGGAAATTATTTGATTGGCTGTAGCGTAAAGCCTGGCTGGGTGTTTGTGCTTGGTTGTCCTTAGCATCTTGACTTTGTGACTTTGAGGCATTTACAGGATTAGACTTTGGTTTGAGCAGGCTGCCATGGCATTAGAGCCTTGTCAAATGGCCTCCTTGTTTGATTACTTTAACACCCTCTGTAAGACAGAGCCCCTTCCCTGTGCCCACAGCTGACAAAATGACCCACCGTGGGCAGGACTGACTGGGTGTGAGGGGTGCTTGGCTGGGAATGAGTCTGGAGGCAGACAGTGCCCTGCAGTTCAGGCCAAAACCCAGCTGCTTTCTCAGTCCTCCCTCACTAGGAGCCAAGGAGAGGAAGGGCCTTTCTCACCAGCCCGGTTTTCCTACAGAGGGAGACACAGGCAGTGAGGGGCAAGAGGCGTGGCAATAACTGGGGCGGGGCTGGGCCTGGGGGGCCCGGACACCCACAGTGTTTAAGAGAGGGAAGAAATGAAGAGCTAGGTCCCACCCAAGGCCTTGACAGAGGCCTAGGAAGCTGGGGCAGGGGTTAAGAAGACCCACACCCCCTCCTGCCGTAAACGTGAATCCCACTCACCCTCTGGCTAAATACCCCCTCCTCATGCAAACTGTTCCACACTTGGCAATCATTTAAAAACTCTCTTCTGCCTGCTGTCAGCTTGCCATTTCGCATACCTGCTCAGATCCAAACACAGCTGTCTTTTCTTTGTCTACCACCTGTGTCTTGAAAAATCAATCAGGCTGGGCCTGAGGTTCCACAGTGGGTGATCCTTCGCCTTTTCACTTTCTCTTCGCTCTCCTAGAACAGTGATTCTCCAAGTGGTGTTCCTGAACTGGCAGCATCAGCCCTACCTGGTAAATTGCTAGAAATGCAAATTCTTGGACACACCACCTCAGACCTACTGAATCAAAAACTCTGGGCATGAGGCTGGTGATCTGTTGATTGACAAGCTGTCCAGGTGATTCTAGTGATCACTAAGCTTTGAGAACCCCTCTCCTTGAGACCCATGGCTGAAATAAGGCCCTCTACCGGAGCCTAAGATTTCAGCACTGACACCTGTGTGACAGATGCGGCTTTTTTGCAAAGGAAAGCAGTAGTAATTCTTTCACGTATGAAACCCCTCCTCCACACACACAGGCACACGAAAATACACATAAAAAGGAAAAATGCTTTGCTTCTCATTCCTCCTCTATTTAACATCTGTTACCCATGCTTTGAGTCCTTTGAACAAGAGCATCGGCGTTAGAATAATTGCATGCAGGGTGTCTGGAAGGCAGGTGAGGCCGGCCACTTTTAAAGCAAGCTGAGAACAAACACAGCATACTGAGCCCCAGCCAGCCTTCTGCTGCTAGAGACAGAGGTGGAATTTATGTTTTGCTGGGATGATACCCCCTAAAGGGCTGCCTTACCTTGAGGCCTTAATTAGAAGCAGCAGTAGCCCTCGGGCCTGCTGAGTTTCTATCTGATGTGATTGCACAAAAGAGCTGGACCTTTTGTTATTTAACATATTCTGAAAAGCTTTTTCATAAAATCCCTTTTCCAGTTTCTTATTTCTTGTCACACACACCAGGGTAAATTTTAAAAGATTTATACAGGGCAAACAATTAGTGATATCTGGTTTTCCCATGTTTGCCATAGATTATCAGATTTAATTTATGTCATTTCTGCCCTATTTTCTCTCTCTCACGGGGTCCTGTCCTGCTCCAGCTACCTTCCCATGCATTCATCACTGCCCTTCCCTCCCTCCTCCCTGTGGCTCTCTTTCCTTTTTCTTTGCATCTTTCTAGAGAGGGCCTAGTGTCTAGTATTAGCTTGGAAGCCTGAACATATAAAAACAAAATTCAATATAAAAGCGAGAATTTCCACTGGAGATGTTGGTATTTTAATTTCATAATTGCACCCCCCGATAAATCAAACTAAAGAGCTACAGAGATTTTCTTGTGCTTTTCTTTATACCAATATAGGCAAGAGAGGACATGCCACAGGCTGTGAGATGTCAGCTGTAAGCTATCTGAATGGCCAGTAAGGAGCTGGAAAGAACAGAGATGAGACTGTCTTCCTTGATCTGCCACATATGTCACGTAAATGAGTTCATGGGCTTAGCCCATTGCAGCTCTTGGCTCGTGATAAGTCCTAGCTAACTGTCTGCTGTGTGGTACTTAGCTGCATAGCAGAGAACCCTTATCCTGGGTTAACAGGAAACACATAAGAACGATGTCTTCTGACCCAGGAAGGGGGTCTTGCCCCAGGATCTGTGGATCTGCATTGACTGCACAAAGTCTCTCGTTGCTCTCTGTCTTGATTCTCTGGGTTTTCAAATCATGGATTACTCTTTTGTTGTTGTTCTTGTTTTTAATGTCACTTAACTCTCCTTAAGCACAAAAGGGAATTTATTGGATGAATACTGGAGTATCTCAAGAATCAAGGCCAAGAGCTATAGCCTGAGCTTCATGAAAGGCTGGAACTAGGAACTGAGTGGAAAGCCATCAAGAACCTAGTAGTTATTTCATTCTCCCTTTTCTCTCTCTCACGTGGGGCCAGCTGGACTCTTTGCTTCTTTCTCAAGGATGATCCGTGCTTCTTTTTGTCTGTAGACCAGCTTTTACTTCTTTGGCGTGAGCGTGGATAAGCATGGCTGCCACAAAATGGCACACTTTGCTCCCTAGTTCAAAGCGGAGTCTTGAGGATGGTGTTCCAACTCCCAACACCTGCTAGAGAAGCTGAGCAGTGCAGGTTGGGTCAGTTGTGACCTAGGCTGTGAGTCATGTGATACCAGCATTACTGCCATTGTTTAGTTCATTAGGTGGGGATTTATTCTGTTAAGAAAAAGTATCTCAAATTTGGAAATAAGGCAAAAGAAAGACAGCTTGTCCTTTCAATGTCATATTGGAGTGTTGCTTAACCACCTTAGGGTTCTTTAATTATCTAGAGGAATGTATCTTTATATGACTCACTTTCTCCTACTGATTAAAGGCCAAGACTCTGAAATTACATGATAACTAATAGATTTTGTCCAGTAGATATTCAAGTGATTTCTATCTGGTAGAAAATATAACCAAAGTTTTTGGTTTTATTGCCCATAAGCATGTTAACTAGTTTTGTACCTAACCTAGCAATATTATTCCAACGTTCTCTTTCTTTAAGGACTGTATATTCTTTTAACTTATACTTCTCCTTTGAACCAGCCTCACTATCCTGCTGATTTCCTCAGAAATGAAGTGGGCAAATCTTGACATATGTTTATTTTGTATTTGTATGAGAGGCATGTTGTTAACTTTTTGAACATTATATTTTTTTTAGTTTTCAGAAAAAAAAGGGGAGGAGGATTGAGTTGATACCTCAAAGTTATCTACTATAGCTTCTATTTTGGTTCCTATGAATTTCCTGGGTTTTTTATGTGTGTGTTTTTTTTTTTCAGTATGTGGGCCTCTCACTGTTGTGGCCTCTCCCGTTGCAGAGCACAGGCTCCGGACGCGCAGGCTCAGTGGCCATGGCTCACAGGCCCAGCCACTCCGCAGCATGTGGGATCTTCCTGGACCGGGGCACGAACTCGTGTCCCCTGCATCGGCAGGCGGACTCTCAATCACTGCGCCACCAGGGAAGCCCGAATTTCCTGTTTTTTAATGGCTTCCACAACATTTAGCCAATGATCTGGTCTTTTGTTTTATTGAGAGTCTGCTGTTAGTATACTTTTTCACTCTTTGCTGGTCTGAAATATATTTATTTTATCCTTGTTCCTAAAAGGAACTATCATTGGATGTACATTCTAAGTCGACATTCTAAGACTCTCTCTTAGGTTTTTGAAAATATTATTCTACTGCCTTCTGGCTTTATTTGTTGCTTTCAGAAGTCAGAAGTAAATCTAACTGTTATTCTATCATAGGTAATTTTTCTTTTCTCTCTGGTTGCTTTTAAGATCTTCTTTTTTTCTTTGGTATTCTTTGAATAAAAAAAGTGTGGATTTTTAAACTTTACATCTCTTGAAATTCATAGGGCTTCCTGATTCTGAGGATTTGTGATTTTCATCAATTCTTTGAAAAATTCAGTTAATATCTCCTCAGATGTTGAGGAGATATTCCCATTATTTATGTTATTTCATTTCAGAATTCCAAGTAATTATATGTTAATATTCTTATCTTAAGGTAAATATTCTTACCTTATCTTTCACGTCATTTAACTTCTATTTAATCATCTTTTCCCCCTATTCTGTGCTGTATTCTGGATAGTTTCTCCAAATCTATCTTCCAGTTTACTAATTCTTTCTTTAACAGTGGCTGATATTCTCTTCTTCTTGAGAATAATGCATGAAAAGGTTTCAGCAGCATTATAAGTAGGAAAATGCAAATTGGAATTATTACCTTCTCATCAGAATGGCTAAAATCGAAAAGAAAAATAGTTCCAAATGTTGATAAGAATGTAGAGCAGTAGTTACACTGCTGGTGGAGTGTGATTGGGTACAGCCCTTTTAGAAAACAATTGTCATTATTTACTCATGTTGACGCTCCTCATACCCTTTGAGCTAGTAATTCTACTGATAAGTGTATAATTAACAGAAATACAGGCACATATTCACTAAGAGACTTACAAGATTATTCATAGCAACATTATTCATAATGGCCCCAAACTGGCTTTAACTCAGAAGTCCACTAAGAGTAGAATGATAATTAATCATGATATATTTATACAATGGAGAATTATAACCAATTATAACAAACTCTAGTTATAAACAATAATGTGGATGCATTTCACAAGCCTAATGTTGAGTGAAAGCAACTAAATTCAAAAGAATATACTCTGTATGAACCCATTTATAAACAAACAGAAAACAAACAGAAAACCAAAACAATCTGGCAAAACTAAACTGTTGTATTTAGGGGCAAACACTTTGGAGTTAAAACTATGAAAAAAGGAAAAGATAACCATAAAAGTCAGGATAATGGTTAGCTTTGGGGAGGGGTGATAGTATAGAGATGGGAAGGGATGCTCAGGGGTTTTCTGGGGTACATGTAATATTCTATTTTTTGACCTAGTTGGTGGTTACTTGAGTGTTCATTTGGTAAAAAATCATTGAACTATATGCATTCTCTCAGTAAAAGCAGAAAAACTGTTTAATAAAATCCAACATTAACTTAATGATAAAGACTCTTAACAAATCAGGAATAGAATGGAATTTTTTAAACCGGATAAAGAACATCAGTGTACAAAGAAAACTTACAGCAAATGCCACACTTAATGATGAAATTGAGAAAGCAGATCCTTTAGCAAGCAGGGACAAGACAAGAATCCCTGTTTTTAACCACTTCTTAGCCAGTACAGTAAGGAAAAAAAGAAAGATGTATAGGGTATAAGGATTAGAAAGGAAGACACCACACTATCATTATTCACAGATGATATGATTGTTTGCATAGAGTCATAGACAATTTGTTAGAATAATAAGAGTTTGGCAAGGTTGCCAATTATAAACACAATATAAACAAGGCAATTGCATATTTACACACCAGTAACATTTGGAAAATTTAATTTGATAAAGTTATCATTTATAATAGCAATAAAAATGTAAGGAAAATATGTCCATTTTTCCAAATTTGAGCTCGTTTGGAGCTCAAATTTCCAGTAAAAATACCAACATGGTTTTTCATGGAAGTTGGCAAGCTGGCTCTAATATTTATGTGGCAGGGCAAAAGTCCGAGACTAGCCAACACAGTCTACAAGAAAAAAGAACAGAGAGGAGGGATTTGCCTTCTTAGCTATCAAGCCTCATTATAAAATAATAATAAAGAGAGTGAGATATTAGTGCAGGGATAGACAGAAAGGCCACTGTCACAAAACAGCCTAGACACAGACCTAAGCATATTTGGAAATTTGATAAATGGAAAAAGTGGCATTACAGAAAAGTGGGGAAGTGCTACACTATTCAGTAATTATTCATATGTAAAATAAATGAAATTGGAACTCTGTATCACTCCACATACAAAAATCAATTCAGAATGATTAAGGGCTCGAAGGTAAAAGACAAAATTCTAAGCCCTTTTAGAAAAAACACAGAACATCTTTAAGGCTTCAGGGTAGGGAAGGATTTCTTAAATGTTACACAAAACTGCAAGGCAGCGAGGAAAAGACTGATAATTCTACCACCTCAAGAACTGCTATAAGACTACAAAAAGAGTGAAAATAAAAGCTCCAAGCAGGGAGAAAGTATTTGTAACACATATAAACAAAAGAGATTATTATCCAGAATATACAAATAACTCCTAAAAATCACTAAGAAACAGGTAAACCACACTATACAAATAGAGAAAATATGAGAGCAGGAACATTATAGGAAAGGAAACACGGATAACAACATATGAAAAAACGCTCAATTTCATGATTAAACATGGACTGTAAATTAAAACAAGGAGGAAATACTATTTTATGCCACCAGACTGGCAAAAATTAATAATTCAGACAATACCATGGATGTGAGCAAAGCACTACTGGTGGATGTGTAAATTAGTACTTTGGGGAAAAAATTGGCTTTATCTAGAAAAGCTAAAGATGTCACATGGCCCAGAAATTCTACTATGTACCCCTTAGAGAAATTCTTCCATACAAACTCCAGGAGAGGAGCACAAGAATCTTTGTAACAGAACTGTTGTTAAAAACAAAAGAAAAAAACTGGAAACAACACAAATACCCACCCAGGAGAAAATGAATGCAGAAATTGTGCTATATACACTGAAAAATGAATGCATGACAGCTCACGCATTAACTTGGGGAAAAAATCTCAGCAACTATGTTGAGTGAAAGGAACCATTCGTGAATGAACACGTGACTCCATTTCTATAACGTTTCCAAAATTGCGAAAACCAAACAAAGACTCATTCAGGATTACATATATGTGCTGAGATATTTTGCAGGTGAGCCTCACAGTAGACACATTCTATAGGCTAGGCTCCTGGCTGCCTACCATTTTTGGCAAGAGGACTCTTTTCTGAGAGATGAGGGGACCCTGAGTCAGGAGCGCAGGTATCCTCAGGCCTGCCCACGTCCTGGCTAGTCATCACAAAGAACTCCTGACCATCCGAATTCCGCTCACTCTTTGAACTCAGTGTCATCAAGTTCAATGAACATCAGGTTTACAAGCCCTGAATGAGCTGCCATCCCAACAGGGGGAGGCAGCTGACAGGCTCCATCTCCATTCTCAGTCCACTGCTGTGCTCTGGAGTTGAGCCAGACCCTATTTGAGGCAAGGAAATGTGGGACTCCAAAATCTCACATTAGATGGCTTGACATGAATTTAGTCTTGTTCAAATCAATCCCCCTGTTTCCAGGTTTGTTTTGTTTTTTCTTGTAATTTTGCAACTACATCATACCAACATACTATTTTTTTTTGCGGTACGCGGGCCTCTCACTGTTGTGGCCTCTCCCGTTGCGGAGCACAGGCTACAGACGCACAGGCTCAGCGGCCATGGCTCACGGGCCCAGCCGCTCCACGGCATGTGGGATCTTTCTGGACCGGGGAACGAACCCGTGTCCCCTGCATCGGCAGGCGGACTCTCAACCACTGCGCCACCAGGGAAGCCCAACATACTACTTTTTATTCCAAAAACTAGGACGTGATCTGAGAGGTGTACCAGGTCACATTGGGCTCAAGCAGCGTGAAAGGCAGTAGACTTGGTCCTGCCTGTCCTGAAAGACCCAGTTTCTGGCCACGTGTCCGGGCAGGGATCCTGTGACTTGTGGGCTGCAGCTGCTCCTGCCTCCTGTTGAAGGGCTCCTGCGTCTGTCTCCCCGTCCCTCCTTGCCAAGGCAGCTGTCTGGTGGGATAAGGAAGGGAGGAGGGCAGGTGACAATGGAAGGCAAAGGAGGACAGGGAAGAAGGGAGGAGAGGGGAATGTGGGGGGAGGAGGCCCAGGCGGGCCTGGAAGTGAAGCTCTTCAGTTTTGCTTCACTGAAGCCAGGATTGCTTTTAAAATACACCAAGACCTTTCGGCAAGTCCTCAGACAAACCCACCATTCGTCTGGACAGTGTGTTTTTCCTTGCAGAAAATAACCTTCCTCAGCCAGCAGCTCCTGGAATGTCAGCCAAGGAACACAGTCCAATGGGCCGGACCTCCTTTGTCCACTGACGCCAATGGCCATCAGGCGGCGACATCAGGGCCTAAAAATAGCCTCCGCCTCACGCACTCCCGCTCTGGGCCCTACTCTTTCCAGGGACTCCCTCTTCATATTGACTTCGTTTGGGAGGGCAGTCTCTTTCTCTGCAAGAAGGAGATTTCTAGTCTGAGCTGCTTTTTCCTTCCAAGTAAGGCAACCTGAAAACACTTACCTTCAATGAGACATTCAGTAGGAAAAGATTTGTGAGTTCTACCAAGTTTGAGCTCACAAACTCAATCAAAGGCCAGGGTCCTGTCAGTGGTGCGAAGTGAGCCAGGCAAACACACACACACGTAATTACGGGAAAGCCGAAAGGTAAACTGGGCCCATCAGCAGATGGGTGAGCAGAGCCGCCTGAGAGCAGCCCCTTCAGGGCTTGTAAACTGATGTTCGTTGAACTTGATGACACTGAGAGCAAAGAGAGCGAGCCTCCAAAGGACGGCCTTTATGCCTTTTCTGAGCTTATAGGCAATGGACTTAAAAATCATATATCATAGAAGTTGTCACTGAGTTGAAATATGAAAACACGTTCTGATGTGGGGAAGTCCAGTACCATGGACCATAAAGACAGGCCGGGGTCTTTCCTCCAGGTAAAGATCCACACAAGGGTATTTAGTACAGACGATTCTGCCGTCACCTCAATGGGCTACAGCCCACAAGCTTACTCATCTCATTAGTCACCCTCATTCATCATCTTCGCATCCCAAATCCCAGCTTCCTTTCCCAATTACCCAGTTCCTACCAGGGGAACTCATTGCCTGTTTTTCAGATGTCTCAGAATCTTCTCTGGTAACTTCCCTGCACTTCACACCTGGTCCCTAATCGGTCCTCCAGGCAGCAATTATCTTCTTCCTTAGAAATGAAATATTTGCCTTGACTCTCACTCCAGCTCCCATCATTCTAACAGCACTTCACTGAGCGCCCTTGATCAGTCTAGCATCTTCCCAATAGGTCTTGCACGTCTCTGTCAGACTGATCTTATCAACACGTTGCTTTTGCATCTCCTCACCCAAGAGCTCACAATAGCTCCCGATCCCCACCTCCACCTGTTTTTCCTTGGCTGGCTCTCGCTCTACCTGTTCAAACTGATTTTTTTGTGGTTACCCGTTGTGTGGGCTTTATTCTTCAACTTCAGGTTCCCCCTCTAAGTCATAGCCCAGCTTTTCAAGGGAGGAGTAAGGGAAAGAGAAGGAAGGTGTCAGGGAAAGAGAGGCTCATGTCCACCTCTGTGACCGGCCGTCCTACCCACCCTGCCGTTTACCTCTGTCCACTCTTTCCCCGTCTTCTCCAACAATCCAGGTCTTGAACTTCCTTTCTTTGAGACTCAGCTTCCCATCGGGGCCTTTGCTATTAATAGTAACACCTTCCTCCCCAGTCTTCTGAGCTTCTTCAACCCCTGTGGGTACAGCTTCTATGACTCGGGAGCTCTATGGGGAAACATGCTGGTGCCATCATTCTCCTACTGGTTATGTCCACTGTCCATGGAAAGTGAATGATCCACTTAAAGATTTGCCACCAGAGATCGAACTGTATGGACCACCCACATCCCTGGGCAATTCTCAGGCTTCCTAAATAATCCTCCTGGATTTTCTATCTGATGGTAGAAGAAAAATTGGACTCTGCTGTCTCCTAACCATTGGTAGGTCAGTTTCCTCTCTCTGACCTCATCATTCATTTCTCAAACCTTTGCTGAGCACTACTGTGTGCCAGGTGATACGTTTCAGTCTTTGAGGATTCAGAAGAAGAAGGCACAGCTTCTGGCCCCAGAGAACTTCCAAACATGTTCTTGCTTTGCACACAAGTCAGGGGAATAGATATGTCAACAGTGGGCTGTCATGAAGGGCCTGCACTTCCCCCATTTTAACTCAGAGAGTGACACTGTTGCTTAAATAGCCACAGTTCTAATGGAAAGAAAGTAATTCAAACATCTGCCTATGTTGCGGCATCTAAGAGATGAGAACTGACCTTTGAGACTTCCCTGGTGGCACAGTGGTTAAGAATCCGCTTACCAATGCAGGGGACATGGCTTCGAGCCCTGGTCCAGGAAGATCCCACGTGCCACGGAGTAACTAAGCCTGTGTGCCACAACTACTGAAGCCCGTGCACCTAGAGCCCGTGCTCCGCAACAAGAGAAGCAATGAGAAGCTCGCGTTACTCTTCTCTTGTTGCAACAAGAGAAGTAACAAGAGAAGCCACCTCAATGAGAAGCCCGCGCACCACAACCAAGAGTAGCCCGCGCTCGCTGCAACTAGAGAAAGCGCGCACGCAGCAACGAAGACCCAAAGCAGCCAAAAATAAATAAATTAATTAATTAAAAAAAGAAAGAAAAAAAAAGAACTGATCTTAACACATCAAATAGTAAGTGCACAAGTGGTGGAGCATGAAATGTTGCTTCTGAGAGAATTGTAGACCACCACTGTCATGTATGAAAGTACAATTATGGGGGCTTCCCTGGTGGCGCAGTGGTTGAGAGTCCGCCTGCCGATGCAGGGGACACGGGTTCGTGCCCCGGTCCGGGAAGATCCCACATGCCGCGGAGCGTGAGCCATGGCCGCTGAGCCTGCACGTCTGTAGCCTGTGCTCCGCAACGGGAGAGGCCACAACAGTGAGAGGCCCGCGTACCGCAAAAAAAAAAAAAAAGTACAATTATGGAGAACCAGTGGGAGGTATCAGGTGCATTTAGGCTTTTTATTCTTTTGTGTTCTCGCCTAAAAGCAGTTTCTATCTTAAAATACAATTGCAGATTATTTAGTTGTGGCTCCATAATGAGTATTGAGTTTGCATAAACTCATTAAAAATTTACTGTATGGTTTGGGAAATAAGCTTTAGTTTCTCAAAGAAAGACTTTCTTGGGCCAGGCTATCTATTTTTGCATTTTTCCCCACTAATCCAGGGACGGTTAGGGTTTGGCTCCAAAGCAGGGAATGTGAGCTGACAGTTCATTGTCCCCACCTTGGGGGCTGAGACCCACGGGTTGGGAGTGGAATGCCAGCACAGTGGCCCCCTAGGCAATACGCAGAGAGTAGCCTAATTTTATGTTTGTGAGAGTGGCTTTAACAACCTGTGTTAATCAAAGGAAATACCATTTAATCCCCCTTGTTCAGCATATTCTTTAAAAAATTACCATTTTCTTTTTTTAAATAGGCGATACATTTGCATAGTTCAAAAACGAAAACTATAAATAGATATGGTAAAATGGCTCCTTCGCAATTCTCTCCCTTGTCCCGCCAGCTTCTCTTCCTCCAGCAGCTATCCCATATTATTTGTTTCGTGGGGCATCCTTTAAGAGGTATTATTAAAGCAGGTACAAACAAATATGAATATACAGCCTTTCCTCTCCCAACTTTTAAAAATCAACTAACAGTGTTCCCTACATTTTGTACCTTACTTTTTCCTCTTACCATCTTATCTTGGAGACTTTTCCATATCAGTTCCTTAAGAGTTTTCCTATTCCTTTTTAGAGTTGCATAATATTCCATTTTGTGGCTGTGTTACTGACTCGGGTCCTTGGACTCTTTAATCAATAGAAATTGATATGAGGCAAAGTGAGAAATTCAGGCAAAGCTTTATTGGGACTCGTGCTCTAGCACAAAAGAGCGAAAACAAGTAACAGGTGCCCTTGCTCCTCTCTGAGGAGGAGGGCAGCCTCGTTCCTTAAATGCGTTGAGGGTAGGGGTGGGTCAGGCCGGAGGGGCGGCTTAGGTGGTCTGCCCGCCGCCTTGGTGGTGCTGTGTGCACGGATCTTGGGCGGTACCCTACTTTTGCTCCCAGCACCTCTGACATGGCGATTGGTTTGTGGCCTTTTTGTCTCTTATTGTTCATGATTGCCCCAACTGCGCATGTGTGTATTTTTAGTTCCTATAGTTTCTTTGTATTCTGTTGCCCATGGAGACAGGCACAAGTGCAGCATTCCGGTAAAGGGTCCCAGGTCCCAGCCTATCTAAGCTGCGCCATAATTTATTTAATCCGGTTCTTATTGATGTACATCTAAGTTGATTCTAATCTTTTGCTATTGCATACAATGCCTCAGCGAGTAACTTTGTACACAGGTCATTTTGCATGTGTAAAAGAATGACTGTGGGATGAATCCCTGAAGGTGGAATTGTTGGGTCAAAGGGAACATGCCTTTGTGATTTAATAGATATTGCCAAATTGCTTCCAAACGGATTGTATCAATTTATACTCCCACCAGCCATAAGTGAGAGTACCTATTGCCTCTGCAGGCTTCTGCCTTATTAAACATTTGGATTCTTGCCAATTTGTTAATTAAGAAAATGGTATCTCAGTGGCTTTAATTTACATCTTTTATTGTGAGTGAGGTAGAGCATTTGTATTTCCTTTTTATGGGCTATCCTTCACCCATGTGACTTCAGGCCATTGATCTTTTTACTTGTCATTTTGTGAGATCCTTTTGTATATATGGAATGTGAGTTGCAAATATTTTTCTGTTTGTCATTGGCCTTTGTTTATAATAGTTCTTTTGGCTATTTGTTTTTATTCATGCAGAAGTTTCCATTTTTATAAAGTAAAACATTTTAATCTTTTCTTTCATGACATCTGGATTTTGAATCATTTTAGAAATGTCTTAACCATTCTAAGGTTATAACCTTAAAAGAATTCTCTGTTTTCTGATTTTTTTATCATTAGATTTAAATTCTTGATCCATTTGAAAATTTTCTTCGTTTATGGCATAAGGTGTGGCTTACAAACTATTTCCAGATGGCCTAACTAGTTGTAATAATACCTTTTATTGAAAAGTCCTTGTTTTCCCCAGATTTTCCAGATTTATTATATACCAAATTCCTTCATGTATTTGAGACTATTTCTGGATTTTCTACTGTTACATTAGTCTGTCTGCTTATTTATACACTAGTAATACTAAATTAAATTTTGGTAATACTACTGTGACCATTAATAATACTAATGTGAATACTACTCATTGTTCTTTTCAGAATTTTCCTACTTTATTTTTCTCTGAGGACTTTAGCATCATCTTGTCTAGCTCCAGGAAAAAAAAACTTTGTTGGTATTTATATTGATATATTAAATGTATTAGTTCCTTTATAAAATATTGACATATCACGACATACTATGCCTTTCTGTTTGTTCAAATCCTCTTTTGTTTCTTTTCAGAACCGTTTTCAAATTTCTTTCCTATAGGCCTTGAACTTTTTTGGTTAATTTTATCTTTTTTCTCTCTAGTTCCTCTTGTAAGTGGCGCCTGTTTTCCCCGTTATATCTTCAGAGGGTTATTGTTTGTTTGCTAGTTCTGGAGCCCTGCTACCTTACTAAATATTCTTCTTGTTTGAGATAGTTTTTCTGCCAATTTTTGGGGGTCGTCTGGTGTATCATCATAGAACCTGTAAATAGTGATGTTTTACTTCTTCCTTTCCAATTTCTTTTATATCTCTAACTACTTTCGTCTTGTGCCAGGAAAGTTAATGGAATGGTTCTTCAGTAATACATGTGCAGAGCAAGTTCACTGTAATGGAGAGAGTTTGGGCATATTTATATATGGAGCACCAGGTGTCTCCAGAGAGGGAATGGTTTGAGACCCTTATTCCCTCTTTAGGAAATTTAATGTTGTTATAACATGTTATAAATTGAATTGCCCGGCAGGTTAGATGGCAAGAAAGGATAACAGAAGACTCTGAGAGAAAGCTCACCAGAGGGTTGGGGAGTCTGGCCTAGGACTCGGAGAGGGCTAATTTTGGCCACAGTATTTGGCCTTTTCAGGAACTACTCTAGATCCAACTATCTTGGAGCCATGAATATGATTTTAGGGAAAAAATAACTGTGTGTGTGTGTGTGTGTGTGTGTGTGTGTGTGTGTGTGTGTGTGTGTTCCTGCGTGGACAGATGGGAAGAGTGGGTTATTGGACCTGTAACATTTGAAGTCCAAGTTCCCACCCCCTTTCATAGGATGCACCGTGGGATGCTGGGTGCAATGCTGGGGGATGAGGAGCCCCTGCATGGTTGCAGCTTCAGGGAACACTGTGCCTTGGGGTGGCTTTATCCCTGTGGATTGCAGTCTCTACTACGTTGCCCTCATGACTCCTTAGGTGAATGGGCAGGTCCTGGGCTGTTGGGCCTCTTGTATTGGAGGTGATATCATGTTTTAGGAGCAGAGGCATCAAGGATGGAGAATGGAACTATGGGGGTACTGAGTAGAGCACGGAAGCTTCTCCACCTTCCAATCTCCACCTGCAGAACCCTGCTTCAGAGCTGAAGGGCACCAGCTCTGCCTGCCCCCAACAGATGGCAGGAGGGGAGGTCACACAATGTCCTTTCATAGCAGCCATACTGTTTTTTAGTTTAGTGTGTTTTGCATATGTAGAGTGAATTATTACAAGACAGTAGGGATGGTTAGAAGCGTAGATCAAGCAACACGTGAGGTATTTGTCAAGTCACAGGATAGCAAGAAGAGCACCTGATGAAATCAGAGACATTTGCCTCTGTGACGAGAGGATGAACACCCTTGTCGGAAGTCTTGGTTTAATGTTGGTTCAGATGAGAGCTAGGAGTTTGTCCAGGACCTTAATTTAAAGCCAATAGGTGGTTAAATGCTTCTCCTGAACCATCACAAGCCACACGTGGCCCATAGGTTCAAGGCCTGTTCAAATCTGCTCCACGTCAAAGAGTGAATTTGAGGGGCTGACTGCAGACACACTGGCCTGGATATCACAGATACTAAGGATTTTCTTAGGATACTTGCAGAGATCATCCGGGGGTGGTGGTGGCGGGGGGGAGATTACCTGCCACAACAGGTGTTCAGTGTAGGTGATATTGGCCTATTTATTTATTTATTTTCTAGATTTATTGAGATGTAATTGACATATAACATTGTGTAAGTTTAACATGCACAACGGCTCTTTCTCTCTTTACCTGCAACCTCGCTGTGTGGACCCCCTGTGTGCTGTGTAATTTCCAGGATCTGTAAGTGATAAACTTTGTTTCTTTCAAAGTTTAAAAAAATAAAATGCACAACGTATTCATTTGATATACTTAGATATTGCAAAATCATTACCATGATGGTATTACCTAACACTTCCATCCCACAAAATTAATATTTCTTTTTGGTGATGAGAACATTTAAATCTACTCTCGGGCTTACCTGGTGGCGCAGTGGTTAAGAATCCGCCTGCCAATGCAGGGGACACAGGTTCGAGCCCTGGTCTGGGAAGATCCCACATGCTGCGGAGCAACTAAGCCCATGCACCACAACTACTGAGCCTGTGCTCTAGAGCCCATGAGCCACAACTACTGAACCCGCATGCCACAACTACTGAACCCCATGCGCCTAGAGTCTGTGCTCTGCAACAAGAGAAGCCACGGCCATGAGAAGCCTGCACATCACAACGAAGAGTAGTCTCTGCTCGCCACAACTAGAGAAAGCCCTTGCACAGCAACGAAGACCCAATGCAGCCAAAAAAAAATAATAATAAGTTAAGTCTACTCTCTCAGCAATATTCAATATATGTTACAGTATTATTAGCTATAATCACCATGCTGTGCATTAGATCCCTAGAATTTGTTATTTATATAACTGGAAGTTTGTGCTCTTTGACCAATACCTTCCCATTTCCCCCAATACCCCACCCTCTGGTAACCACCATTCCTCTTTCTGTTTCTCTAAGTTCAGCTTTTTTAGATTCCACAGATAAGTGAGATCATATAGTATTTGTCTTTCTCTGCCTGACTTACATCACTTAGCATAATGCCCTCAAGTTTCATCCAAGTTGTAGCATACAGCAGGATTTCTTTGTTTCCATGGCCTAACAATATTCCATTGTGTATATGTACCACGTCTTCTTTATCTGTTCATCTGTTGATGGACATTTAGGTTGATTTCATGTATGGGTTATTGTACATAATGCTGTAGTGAACATCGGAGTACAGATCTCTTTGAGATCCTAGTTTCACTTCCTTTGGATATATACTCAGAAGTGAGATTGCTGGATTGTATGGTTGTTCTATTTTTAACCTTCTGAGGAAACCCCATACTGTTTTCCATGGTGGCTGCACCATTTACATTCCTACCAGAGGTGCACGAGGGTTCCCTTTTCTCCACAGTCTCCCCAACACTTGTTACCTCTTGTCTTTTTGATGATGACCACATTGGCTTCTTTTAGAGAAGACTTCCCCAAAGGACACATACCATCCACAAGTGGTGTGAAAGCTTCCCGTGGTTGAATCACAGTCCTACTGATGGCAGTGAATCCAGAGGTGGCTTCTTAACTTTAGACTAATGACCCTTTGGAATCAGATCTGCTTTAAGTAGGAAAGCTGTGTGCTTAGCTGCTATGGGCTGAGAGTAGGTGGGACTGCCCTTTGGTATGCATAGGCAAGCCTGGGATGTTTTGGAATGGTTTTTGGAAGGAAGTTCTGGAAGTACATCTTGATTTCTTACTAACTTAGGCAGCTAGGGGCTTAGAGACTTTATAAGAAATGTGGGAGTTGGGGGTCAAGATGGCCGTGTAGAGTTAGCATCTCCCCATGACTAAGGTGTCTGCCAGCAGCTGGTGGAGGACTCTGATGCCCAAGGAGACGGGAGGAACCCCAAAGTGAACCGGTAGGATATAGGGGGACTGAGGGGGCAGGAGAAGTGGAGGTCAGACAGGATTGGTGCCCCTGAGGCTGGGGAGATCAGGAGAGGCAGGTGGGAGGGACTCTCCAGGAGGAGCGGGAGAGGAGCGGAGGGCAATTGCCTTGCCCACCTGGGCCTGGGGAGCCTGCTGAGCTCCCAGGCCAATCCCCTGCCCTCCAAAGCCCCCTCCAGGCCACGTGGGTCCTTGGGGGCATAGGAGGGAAGCTGGGAGATCAGGAGAGAAGGGCGGGAGGGGTCCTCCCAGGAGGGACCCTCCCAGACTGGAGGAGCAGAAGAGGACAGGAGGGTATTTGCCCCACCCACTTGAGTCCAGGAAGGCTGCTGGGCTCCCAGGTGAGGTCCCCTGCCCTATGAGACCGGGGTAGGGGGCACGCCTGGGCCCCTTCTGTTCCTTGAGCCTAAGCCCCACCCCCCACAGCCCCCAGGGCCTTTTCCAGCCCTGTGGGTCCTGAGCATTGGCCCCACCCACAGCCCAAACCTTGCTTAGGCCCCACCCTCCACAGCCAAGGTCTTTTCCCACCCTTTTTTTTTCTTTTCCCTCTCCCTCTTTTTACTATTGTGGTACTGATGTACCTTCTGGTTGTTGATTCATCTATATTTTTATTTTTATATTCTTCCTAACATATCTGTTAGTTTCCTAGTCTAATTTTATTTTTTACTTTGTTATTGTTGTATTTTGTTTAGTTTTTGCCACTCCAGGTGGCTTACGGGATCTTAGTTCATGAGCCCGGGCAGACCCCAGGGAATATTCATCTGAGTGAGGGATTGTGGAGTTCCTTATCTCAGCACCAAGACACAACTCTACCCAATAGCCTACAAACCCCAGTGTTAGAAGCCTCAGGCCAAACAACCAGTTAGACAGGAACAGAATCCCATTCCTTAAAAAAAAAAAAAAAGAAAAAAATGAGATGGCAAAAAAATATGTCACAAATGAAGGAGCAAGGTAAAAACCTACAAGACCAAATAAATGAAGAGGAAGTAGGCAATCTACCTGAAAAAGAATTCAGAGTATTGATAGTAAAGATGATCCAGAATCTTGGAAATAGAACGGAGGCATGGATTGAGAAAATACAAGAAACGTTTAACAAAGATCTAGAAGAACCAAAGAACAAACAAACAGAGACGAACAACACAATAACTGAAATGAAAAATACACTGGAAGGAATCAATAAGAGAATAACTGAGACAGAAGAACGAGTAAGTGAGCTGGAAGACAAAATGGTGGAAATAAGTGCTGAGGAGCAGAATTAAGAAAAAAGAATGAAAAGAATTGAATACAATCTCAGAGACCTCTGGGACAACACTAAATGCACCAACATTCAAATTATAGGGGTCCCAGAAGAAGAAGAGAAAAAGAAAGGGTCTGAGAAAATATTTGAAGATAGTATAGTTGAAAACTTCCCTAACATGGGAAAGGAAATAGTCACCCAAGTCCAGGAAGCACAGAGAGTCCCATACAGGATAAACCCTAGGAAGAACACACCAAGACACATATTAATCAAACTAACAAAAATTAAATTCAAAGAAAAAATATTAAAAGCAGCAAGGAAAAAACAAAAAATAACATACAAAGAAATCCCCATAAGGTTATCAGCTGATTTTTCAGCAGAAACTCTGCAGGCTAGAAGGGAGTGACAGGATATACTTAAAGTGATGAAAGAGAAAAACCTACAACCAAGATTACTCTACCCAGCAAGGATCTCATTCAGATTTGATGGAGAAGTCAGAAGCTTTTCAGACAAGCAAAAGCTAAGAGAATTCAGCACCACCAAACCAGCTTTACAACAAATGCCAAGGAAACTTCTCTAAGCGGGAAACACAAGAGAAGAAAAAGACCCACAAAAACAAACCCAAAACAATTAAGAAAATGGTAATAGGAACATATATATCGATAATAACTTGAATGTAAATGGATTAAATGCCCCAACCAAAAGACACAGACTGGCTGAACAAGACCCATATATATGCTGTCTATAAGAGACCCACTTCAGACCTAGGGACACATACAGACTGAAAGTGAAGGGATGGAAAAAGATATTCCATACAAATGGAAATCAAAAGAAAGCTGGAGTAGCAATACTCATATCAGATAAAATAGACTTTAAAATAAAGGCTGTTACAAGAGATAAGGCAGGACACTACATAATGATCAAAGGATCAATCCAAGAAGAAGATATAACAATTATAAATGTTCATGCACCCAATATAGGAGCAACTCAAAACATAAGGCAAATGCTAACAACCATGAAAGGAGAAATTGACAGTAACACAATAATAATAGGGGACTTTAACACCCCACTTACACCAATGGACAGATCATCCAAACAGAAAATAAATAAGGAAACACAAGCTTTAAATAACAAAATAGACCAGATAGATCTAATTGATATTTATATAACATTCCACGCAAAAGTGGCAGAATACAATTTCTTCTCAAGTGCACATGGAACATTTTCCAGGATAGATTGCACTTTGTGTCACAAATCAAGGCTTGGAAAATTTAAGAAAATTGAAATTGTATCAAGCATCTTTTCTGACCACAATGCTATGAGATTGGAAATCAATTACAGGAAAAAAACTGTAAAAACACAAATACATGGATTTGTGTGCATGTATTAAATAACCAAGAGATCACTGAAGAAATCAAAGAAGAAATTAAAAACTACATAGAAACAAATGACAGTGAAAACACGACAACCCAAAACTTACGGGATGCAGGAAAAGCAGTTCTAAGAGGGAAGTTTATAGCAATACAATCCTACCTCAAGAAACAAGAAAAATCTCAAATGAAAAATCTAACCCTACACTTAAAACAACTAGAGAAAGAAAAACAAAGAAAACCCAAAGTCAGTAGAAGGAAAGAAATCATAAAGATCAGAGCAGAAATAAATGAAATAGAAATGAAGAAAACAATAGCAAAGATCAATAAAACTAAAAGCTGGTTCTTTGAGAAGATAAACAAAATTGATAAACCCATAGCCAGACTCATCAAGAAAAAAAGAGAGAAGACGCAAATCAATAAAATTAGAAATGAAAAAGGAGAAATCACAACTGACACTGCAGAAATACAAAGGGTTATACAAACAACTATATGCCAATAACATGGACAACCACGAAGAAATGGACAAATTCTTGGAAAGGTACAATTTTCCAAGACTGAACTATGAAGAATTAGAAGATATAAACAGACCTATCACAAATAATGAAATTGAAACCATAATAAAAAATCTTCCAACAAACAAAAGTCCAAGACCAGCTGGCTTCACAGGTGAATTCTATCAAACATTTAGAGAAGAGCTAACACCAATCCTTCTCAAACTTCCAAAAAATTACAGAGGGAGAAACATCCACAAATTCATTCTACGAAGCCACCATCACCCTGATACCAAAACCAGAAAAAGATATTACAAAGAAAATTATAGACCAATATCACTGATGAACATAGATGCAAAAATCCTGAACAAAATACTAGCAAACGGAATCCAACAGCACATTAAAAGGATCATATATCATGATCAAGTGGGATTTATCCCAGGGATGGAAGGATTCTTCAATATACGCAAATCAATCAATGTTATACACCACATTAACAAATTAAGGAATAAAAACCGTATGATGATCTCAATAGATGCAGAAAAATCTTTTGAAAAAATTCTACACCCATTTATGATAAAAACTCTCCAGAAAATGGTCAAAGAGGGAACCTACCTCAATGTAATAAAAGCCATATATGACAAAACCACAGAAAGCATCATACTGAATGGTGAAAACCTGAAAGCATTTCCACTAAGATCAGGAATAAGACAAGGGTGCCCACTCTCACCACTCTTATTCAACATAGTTTTGGAAGTCCTAGCCATGGCAATCAGAGAAGAAAAAGAAATAAAAGGAATACAAATTGGAAAAGAAGAAGTAAAACTGTCACTGTTTGCCGATGACATGATACTACACATAGAAAATCCTAAAGACACCAGCAGAAAACTACTAGAACTAATCAATGAATTTGGTAAGGTTGCAGGATACAAAATTAATGCACAGAAATATCTGGCATTCCTATACACCAGCAAAGAAAAATCACAAAGAGAAATTAAGGAAATACTCCCATTTACCATTGCAACAAAAAGAATAAAATGCCGAGGAATAAACCTGCCTAAGGAGGTGAAAGACTTGTACTCAGAAAACTATAAAACACTGATGAAAGAAATTAAAGATGGCATAAACAGATGGAGAAATATACCATGTTCTTGGATTGGAAGAATCAATATTGTGAAAAGGACGATACTACCCAAAGCAATCTACAGATTCAGTGCAATCCCTATCAAACTACCAATGGCATTCTTCACAGAATTAGAACCAAAAATTATACAACTCATATGGAAACACAGAAGACCCCAAATAGCCAAAGCAATCTTGAGAAAGAAAAATGGAGTTTCAGGAATCAGGCTCCCTGACTTCAAACTATACCACAAATCTACAGTAATCAAGACAGTATGGTACTGGCACAAAAACAGAAATATAGATCAATTGTAAAAGACAGAATGCCCAGAGATAAACCCACACACATATGGGCACCTAATTTATGACAAAGGAGGCAAGAACATACAATGGAGAAAAGACAGCCTCTTCAATAAGTGGTGCTGGGAAAACTGGACAGCTACATGTAAAAGAATGAAATTAGAACACTACATAACACCATACACAAAAATAAACTCAAAATGGATGAAAGATTTAAATGTAAGACCAGACACTATAAAACTCTTAGAGGAAAACATAGGAAAAACACTCTTTGACATAAACCACAGCAAGATCTTTTTTGACCCACCTCCTAGAGTAACGGAAATAAAAACAAAAATAAACAAATGGGACTTAATTAAACTTAAAAGCTTTTGCAGAGCAAAGGAAATCATACAAAAGACAAAAAGACAACCCTCAGAATGAGAAAATATTTGCAAATGAAACAACAGACAAAGGATTAATCTCCAAAATATACGAACAGTTCATGCAGCTCAATATCAAAAAAACAAACAATCCAGTTAAAAAATGGGTGGAAGATCTAAATAGACATTTCACCAAGGAAGACATACAGATGGCAAAGAGGCACATGAAAAGCTGCTCAACATCACTAATTATTAGAGAAATGCAAATCAAAACTACAATGAATTATCACCTCACGCTGGTCAGAATGGCCATTATCAAAAAATCTACAAACAATAAATGCTGAAAAGGGTGTAGTGAAAAGGGAACCCTCCTGTACTGTTGGTGGGAATGTAAATTGATACAACCACTATGGAGAACAGTATGGAGTTTCCTTAAAAAACTACAAATAGAACTACCATATAACCCAGCAATCCCACTACTGGGCATATACCTGAGAAAACCATAATTCAAAAAGAGTCATGTACCACAGTGTTCAATTGCAGCTCTATTTACAATAGCCAGGACATGGAAGCAACCTAAATGTCTATCGACAGATGAATGGATAAAGAAGATGTGGTGCATATACACAATGGAATATTACTCAGCCATGAAATGAAACGAAATTGAGTTATTTGTAGTGAGGTGGATGGACCTAGAGTCTGTCATACAGAGTGAAGTAAGTCAGAAAGAGAAAAACAAGTACCATATGCTAATGCATATATATGGAATCTAAAAAAATTTAAAAATGGTACTGATGAACCTAGTTGCAGGGCAGGAATAAAGATGTAGACATAGAGAATGGACTTGAGGACATGTGGTGGGAGGGAGCAGCTGGGGCGAAGTGAGAGTAGCATCGACATATATACACTACCGAATGTAAAATAGTTGGCTGGTGGGAAGCAGCAGCATGGCACAGGGAGATCAGCTCGGTGCTCTATGATGACCTAGAGGGAGGATTGGAGGGAGGCTCAAGAGGGAGGGGATGTGGGGACATGTGTATGCATATGGCTGATTTGCTTTGTTGTGCAACAGAAACTAATGCAGTATTGTGAAGCAATTATACTCCAGTAAAGATCTATTAAAAAAAAAGTATATACTGCCTGGCTCCATTTCTATACTCTTTGAGAAGAAATACAATTTTACTGTTTCCTTAAAAAAAAAAAAGAAATGTGACTTTCTTTTGCATCCCTGGCTAGTGAAGTGGAGCATAGTGGTTACGTTGTGCCCTTTCTTCAATGTGTATTTCTCGGGGGGCTGTTTTCTCCTTTGCACTGAGGAAACAGAGGCAGTGTACTAGACCCTGAAATATGCAAAATATGCAGTAGGGAGGAACTACTGTTGCTAAACCACCAAATTTGGCTGGAAGCTCTGCTGGTAGCAGCCCACTCAAACAGCAGACACGTGATCCCTACTTCCCAGACAAAATCTGGTATCCAGCATTTAAGAGTGAAAAGAACCAGAGGGCTTGGTTAGGAGTCTTCAATTCTGGCCACACATCAGACTTCTAAGAGTTCAAGGAGTGTTTACAAATTCAAGTCGCTCAGGCCTCTTCTCCCAGAAATCCTCATTCAGTGGGTCTGGGTTGGGGCCCAGTGAGTGACTCAGATGTCCAGCCAGGGTTAGGAACCACCAGTCTGGGCTTGTCCAATGCAGTCACTAGGGAGCTGAGTGACCTTTGGCAAATCACTTTACTTCCCTGGACTTCAGTTTCCTTCTCTCTAAAATAAGTACTTGGATTGGAAGTGTCCAAACTGGCTACAAATCAGCAACTCCCAGGAAGCTTTAGAAACACAGATTCCAGAGTCCTACACCAGACCTACTGAGTCTGAATCTTTGGGACCAGGGCCCAGGAACCTGTATTTTTTAAAATTGTGGTAGGGCTTCCCTGGTGGCGCAGTGGTTGAGAGTCCGCCTGCCGTTGCAGGGGACATGGGTTTGTGCCCCGGTCTGGGAAGATTCCGCATGCCGTGGAGTGGCTGGGCCCGTGAGCCATGGCCGCTGAGCCTGTGCATCCGGAGCCTGTGCTCCGCAACGGGAGAGGCCACAACAGTGAGACGCCCGCGTACCGCAAAAAAAAAAAAAAAATTGTGGTAAACCACCTCCTAGAGAAATGGAAATAAAAACAAAAATAAACAAATAGAACCTACGGAAACTTAAAAGCTTTTGCACAGCAAAGGAAAACATAAACAAGACAAAAAGACAACCCTCAGAATGGGAGAAAATATTTGCAAATGAAGCAACTGACAAAGGATTAATCTCCAGAATTTACAAGCAGCTCATGCAGCTCAATATCAAAAACACAAACAACCCAATCCAAAAATGGGAAGAAGACCTAAATAGACATTTCTCCAAAGAAGATATACAGATTGCCAACAAACATATGAAAGGATGCTCAACATCACTAATCATTAGAGAAATGCAAATCAAAACTACAATGAGGTATCACCTCACAGCAGTCAGAATGGCCATCATCAAAAAATCTACAAACAGTAAATGCTGGAGAGGGTGTGGAGGAAAGGGAACCCTCTTGCACTGTTGGTGGGAATGTAAATGGATACAGCCACTATGGAGAACAGTATGGAGGTTCCTTAAAAAACTAAAAGTAGAACTACCATATGACCCAGCAATGCCACTACTGGGCATATACCCTGAGAAAATCATAATTCAAAAAGAGTCATGTACCACAATGTTCATTGCAGCTCTATTTACAATAGCCAGGACATGGAAGCCACCTAAGTGTCCATCAACAGACGAATGCATAAAGAAGATGTGGCACGTATATACAATGGAATATTACTCAGCCATAAAAAGAAATGAAATTGAGTTATTTGTAGTGATGGACTACATCCATCACTAGATGGATGGACCTAGAGTCTGTCATACAGAGTGAAGTAAGTCAGAAAGAGAAAAACAAGAACTGTATGCTAACACTTATACATGGAATCTAAAAATAAATGGTGCTGAAGAACCTAAGGGCAGGACAGGGATAAAGACACAGCCCTACTAGAGAATGGACTTGAGGACAAGGGGAGGGGGAAGGGTAAGCTGGGACGAAGTGAGAGAGTGGCATGGACATATATACACTACCAAATGTAAAATAGATAGCTAGTGAGAAGCAGCCACATAGCACAGGGAGATCAGCTCGGTGCTTTGTGACCACCTGGAGGGGTGGGTTAGGGAGTGTGGGAGGGAGACGCAAGAGGGAGGAGATATGGGGATATGTGTATATGTATAGCTGATTCACTTTGTTATAAAGCAGAAACTAACACACCATTGTAAAGCAATTATACTCCAATAGGTTAAAAAAAATTGTGGTAAAATACACATGACACATTTTACCATCTTGACTGTTTTTAATAGTTCAGTTCAGTCGTGTTAAGTATATTCACATTGTTGTGCAACCAATCCCCAGAACTTTTTCATCTTGCAAAGCTGAAACTCTGTATCTATTAAATAACAATTCCCCATTCTTTCCTCCCCCAGCGTCTGGCAACCACCATTCTGCTTTCTGTCTCTGTGAATTTGACTACTCTCATAATGACTGGAATCATACAGTATTTGTCTTTTTGTGATGGGCTTATTTCACTTAGCATAATGTCTTCAAGGTTTTTCCATGTTGTAGCAGGTGTCAGAATTTCCTTCCTTTTTAAGGCTCAATAATATTCCTCTATGTGTATAGAACACATTTTGTTTGTTCATCTGTTGGTGGGTACTTGGGTTGCTTCTTCTACCTTTTGGTTATTGTGAATAGTGCTGCTATGAAGAGGGTGTACACATATCTCTGAGACCCTACTTTCAGTTCTTTTGGACATACACTCAGAAGTGAAATTGCTGGATCCTATGTAATTTATTTTAATTTTTTGAGGAACCATCATACAGTTTTCTCCAGCAGCTGCAGTGTTTTACATTCCACCAACAGTGCCTTAGGGTCCCAGATTCTCCACATCCTTGCCAATCCTGATGGGTGTGACACTCTGTATGCTTAAGAAGCTGTCCAGGAGGTCCTGTTGTAGTCAGTCCCTGGGTAGGCACCATTCCATTGGACCCAGGGGATGACTTGAGCTCCTTCTAGCTCATAAGTGCCTGAATACATGTATAACGATAAATTCAAACGGCTAAACTTATAGTGTCAGCAGTTGTCATGGTTTGCCTCCATGCTATGTCTGTTTGAGATTATTCTCTAGCTGTTTTAGGTGTGAGAACTTTTCCTCCCTGTTGACGTTGAACTGCTGGCATCAGTGTCTGGCACATGATAGATGGCTCAAAAACAGAATGAATCAAGGAATGAACAAATTAAGTCCCTAAGGCAGAGAAGAGGCCTTCTGTTTACTATGAACCTCTCACTGTGCCAAGCAGAAGTGTGCTAACACAGTTGATACTAATAAGTGTTTGAGTGTGAAATGGACACGTGTGGATCATTTTTGCTAGTATAGGAGTTGGCATGTTGAGAAGGCTGAATGCAGTGTGGACCCCAGGCGACAATACTTGGGTTTTTTTCCTTATAGGAGAGTTTTTTGGTCAAGGCAAAGCCTGTGTAGGCAGCATCAGAATGCAGGGCGTCTAGAAGAATACACCTAGATGAATCTGTGCATTTCTCTTCGCTGTGCACAGAGGTCCCAGAGCTAGTCAGCTGTTGGCAGGCAAGAGAGGGTGAAACCCTGGAGAAGAATCCGTCATTGCAGGGGAGCCTTGCATTCAGTGATGGTCTGCCCTACCCTGCAGGATTGCTGATGCCAGCGTTGCTCAGGGCAGCTGGAGTCCTTCCTTGCTGGGTGGTCCACAGAAGCAGGAGGAGAGACTGGTGCTTTGTTCTCTGGAAGGTGGAGCAGGGTGTGACGTCACCCCTCTAGATGCCCTGGAGATTACAGCCTTGCAGATGTGTCTGGGGCTGCGTCCTGTGGGGCCCCCCACTGCCTTCAGCCCTTCTTGTCTGGACGGCAGCCATGGAGAAAACAGCCCTACAGCCTCCTGGCCAGCATGGCCGTCACCTTGGGTGCACCCAGCAGGGGTGGGACACCGGCTTCATCACGGCCAATGTGCTCAGCTGTGATGCTCCCCTGGTTACAAATCAGATCTTCCCTTGGAATAGACAGCCTTCGAGTTTACACACAGTGTCATATTAAATCATACACAGTGGGTTGTTTATTAGCTTTGCAGGGTGGTGCAGTGAAAACGCATATTTCTTTGACAACCTTGGCCAGAAGCATTGATGTCATCCGCTCCCTTAACTCGCTAATTGCAGGCTCTGCTCTGCCTTTCACTTCCCCTTGCTCAACACAGAATATTTATCAGAACAGCAGGCTCTTCTGGCTTCCTGAATACTGAGTTTTCTCTTGGAAGCTGGCGAAGATTGAACTAGTGAACTGATTTCAAAACCAGGATGCATCTAGGAGAAGGTCGTTAGAGAAGAACGTATGTATCTATAAAATTAACAACAATACATTCGCAACCATAGCTGACATCGACACAATATGTGCTCAGAGCTGGCTGTTCTGAGTCTCTTCCATCTCACAGAGGAGAGAATGGAGGCCCTGAGAGGGTGGGTGATTCACCTGCTGTCACACAGCTCGTAGCAGAGTTACATCCTCTGTATCTTGGTCTCTTGCTCCTCTCACCACTGTGCTGCTTCCTCAGATGCCTTCTGCCCATTTATTCTTTATTCCCTACTCCATGCTCCCAGCACTTAGAAGAAGAATTGAGGCAAAATGCACATAACATAAAATTAACCATTTTAACGGGACTTCCCTGGTGGTCTAGTGGTTAAGAATCCACCTTCCAATGCAGGGGACGCAGGTTTGGTCCCTGGTCGGGGAACTAAGATCCCACATGCCACAGGGCAGCTAAACCCGCGCGCTGCAACTACTAAGCCTGCGTGCCACAACTAGAGAGACTGAGTGCTGCAACTACAAAGCCCACGTGCTCTGGAGCGTGTGCGCCGCAACGAAAGATCCCATGTGCAGCAACTAAGACCCAACTCAGCCAAAAATAAATAAATAACCATTTTAATGTGTACAATCCAGTGGCACTTAGTATATTCACCGTGTTGTGCAACCATCACCTCTATTTAGTCCCAGAATATTTTCATCACCCCCAAAGGACACCGTGCACTCATTAAGCAATCACTTCCCTTTCCCTGGCCCCCCAGTGCCTGGCAACCACTGATCCACTTTCTGTCTCTATAGATTTTCTCATATAAATCAGATCGTACAATACATGGCCTTTTGTGTCTGGCTTCTGTCACTCAGCCTGTCTTCAGAGCTCATCTATGTTGTAGCACATATCAGCACTTCACTCCTTTTTATGGCTGAATCATGTTCCGTCGTGTGGAGACACCATATTTTCTTTACGCATTCCTCTGCTAGTGGCTACTTGGCTGTTGTGAATAGCGCTGCTATGGACGTTTGTGTATAAGTATTTGTTTGTCTACCAGTTTTCAATTCTTTTGGGTATATACGTAGGTATGGAATTGCTGGGTCACACGGTAATTCTCTGTTTAGCTTTTTGAGGAACTTTCTAGCACTTTTGAGTGGAGCAGTTCCCTTCTTACACTAAGAAGACCGGAACACGCTTAACTGTCTTTCCACGATGCCAAATATCTGAATGAGAAGCCAACTGTGTGTATGCCCTCAATGGTTTATGAGCCAAATGTGTGGCCCTAAAGGAACCCGAGCACCTGTGTGCATTACACATACAGAGGCGCAGACGGTTAGATGAAGATGAAAAACTCAGCAAATACAGAGACCGCAGGCATCTGCAGAGAGAAAGGGGACTGGCTGACTGTTCTTCAAGCTGTTTTAGGCTTGCGTAGAGTACAGAGCCTCCTTATTTCTTGTATCAGTGCAGACTCTGACTAAAGACCAATCCAAGTTGAACGAAATGAGAATGGGGTGGGTGGGGAATGGGGCAGAGTCTAACACCTGCTTGTCGGGCGCACCTCTCTGGCCACTGCTTCCAGCTTCTAGGCTCAGGGGCATGTACGGACTTGCACAGCCTCAGTAACCGGCTTTCCAGCTCTGGTGTAAGAGGGTAAAATAATTCCCTTATCCTGACATACCACAGCTACTTAGATGTGGAAATTTCACTTCTTAAAAACAAAATCCCATGACTCACCCCGTCCATCACTGAACTGGAAAGAATATAGCCTGATAGGTTGATAGAAGTAGCTAGCTGAAAATATCTCATCCACACCGCACCGTCTAAAAAACTGAGACCTCTATTAAGCTGGTGATTTCCAGGAGTAAGTACTTTTGGAATAGACAAGGGGCTTCCACACGCAGCAGTGCTCTTTGTAATTTTCAGAGTCCCCATTGTCTTTGGGAGGCAGTGGGAAGAGAAGGGACTTTGGCATTAGACCGAATTGGACCCCCAAGTCTTGAGCCTAACACTTCCCAGTTGTGTGACTTTTCTTCATGAGCCTGTTTTGGTATGTTTTGTTTTTATTTGCTTATATACCAGTTACCTTTGGGCTGTTGTGAGGATTAAACGAGATAGGGTGTGTAGTTAGTTCTTTTCTGTGTCAAGCACGTTAGTTCCCCATGCGCCCACCACTCATCCCCACCCCATGTAAAAGTTATTCTTCACACCAGTTGTATCTTGTGGTCCATGGTTTAGGGGTAAAAGATGGAGAACACAGCACAGCAGCATGACCTGTCCCTGTTCACAGAACATAAACTGTTGTGTGTTCACAGTATATAAAAAATTCATTCATCTCAATAGAACGTTTTCATTCTATTGAGATATTCCATGAGTCTTGCTTCCTTCTGCTCTTTTGTTTCCTTTTCATTCTTCTGCAAGATGAATTAGATCACCCAGAAGGCACATTCTTTATCCAAAACATCAACACATCCTATTTCCTTTGAACAGCAGAATCAAAAGAAAGCAAACAAGCAGCCCAAAGAAACCCATTGTGCGGGCTGGGAAGATCTGGGTTGCCTAGGAATGCTTGGGGCTGAGCCCTTTAGTCCTGCGTTGGCAGTCAGCAAAGTAGAGATGCTCTCTGTTCAAGCGCCGTCTTCCATCTCCTAGGGTACAGTGACCTCTGCATTCAAAACCCTTGACTTTCCTTTCACGGTTCCAAGTTCATGACTGCTGTCTATCTCAGCTCATGGGGACTCCCTCCTTCTTTCCACAAATATTTGGTGTGTGCCAACCACGTGCTATCCTTGCAAACAGCCAACTGGTTGGAGTTGCATTTCCGAATGAATGGATCCAGTGTTCGTTATACCACAATGATTTTATCAGCCTTAGGCAGAGGGGTGTCTTAAAGCACTTACCTGTGGACATTGCCAAAAGAGTCAGATTTCCAATAGCATGGGGGTAAATTCTCAATCCCCAGCCTTCAAAATGTAAATAAAGAAAATTTCCAATTATTTGTAAATGGTAAAGTAAACAGCCCTCTAGCCCTCTGCATATGTAGAAGTCATTTGATTAAAGGCAAACATACCCAGCCAGGCTTCCTTTTAGAGCGGGGACAATCTCTCTCAACTGTCCACCCCACGTTTCTCCCTGAGCTCTTCCACACTTTCTGAAGGACCAGGGAGGAACCTGCCTTTCTCTCCCTCTCGCACCTGACCTTCTCCACAGGAACAGGGCAGGGTGACATCCAGCTTGTGAGGTGGGGAGAAGGGCCTCTGAGCATATGTCCTGAAGTGGCTTCTTGGCTAACGAAGGTCAAATGCTGTGTCAATGCTTGCTCCAGGACATGACCTCGGAGCTTCCCACGTGGAATTTACATTTTTCCTTCCAACACCGAACCTCTATAAGCCGGATGCCAGCTGGCCCCCCCTCCGCCCCCCGGTGTCACACTGTAGAGCTACACTTGGCTGGAATCCCCTGTTCAAATTCCAGGGTGGAGAGAGGCTGATGTAGTCGGGGTCACTGCAGCCTCCAGGGCCCCAAGTCTCTGGATGTGCTCGGCTGCCCAGATGTGACAACAGCTGCTGCTTTAACGGCCAGAAAGGCCCATTCAGACCAGTTGAATATGTTTCCTAGAGCTGGGTGCTCGCAGAGAGGGGGCGTCGCCCCTCTCCACGTAGCCTTCCGTCATCTTCTGACTTCTCACTGTCTCCTTTCTTGTCTTTCTTTTAGCCTCTCCCTCCTCCCCTCCATCCCCACACCCCGCCTGCCTCCTCCCCAGCAGACGCCCCGGCTCCCCTCCTTGGAAGCCCTTGTGCCCACTGTAACCACAACCCTCAAGGGCTCACCTTGCAGCCCTAGCCGTCCCCAGCTTACTCTTCCAGACAAGGAGTTTCTGCTTGAAGAGAGATGTGGTGACAGCTCTTTAAGATGATAACTTTGCCCCCAGAATCGATTATACTGTTTGTATGGTGTATCTCCTGGCCACAGTGGTGGGCTCTGTGGCCCTTCAGGGGCAGCTGGGGGTTCCGTGCTGTCCCTGCCCACAGGAAAATGCCCCGACTGATTCTGTTCCGAGAGCCCTTGGTCAGGGACCCAGTTGTCCCTCTCTAACCCCACAGAAAGGGTCCCTTACCCCAGTTCCCCACCTGCAGATCAGGGGGACTTACCTATGTCTAGGATGTTATTCCAGGAGAACTTAGCTGGGTCCTCCTGCTTGGGGCAGCTTGTCTTCCTCTCTGCACCTCTCTCGCAGAAAGGCCTCCTTTCTCCCCTTTGGAGTGTTCCTCTTCCCTCTGGAGTCCGGACCACCCTCCGCTCCTGTTTTCAGTGGCCACCGTCTATTCTTTCCCCTTCCTCAGGCCTCTGAGGAGGAAATCATCGTCTTTCACTTAAGTGGAAGTCCATTTTCTTTGGACTTTTGTTTCCGCTTTGGTGTAACCTGGGGAAGAGAAAATGGCCCTGTGGTACAAGTAAAAAAGAGGAGGAAAGGGAAATACACACACAGCCACATCAGGGTGCACAGGCTGTGCACTGCACAAATCCAGGGTCCCATTCATATGGACTGTGATGTGATATGCAAAATGGGGTTTGCAACCTTATGAAAATGCTTTTTGAGCTCTGCCTTATCTCATTCATGGGCAGTATGGACGCATGGAGAGGGTGATGTGCTTTGAGCCCAGAAGATCCCAATTTGAATAACCCCATTTCTGTCACTGCCTCGTTAAATGGCCCTGGACACCTCTCGTAACGTCAGACTCCAGTTTCCTTATTTGTGAAAGGGAAATGATCGCACCTCCTTTACAGAGTTGCTGCGAGAAAGAAATGAGACCTGATATTAATCGGATGGCATGTATTAGGTGCTCAATAGATGCTATTTCCTCAGGAGGGTTGTCTGGTTGAAGGAGTGTTTGCCAGGCTCACTAGGGGCCCTTTTCAAGTGAAAATAAATAGGGCCTTCCAGAGATGCTGGGGGTATATCTGTTGGAGGCTGAAAAAGAGACACTTATTCCCCTTGGAGCTCAATTGAAGAAAATAAGAAATTAAGATATGTGGGCTATTGGGACATTCCAGAAAGTTGCAGTCTTAAGAAAAGACATGACAACTTATTGAGCACATCCCGTATGTTAGGTACTCTTTGAAGCACCTCCACGGATTATTGCTCTGGTGAAAATCGACACTTCTGGGACACAGCATCCCAGACCCTGTCCCCAGAATTCTGTGTCTTTGTAAAAGGGTGAGAAAAAACTTTTCTTTGCTTCCCAACCCCCTTCTGGCCTTGCCTGGTACTTTTGCAGATCTTTGGGTCCCCAAACCTGGTCTTTTTACATCAGCCCTTCTGTCCCTCTTGACAGTTAATCACATTTGAGCAGTGAATGGGACTCCATAGATGAGCACAAGACCCAGGTCTGCGAGCCGGTGGTGTGCTGAAGCCAGGTTGTGCCCCCTGCTGGAGCCCATGGTCTGCATCTCCTCCCAGCTGGGCACCAGTGACGTCAGTCTGGTCCTTGAGATCGGCCGTCGCAGAAGTATTCGCGAGCAGGGAAAACAGCAGATGCTGTAAATCGGGACCAGCCCCACCACTGGCTTGCTCACAGCAACGCTGTGGCTGGAGAAAACTCAACAGAATGTTCCAGACTTGAATGGAGGTGCTCGTAGGAAACCTTTAATTCACAGACATGTGCTAAATGGAGAATTTCAGGTAGGCAGATTTTCCACTTCTATTAAGCTCCAAATTGAGGAAGACAAGTAACAGGTCTTCAAAACTACACTTGAAATGTACCTCCGGGGACCAGGTACATCTTTAGTGTTTAGCCTTTTGTACCTGGAAACAGCTTAACAGCTGTTAACATGCTGTTAATGCTGTTAATGACACCTTTCATTTCTTATAACGCGACCTCTCAGTGTACTCTGGAAATGAAACAGGGGGGTGCAGACCTGGTAGAAAGTTAGTGAAGTAGAAGAAAAGAATGGGTTGGCACATCCTGAACTTCAGTGTTTCTACACAAGATGGCGCTCTCTTCTTAGGAGAAGGGGACTGTCAGAAAAATGCTGACTGCGAGCAGTCGGGAGAAATTGGGCTCATCTGCACGTTGTCATCTATCACATTAGGGCGATTGGCTTCAGCTGAGCAACATTAAGGTCAAAGTCACTGGCCTGCTGCCTTACAAATCCATCTCTGCGATCATGTGAGTCAGCATGAGTTATTTCTCCTCCTGGGGGAAGGGGAGTAGAAAACCCCCAGTCCTGCTGCAGGCCCGGTAGCTTGTGAGTCTTACGTTCACAGACGAAGGCAAGGAAATTATAACGGATCCTTTAGTTCCCATAAGTAACCAAAGGGTTCCTCTGTCTCCAAATGGAAGGTAAAGAAGGTGTCAGAGATCTCTCTGTAGACGGTGCTTCTGAATTCATGGCTCCCTGCTGTTCCTCTGGTCTGTGCTGTCCATTCTCCCACCCTTTGCACATCACCGATTCACAGCCACAATGAAATCCTGCTGTAAGTTGCGGGGATTCGCAGGAAGCAATGCTGCTCAGATGAGATAAATTATAGGCGCAGATCTAGCTCGGCGCAGATGTGGGCGCTGACCCGTCCACTTGAGGTCTCCCGTCAGTGCTTCCCTCGCTGTAGCTAACTTGCAGGCCCTGGAATCGCCCCTCTCTCTGGCAGCCCGCTGTGCCTGAAGCCCCAGCCTGAGGCCAGGCTTTCACCTTTGGCCCATTCTGCTCACCGACACCGGCTCTCGCTCCCTGACCCAGGCTGCACCAGCTCTGCTGGAGGCCCCTTGTGCCGCTGGCCTGGCTGTGCTCCCTCCAGCCGTCACCTCCAGTATCGTCTGCCGACTATGGCCCCTCCGTCTCTTCCTCGTTTCTCCGAGCCGAGCCCTGCTCCTGCCGTCCTTCCCAGCGGCCATGTCCATCTCTCGGCCCCCACTTTCCTCGTCTGCCCACTGGGCATGCCTTGTCCTGTTCCCCAAGCCCTTTGCTTCAGATCCACTCCTCTCGGGTTGTTCCTCTGCCTCACCAGGAAACGAAGAGCCTTCCGAAACGTCACGCTCTGCTCTCAGCATCGCCCTTTCAGCAGGAATCAGCCTGTGGAAGCAGAGACTTGGGAATTCCATGAAATGAATCTCTCATCTCCATGTTAAGTTTTGGGGAGGCTGCAGACATCCTGTGCATGTCGGATTGTGCCACATGTCAGAGTCAAGAGTGAAAAAATACACAACGGCCTCATATTTCAACCCTTGCAGCCTTTGCCAATGACATAGGTAGACCAAGATCCCACCTTGCCTCTCTCTGCCTGGTCATGACCAAGTCCTTCTGTTGCCAAGTTAAGTCTCACTGTGCTGGTTTGAAGGGAACCACCATGTAAGGTCGCCAGTATTCCTTGCTTCCCATCTATTCCTTCTGTTCCTTCCATTTCAAGACTGCCAGTAGCTGGAGAGGCATAGGAAGTCAAGTGAGAGTTGATTTAAGGTGGAGAGACCATATTTGAAGGCTGAAGGGAAGGAGACAGTTGGTAGGGGAAGCAAAAGTATTTGTGATTGCCTGCGGTGAAGAGCAGAACAGCCATCCTTCACCCAAGCTCTCACTGTTCGCAGGTGTACAGAGGCAAGAATGAGCTCTGGGGTCAGTTTCAGGATCATCAGCCTTCCTAACAGGAAAGGCTCCTGTCTCCTGGTGACCGGTCCCGTCATTCCCTTCCTAACATGACTGTGAGATTGCCTTCCTCAATCCAGATCTCAGTCTGCCCTTGATTCCAGTCTCTTTGGGCCTTTTTTCTTTCAGGCACTGTGACAGACTGATGTCATTACTAGCCCCCATGAGTGACCTCTCTGTATCTACGCCCTTTGCTGTGTAGCTGTGCAGTCTCACCCACTCTGATTCTGGGACACAGAGCTTGCTGTGGCCAACGGGACAGGAACAAACTAGATGAAAGTACAGACCTGCAGAACACCTGTCTGCTTTCTTCTCCATCTTCAGCTCCTGCTACCTTCTGTGAGCAAACCTGCACTAGCCTCCTGGGGGATGAGAGGCTACGGAGCTGAGTCGTGCCAGCCGAGGCCCTCTGAAACCAGCTGGCCCTCAGCTGACCTGCCAGACACGGGTGAGCCTGCTCAGATCTGCAGGACGGCCCAGCAGTCCATTGGCTCAGGAGCAAAAAGGAAAGTCTGTTTTTGTACTCCGCTGAGGTTTTGTGGTTGTTTTTATGCAACAACACTGTGGCAATAGAGAGCTGTACTGGCGTGGAATGTGAGGTATTCTCACCTGGAGATTCTGGGCGTGATGGGGCCTGCATCTTCCCTCATCTCTCTGTCACTCTCGGCTACTGGGAGTAGATTGGGAAAGTGCTGAGAGATTCTGGTGACGTATTTTCATAAAAAAGAACACAGAAGATCATGGCTCTTTGAGCCGGATGTATGTAGGAGTGGTATCTACCTGAATACAGGGAGGGACTTTTGTAATCCTCCCCTGGACTCCATTATTGACAGCTCCTGGTAACTAGACTTTATTTAGCCTCTTTAGTTGAAGAAGTGAGCAACTCCTGCATGTGAGGTGCACTCGTAGACTCTGGGTTTATCACATGTGATGCAGCACTTCGCGCCTATGGAACTAAAGTCTAACAATCACGCTTCATCACCTGGATTATTGCAATAACTTCTTAACTTGTGTCCAGACCGACACATCCTGCCCACCATTGCCAGATTTATCTGTCCCAAACACCATTTCACTTCTGAATTTTCTATTCTCTACTCAAGGATATACAGTGGTTCTCCATAACCTGCCCCATCCTAGTTATTTACTCCCATCTCCCACTATTTCCTCCTGCCCCCATGTCCCCACATATGCTCTGGTCCCTACCAGGCTCCGGGCCTTTCCCAATTCCTGCCCCTCACTCCTGCTTCCCTACCCACTTGCCCCACTCCTCGTCTCCACTCCACCTATGCTGAGCCTACCTACCCTGCAAGGTTCCGCTCAGCCCTCAGCTCGCCATGAAGCCTCCTTGGTATCTCTAGAAAACGTGGATGTTTGACTGTCATGAGAACCTGTAATACTTATAAGTGGAAGTGAGTCTCACAACCTTCCCTTCCCTCAGTGACGAGTCTCCAGAGGACAAAGCCAGTAGCAGAGAATTTAGATGAGTCCTCATTCGAATGGTCAGTTCAAAGCTTCTCCTGTACCTGAGGGAACAGGTGCTAAGGAACATGTAATCTTTCCCATTCTGTAAGCCTGCAGAGGAATACATGCTGGAAGTATAATCATAGGATGTTCTAAACTTATGGATGGAGACAGCACCGTGGAGATTATGAAACAGGAAATATTTCCTTCCTAGTAGAAGCTGCTGTCTCTGAGAATTAATGTTTGTGCCGTGTGTGTGTATGCGCGCGTGTCAGTGGACCTGTTTCAACAGGTGCAACAGTTAAAGAAACAGTCATGCCTATAACCCGTTCAGGTGAGAGATGCAAAGGCAATCGGACCCAGAAGACCCTTCTGCCCCCCCCGCAAGGAAAGCAGGCACTCCAAAGCTGTAACCACTGGATGCTCTGTGGGATCTGGGGTGTTAGTGGACACCAGTGGTAATTAGAAGTCTCAGTACCCTCCTTCAGACTAAGTGATTTAGACCTGGGAAATGTACTAGCGGGGAGAAAGGAGATGGTGGTGGCATCATGGTCCCTTCTGGCGTACAAGGATCTGGTTTTCCCCAAAGGTCATTGGAGATTCCAGCTCGGGAGGTTTGATGAAAGAAGATGCTTTGAGGAGAGATATGGGAATTCTATGTCTGGGAGCCAGGTTAGGGACTAAGGGTGCACCCCTGAGGGGCACCTCTGTGGAGGCATTAACACTTTAATGCTGTCCCTTTGGAGTCTGGGAAAGTCCCACTTACTTAGTGATGGGCTTTATCCCTTCCCCTCCAACACTGAGTTCATCTTTTTAATGGACCTAATTCTTCTGAGCACACCCTGTGCAGCCCTGCATGAAGTCGTAGGGGAGAGGGAAGGTCAGAATGGAGGGTTACGAGTACACCTCAGCCCTCTCAAGGGTTTATGGCTTCTTTACAATCATTTTCTAACTTTAGGATTTTAATTCAGTGAAAATCTGAAAATGCTAATCTAAGATCTTCTGAATGACCATTTTTAAACCCAAACTGTCATAATATTTTCATGCTTGCATTTACACTTTTGTACCCAATCTCCATTTGCACCAAGTGAAAGCCAAATGAAATTGCAGTGGTGGTAGGAATGAAGCTTTGTAGCTTCAAATAAGGAAGCGAGGTGGGAGGCCTGAATCATCTCCTGGCTCACATGGTGCAGGCCGATGCCAGAGAACTGCGCCTGCGCCGTTGCAGCTTCATGTGCACATTAATCAGGCTTCTCCAGAGAAACAGAACCACTAGGATGTATGTGCAGATACACAGAAAGAGATTTATTAGGAGGGACTGGCTCATGGATGATGGTGGCTGAGGAGTCCCATGACCTGCCAACTGCAATCCCGTGGCCCAAGGAAACTGGTGCTGTTGTTCCGGTTCTAACCCAAAGGCCTGAGAACCACGGGAGCCAATGTGTAGGTCCCAATCTGAGTCCCAGTGCCTGAGAGCCAGGAGCACAGATACTGGAGGGCAGGAGAAGATAGATGTCCCAGCTCAAGCAGAGAGCAAATTCATCCTTTCTCCACGTTTTTGGTCTATTCAGGCCCTTAAGGGATGGGATGATGCCTGCCTGCATTAGTGAGAGTGATTAGTTTTTACTCAGTCTATTGATTCAAATGCTAATCTCTTCTGGAAACATCCTCACAGACACGCCCAGAAATAATGTTTTACCAGCTATCTGGGCATCCCTCAGCCCAGTCCAGCTGACACATAAAATTGACCACCACAGCATATAAGCAGATATATTGTGTGGCTCAGCTGGGTTGAGTACTTTGCAACTTGTAGTTTATATAAGTAAGTATAGTAGTAAATTTACAACACAGAATTCTTCTTCTAATACAGTCAATAATCGGATTAAATTTAATGTAGACTCAAGAGTGTCACAATGTTAATCTTATCTTCAACTGAATTTTAACTTCACAGTCATTTGAGAATTGCATGCAAGTTTTGGCTAAGTATGAGGTCTGATTATTCTGAATGAGCAGACAAAGCCTTAAAACCATGAATATAGTTTTGACTAGCACTCTTATGTAAACAGGCCCTCTCTGAATTAGTACTATGGAAGTCAAACTACAAAGCCAAGCCGATTAAATAAAGAACCAGACCCGAGGCTCTCTCTTTCTGTTACTAAACCCAACACCACTAACTTGGTTTCAGCAAAACAGTATCATTACATTGGTGTTAATTTGAATATTATTGGTTTTTCAGGAAATTTGTTTTTGGGGGGTGTCATTTTAAATTTGCTTTGGTACTTATAAATTTTTAAAATTTACACCCAGTTTTATGTTTATACATATTGAAGTAACATTATAGGGGCTTCCCTGGTGGCGCAGTGGTTGAGAGTCCGCCTGCCGATGCAGGGGACACAGGTTCGTGCCCTGGTCCGGGAAGATCCCACATGCCACGGAGCGGCTGGGCCCGTGAGCCATGGCCGCTGAGCCTGCGCGTCCGGAGCCTGTGCTCCGCAACGGGAGAGGCCACAGCAGTGAGAGGCCCGCGTACCACAAAAAAAAAACAAAAAAAAAACCCATTATAAAAATGTTTAGGTCAAATTTCCTCTAGTTTGAGAAAAACTGTGATTTGGGAGAAAGATCTCTGGGTTATGTATGTGTTGCTGGCATTATAGGTTTGTCTCATATTCTTCTCCAATTAGTCTTTTGCACAATAAACTTGGCTCCCCAGTTACTTTATTATGCTTCTTTGTTTACCCCACAGCACTAGGCCCAATACTGGGCACGTGAGAGGGGTAGGCAAATACTGGCTGCATGAGAGTGGCCTGGGCTCCATGAGTGGAGTGTTTTTTCCATTAAACATTAAAGAGGGTTTTGCCATATAAAGAAAAGCAAACTGAGGTTGCTATGAAAGAGGTTAAAAATTATGCAAGACATCACTGAAAAATTAGTATCCTCTGAAGTTCACATATTCAGAGTAGATATATTTGAATTTTTTTCAATTTCCCTTTTGTCAGCAAACATTACTTAATAACATTACTGACATCTTAGATGTTTGTGGGGACCAAGTTAACAGAAATCATTGTCCCTCAAAGCGCTCGAAATCCCATAGATTGTATGGCAGCATCAGAGGTATAAAATTCAAAAGGACATTATTTCTCCTCCATTTCTTATGAAACAGTTAATGTTCTGGGGAAATTCTTTAGCTAGGCTGTAAGCTCTGATAGTACAAGGACCTCTGGATCTCCCATGGTGCTTAATACAGAGGAGCTGCTCAGTCAATACTTCTGAAGCACAAAGGTCTTAAACTTGACAAAAGGAAGAGAAAAATAAACAATGATCTCCAAGAGTCCTGTCCATGTACATCCAGGGAGTCCACAGCTGCTGTATGTCCTAGTATACGCCTCTACTCCTAAGTATACACATTCACACACATAGACACACACATGCACTCTTTCTTTTTTTGCAGGGCAGTGTGATGGTCTGAAGTAGAACACTATGATGGGGGAGGCCATTTGAAGCCTTGTCCCCAGGAGACCTTCACTGCATCTGGAAATCTGACCTGACCAGCTCAAAGGGGGTAATCTAATCCTGGTCACATTTTCAGTGAGTTCTCAAGTATCAGCAGCCTTCCTGATACATACCCAGGGCTGACTTTCCCCATGGGCTAGCCCAGTCTGGCTGACCATTTCAGAGCAAGAAAGGAGCTCCTGTGGGTGGGGCTTGACTGCAACCTATTGAATACATGGTGGGCAGCTGGGGCAGCTGGGCCCTGCCGGGGGTCCGCTACATCACTGTTAGTTAGGGACCAAGCGAGCCCTGGTGGGTATGCCTGTTAGGGTCCCAAGCGGTGGGCTCAGTGCTAGGATGTGTAAACAGAGTAAAAGGGAGAGTCTAGCTTCCACCCACTGGAACTCCAGGTCTTTGGTTATCTTAACTGGTGGTTAAGATAAAACCCTCGGAGGCTGGGACCCAGGAATCCAACGTTTAAACAAGATCGCCTGGTGATTCTGAAGTGCTCTCAAGTTGGAGAACTACTGAGTGTGTTAAGGCCATCCATGCTGTTGGCCCTTCCCGCCTGGCTGAAGTGCAGAGTTTCTCCCCTCCCCTGGAGAAGGGCCACCCCGAGATGGCCCAGGGCCACCCTAGCAGCCTGGGAATCGAGCTGTCGCCCGCTAGCCTCCCTCTACCACTAAACCAGTTCCTGCCAGCTGTCGCTGCTGCTGCTGCTGCGGCCATCAAGATGGGAGCTGCTCTGACATCTGGATCCCACTCTCCTGATCTAAAACGTCTTAATCACCGTTGGAACCTCGCCCTTCCCTCCTGGCCTCCTCCCTGCCTCTGCAGCTGGCGGCTGCATCTCCCTTTTCTTTGGCAGCCGTCACGTCACATGCCCGTCGTGGAGAGAGACAAGGGGGAAAGTGGTCGCGATATCATATCTCCTGCCCGTGTCTTGAGCTGTGAGTCTCGTCTAGATCAAGGGCTCTATTATCAATATTAGCAGGCCGAGGGCCGAGGGCCAAGTGCCAAGCATGACTCCCTTCTCCAGTATGGGCTCAGGAAAAAGGAGACTAGAAAAAGGAGCCTAAGAATTCCCTCTGTCCTGTCCTCTTTCCTTCCCGCCTCTGCCTTCCTTCTGATCCGCCCCCCTCCCCGTCACATCACTGCATTGTGGACCCGACGTGAATCCAGAACGCATGTATGACCAAAGTTCCACTGGTCAAGGACACGAATAGCTGTATCTTCCTATTCCTGGGCTGGTCTTGTACCCCTAAGAGCCAAGCCCCCTTCCCTGTACCTTAAAGCTGGTGGAGGGATTTGTCACTATCGGGTTCTTAATTTAGTATGCTTGACACTCCATAAATAATAATTATTATCCTGAAGGGCAAATAGAGCCATTCCAGAAAAAACTAACCTGATGATGAGGAAGACAGGAATCAGCCAGGTGAGGCTTTCCTCCATGGACCCGGACAGCTAGATGTGTCTCACCTTTAGCACACTGTTTCTTTTTCTGGGCAGCTGGATTTCATTGTGCTTTCAACAAATTGAGTACCTACTGCACACTGTGCCCTGCCAGTGGTTTCTAATGCTGGCTTCATTCAGTGATTAGGATCATCCGGGGAGCTTTAATACAGGACAGTTTCTTCCTCGTTGAGACTCCAGTTCAGTCAGTCTGGGATGGGGTCCTGGTATCTGCATTTTTCATCGTGATGAGTTTGGGAACCACAACCCTACACCATGGTAAGTGCAGTGGGGATACAAAAGGATTATGACTCCATTATTGCCTTTGAGGAACTTACGGTCCAGTTGGGGATGGGCATTTTAGTCATTCTGCAGCATTATGTTCTATCAAGTTAATAAGAATTATGTAGAGCCCATGTTGGAAAAAAGATGGAGGGAGTAGGATCTAGGCGGGTCTTTCTACTGTGTGTGTGTTCGTGTGCGTGTGTGCGTGTGTGTGTGCGTGTGTCTGTGCCTGTGTCTGTGTCTGTGTTTAGCTTCGAATTTCACTTATTTTCCTGCACCTTAATCAGTCCATAAGTTTTGTTGAGGATTGGAGGTAAGAATGCAGGTTCTGAAGTTCATTGAGCTAGGAGACTTATCTAATCCAAATCCCTGGGTTTACAGTCAAATACACTGAATTCCAGAGAGATGACATGACCTGCCAGAGGTCACACAGTGAGCTCCTGGCAGAGCTGGAGGAGGACCTTGGGCTTAAGCTAGATTCACAGCATCCGGTGTCTAGGGAGAGACAAGCACCACCCACCACAGGCAACTTCCTCTCGGGAAGGAGCAGAGTAGAGAGCTTTGTCACAGAACCTGCTTCTGAAAATCTCACCAACTCTGATCAGCGGGGTACACAGCATTCCCATACTTGGGGCTTCATTTCTGTCCACCTCTGCCTCGTGTAGCTGTCGAGTTGAGGAAATTCACAGGAAGGGCTTTTGGACTTGGGCAGTTAGAGCCAGATTTGCCACCTGCAGTGATTGCTAAGTACATCTCACACTGGGGTTCTAGAGACATCTCAAGGGCACTGGTAGGTCCAGGACCTACCAGACTGGAAGGGTATCCCTCTCTGACCTGTAGTCCTCCTGTTCTGGGAAAATCCAGTTAAATACAGCAACCTCGAAACAGAGAGAGCCCATATTCGGATTGGCCATCAGTAGAATTTCTGGGGGACAAGAGAGAAGCTAGAAGGAAAAGCAGTCTCAAGAATGAGGAAGGGAGTAGGAGTGGAAAGTATAGAAAAGAACAAGCCCAGTTGTTTCTGGAAGCCAAAACCACTGTCGCCCTTCTGTCTTTGGTGACAGGGGAGATAGTGCTAGGAGATGGGCTTTTTCTATGTGGGCTGGGGGTTCCCTTCATCACCTCCTCCACCAACCTGCTGTGGTCTGAGTGATGTGACCCAAAACAATTACACCAAGGCGATATACTCTAGGGAGGGCTCTGCTGCCCCTTATATTTCTGTTGGATTGTGGACTTTACATTTTTCACCTTTGTAACATATAGTACTGTAATTAACATCTCATCAGGTCCAAGGGATAAAAGGAACTGGTCTAGCTGTAAAAATCAAGGACACACACAGACACACACAAATCAAAGACAAAGAAAGCAGATGGACATCTCCGTGAATTAACTAGAGGATTCTTCCACCTTTTGGTGTTTGAATGTATGCAGAGGGGAAATATTGCCAAGACAAGGCCATCTGTGAATTATGCCCCCCTCTTCCTGCCAAATTTTCTGCATTGAGCTTGCAGAAAGAGGTCTGTGAGGACTTACCTAGCTCTTTCTCTTCAAATCAAAAATTTTCCAGCTGGAGACACTGGAACACACCCAATTCTCGGCCAAGAGATGCTAAGGACTCCAATTCAGGAGCCCAGAAGACTCAATATCTAGCCAACCTTGCCCCAGACTGCTCTGACCTTGTGGGTAGAGTAACTGGGTTTCTGCCTTATACTGGGAACTATGTGTCCACTCAGTGCCCCTTCTGGGAGCTGGTTTCTGTCTCGTCGTCTCAGTCTAGAATTTCTGCCCAGTTCACTTACCTGCTAGTCCTGTCTCAGGGACTCCGAGGTGGTCTTGTCAGTGCTTCTCAGAGTCTGGGGTCCTGTCCCTGAACCCAAACCCTCTGGCTAGTTCTCTTTTATACCCTGTTGACGATCTAGGTGGTTCTATCACAGTTCAGGGAAGCCACTTGGCATCTGTGGTAGGCTGCATAATGGCCCCCAAAGATGTCCATGGCCTCATCCCTGCACTTCTGAAAGAATAGGTTGAATTACATGGCAAAGGGAACTTCACAGGCGTAATGAAGGATTACAGATTCTAAAATACAGTCTTTTAAATGTGGATAATTGTATCCAGATGAGCCCAATCTTACTAATCAAATTCCCAATTATCTGGGTTCATCGCCCCCTCCCAAATGTATCAATATTTCTCCTAGTGCCTCACGTCCTTCTAACCCAGTAACTTTCTATTGTTAAAGATGGGCAAGGATTACTGTGAGTGAACCTCTTGTGATGATAACTACTATTTCATGAGCGCTTATTATGGCCCATTAGCTTTACAACCATCACTTCATTTTCTATACACAATAACCACATGAAGCCGTTGTTATTGTTGTCATTTTACAGATGAGGACACTGACATTAAAGCTCAGAGAGGTTGAGGGACTTGCCCCAGGTTGTACGTTTGTTAAGTAGCTGGGAACTGGGATTCAAACCCAAGGTTGTTTGATTCAAGGCCTATGTTATTAACCACTAGATCTACTTCCTCTCATAGTTAGGAATGTTTTGCCCCTTGGATTTACCTTTGTGCATCGTCTTCTTTTTGGAAAGAGGAGTGTTCTGTTTTTAAACAGATGACCACAATTTCTTTGATCTCCTTCCTTGAAGAGGTGAAGCTTAATTTCCCTCCTTCTGCCTGGGGCTGGGCCTGGTGACTTGCTTGTAATGAACAGAATAAGGTGCAAGTGATCATGTGTGACTCAGCAACTAGGTCATAAAAGACATTGGGGCGTCTCGCCTTCTCTCTTTTCTTGGATCGCTCACTCACTCTGAGGGAAGCAGGCTGCTGGGTTGTGAGCCTCTGTCTGGAGAGCTCCACGTGGCGAGGAACTGAGGCCTCCAGCCAACAGCCAGGGGGAAATGAAGGCCAGCCAACAACCATGTGACTGAGCTTGGAGGGGTTCCTCCAGCTCCAGATTGTGTAGCCTCAGTCTGCAGTGGCAGCAACCTCCCAATAGACATGCAGAGCCAGAGCCACCAGCTAAGCCGCTCCCAGATTCCTGACCCATGGAAACTACGAGATAATTAATGTTTATTGCTTTAAGCTGCAAAGTTTTGGAGTAACTTGTTATGCAGCTAGAGATGCACAGAGGGAGCATGCTTGTCCTCTGTCTGCTGTGGAGCCTCAGAATTAAACTCTTTCATGAGTCACCGATATTAGAACTGAAAGCACCTTTGGAGATCAAGTAGTTCAACCCACTCGTGTCTGCAGTAAGACAGACACAGTCACGTTTACTTCACCGGGCATTGTGAGAATTAAGTGAAGAGACAGGAGCAGTATGTCCAGTGTTTGAACTGAGTGAGCCTTCAGGGAAAGCCACACCCCTCCCACTCTGGGTGAGGACGTTTGGGGTCTGAGAGGTGAGGTGACCTGCCAAGGCCCCAGTGCTCAGCAGCTGCAGAGCTGAGTCCTAAAAGCAATTTCCCAGATGCCCAACTCAGTGTCCCCCTTCCTCCTGCCCCTTTCCCCACCACTTCTCTACCTCGTCCTTGTCCATCAAATGGAGTAAAGGCACCAATGAGTGATGTCGGTGATATTTGAGGGGTGTGAGCAAAACGTGAGGAGGTGCGGAGGGGGCAGCCGACCAGGGGCTGTGCTGTGCTGAGGACATTGCATATGGTCCCCAAAAGCCAAAGGAGTTGCAGGAGATTCTCAAGGCAGTTGTGATGGGTTGAAGCCTGAAGTTAACGAAGATGACGCTGGCAGTTGGGATGGAATAGAGGGGGAGGGACCAGTGGCCAGGACACTGAGGACAAGGACAGGTATAGGTCCAGCCCAGCCCTGTGCCGGTTTGTCACCCCAGCATCTGGCACGGTCACCTTGCGCAAAGCAGGCGCTTCATAAATGTGTGCCGTCCTGGCTGTGAGTCACCCTGCTGCCTTGCCTCCAATACGCTTCCCCTCTCAGGCCCCAGGTGCTAATGCTACTCAGTCTTCAAAATGCAGCTCAGATACACCATCTGCACACACAGCATCGGCGGCATGGGTTTCTCAGAGACACAGAGTAGCTCACCTTGGACTTGCTCTGCACCAGCTTCTTTCTCATCAATCTCCTTCCCCCAAGAGCGGCAGGAGCTCCGAGCCGTGAACAGACCCAGCTTGCCCGCCTGGGTCTTATACTTCACACTCTGATTCTTCCCTGTCCTTCATAGGTCATTGACCTTCACACTGGTGAGCACTTGGGTGTGGGGTGCTGGGGGGGAGGGGCAGACAGAGGGACGGGGCTTTGCTTCCTTGAAATGGCATCATTTTAACATTGTAAAAAGCCTTTCGTATCAAATGTCTCAGTGTGTGAAGTCAGGTGTTTGCAACTGTCTCAAATGTAGGAGCCGCCGAGAACACAGAGGGGTCACTACCTTACCCAAGCCTCACAGGGGTGGGCAGCTGGGCCGCAGTTAGCCTGGCTGGGAAGAGCCGTGTCTGGGGCGAGCCTGGGCCACGAATGGCTTTGGCTGTGCACAGCCTGGTCGGGGTGTCCCACAAAATGACATTCTTCTGTGCCTGTAGGTTTTACTGTGGGCTCTAGGTGGCCCAGTCCCTCTGCAGTGGGCTTGCATCCTACATGTGCTTCAGAGTCATCAGATAAGAGTCTCAGATTCAAAACCGTCTTTGAAAACTCTCTGATATTACCATGAAACTATTATGTGTGTAAAATCCTGGGCCAAATTATTTGGTAAGAATGTCTAATGGAGAAAGTAATGTCCAGCATATAGAATATGGTAATGAGTACAATGAATATAGGAATGAGTACAATTTACACCACATATGAGTATAATGAATTTAATTTCATGGTATGTTACATATAGCCTCCCCCAAAGAGAATGATTTTTCAACACAGGAATCACGCCGTTAGGGAGACCAACTCTCCCGGTTGCCTAGAACTGTCCTGGTTTTCGTGCTGTAAGTTCTGTGCCTACGTCAGCACTGGGAGCCACTCACATTGTAAGAGGTGGGAACGAAGCCGGCGGTGGGCTTTGGGTGTCCCCGGTAGGTCAGACAACAAATCAGCCTGCAATTCCTTCTCTTTCTCTCTCCAACCTCCCACCCACAGTGCACGTAATTGAATTTGCACCACCTGTAGAAAATACCCTCAACCTCTTGGTTCTACTGGAAAGCGGCAAAAACACAGGCTTTTCTAATGCTGAGTCCTTGACATCACTTGCATAGCAGAAAGTCAATGTGTATGTGCTTGTATGTGTGTGTGTCTGGGTCTGTGATAGGTGTGCGTATGTGTGATTGAGGGGGGAGGGGTGTAGATGTGTGAGTGTGTGTAGGGGTGTGTATGGGGTGTGTGGAAGTGTGTGTGTGTACATGTAGGGGTGTGTGTGTGTGTGTGTGTGTGTGTCTGTGGAGGGGCAGAGCAGCGTAAAGCAAGAAGAAGCTTCTGGCAGGTGTCACGGATTCCCTTGCTTATGAGGTTCATTCTATCAATACCAATTGCTGATGAATGAAGTTGACACTTCCTGGCTGGGGTTGCTCCTTGAGTCGGGATGTCTCACGGCAGCAGTCGGCCAGTGCCACGGGGCGCGTCTCCTTGTCAGATCTTGGGTGGGACAGGGAACAGGTGACTGACAGCCACTCCCTGTGTTTGGCTGGTACTTGCACCCTCAACTTGGCGGTGGCATCAGTGATCGCTCATCAAACATTTGCATTGGAGTTGCCTGGACAGAAGGCCACTTGGAAAGGTTCCTTCTCCCTCCTTCCCTATCTGGAGTTGTCTAGAAAAAACTGGCAGATTGCAAGAGGGTTTTGACAGGGGAGTGACATCTAGTTCTGCCAAAGGGCTTTTGTTGGGGGGCACCAAACCACTGCCATGTCTGCAGAGGGGGACTGAAGCGAATAAACTCACACACTATTCCTTCTCTGATCTCCCAACGGCTAATGAAGGGGGTTTAAGCAATGTAAGGAATCAGGAGTCTCCCAGGGGACTAACAGTGGGTGAGATAGGACCAGTGCAGTAGCCAGAGACTGGAACAGGGACAAGTGAGATAGGCAGCCCTGAGCGTGCCCACCACATGGCTAATGTGTCCCCTGGAAGAAGATAGGAGAACACTGCAGCCTGGATTCTGCACCAGCCCAGAGACTGCACGCCAGCCCCTCTTCTCTTTGCTCTGGGAAAGCCCCTGGGGTCTGCATTCTCACACCAGGTGGCTGTCTAATTAGTGTGTGTGTTTTGGTTTTGGCTGGTTTATATGTAATTAGGCATTTTCTCATTATCCTGAGAAATACAGGAGAAGCATCTAAAAGCCTTCTTCTGTACATGGATATACTGGAGTCTAAGACCAGGCGTGGGGTGGGGGGCATTCACGGAGGATGGGAGACAGGCTGTGGGCACCAGCAGAGGAATGGGGCTTCAGGGCCACTTTTGTTTCTGGCATCAAGGGCAGAAGGACACAGTGGGGACTACTCCAGCTCTGTGCTATGCGTTATCTTTTGGGCCCACTCAAGCTTCAGCTGTGGTTAGATGGCCTCTGCAAAGCACAGCTCATACATTTCCAAGTTTTCCTGTGTCACTCCATTTCACCACATCCTGCAAAACCTACCTAAAGAGCTCCACGGGCCCAGCAGCTCCCTGGGAGCCTCTCATCTCGGCACCTAACACGGATTCTAACTAGATGTATTTATTTGCTGAATGCCTGTCTACTTTCTACACTGAAGTCCAGCGAGAGAAGGACTACAGCAGTTTTGCTCAGCGTTGTAACTCCAGCACCTAGCACAATGCCTGGCTTCATGTATGTGGGGTTTAAACATTTACTGAATGAATAATTGTTCTTTCCCATGAGGCTCTGCTGGGGAGGCCGGAGAGCTTGCTGAATGCTTGTGCCCATGTGTGAGCGAATATTAAGCAGAAGACACAAGAATACCTACTTTACTTTTAGAGAGTACGTATTGTATCCGGTGATGTTTTTTCAGTCCCTTTTGGTCTCCGTTAATGAGCTTAGAAAATGAGATAGAAGAGTCTGGAAGCTGTTTGCCTTTTAAATGCGATGCAACAGGAGGTGGTTCTGGGGACTGAGGGGGAGGGGAACTCTCTGTGGCGGGGCTTTGGCATGTGGAAATCAGGTTGGCCCCCATGAGATCCTTCCAGGCTCATTAAAGATAATTTGTTCCCAGGCCTTGCGGCCGTCCCTTCCGAAGGAGAAACGTGGCAGACTAACATCTGGAGAATTCAGAGGGCTGCGAATTAAGCAGATGAGCAGAGGCTCTGCGTTGCGGGGGAAGGAGCGTGGTGGGCAGAGGTGACATCTGTGCCGCTCCCCCTCGCAGTTAACTTGCCAGTGACACCCTCCTCCGCCAGGCAGGAGACAGAAGCTATCTCACTGACCTCCTTGAATCCCGGCCACAAGTAGACCTCGGTCATTAGCGGTGCCCACAGGCCCTGCTGTGGGTACCTTGCTCTTTGCTGTCCCCCGAAGGGCTCTCTCGGCCTCGTTGGCTGCCTGGCATCATGGGCCACCGTTTCTAGGCAACTTGTGCCGAAGAATGTCATCTAGCGCTGTCGGAGGTGCTCGCTGAAGGCCCATCTAACGGGGGAATGAGTTTAAATTTGAGGCCCTTAAGCCCAAACTTCCCGCTCATCCCTTAAATAGAAACCAGGCAGATCACCCATGGAGCACGGCCCTCCCTCTGCCCTTATGCAGGGGTTCCTGGGGATCGCCACGTCTGTGCCGACAAGCGAGTGACCAGACGGGTGCTTTTCCGGCGTGGCTTTGTCTTTGTGCTGAAAGTGTCAAACTGTACATTTTCGTAGTAATGAGGCACTGACGTGGTTTCTGAGCCCTCAGTGGGGATGGGGGATTAGAAAACACGATGATTTGGGATGTCTTCTCACGGGGAGAGGTTTTGCGCTGCCAGGGCTGGATTAGGTACTTATGGAGGGTCTGTGATTCACATGGACATCAGAAGAATTGGATCAGGATGTGCTGAGCTCAGGAGAGATGTGAGAAGCAAGAAGGAACGGGAGCCCATGGTTTTTTGTTTTTTGTTTTTTCTTTTTTGCGGTACGCGGGCCTCTCACTGCTGTGGCCTCTCCCGTTGCGGAGCACAGGCTCCGGACGTGCAGGCTCAGCGGCCATGGCTCACGGGCCCAGCTGCTCCACGGCATGTGGGATCTTCCCGGACCGGGGCACGAACCCGTGTCCCCTGCATCGGCAGGTGGACTCCCAACCACTGCGCCACTAGGGAAGCCCCGAGTCCATGGTTTTGAGGCCTGTGAAGGTGAGACATCGTCCTAGCACTTCATGAAGATTGGCTTCATTTAGTCTGTGATCGTCCTTGATCCTTTTGGGAGCCCGGCCCCCATCCACCCGGCACGGGAGCAGGAGGCAGAATCTGACCAGAAAATGACTTTTGAGATGTTTGGAGTGCCGGCAATCGGGGAAGCAACGCACTAGCTCCGGGGTGACTCCAGAGTCAGAATTCAAAGTGCCAGCTTGGCCGCGACGTTCGCCAGTCCCACGGGCTCTCCTTGGCTTGGCGTCACGGGCTGCGCGGCTGGGCTGCAGCTCCGGGGGGAGGAAAGACACCTGGTGTTTCTCTTCCTCCGGAGCAGCGCTTCTCAGGCTAGCCGGTGTCAGAGTTACTGATGGCCGGGCCCAGCACCCCAAGTTTCTGGTCATTAGGGCTGGGGGTGGGGCTGAGAATCTGCCTTTCTAACAACCTCCCAGGTGATGCTGAGGCTGGCGGTCCAGGGACCGCACTCAGAGCCTCCGCCCTGGAGCACCCGCGAGAAGGAGGCCCAGCTCAACACTTGCGAAGGGCCGGGTGTTCTGGGGAGGGGCTGCTCCTTGCCAGAGCTGGATGGTAGAGTCCTTCAGGCCGTCCTTCCCCGCCACTCCCCCTCTACTGTCCCATTTTACTGAACAGGCTGCCGAGGGTGGGGACAACAGTGGATAATCTTCTCTTTCTGATGTTTTATAATTCAATCCTCGCAAAAAGTACTTTGCAAAGACTTTTTATGTCTTTTGTTAAAATGAAAAGGATCCTGGGGTCCTTGAAGAGAGATGCCCTTTGAGCTTTGCTTTGGGGGGGCTTTTAGCTGCCGATAAAGCAAACATCTTCGGGAGCCTGGCCTCTTATGTGCCTGGCAAGGGAGCCGGTGAACAGTCACTCTACTCCCAAAGGTCAGGCCAGGAGCCCCCGTGTCAGGAGCACGGGCCCCCTGGCCACTATTATCCTGATACCAAATGTTCTACATCAGCACCCAGGGAGAGGTTAATGAAGGTCAGTACCAGACTCCAGGAGGCTCTTGGCAAACGATTATTTAATAGATAGATGGACTAAGGGATGCAGCGGGAGGTTGTGTGTGTGTGTGTGTGTGTGTGTGTGTGTGTGTGGCTGGGTCTCCTATTCTCATGTCTGGGAAAATGTCTCATGTCTCATTCTCATCTATAGGAACAAACTTATTTCCAAGTCCTAGTTTCACAAATTGACCCTACTGGACAGAGGGGTGAAGGTCACTGTTAAGGGCATGAGCTCCACCCTTCCAAGTCTCCTTTATAAACAGGGCATAATGAAAGCCCCTACTTGGAAGGGAGGGCACCCCTGGAATATTTAGCCCCAGGCCCCGCAGGAAGCCAGTGCGTCATGACTAGTGGCGGCTCTGCTTGTGGATTTATGGCTCTAAATAGGCTTCTTCCGTTGGGACGTCAGAGGTACTTGGGGACGGGGTCTTGCTGTTCTCAACTCTGAACATGACCCGGGCAGATGCGGCGGCAGCAGCAGGTTTTGATTATTAACTGGAACCAGAGCAGCCACCCTGGACTGCCAAGACTCCAAGTGAGGCTTGAGTCTGAAGTCTCTGTGCAAGTCACCGCCAGTCCCTCCGGAAAGACCGGCCAGGCCTTCATGGAGCCCCGAGATGCGGTGGGAATCTGAAGCCATGCCCACTCCTCCCCTCCCCCTCCTGCCTCACCTCAGGCTGTGCAATGCCTTGGGGGCGAGCGCCCACAACTCTATTGGTTTTTCCCTGGTGGCAGGTGGGAGAAAGGACCATGTGAGGTCGTGATGGACCATGTCCAGCCGGGCACGCCAGCCACTACACATGTCCTCCTCCCGGCACCCACTGAAGAACTGAGGGGCCCTGGAGATCTCAGAGGCTGGTGGGTGCTGCGGTCCTGATTTGCCCTTTGACAACTTTCTGCTCTAGGTATTCCCTGTCTCAGGTGGCCCTTTCTCAGGCCACCACTCTGCACCCTGGTCCTTCTCTCAGATTCCATGTCAATGAGCTTCATTTCAAAATGGGCCCTCTTTTGTCTCAGTCCTTCAGGTCCTATTCCACAGTCTTTTCATAAATTCACTCACTCCTTCATTCCTTCATCCATTCATCCATTCACCCACCCATCCATTCATTCCTTCATTCATTCATCCATCCCTCCATCCATTCCTTCATCCATCCATCCATTCATTCATTCCTTCATTCATTCATCCACCCATTCATCAATCCATCCATCCATCCATCCATTCATTCATCAGTAAGTACTGAGTGCTTCCTCTCTGGGCAACAGCCTGCTGATCAGCCTGTGTGATGAATGAAGCCGGGACCTAAGTGTTGGGCCCGCCAGGCACATAGGTGGTGGTGACAAAGTGGTTCTCTGGCTCTTGGTGTGCCATGTGCCTCAGGCCCAGATGGCAGTGGCCTGGGGGCTTGGTCTGGCTGCCCACAGCATGGAGGTATAAGGCAAAGCAAAGGTGGAGGAACAGACTGTGACCATCTCTGTCAGGAAGGAAATGCCACTCTACACTGAAGCCCGACAGTGAGCTCTCATGCTCCCTGGCTTCTCTCTGGGTATCACCTATTTGACTGGGAGACTTGCTTCTCTGAAACCAAAATTACCTTAATCATTTTCTGTGCGGGGAATGGCAACACCAGCCCTGGGAGTGTCTCCCAGCCGGTGTGTGTGGGCAGATGTGAAGGAGGACCAGAGCCTTGGAGAGCCAAGTCTCTACTGCCCCTCAGGGCTCTGCCTGGCTTTGTCCAAGGTTGGCCAGATGCCCAGCCAGAGGAAGTCAGCAAGTGCTTTCTTTCGTCTTCTTTCCAAAGGGTCAGCATGGACATTTGAGGACCTCCTGGGGGGCGTGTGGAGGCCCTATCAAACCTAAGGCCTCAGATATTTTGATACAGAGCTGAGTCTGCCTCCCCATCCCACGGTAGAGAGAATCACTTTGTGTAAAGAGATGTTCCTAACTGGGGTGTGACGTGCTTGTGAATGGCGTGGGGCTACAGGAAAGGGAGAGAAACACTGCCTGCATTCTTTCATTCATTCACCTCCAGAACACTCATTGAGCCCTTGCTAGGTGTCTGACACTCTCTTGGGCAATGGAATATTCACATGAAGAGTAGGCTGAGAGGAAGTACGTGCTGGCATCCTTGGGAAGCTTGCCATCAAGGTGAGCCTGTAAGAACCTGGTTGGAGAGAAAAAGAGGCCGACGACCCCTCTGTTAACTTTGGAAGTTGTCGCTATCTCTCTGGGGACTCCGCCCCGCACAAGATGCTTGGAAGTCAGGAATGTTCAAGGTGCTTCCACCAGAGATTTTTCACTCAGTTGACCAGAGCTAGGTGCCCAGAAACTGTGGTTGTGAGTTTAATTCCCAGAGATAACAGGTAACTGATCAAGGAGGGAAAACTATTCACAGGGACCAGGTCATGAAGCCACTTGCAAGCCATGTAATAGAATCTGAACTTCATCTTGAGAGCAATGGGAGGCCCTTTGTAGGTTTACAGGTAGGGCTTTGGCGTTGTCTGATTGATTTCCTTCAATTAGCACATGGAGAACAGACTGGAGAGAATGAGGGCGAGACCAGAGGGAAGAAGCCCAGCTAAGAGACCTGCAGTCGCTGGGCTGGGTGGCTCTCAATCTTGAGAAATGAGAGAAGCACCTGGCCCTACCCTGGCCCCAGCCGGGACCAATGACATCAGAATATTTGGGGGTGGAGTTCCCAGGTGATCTCAGGGTGCAGGCAAGATTGAGAGCCATTGATCCACGTGCTACCAGATGGCAGCCTGCATCAGGAAGGCAGCAGTGGGGCCGAAGAGGAGAGAGAGGTTTAGGAGGCAGAATAAGCTGGATCTGTGGAGGTTAGGGAAGAAGGCTTCCCTCTTGGTTACTGCTTTGCCCCGCAGAGTAGAGGGTGGTGCAGTTCATTCACTCACTGAGACGACTTTAACAGGAGGGTTAGCTCCAACCCTGCAGGAGAGCAGTAAGCACTTTCTCCCCAAAGCTGCCTGTTGCTCGAGGAGGCTTTGCTCTGGCATCTTGGGTCTGCTTTCCAGGTTTCTGACCTCCCTTCCCCCCGCACTGTCCTCTCGCACCGCTTCCTCTTCTGCCTCTTGGATACTTGCCTGGCTTCTGACTTTTGCCTCCATCATCTCCCCAGATCTAGCCAATACCTTGGCTGGCTCACCCGTCCTGGCTGCCACGTTACACCCACAGTTCAGTGATGGCCACAGACGTGATGAACCAAAGGAGAAAAGCTCGGTTGCTGTGACATCTCCTGGGGTAGAGGCATGGGGTCTCCCTCTCCCACAAAGACCATTCAGTCAGTCATTCTGCCAAGAATGGAAGCTTCACTCTTGCTATTTGTAGGCTTAAATGGAACAAGGCTGGACAAGCTATCACATATAGACTCTTCATTACAAAAGAAGCTCGCTGTTTTTTAGTTAAGGTGTGGAGGGTTGCCCAAGGCCACAGCCCCAGTGAAGGAGGGCAGAGGGCTCCTTCTTGGCCTCAGACCTATTCCCCTATTCCTGTTTAGGCCCTGCCTGAACGTAATTTTTTTTTTTTTTCTTTCGGTACGCAGGCCTCACGCTGCTGTGGCCTCTCCCGTTGCGGAGCACAGGCTCCGGACGCGCGGGCTCAGCGGCCATGGCTCACGGGCCCAGCCGCTCCGTGGCATGTGGGATCCTCCCGTACCGGGGCACAAACCCGTGTCCCCTGCATCGGCAGGTGGACTCCCACCCACCGCGCCACCAGGGAAGCCCTGAACGTAATTTTTCTCAGGCCTGCTTTAATCTCTAAAGAGCAGGACACCTGACCGGTGCCCTGTGTTCCTCTTACCTTTTAGGCAGACCTAAGTTCCCGCCTAGGGACTCTCTTCAGTCCAGTAAGTTATTTCAGTTAAGTCCGAGTGTTCTGGAGAGGAAATTAGCCTGTACTTACAGAGCTTCTAGCACATGCTCAGCACTGAGTGAGAATCCGGAAAATGCACAGGTCAAGAAAACATCTACACCCGCTGGGACCCTGTCCGTCTGACTCGGCAGTCAACGGCCACCTGAGAAAAGGCAGAGAGTCGATAATGCTCGGGGTTTATACGGAACTTTCCCGAGCCGGCTGGCATTTCTTTTCTTCATCTTGGTTGTGACATCTCAGTCTTTACCTTCCCACGTGCACAGGTCCCTGGACTTTTTCTCCCTGGGCAGACGATAGGCGTTTCTTGGCTAGGGTAGCTCACTTGGTCTAACCTGAACCTTCCTAAGGAGGTTGCAGTTCCCATCGGTGCCACACCAGGGTGCCCTTGGGGGAGTGCGGCTGTCAGTCAGGCAGCCGCCAACTCAGGGCATCCGATGCACACCGAGTGTCTGTGGAGCCCAGGCCTGCTTTGGCCACAGGGACCTGCGGGGATGGGGCAGGAGCGTAGGAACAAAGCTGGGGTGGCTGGTGAGCTCAGCGGTGCCAGGGTGGCCTCAATAGCCCACGGTGAGGGTTCCAGGGACCCAGCGCAGCCGAGGTGGTGATGTGGGAGGTGCTAGGGAGGCTCGTGGCAGTGGTTATTTACCAAAGGGTGACTGAAAGCCATCCTTTCCTTCCCTCGTTGTAGCATTCCCTTTCCCAGCTGTTTTTGAACAGATTCTCTAACTGAACCTCAAAATGCAGGTGCTGGAGAGCTACCCTCATTCCTGTTCCCATATCCTTGAAGTTTTCCTGCGTATGGAAAACACAAGGACAAGGAACTGACCAGTTGCCTCTGATTGACATCATATTTGGGGAAGGAAATGTTTTTAACCAACTAACTATAAGCTATTTAGTTAGATCCCAAATCCTCACAACCATCCCCGGCATTGATCTTAACGGGACTGGGCCACGTGGGGCACATACTGATCCAAGTCCCCAGAGCCTGACATTTCTTTCCCTTCCTTCTCTGGCTTCCAACCCCGCCATGGCAGCCCTTCTGCCATCTGCTCCCAACAAGCCTGTTGAGAGTCTCCATGGACCAGTGATCTCTCTGTTGGGAGCAGCTGCAGGAATCGTTCTGTCCAGATGCTCCCTGAGCTGGGCGCTTCATCCATTTCCAATCTAGGCTGATGGGATCGAGCCCCAGTTTGTAGTCTTCTTAGATGGGGAATGGTAGCGATGCTGTTAGGCAATGGGCTGGCACAGACACAGATGGCCAGTCGGGCCACAGTCAGCACGTGTCTGCTTATTCCTGTCTTCACCAGTACCAGAGGACTGGGCTGGCCAGTGCTGTTGTCACAATACCAAACTAATAGTATCAAGGACGTGGGGGTTCTATTATGGCCAGTGCTAATTAGTTTCAATAGAAGAAAACCCTCCATCCTGTGGACACAGATGTACTTCTAATGTCACAGATGTTCCCTGGTCCCAAAGGAGATTAGAATAGAGAGTGGGTGCTGGCTGGTGAAACCCGTCCTGATACCCAGAAAAACACCCTGGAAAGCGTGTCCTTTTGGTGGTGCTCATTTTCCATAGTCTGAATGATACTTCACAGCAGAGAGAGAATGTGGGCTGCTAATTAGTAGGAGAACAAAACACTTTGCCCTTGTTTATTCTGATCTCTTGATTTTGTTTTTTTCCCTAGATCAGGGATTGCAAACTGGAGGCCAGGATGTTGACTCTGGTCTTCAGATGGGTTTTGTTTGGCAGCGCATGTTTTAAACTTGCACTGGAAGGCCTGCAGGTGTTATGTGTCTCTAGTTAGGCCCTGACTCACATAATGTTACCTTCCTGGCCTTTAGCACATGATTTTGTCCTATAAACTTTATGCCAGGTGTGGAAACATCTGCCTCACTAAATCCGTTCGTTTATGACTGGTCCTCATGAACCCTTTCAGGACACATTTTAAGATCATAGAAAACATCTCTTCATCTGGAGAGGTTTCCCTGACGTTTAGGGCTTTCGTGGTGTGACCCAACTCCAGGGCACCGCTCACATAGAGCGTGAGGGTGCGCCTGGAGGCCCTGGTGCTCTGTTAGGATGCTTTCAGCTCTAGCCTGTTGGGCCGTTGTCACTCTGTCCTGGTTATGTCGGAAGCTTCTGCCCCCTTAGGGGAGTGGGCACCCACACTCAAAACTATAATCTGAGCAGATGAGCATGAAGCTGCTTACCCAAGACTCATTTTGGACTTGAGCTGTGGGAGGTAAGACAGACGCCTCGTGCCTGAGGAGAAGGCACCGAGGTGCCCGCGGCCCAGGAATGGGTTCAGAGTGCCAGGAGAGCCTCCGTCCTAAGCCCAGACCCACTGCCTGCCTCGCCCACACGGAGCGAGGGCCTGTGCTGAGCTCTGTCTTTTCCTCATTTTGTCTCTCTTTCAAATCTTTTCCTGTGTGAGTGGGGAGATGCACATTAACTTCTCCTAGGCCTCTCATCCTCAGGAAAGAAAGGGTTAGGGGAGGCTTAGCCAGGGAAAGCAATTCATTTCAAAAACTCAAGCTAACCTGTGCTCCCCTTCCCGACCTCCAGACTATTTTAATCTTGTGAATGGTAATGATGTGGGTGGGGAACAGTTTTGCTGTTTACTGAAGCAGCTGAGTGATAATTGCAGAGAAAGGAGAAAGCAGAAGGCTTCTCCTACATCCTGCATTTCTCTCTGCCGTTCTCCATGCTAATACAGGCCCCGATGTTGTATCCTGTGAATCAAGATGACAGACCAGGAAAGGGAGCACAGCAGTGGGTAAGGGAAGGAGGGAGGCAAGCCTGAGGCCTGGACCCCCTCCCAGCGAGGGAGTAAATGGGATTGGACAGTTGCGGGGTTGGCTGACTCCTCAGGGTGTCACGGTAAAGAGGGTAGCTGTGCAAACAGCTCTCGGTCCACCAGATGGGGTGCTGGGTCTTCTTAAATAAAGCCATGATGGAAAGTGCCTTCTGGTGTCAGATCAAAATGTTTTCTGCTACAACATAAAAGGGAGGAAGGTAGACCAAGCGGAACAAATATAAAATTATTTTATTTAACCTTCTTAGGTTAATCTGTCGGTTTCTGTGTGACTACTGTTCATTAAAAATTCATCATGCTTGGAATTATCAATACCACATTCCTCTTTAACAAGGTACATCCCTTAGATGGGCTTCTTGTCACTGCCAGGTATAGAATGTATTGACTGCCCAATGTATGCAGAAGCCTGTGTATACGCTGGGCTGGGAAGCCAGGGTGCAATTTACAGTCATGTTGGGTTGAGAGAGAACTTGTGTCCCATAACCGCAGCCTGCTTTACATGCAATAGAACACATGTTAAAATGTTATGGATGTCATGCCTTGAGTGACGTGACTGCAAAGCAGCCTGGGATATGAAGAGGTAGGGTCAGTGGGGAACAGGGAAGGCATCCAGAGCTGTACAGGACTTGTCTGGGGGATGGCTCACCCATAGCAGGGTCGACCGAGATGGGGTTCACGAGCTCTTCCACTAGAGTCACCCAGGACTGGGCGGAATGGATGGACTGGGTACCTGGAGCAGAATCTCCAGTGGTGGGCACAGGACTTCCGTCTTAACAAGCTTGCAGGAATTCTTGTGCACACTGAAGTCTGAGAAGCTTTAAGCCATAGGGTGCTTAGGTGTATTAGGGGTGGCCGTCCGCAGGCTTGTGGAGGACAGGCACAGCCGTAGGCAACCCTGGCAGCAGGCCATGAGAAAGCAAGCCCCGCCCCTGACGGCAGATACAGGGTCCACTCCGTCCCCCAGAGAGGGGAGCTGACAAAAGCAGACCAGGGACTGGGGCCTTGGCGCACTGGGGGAAACCCAGCTGTGTGGCAGGGCTTGGCCGAAGGTCATGACCTGGGGGGCATGAGAAGGTTTGGGCCTCCCAGGGTAGGTACGCGTTTCCACATCCCATCTGCTGGTGGGCCTGAGGCTCTGAATCTCTTTCCAGCCTTGGGCAGGACTGGCTCCAGGGCTGGGTAAGGCTAGGCCTGCAGGTGAGGGGCACCCGCAGGTAGGACTGAGCGGCGGGGGCAGAAGCGGGGAGCCAGGTCAGCAGGGCAAGGGTGACCTTGGAATTGAACAGTAGAGATTTTAAGGAAAAGCTTTCTGGTGGAGCACCTTAGTTCCCAAACAAACCCACAGAAAAAGCAGGAAAACTCTCAAATGTTGAGACAGAAATGTTGTTACAGGACATAATGTTCTTCCTCGGACCTGCTTGGGTGGAAAAGGAGTCCATAAGCGTAGGATTTCCTAGCAGGCCCAACCATGTCCAGGCCAACTTGACTTTGCTGGAGTTGCCGACAGGAGCAGGTTCGTGTCAGACAGAGGAGTGTCCAGTGGGCTTCTTTTCCTGATCTTGGTGGAGGAGGCATCTCTCAGCCCTTTACTCCATTCTTAATCTGAAACCAGGCCCGGCTTTAAGAAAAGGTGCTCAGTTTCGGATTGCTATCATTTTACATCAAAAACCCCAGGCTTTTTCTTGTTTAAACTTCTTTTGGTTAAACCCTCCCTTTCGACTAATCCTGAGATGAAATTCCTACAGCAAGCCTGTCCAGCTATAGGGTATTTGACTCTCAGGATTCTTGTCTAAGAGAGACCCAATCCTCTCTCACCTAAAAGCCTGGACTCGGTTACCCACAGCCTCTTGTTTGTTCTGTCTTTTCAAACAATCCCTGAGTCAGAATAAAGGGAAATTTTCTGGGACAAAACAAACAGTGCCTGAGAAAGGCTCCCTTCTCTTTTATATTGCTTACAAAGCATCCACAGACACTTCCCTGAAGGTAAAACTTCTCCTTTAATTGTACCCAGCACTTAGCCAAGGCAAACTCTGGATCCAGACAGCCCCGCCCTTCTAGGTCAGCCCCAAGCCATTATCCTCTGGCGCAAAAGTGCAGGGAACGGGCAGGACTTTGTATTGCGGCTCCTTTTTGGGCTTAAACGTTGAGTTTATGAAACAATTTCTTTTGGCTACTGCCTCTATGAACTTGCTCATTTACTGATGTTTCTTCCCCAGTAATTTTCCCTATCTCCCACTCTTATAATCTGGAGATCTGTACCTTCAGTGGCTTTTGCTTCTGGGGCATTTGCTGTGGGAGGAGGTGGGGGAGACCTTAGGCCCAGCTAAACTTCAAGTCAAGCTTGCCACTTCTCCTGTTCCCATCCTTTGTCTCCTCTGAGGAAGAGCTCAGGTCTCTCTTGAATGCGAAGAAAAGAAGGATGTGGTAGGCGGCTCTCCTCTGGACTCTTTCTCTGAGCCCCCAGTTCAGTCAATCTGAAATGACCTAAGTAACACACCTTCACACACCCACCCCCTTTTCACAAGCAGGAAAGGAAGAAAGAGGCGAAGGGAGCTGGTTCTGAGGTTTTGAAGAGGGTGATAATTCCTGGAGGGTCTGACCCAGCAGACCTGACTTGGGGAGGGGGGGCAAGGGGACTCCACGGAAGATAATGAAAAGGTTACGTTGTTAGGCAGGGAGCTTTTGGCTCCCAGGCTCCTCGGGGAGCACCTGGAAGATGCTGAAGCAAGCGACTCCTCTACCTCACTCTCCTGCCCGCAAAACACCTTGAATTACCAGGACATTCACATTGCTCTTCATCATAAACCGATCCCCCTTCCCCTCTTAATCCTGTTTTATCCTTCTACAAGTATTAGCTGAACACATTATCATTTTTCAAAGTTCAGAGAACATAGAAATAGATTGTCTGAGTTCAAATTCCCTAGAAAAATGGGCCGGAGGCAAAGTTTACTGTGCTAATACTTGGGATGGAAGTGGGGAATCCCAGGGAAGTGAGACTGAGAGAAAAGGGGACGTGAAGCCAAGGAAGGAAGAAGGTAAGGTGGGAGTTACCAAGTAGGCCACAGGTTCACAAGAAAACAAGAGAACTCAGATGGTCTTGGTTGTGCGGGACATCGCCAAGGAACCAGTTACGCCCAAGGAAGCCTCCTGTTATTTCCTGTCTTTCATTTGTCGAAGGTTGTACCCTGGTTGTATTCCTCGGGCTGCTGTAGAGGCCCAGAACCTCTATGGGCTGGGCCGAGCCCAGCACTTTCCAGTATGGCAGGAGCCAAAGGCAGAATCTTGTTGGTATGGGAAACTGAGATAAACCTTCTCCCATTTGCCCTCCTCTCCTCAAAACAACTACTCTTAAGAGCTTAGCATATATCATTCCAGGCCCTTTTTTATGCATTTGTACACATATCTTTGTGGGTTTTAAAAAACATGAGCTAGATAATTTAGTATGTATTGTTTTTCAATTTCCTTTTTCTCCTCTAATTATATCTTATAGATTTTTCATGTTTGTACATTCTTTTAAATCCCTGTGTAGCATTATTTATTATAGTATGGATATGCCATAATTTAGTCCCCTTTTGCTGGCCCTTTAGATTTTTCCGACCTTGGCTATTATAGTCAGTAATTGCAACGAACATGATTCTTTGTGTACATGTGAGGCTATTTCTCAATAACAAATACCTTGAGCTTGTACTTTTGGGTTAAATGCTCACTCACAAAAATCAAATAACTCCCTTCTTGTCAGGATCCTTTAGATCCTGGAAGAGTTTAAAAGTGGAGGCCACTTGATTCAGTTGGTCGGAGCATGAAGCCAATGAGCTTGGGAGATACTGAACTTGATCCTCATTAAATAATGAGGAGGACCATTACCCATGGTCACAGACTGCGCCCTGAACCTTGGCTAGCTGCTCCTCAAACGTTTATTGTTGAGCACGAGGGGGAGAGAGAGTGCCTAACTCTACAGAGTGGCTCTCAAGGGGTGGCCCACAGCCCAGCGCCACCCAGAAACTTATTAGAAAGGCAAATGCTTGGGTCCTGCCTCAGAGCTACTGAATCAGACATGCTAGGGGTGGGTCCAGAAAATCTATGTTTTAACACGTCCCTCCAGTGGCTCCAATGCATATAAGGTCTGAGAACGGCTGCCCTTCAAAGCCCATCTCTATTACTAGGAGAAGAAAACACAAAAGTCGATAGAGCTCCGTCCCCCTGTTTCTGGGTGAGGAGCAGCAGAACCGTGTCAGGCACATATGAGGCTACTGCAGGTGGAACCTTCCTTCTTCTGGACAATTTGGCCCTTAGGATCTTCGAACCCGGATCACAGTCTCTCCCTCTGCACACACTGCCCCTGCTGTCAGACCAGAGTCACCAGAGGTGTCCAGCAGCTTAGGATGTGTCTTGCTGATAACCTCACCTTCATGATGTCATCCTTTGGCTTCTTAACTTCTGTGGCCTTTGATCTTGACCCTGGAAACCCCCAAGCAAGCTTGAGCCCATGAGCCTCAGTCCACTGACCAGTGTTGGAGCCCAGCGCCGACCTATGGAATCTTCTATTTCCTTTTCTGTTCAACCACGTGGGGCCTGCTGATACCTCTGCTAGGCTGTGACAGTTATTTCTGCATACAAAGGATGGCATTTTTGCTTTTTCATATTACACCACGGACTACAAATCCCAACTCTGTACATGGATACATTTAAATCAACTGTCATTGCTGTGATGCAAGAAAAACTGAATTACAAAAGGATTTTGGCCGGGTTTTCCTGCCAAGGAAAGTCCCCTTTAGTTTCATATTTGTTGCATCTGCCTCCAGTAAAATGAGATCCTCACCAACCTCAGAATATGAGTGGAGATCCCGTCCAGCTGACTGCAGTTGCCTTGATTGGGACGTAGCAAAACTGATCTTGCATAGATTTTTTCCTTTGATGCGTCTTATTGGTTGAATTTGTGCCCCCCTCCCAATTCATCTGTTGAAGTCCTAAACACCAGTACTGCAGAATGTGGCTGTGTTTGGAGATAGGGTCTTACAGAAGTAACGAAGTTAAATTGAGGTGATTAGGGTGGGCCCTACTCTAATGTCCTTATGAAAAGGGGAGATCTGGACACAGACATGTGTGCAGGGAGAACGCCATGGAACATGCAGGCAGAGATCGGGGTGATGCTTCTATAAGTCAAGGAACCCCAAAGATTGCCAACAAACCACCAGCAGCGAGGGGAGAGGCACGGGCCAGATTCTCCCTCACAGCTCTCCAAAGGAACCAGCCCTGCCGACGCCTTGATCTTGGACTTCCGGTCGACCCATCGATGTGAAGCTAAACTTGTTAAGTTGCCCAGTTTGTGGTGCTTTTACAGCAGCCCTGGCAATGAATCCAACAGGCCTGCCATCGTTTACTTTTCTTCTCAGAGTCATCCTGCCTTTCGGATCTCATCAGCTCTTGCCTGGGCTCCTGTGAACAGCTGTTCTCCCTGACTCAGGCTCCCCACACTCCATCCTGTCCAGCAAATCGTCAGAGCAAGCTTTTCTAAGAGCGGTCTTCATCTCCTCCAGCACTCTATTCTTACTACTCCAAGTCTGAATCCCATGACCATAGCCTGCTCCTCAAACTCTTATCCTCACCCCCACCCCCTACACGGCCTCTGCTCTCCCTTCAGATGGGCCTTCTTCCTACCCCATGAATATACGTCATGTCCACCTGCATACACCTGCCATGCCCTCCTTCCCAAGTTCTCCAGAAGCCCGGCTTCACTTAGTCAAGGGGTTCTCAAACTTTGCTGCATGTTAGAATCACTTTGGGAGCTTTTTTTTTTTTTTTTTGCGGTACGCGGGCCTCTCGCTGCTGTGGCCTCTCCCGTTGTGGAGCACAGGCTCCGGACGCGCAGGCTCAGCGGCCATGGCTCACGGGCCCAGCCACTCCGCGGCATGTGGGATCTTCCCGGACCAGGGCACGAACCCTTGTCCCCTGCATCGGCAGGCGGACTCCCAACCACTGCGCCACCAGGGAAGCCCAGGGCTTGTTACTTAAATTCTTTGAGTTGTGGTTTCTTCATCTCTAAAATGTAGGTAATAATACCTATCTTCCAAGGTCGTAGAGGTGATTAAATGAGATCAAGCATGTAAAGCCTCTAGCACTGAATCTGATGCATACTGGAAGTACTCATTAAACGGTTGCAGTGATTATCACCATAATCACTTCTATCAACGCTTCATTTCTAGGGCCACGGCAGCGCCCACATGCCTGTGAGCAGGATGGTTACTCAGGACGTGCTCCAGGGCTCTTGAGGTTTGCATGTTTCTTGCTCAGCTGCACGTGCAAGGGCAGAATGGTAACTGGGCATTTCTGCAGCTGCTCATTTGTTTTCCCTTTTGTTCAGTCAAGGCTGCATTATAATTTCTGGAGTTCTTGGAAATTTTTGCCTTTCTTGGGCCTCCTTTTGTATAAAAAAATTAAAACATATTTTGCGATTGCATCGATGTAAATGTGAATGCAATTCAGATTGGATTATATTCACTTTTTTCTTCTGATTTTACAAGTTAGAACATTTTCATGGGCCCCTAACCTATCACAGGCTCTGGGCACTATGCCCACACTGGCCCCCAGATGGTCCCTCAGGCCTGCTTCTGCTGACCCTCTCAGCAGCTGAGCACACAGGGCTCAGGGGGCAGGAGGGCCAAGAGCCCCAGCATAAGGTATCATTTTACATGCAAAGTTCTTTCTTCTTAATTAGGTCACAGCTACCTCCAGAGCAGGGATTTTCCTTGTTAAATTCCCTCCCAGCGCTGAGTGCAGAGCTGAGCACTAGGGCCGGTTTCTTATTTTAAACGCATTGCAACATCAATACCTTTTGCTGCAGATAATTGTTAGGAGGCTCCTTCCCAAGCCTTGGGAGCCAGTTGCTCTGCAGCTTCCACGGTCATTTTCAGACTCAGATGGGCCTCTCCAGGCCTTTCTGTGGCGAAGCCTTGAGAAATTGGCCACAATAGGCTCCCACCACTGACGGAGTCCATTGTCACCCAGGCCAGAGGAATGAGGTGATGTGGAGGTGCCTGGCCCTGCGTCCTCAAAACTGCAATTCAGAGTCATGTGGAAGCTCCCTGTTGGGGGCCGAGCTTCACCCCCACGTGCTTCCTTTGAGCAGCAGCGGCCAGTCACCTACAAGATGGATTTCCCGCTCTCTCCCTCTGAGCAGAGGTAGCCTGGCAAGGACACTCTCTGGGATTGTCGCACAATCGTCACTCGCTGCTGCTCTTCCCTAGATCTATTCAGTTGGGGAAGACAGCACATACCACAGGCAACATCCACCAGTACCTGTAGGCTCCCAGGGTCACCGTCCACCCCAGTAGTAACATTTGGGGGAAGGTAACATGGGCATGATCCTTGGAGGGATGTGTCATTTGAAAGTGCCCCTGGGGCTGCCTCACTGGGAAGCTGGGGGGAACGACAGCTGGGGGTCGGTTTTCTCAGCTCTATTCCTACGTTGGTTCAGCTGGGAGTGTGTTCACGTAATCTGTCCAGCTGATGCCGAGGAACTGACAGGACGGTGATGGTGGAGCTGGGGACAGATTACAGAGGCTGAGCAGTGACAGCTCTGGAGCAGATGGCAGTTTTGCTGTTCCTTTTGGATACTTGTTTTGATATGAAACTTATTTCACATCTTGTTTATAATAAATTGCTTGTTCATTAGTTTTTCTTGATGGTCTGTTGCGTTATCTCTGAATTTCTTTTGTACAATTTGAGAGCTGCCAAGACGCTTAGTCACTGTTACTGAATGTACCCAGTGGCAGCAAAATGTAAATATTGAGCTAAATTCTGAGTTTGGAGATGCAATTAGTTAGTTACTAATTAACCCAAGTCCTCCAAAAGTTGTTAGGATGTTGGCTTGTGGTGCAGCATTGAGGGAGGGATATAAACATTAGCATTAGGACCTGGGAAATAAGATGGGTAGGATATAAAAACCCCACTGATGGTTTCAGAGAGGAATCTCGAGTTGCATTGGAAGCAAAGACTGTTTGAGGACTGGTGATGGACTATTTTAAAAGACTCAAGAGCAAGGGACTTCTCCGGTGGTCCAATGGTAAAGAATCCGCCTTCCAATGCAGGGGACGCAGGTTCAATCCCTGGTTGGGGAACTAAGAGCCCACATTCCGCGGGGCAACTAAGCCCACGCACCACAACTACTGAGCCCACACGCCTCAACAAGAGAGCCCGTGTGCTGCAAACTACAGACCCCACATGCCCTGGAACCCACACACCACAACTAGAGAAGAGAAAAACCAGCACACCACAACTAGAGAGAAGCCCGTGCACCACAACTAGAGAGGAGCCCGTGCAGCACAAAGAAAGATCCTGTGTACTGCAACGAAGATCCCATGTGCCGCAACTAAGACCTGACGCAGCCAAAAAAACAAAAAAAAAGAACAAGGGTAATGGAAACATCAAGAAAATTCCTCCATCCATCTGTTGATTTTATAAATATTGTTTGAATCCTGGCACAGAGAGGGGGATGGCAAGTGCGGTTACGACACAGAGGCACATCTGTGGTCCCACAGGTGAGGGGAGTCATAGTTCGGATGGTTGATCTGGTGAAAGAGATGGGTCATGAAGGTCTTGGAAGGCATGGACAGGCATTTGGATCTTGGACTTAGGGCAGTGGGGAGCCACTGAGAGCTTCAAGCAGAAGACTGAGGAGCGTGTGTTATTTGGGAGCGGGGCCAGGGTCACGGAGCCCATTGGAGGGTACAGTGATCCAATGCTACAATAATCCAGAAGATTAATTCCAGCATAGGAACTAGGAGCTTCAGCAGCAGGAGGCTTAGCTGTGTCTCGTGAGAGGGGTTGTTGAGGATGTGGCTTGGGGTTGGTGGAAGTGATAAATTTAGTTTGGAAATCTTGAAATTGAGGGGCCTGTGGGACTTCCCAGTGTCTGCTTGCATCTGGGGTAGAGGTATAGATTTGGGAGTCACAAGAAAATAGATGGTCATTGATGAAGTATGGGAGTGGCTGAGGTCACCTCGCTAGATGATATGGAATTGGAGGAGAAGAGGCACTAGGATGGGACTCCCTGAAGAGCAGGACGTCAGGCATGGGCCAAGGAGGAGGAGCTCTTGAGGGAAACTAGAAGAGAGAGTCCCCGAGACTTGGGTATCAACACAGGGTCCCCAACACCAAGGGAAGTGATGACCTAAAGAAAGAGCAGGTCATCATGAGTGTCAAATGTTGGAGAGAATTCATATAAGAACTTTATCTATTAGATTTGGAACAAATAGATCTTTAGTCTCCACATATGGGAGTTTATTTTTTTCAATCAACAAATATTTCCTGAACAACTGCTGACTCACACCAGGCACTGCTCTTGGCTTGAAACTTACATTCTGGTAGGAGAGACAGGCAACCAAGAAGTAAACCAATAACCGGGCAAGGTTATTTCAGACAATGATAAGAGCTATTGAGAAAACAAAACAGGGTGATTGGTAGTGGCAGTGGGTGATTGGTGACGAGTGGGGAGCTCATTTAGATTGGATGGGCAGGGAAGACTGTTTGAGGAGATGACAGTTGATCTGAATCCTGAATAAGAAACATTTGCATAAAGATCCAGGAGGCAGAACATTCCAGGTAGATGGGACAGCTTATGCAAAGGCCCTAAATCAGTGGTTCTCAAGCAGGGGTAATTTTGTCCCCTAGGGGACATTTGGCTACGTCTGGAGACAAAACACAACTGGTGGTGGGGGGAGTGTTACAGACATCTAGGGGGTAGAGGCCAGGGATGCTGGTAAACATCCTATAATGCACAGGACAGGCCCCACAGCAGAGAATTATCCACCCCAAATGTGGTTAGTGCCAAGGATGAGAAATCCTGCCTTAAATTAGGAACAAGTTTGGTTCATTTAAGGAGTAGAAAAGTGGTCAACATCTGGGAAACAGGGGACTTGAGTTAGAGGGGTGGGTAGGGCCAGGTGACAGAGGCCTTGGAAGGAGGGCTTGGTAAGGGATATTTACTATTTCACTTCTGGAAGTGCAATGGAAAACCATTTGAGGGTTGTCAGCAGGGAAATGATTTGATCTGATTTACATTCTGAAATGATACTCTCCTGCTGTAGACACAGGATTGCAGTGGGCAAGAGGCCAAGCAGCCATCCAGGTGAGGAGAAGAGTGGGATATAAGTGGACAACTAGGTAGAGCTGATGGAATTTTTCTGATGGACAGTTTGAAGGTTGAGGGAAAGTGAGGAATCAAAAATTACTTCTAGGGCTTCCCTGGTGGTACAGTGGGTGAGAGTCCGCCTGCCGATGCAGGGGACACGTGTTCGTGCCCCGGTCCGGGAAGATCCCACATGTCGCGGAGCGGCTAGGCCCGTGAGCCATGGCCGCTGAGCCTGCGCTTCCAGAGCCTGTGCTCCGCAACGGGAGAGGCCACAACAGTGAGAGGCCCGCATACCGCAAAAAAAAAAAAATTACTTCTAAGATTTTGGTTTGGACAATAGGATGGGTATATGTACATACAGCTCACTGTGATGAGAAGATGGGGCAAGGTTTATATAGAGAAGATAAAAACAGTTTGAAATGCATGCTAAGGGGATTGTCAAGGTAATGGATGAGGGTTTAACGCTCATGTTTATCACACAGCTGTTTGAAATAGCTGCAATCAGCCTAATTATCCAATTATAGGAGATTAATTAAATAAGTTATGGAGCCAGTATAAATGAATATAACAGAGTATATCAATCAACATGGAAATATGGTCACAATGCAATAAATTATTGTAAAATAGTATGTGGAGTATGATACTATTGGATTCTCATTTCACTTTTTATACCAGAATATGTACTCCATGAGGTCATAATTTAAGTATAGAAGTAAAATTATAAAAATAATAGAAGAAAATAAGGATGAATATTTTTATAACCATGGAGTGGTGAAACCTTGTATAATATATTATTAAAACCAGAAACCATGAGGAAAAGATGGATATACTTGACTATATGAAAAGTTAAAACTCTTGTGGGGAGAAACCAATAGACGAAGTAAAAAAAAGAAAAGAAAGAAAAACTAGGAAAAATTATTTGTGATAAGCACGACAGGGTTAATATCTCTATTAGCTAAAGAAATTTTATAAATCGATAGAAAAGACAAATGGCCCAGCCACAAAATAGACAAAGATGGGTAGGCAATTCCTAGAAGAATAAATGACCAATCAGCATATGAGGAGTTCAGTCTCCCTATGAAAAAAATGCTAACTGAAACAATGAGTTCATTTTTTTACCTATAAGATTGGCAAAAATTAAAAGACTGATAATATTCATTTTTGGAGAAGGTGAGGGAGAGTACCTAATACAATCTTTTTAGAGTATAATCTGGTACCATCAAAATGTAAATGTGCTTATTCTTTGACCAAGCAAATCTACTTTTGGTTATTTAGTCTACATGAATAACTAGATAAGTATTAAAAGATATAGGTATAAGATGTGTAGATCTCACTAGTGATAATAAAAACTTTGAAATAACTCAAATGTTTCTCAGCAAGGAGATGCTTAAACAAATTTTGGGCCATAATAAATGATAAAGCAATATTCATCTGTTCAAAGGAGGGAGATCGATTTGTACGTCCTGATTTGGAAAATTGCTCATGACACTGTTAAATGAAAAAAGCAAGTTCCAGAGCAGTCAGCATGATATGGTCTCATTTTGTAAAAATAACTAAATAAAATTATGTATTGATAGATATGGTTCTAAATGTTTAGGAAAAGGTCTGAAAGGCTTACACAAATTTATTCAGTGTTTTCTTTTTCCAGAGAGTCAAATGTTTAGTTCCTATTTTTTTACTTTTCTCTATTGTTTATTTATTTTTAACATAGTGGCATGTGTCTAAAAATGCTCTGTGGTAAAAATTATATATTGGCATATTGGTAAAGATGGACTTAACACAATTATGAGGGTAAAATATATTCCCCATGTCAAAATCATCTTCTTAAAATTTCCACCATTGTCTCTTCCTATCTTAACACCACAATATATGTACTTAGAAAATAAATGAAATAACGGCTTAATGTTTGATAAAGTGTTAAGTAAACATCACGTCCTTTGGCCCCCACTGTTTTCTGACATGGAAATAGGTGTGCCAAGTTGTCACAGAGTGCCTTTTTTAATAACAGAAGCTAACACTTTCATAAATCTTTGGATAACGCAGAAGCAGCAGGAAACATAAGCTATTGTCATCTCCTATTATCTTGTTTTTGTTTGTTTGTTCTGTGAGCACTCTACTTACACCTGCAAAGTCCTTGTGAAAATACACATGTAATTTGTACATATATGTATTAAGTAGTATATGTATAGTATGAATTCAAGTTTTAAATTAGCATTGTTGTAATAATGAAAAGCTTGAAATAACTCAAATGTTTATGTGTATGTGTGCATGTGTGTGTATATTCTCTGTGCATATGTCTCTAAATCTGCACATGAACATACACACAGAAGGTAATCTGGGATCTACATTAACCTACTAACAGTGGTTGGCTTGGTGGGTTTATGGATTTTATTTTTTAATGTTCATTTTAGTTGCTTGAGGTTTCTAATTTTTCTGTAATGAAAATATCTGCTTTATAATAAGAAAAATTATTTTGAGAAAAAAGGAAGAAAAAAATAAAAAGATGTCAGCGGTGACCTTGTCCAGAGATGTTTCTGGGCAGTACGGTAAATGCCCTACATACGAAACTTCAAGTTGAGAACTTTCAGAGATGCGAACGTGCATTCTCATGTCCAATCACGTGAGTTAGTTCACGTGTCTGGCGTACATTGTCACGTGCAGCTTGCCCTCCGTCTCCTGTTGCTGACCATCCATCCTTCAGCTCTGCCATCTCCCCCCTCCTCTCTCTCCTCCAGTCAGTAGCTCTTCTTGCCTGTTCACTCGATGTCAGCCCCTGTACGCCAGCTGTTGTACTGTACTACTGTATTTTTCAAGGTACTGTACTGTAAAATTAAAAATGTTTCCTTTATTTTTTGTGCTTTTTTAATGTGTTATTTGTGTGAAAAGTATTATAAACCTATTACAGTATAGTACTATATAGCTGACTGTGTTAGTTGGGTACCTAGGCTAATTTTGTTGCACTTATGAACAAGTTGGACTTACGAAGCACTTTAGGAACGGAACTCATTTGTATGTAGGGGACTTACTGTAATGACAGGGCAGAAGCTAGATGGCTATGGGAGATGATGAAGTAGAGGCAGGGAGTGTGAAAAACTCCTTTAATAATCTCGAGTGAGGGAAAGAAGATAAGGTCAAGAGGGAGAAGCTGAAGATACAGGAGAGAGGCTGGAAGTTGATGTAGAGTCAGGGGGAGGTTTCTGCTTCCTCTGTCTAAGCATGTCCATCTCTCTGTCCATGGAACATCAGTGCTCATGCTGAAGTTTTCTGAAAAGCAGTCTTACTCTCGTTTTCCATTGTCCCTTTAAATCTGTTCAGGTTCTGGTCATTTCTTTGGTTCCTTTTTTTTAAAGTTCTGAATCACGTTAGGTTACAATCTCAGTCTCAGTTAGTTAATTTAGAATGTCTGCTCCAAGATAACAGTCAACACTCTGCAGCTGGTTTAATGTTCGATCTTCTCACGTGCACACCACCCCCCTCCCCACCCCCTGCCCTGCCCCAGATGGCCCCTTGATGTGACGGTGGGGGCTGGCATGGCCCTCCTCTCTCCCCCCATCACCCCACACTTTCTCCTCGTTCTCTGCTTGCAGCTGTGCTTCTCCTCCCAGGGTCAGAGCTAGGAGGAGGGATAAGTGGTGAGGCTGGCTCTCTGCTAGGATGGTGTTGCCTTCTCTGGGGCAGCAGGTGTGTACAGCAGACTCTCGCTGGGCATTTCCTTGGTTCCTTGAAAGTTCACCTGGTGGGGCCTTCCAACTGCAACCCTTCAGCTGGCCTTGTCCTATCCACCTTCAGTTCTTCACCCAAACCCACGCCTACCTCCCAGTACTGCTCACAGTTTCCTGCTCCTGGAGTCCTCTTTTCTGGGAGCCTCTCCCTGAGCAAAATTCTTACAATTTGATCCCCGGGAGTGAAGTTACTTCCCAGACCCAGCCTTCTACCCTGCTGCCTTCCTTGACCTTCTCAGGCATGAGTAGGTCCCAGTCTTTCTAGCACCCAACTGCAGGGGACATGCATTCATCTCTCCAAGCTGTCCCATTAAAGCATCCTCACTAGACTTGAGAAGAAGGCAGAGATCCCCTTCATCCTTCCATCCTTGGGGTCTGAGACCCACAGCATTCTAATGGCTCTACTCAAGAATCCTCTTCAAACCCCACTCCTTTCACTCTTTAGCCTCCTGCTGAATGAGGGAATTTAAAAGTCATAATACTTGTTCTTGGTTATTCTACTTTGAAATTGCGCATATGGTCTAGCACATCCTTTGAAATGTAGCTTTTATTATATCCTGGTGCTTCACAGTCCCAACTTCTAACATAACATTTTGTTATATACAAATGGCGATGAGCCACAGCTAATACAGAGGGAGACTCTGAAGATGCAGGAGAGGGGCCAATGGAGGTGGGTCCCAAGCCTTGGTGGGGAACTGGCCTAGAGGGAAGAGGGCCTCCTTCCCATTGCGCCAGGAGGGGAGGGAGAAGGCAAGTCTTAGATTAGTGGAGGCAAGCGAGGAACTGATGGAGCGTCCGTCTGATGATTTCTATCTTCTCCATGAAACAGGAGGTCAGAGGTTTACTGGAGCACAGCAAAGAGGAAAAATCCTGATTGAATCAGTCTGAATAATTCGCATGATGGAATTCCGAGGGAGTTTCTAGTCCAACTTAAAGTTGTGAAACCTGCTACAATGGTGTGGGCTGCTGAAAGGGCTGCTGAGTTCCTCCTGCATAAGGAGAAATTAAGGTTAACACTTCCCCAGCTGGGCCGTGGCTGTTGGCTACCAGGAGAGGAACGAGGAGAGAGTACAGATACTAAATAAAGAAGGGTATTACATGACAAAGGAAGATCAGAAAAGCCTAAAGATAGCCAGCCTCCCTGGATTAGAGAGGAAACTTTTATCTTTGCAAATAGACTCAGAGTTCAGGTTTGAATGTCCTGAGTCACAAAAGCCCCAACTACACACTAATCAGCAGCCCCGCTGAATCCTACAGCTCAAAAGAGGAAGGTGGTATGAAAGAGAAGTCGCGATGTGGTCTGCAATTACTGACTGGTGGGAGGGAAGAATGAAGTCCTTTGGGCTTATTCAACCTTAGAACCCAGTCTCAGAACCCCTGATTTGTTCAGACCCGGTAGACTCTCTTGATTTTGTTTCGGAGGAGCATGTGGATATCCATGATTGACAGTGAAACTTTCTGAAGTCTCAAACACCTTTATCTCATTGAAGTAAGGGTGATTGGGGCTTTATTATTAAGTTGGTATCACATATGACCAAATGCTCCAACAGCACCTTTAACTGTAGGAGATACAATTATAAGAACTGAAACGAATATTTTGGTGGTAATCCAAGGTCAGGGGAAGAGGGAAGAGAAATAGAAAGTGAAGCATATTTTCTGAAAGCTAAATGGCTACTCACAATCAAGGGGAAGTAATAGAAATTAACGAGCTACAATTTTAAGTAGGGACCCCTTTGCTGCACTCCCTAACATAAATCACATGGGCAGGTGCTATTAAGCCTAAGTGATGGGCTAGTCTTATTAATAGTGGGTCTCAAAAAGGGTGCATCTACTGAGGATGGTCACCTTAAATTTTCCCGAAACCTTTCAGGGATTTTCATGGGGCAGTTATGTCACCAAGAAGCCATTGGAAATGTGTACAAAGCCAAAAATTAATTTATAAAGTGGAACTTTGCTTTTTCTTTGGAACTCCCCATTCTAGACTTGTCACATAGGGGAGGAAGTTGGGATGGGTCCCTGGCACTGTTGCACTGAATGTATGCCTGTGATCTGCATGTGATTTTCTCTAAAGGGATCAAAATCTTCAATCTGAACACGGTGCAGTATGCTCTAGGGATTCTTAAAAGCATTGCCACCCATGAGGGCAACTCGTTATAGGTAGTGGAAATAAAGGAAAGGAAAGGAAAGGAAAGGAAAGGAAAGGAAAGGAAAGGAAAGGAAAGGAAAGGAAAGGAAAGGAAAGGAAAGGAAAGGAAAGGAAAGGAAAGGATACAAGAGGGCTTCCCTGGTGGCGCAGTTGTTGGGAGTCTGCCTGCCGATGCAGGGGACATGGGTTCGTGCCCCGGTCTGGGAAGATCCCACCCGCGGAGCGGCTGGGCCCGTGAGCCGTGGCCGCTGAGCCTGCGTGTCTGGAGCCTGTGCTCCGCAGCGGGAGAGGCCACAACAGTGAGAGGCCTGCGCATCGCAAAAAAAAAAAAAGAAAGGACACAGATTTCCTCAATAAGGATCAAAGCTTTTTGATTGCAATCCCGTTAAGCTCTCCAGTGCTAATAATTGCCTGGATTTATTCAGCCTCGAAGCCCCGGAAGTCTCCTGGCTTGAGCGTGAGGTACTCCATTTTAATGTTTCAAAACCTCTTAAATAACCACAAAAGCAACTGTTGATCTCAATCTTCCCTTCAAACACCTGCTTACTGACACTCGATTATGTGTTTTGAGGCTTGCGATTGAGAGTCTTAACACCTGGCTGATTAGGCTGCTGTTTGATCATGTTTTGAAATGCAACCTTACTGTTCCGTGTGTGGTTCCAGGCTGCAGTGCATTAAGTGGATTTGATGCCTCAAAACTCTTGTTGTTGGCTTTAAAAAGTAACTGTTACAGAATAATAGCTTGTTTTCATTAAAGAGGAAATGAACTTTAAAATGCTTACCCTCTGATGTGGCCTTGGTCTTTAAGACAGTGGGTTTCAAAGGGTGGGACTGGTACAGGGTGGGGCTGGAGCGCAGGGCACCTACCTTGATTTCCTAGACCTACTGCAACTGAATCTCTGTAGCGGGGCCCAGGATTGACATTCTGAACTCATTCGCTTTGTTGAGAAATGCTGCTTTAAGAGAAGGCACCTTTCAATTGGATCCTGAATAGGAGCTTTCTGGGTAGAACCTTCTGGTTCCTACCTGTGAAATGCACCTGAACTAGAGCTGAGAGGTTTTGGCTGTTCCCTGGGAGAGTACAGAACATGCGTGTGAGCTGGGGAGTGGGCCCTTGTGCTCAAGAGTCTGAGAGGTGAGGAGATGTGCCCTTAGGACCGTGATAGGCGCCCACTTTCCCCCTTCACTTTACAAATGAGAAAACTGAGGCCCAGAAAAGTATAAGGACCGACTGAAGGTCACTCGATGGCGAGCCGAGGCTAGAGCCCAGGATCAGAGTCCCTGCCCATTGCTCTTGTTCCGGGTCAATGAAGTGAGGCCTCTGTAAGAGGCCAGGCCCCTCCGGGACCCCGCCCCATCCTTTCGCCCAGCTCGGTACCCAGGAGGCTGACCTGCTTAGCTTGCAGCGCAAGCGTCCTGCCCTCCATCTTCTGGCTGGGTTTGGGGACAGGGGGAAGGAGCCCATGGGTGGCCTGAGGGTACCACTTCAATCTGGAGAGGGGAGTAGCCTGTCCAACCCTCCTAGTCTGTCGGGACTGAAGGGTTTCCCAGGACACGGGACTTCCAGTGCTAAAACCCGGACAGTTCCAGGCGAATGGGAGTGGATGAGTGCCTTTAAAATTTGACTAAAGTTTGAGCAGGCTCAGGACTGTGGTTAATAATCACAGAAGTGGAGTTGTTGTTGCCATTTAAAAAATAGCCACATCCTTTATTATCTTTTGATTAAAAAATGAGAGTTTGTGGTAGAAAATTAAAACGTTTTAAAGGGGTATGTTGCTAAGTAAGTCCTTCCCACTTTTGACCTCTGTCAGCTTTCTTCTTCAGAGGCAACTGTGGCCAAGTTTCTTTGTGTGTCTTTCCAAAGGTATTTTATGCGCATTTAAGTGTAAAAGTGTATCACGCAAAGCATCCGAATGGTGGCATGCAGCGTTCATTGCCTTGCTATTTTCACTTAACAGATTTGAGAGTTCTACAACAGGCAAGAGCTGCCATATTCTTTTTAGTGGTTGTACAGTGTTCCTTCTTCTGGGTTTATTGTCTTTTATAAACTTATCAAGCCACCTCTTAATAGGCTTTCAGTTTGTTTCTAATTCAGTACCATCATTATTTGTTTAAATTTATTATTATTTTTTTCAAATGTATTTATTTATTTATTTTTGGCCGCGTCGGGTCTTCATTGCTGCGCACGGGCTTTCTCTAGTTGCGGGCGAGCGGGGGCTACTCTTTGTTGTGGTGCGCGGGCTTCTCATTGCAGTGGCCGGTCTTTATTGCGGAGCACAGGCTCTAGGCACAGGGGCTTCAGTAGTTGTGGCACGCGGGCTCAGTAGTTGTGGCTCGCGGGTTCTAGAGCACAGGCTCAGTAGTTGTGGCGCACAGACTTAGTTGCTCTGGGGCATGTGGGATCTTCCCGGACCAGGGCTTGAACCTGTGTCCCCTGCATTGGCAGACGGATTCTTAATCACTGCACCACTAAGGAAGTCCCTCAGTACCATTATTAATACAAATAATGCTGCAATGAATATCCTCGAGTATCCTGGTACAAGGGAATATGCATTTAAAACAGTGAAAGCCAGTGTCAAATTGGCTTCCATAGAGGCTGTACCAGTTTACACTGCTCCCCTCTGTACAGAAAAGTGCCTGGTTCCCACAGCCCTGCCAGAAGTACACCCTCCAATTCAGCTATGGTCAAGGCCTGGGTAAGCAAATACTAATTTTTACTAGTAAGTCAGATCCTCTCCCATTTTACTTCCTGACTGGTCTCTCTCCGGCTACCAAGGCAAAACTATCCTCTAGCCAGAGCCATTTCCTGCCTTTTTTTGCTGCTTTTGCTGTGTCAGCTCATTAGCTTTAATTGTCTTCAAAATGATCTCCAGCTGTGTCATTCTCTCCAGACCTGCAGAGCTTTGGGAAATGCTGTCAAAGCTAGGGTGTGTCTACAGGGATAGAGCGAGGTCTCTGCAACCAGTAGCCAAAGTTGGCAACTGGAGAGTAAATCAGCATTTTTTTGCTCTGAAAATAGGTCACATGGACAAAGGCGGTGAGGAGCTGGAGAGCGTCATGCCAGGGCAGCCATACCAGAGTTTAGGCTTCCTTTTAACATCTAGAGCTATGTGTGAACGCACAGGACACGTTTGTGGGACAGCTGGATTTCCTGACCCCAATATCTACCATCCCTACCTCCCATCTCCACATATTTTGTACAGGTGGAGAGCTAATGTGACCTTCTCCAGATCTCCTCCAGCCAGTAGTGCGTGGGGAGGGGGTGTGGGGACAGGGATCTGATCGTATCAGCATTTGAGAGCCGGCTGGTAAATTTTTAGGGATTTTGTGGGCTGCTTGTTAAATACAGCCATTATTAAAAATTACATAAGTGTACAAGTAAACGTATTTATTAAAAACGAAGGTAATGCTCAAACACATCACTGCCTAATTATTACACACATTTTATTTACGCTTTTGAGTTTTTACATCGATTGTATCTGTCGATTAAAAACTAATCAACAGTTGATCTAAGAAAGAAATGAAAAATTTTATTCAAGCCAAACTGAGGATTATAACTGGGAACAGCCTCTCAGAAAGCTCCGGGAACAGTTTCACCCGTTAGAGGACTAAAGCACAGTTATATAATTTTTTGAGACAGAGGCCGCTACGTTAAATGACATATTATCCACAGTTTATACAATCCAGGTCTACGGGACAAAGCAAGTAGTGGGTCACGGGTCATCACCGCTCTTTACAAGATTAAGAAGCAAGGCTATCTCCTAAGTAGTTGTGACCCTTTATGAGATTAAGAAAGGAAGTTATCTCCTAAAGAGGTCTGGTTAATGCATTGCACAACACACACTAAAGGGGAAGGAGGAGGCCCTAAAATTTTATGTTTTTCTTGTCTTGCCATAAAATATGAATTTTATTTCAATCTATACACTGGAAATACTATGTACTAGTGCTGTGTGTCTCTTCTCTACTTGGTGGTTGGTGATGTCATGTTGGTAGCTTGAAATTGTCCACAACGGGAATACGTACACCAAGGAAATTGGCAAATGCTATAAATCAGGGCTTGATTTATTGCTTTGTTGCTTGTCTAGATTTAAGAAAGTTAAGGAGAAAATATAATGCAGATTAAACTTAAAAGTCTGAAATGACTAGAGCCGAAGGTGAAAGAGGATTTGGTTCAATGAACAGTTTGTACCAGAGTGAATTTATCAGTAGGTCTTATCATATGTAATGACAATACATTTACTGGGAAAAGAGCAGACTGAGATGCAATTCTATATGTCAAATCATGGTTGAATTGCAACCATGGTTTGACTGCGGATTCAAGAGGAAAATCAACTATATGGGATCTGCAGTAAAGACAACTGTGTATTTTATTACTATCTGTAAATTGTGTATTGTAAATATACACGATTTATATCAGTGAAACTTACAATAGCCGTATGTCTATATATACATACATTCACTTCTTTGGTTTTTTGAGAGCTGGTTGTTAAGTATTTACCTGCATACCACCATCTCCAGCTTCAGAATTCTGTGACTATATCTTGAGTTTATGCTATTATCTCAGAAGAAATCCTGCCATTTTCATTAGTCTGCATTCTGTGCAGTGGGGATAAGACACCATTTGGCTCCTTTCCTAAGGAGTGAAGCTGGGCCTGAAGAGCATCTTCACCCGGACCTCAGTGTGTTGCTAATGACTAAGATGGGGATTAGGCCTGGAGCTGGGGAGCTTGCCTGGCTTGGAGCCAGGCCCTTTTTGCTGAACCTTCTTTCTGTTCAGTGGCCAGAAGTTTTCTGCATTTCCCTAACTCAGGGGTTGGCAACCGTTCCGAATTAGCAAGCCAAGTCCTCATTTATTCACTCAAAGGTGGCGTGTGCCAGGAATACATTCTAACTTTTAGAAGTTCTCTCTGTTAATCCAGGTTCTGGCCAAAGTCACTATATAGAAGAATTCTTTTATTATGAGAAAACCCACTGAAACATAAGCTCCAAAATGCACCATTTCTTTAAACTTTTGACATGAACGGAATAGTAATCATTTTGTTCCTCACCTGAGGGAGATTTTCATCTTGCCCACGTGACTGGAGCAGTAGGGCACGTTCCTTGCTCTCACGCCCCCAGGCAATGCTTCAGGGCTCCTCAGAAGCCCTGTTGGCAACTCAAGGGCCAGGGTGAATGGGTCGGTGCCAGGGTTGCTCCTGGGAACGTATCAGGGGTTAGGGGGTGGGGGCCTGTGATAGTTCTTTTACTCGGTGTATCATTCAGAATTCATCAAGGCGATCAAGAGATACTACTTCTGCTTACGAAAGGGGTGAAGAGACCTACTAAAGGGATATCAGATAGGTCAGGTCCCTTCAGAAGGCTATAGAACCAGGTTGGGGGGCAGGCTTGAACAAGAGGCTAGGTGTCAGCTAGGACCACAGCCGCAGTCACATTCTAAACAGCCTGGTGAAGACCCTGCACCTGCTTTTTGCCACCATTGAACACTGGGCACCTCTGCTTAGACCAGCTCTGCTGCTGGCCCAGGGCACTGGATGTTCTTGCCCCTAGAAACTCTTTTTGTTGTGTTGTGCTAAGGCCTGACTCAAAGTTCAGCATGTGTGGGTCTAGGCCCCTTGCCTTTGCTGAGCTGCAAGGGAGTCTGGGGAAAAGGCGATTTGGCATTTTTCAGGACCTCTAGTGGGAAGAAGGCTCTGCTTTCTACTGAAAAGCACAAGGGGGACGTGCTACACACAAAGGGCAGGGATTGGCTGCTGGGTAGCCACAAAAGGAAAATCAGTTGTCCATGACACTCCGCCACGTGCTCTGCAGATTTCTAGGCTTTCATTTATCATCTGGAATGTGCTGGTCTTTTGCTTCATGGGACCAGTACGCACTGTGCCTCCTCTTCTCTAAGCAGGGTACTCTGGGACCCCTTCTCCTCATCTGTAGGCTCAGGGTTGGGTCTGGAAGAGATGCTGGCACAATGCTATCCTGCTGTGTGCTCTCTTGTCCATCTCGGGACAGCACAACCTGCTCCTCCATGATGTTCTGGGTCATGATGCTTCCCCTGCCCAATCGCCCCTCCTCAGCCTATAACGCGTCTGTAGTCCCATGAAGCAAAAGGGTGTGAGAAACAAGGGGTTGGGTCCTGACACCCTCGTGCTTCCTGGGGAGTCCCCACTGCCCCTGCAGTAGTCCTCTCAAAACCCATGGCCCACATTGCCTTGTGTATCACAAGGAGACAATCCCTTGTCCTGGTGTTTCATTTTGAAAAGTGCCTCATCCTTACTTTTGGTTAGATAACTATCAAACAATATATTACATCGGTTTAGTGCTGCAGAGTTTTCAAACAAACATTTTCATGACGATGAACTCCTTTTATTGGCTGGGCTCCCCCGTGAAATATCAATAGCTGTTATTATTCCCATCATGGAGTCAAACCTCTGAGGCCCAAAGGGCCCAAGGTTGCACAGCTGCAAAGGGACAGGGTTGGACTAGACGCCAGTTTTCCTTACACCTCACTTGCTGCTCCGTGGACAGTATCACGGTGTTGTGGTCATGTGTGATGACAATGGCATGTGCTGCTATGATGAAGCAATGACCCAAGAATCAGTGTCCGTGCTGGACAGTCCTGCCTCCGTGGAGTTTGCAGACCCCTGCTGAGCTGTGTCTTGCCTTTGGGGCCAGATCCAGTGAGCTAGTCTCCCCTGACAGTGGCGAGCAGCTGTCAGCAAGAAGAGTCCTGGATTGATTTCCAGCCCCACGTGGCCTGTAGCTCTCACTCACTCTCTACCCAGGATTTTTCTCCTTCCCCACTAGTCATGAACCCTCTGAGAGGCAAGCCAAAAGCAGCTGATGCAGTGGTCACAGCCCTCTAAGAGGAGGCCAGTGGGTGGAATTCTCAACAATCCCAACCCTGAGGTTTGGAAGACAAACGACTTCTGTTTCAGACAAATGGGAGTGTCAAGTTATTCCAGCCTGATGAGATTACAGCTCGGAGGATCACGAGGAATCAGTTCCTCCAGAAGAGGAAAAAAACAGCTGGCATGGGAGCTCTGCAGGGCTTTCTGCTAAGGGTAACGTGGGGTCACAGGCTGGAAGGTTCCAGTTGATGACGGGGTTAGGGCGAGAGGGGACTGGCACGTGAAACGAGCCCAAAATATAGTAAACGATGAACCCAGGGCCCGTCAGGAAGGTTCGCAAACAGAAGCATGACTGACGATTCAGAGGCACCAGTTTCTGGGTCCCTTCTCTCTGTCCAGAAGCAGCAAAGGAGAGACAGGAGGAGTTTGGACTCTCACAGGAGAGCAGTAGAAAGATAGAGGAGACCAGGACGAGGCAAGAGAGGAGAGCGAGGCACTTCCCTTGGTCATAAAATTTAAGGCGGAGCCCCAAATCTCAGAAATCAAGACGAATAGTATTTCAAGGCCGTATTTACAAAAATCAAAATGCAAAAACAATCTGTGATGACAAAATACCAAGCTGTTAAAGGAAGACTGGGCAGCAGCAGTGCTGTATGGAGCGTTTGGGAGGGCAAAGGGAAAAATCAATAATATTGATCCTGTCTTGATTTAAAATTTTGGCATTTTGTTCATCATGCATTTTTTGCATTCGGTGAAGTACATGTAACTCAAAATGTACCATTTAAACCATTTTCAAGTGCACAGTTCAGTGGTATTGAATGCATTCACACTGTTATGCAACCACCACCACCATCCACCTCCAGAACTTTCTTCATTTTCTTAAACTGAAATTCTGTATCATTAAACACTAATTCCCCACTCTCTCCTCTCCTGGAAACCACAGTTGTGCTCTCTGTCTTTACGCATTGGACCGCTCCTGGGCTCCTTCTACAAGTGGAATCACACGGTATTTGTTTTTTATGACTAGCTTACTTCATTTCGCATAATGTCCTCAAGCTTCATCCATGTTGTAGCAAGTGTCAGAATTTCCTTCCTTTTTAAGGCTCAATAATATTCCATTTTGTGTACATACCACATTTTGCTTATTCATTCATCCAGAGATGGACGTTTGGGTTGTTTCTACCTTGGCTGTTGTGAACAATGCTGTGATGAATATGGGGATACAATTAACTGTTCAAGTCTCTGTTTCAATTCCTTTTGGGTATATACCCAGAAGTGGAATTACTGAATCATATGGTAATTTTATGTTTAATTTTTTGAAGGACCACCAAACCATTTTCTATAGAGGCTTTTGCATTAATTCTGATTTTTAAAAATACTGCGTTAGAATTTTATTTATCTGAAGTACTGAATTTTTCAGGACTTGCTTCAGCCTAGTCCTGGCCCTGGAAATACAATCCTTAACGCCTGGTGATTCATCCACGGCAGTGAATGGAGCCACAAAGCTCTTTTCCAGAACCATGGAAAGACCTCTTGGCTGGCCTGTTATTTAGTGTTTTGCCCTTATTTGGGAAGATGATGCTTTGGGTTGTTTTTCTGGTTGTGAGACCAGGTAACATAGACCCACCTGCTACCTTGTGACACTGGCATAGATCTGTGGAGGAGTGGCCAGGGTTGGGGTGCAGTCTGTGACAGATACCATTCTGGTAGATGGGAGGCTAATTGTTCTGAGCAGGAATTGTACCTGCTGGCACTCTTGATCCTAAATTTCATTAGCAGCAATTAATTCTACATTGTCCCCACGGTTTTCTTAAAAACAGTGAGTTTTTAAGTGAGTTTCTCTTCCATTAAACAAACCAACAATATTTTGATCCTTTCTTCAATCTCTTTTTTTTTTGTAATTGGTAAAAAGAAGAGCGGCCTCCCCACTGGAATAAAACGTGAACTGTGTTCTGACACAACACCCTTGGACAGCCCAAGCACATTCTGGAATTACAGAAACAAAAGTTCATCTGAGAAGCAAAATGGCTCTTTTCTATTTGTTTTTCCTGAGAGGAAAGTGGAAGTGCTCACTGATGCCATGGTCCCCAAGTCCTCTGGGAGCCGATAGTGCCTTGGGAGGCTCCAGACATGTGTTCACCATTTGCTTCTTGGGAATTCTCCCCAACAGGGCAACTCACTCTCTGGCTTTTTGGGTTAAATATGGGGTTTCCAGGTAGTAATTTCCATCCCCATTTTGGAAGGTCTCTTATCCTCTCGATGAGGCTCTGTGCTCCATGAAGTTTGGTGGGTGGTGTCCTTTGTCTTTATGCCCATCCCAGGGTGTGCTTACTCTTCATCTCACACCCTGGGGCTTTCTCTTCTCTCACTTGGTTGGAAACTGGGTAGGGAATGGTTATGGGTGCATAGAATGACATTTTTCCATTGACTTGAGGGTCAGTGACTATGAGCCACTCAATAGCTTCGTGCCTCAGTTTCTCCAATGGTTCAACATTAACATCTGACTTCCCACGACCTTTTGTCTCTATTGGGAAGAGTACCTTTGATATGAGAGAAGGAGATGGTGATTAAATATAAGGGTGTATGACTGGCTGGTTGCATGTATTGATTCTACAAATAATTATGGGAGTCCCACTTTGTACCTAGCACCCTTCTAGGCACAAAAGGTAGAGGATTGCTTAAACGTGGCTAGGGTACAGATGGGGATGTAGACAAGTAAAGGGATTTAATGAGAGTATATGTTTAGAACAGTGGCTAATACAGCTCAACAAATGGTGGTCCCTATTTCTATATTCCCGCCCCCCCACACAACCCGTCATCACCATGCTAGGCTTTGGGGATATAAAGATGAAAAAGCCTTAATTCTTTCCCTTAATTTGCTAATGATCTAGAGGGCAAGGTAGACATGTGAACTACAATTTATGTGTGTATGAGATTAAAGCTGTCCTACCCATGTGCCTCCTCAGTTACAATAACCCTTTTACAGATTGGAAAACAAAAGCTCGTAACAGTCATGTGATTTCTTTCAAACATGCAAATAGGAAAAGCAAAGCCAAACTTCAAACCCAGGACATTCTTTCTTTTTTTTTTAACATCTTTATTGGAGTGTAATTGCTTTACAATGGTGTGTTAGTTTCTGCTGTATAACAAACAATCAGCTATACATATACATACATCCCCATATCTCCTCCCTCTTGTGTCTCCCTCCCACCCTCCCTTTCCCACCCCTCTAGGTGGACACAAAGCGCTGAGCTGATCTCCCTGTACTATGCAGCTGCTTCCCACTAGCTATTTGACATTTGGTAGTGTATATATTCTCAGTGCCACTCTCTCACTTCGTCCCAGCTTGCCCTTCCCCCTCCACGTGTCCTCAAATCGATTCTCTATGTCTGCGTCTTTATTCCTGTCCTGCCCCAAGATTCTTCAGAACCTTTTTTTTTTTTTTAGATTCCATATATATGTGTTAGCATATGGTATTTGTTTTTCTCTTTCTGACTTACTTCACTCTGTATGACAGACTCTAGGTCCATCCACCTCGCTACAAATAACTCAATTTCATTTCTTTTTATGGCTGAGTAATATTCCATTGTATATGTGTACCATATCTTCGTTATCCATTCATCTGTGTCGATGGACACTTAGGTGGCTTCCATGTCCTGGCTATTGTAAATAGAGCTGCAATGAACATTGTGGTACATGACTCTTTTTGAATTATGGTTTTCTCAGGGTATATGCCCAGTAGTGGCATTGCTGGGTTGTATGGTAGTTCTATTTGTAGTTTTTTGAGGAACCTCCATAATATTCTCCATAGTGGCTGTATCCATTTACATTCCCACCAACAGTGCAAGAGGGTTCCCTTTCCTCTACACCCTCTCCAGCATTTATTGTTTGTAGATTTTTTTGATGATGGCCATTCTGGCCGGTGTAAGTGATACCTCATTGTAGTTTCTATTTGCATTTCTCTAATGATTAGTGATGTTGAGCATCCTTTCATGTGTTTGTTGGCAATCTGTATATCTTCTTTGGAGATATGTCTATTTAGGTCTTCTGCCCATTTTTGGATTGGGTTGTTTGTTTCTGTTTCTTTGATATTGAGCTGCATGAGCTGCTTGTATATTTTGGAGATTAATCCTTTGTCAGTTGCTTCGTTTGCAAATATTTTCTCCCATTCTGAGGGTTGTCTTTTCATCTTGTTTATGGTTTCCTTTGCTGTGCAAAAGCTTTTAAGTTTCATTAGGTCTCATTTGTTTGTTTTTGTTTTTATTTCCATTTCTCTAGGAGGTGGGTCAAAAAGGATCTTGCTGTGATTTATGTCATAGAGTGTTCTGCCTATGTTTTCCTCTAAGAGTTTGATAGTGTCTGGCCTTACATTTAGGTCTTTAATCCATTTTGAGTTTATTTTTGTGTATGGTGTTAGGGAGTGTTCTAATTTCATTCTTTTACATGTAGCTGTCCAGTTTTCCCAGCACCACTTATTGAAGAGGCTGTCTTTTCTCCATTGTATATTCTTGCCTCCTTTATCAAAGGTAAGGTGACCATAGGCATGTGGGTTTATCTCTGGGCTTTCTATCCTGTTCCATTGATCTATATTTCTGCTTTTGTGCCAGTACCATACTGTCTTGATTACTGTAGATTTGTAGTATAGTCTGAAGTCAGGGAGCCTGATTCCTCCAGTTCCATTTTTCTTTCTCAAGATTGCTTTGGCTATTCGGAGTCTTTTGTGTTTCCATACAAATTGTGAAATTTTTTGTTCTAGTTCTGTGAAAAATGCCATTGGTAGTTTGATAGGGATTGCTTTGAATCTGTAGATTGCTTTGGGTAATATCATCCTTTTCACAATATTGATTCTTCCAATCCAAGAACATGATATACCTCTCCATCTATTTGTATCATCTTTAATTTCTTTCATCAGTGTCTTATAGTTTTCTACATACAGGTCTTTTGTCTCCTTAGGTAGGTCAAGCCCAGGACATTCTGATGCCAAAGCCTGAGCTGGTCTGTCTTATGGAGATGATGGTCGATGTTTGTCAAATGAATATTCATTCATGAGATGTATGTGAAAACTCCCAACACAGGCAGAGCAGAGGGCACAAGAGGTGCTTAAAAGATTTTAAAAGAATACCTGGGGCTTCCCTGGTGGCGCAGTGGTTGAGAGTCCGCCTGCTGGTGCAGGGGACACGGGTTTGTGCCCCGGTCCGGGAAGATCCCACATGCTGCGGAGCGGCTGGGCCCGTGAGCCATGGCCGCTGAGCCTGCGCGTCCGGAGCCTGTGCTCCGCAACGGGAGAGGCCACGGCATTGGGAGGCCCGTGTACCGCAAAAAAAAAAAAAAAAGATCTGAATTTTTTCCCCTCCTGCAATGTGTACATATAAAGAAAAAGGAGTGGAAACAGCAACGAAAAACCATCTTCTGTGAATCAGGAGCAGAGAAAGACACAGACTCAAAGACTCCAGATTTCTCAGAGGATTAGATTACCAGATGATGATTTCGGAACTGACAGCTGAAAACTGTTTCCTTCTTTCGGGGTGATTTGGATCTATTGTCCTTACTTTTACCCTATACTCTACCAGATAATCTCCTTGTGTTTGTTTTGTATCAAGGACTTGTATTTGGGTGAGTGACAAGGAAGCAGAGGTGGGCAGACAGCGGAGAGAAGAGGAAAAGAGCTGGTGGTTCCTTTCCTTTCTTAAGAGTATTTGATAAAAGCTTTGCACCCTCTGGCTGTCAGGTCTGTCTAAGGACTTATAAAATAGGTTAGCATATTCTGAAGTGACAGTTTTTCCCCCCAAAGGAAAATTGCTTTCTTTAAATTATAAAAATAATCCATGTTACTTGAAAAAAAAAAAGACACAGAAAAATATAAAAGAAGATGAACATCATTCATTTTTCTATCACCATGAGATGCACATATACACGTACCCTCACATATTTATTACAAAAATGGGATCACACTGGTAACAGGTACCACTTGGGTACATGCACAATAATTCTTCTTACTCTGGGAACATCCCAATAATCAGAGTTGGGTGGGTCTTATATAAACATAAAATAACATGTTTATGTTATTTGATGAACCAAAGCTGATTGGTTTTAGTGCAGACATCTGAGCCAATCTAGACCAATCTAAAAATTTTGTAAATTTTTTTCTGCTGAGGTTCCTGAAACTATGTGGGTTCATATCCTTTCTTTGTTTTTAGTTGTTTTAGGCTTTCTTCATCCATGAAATAGCCCAGCATATTTCCAGTAAATTCCCCCCTCCCTCCTCTCCTCTCCTCCCATCCTCTCCCCTTCCCTTCCTTTCCTCACCTTCCTTCTTCTGTCTCTCTGCTTATGCTGGTCAGAATCAGTTCCTCTTGCATACAACCTGAAGAAACTTAATTAATACAATATTATATTTACTGCTTTCTAACCTTTTCCACTTAATAATGTGTTTTGGGCATTTTCCCATGTCTATAAATACAGAGTCAAATGTTTGTGTGTAATGGCAGCGTGGTATTCCACTGTACAGATGTACCACAACTTATGTAACTAAAAGGAAACAGTTTTCAGCTGTCAATTTTGAATCTAAAAATCAACAACAAAAACAGCAAAAAAGGACTCAAAATCCTTTATATTTGGACATCGAGAATATTCTCCTAAATAATTCATGCATCAAATAAGAAAAATCACAATAAAAATTTTAAAGTATTTTGAACTGGATCATAATGAAAATACAACAGATCAAAACTTTGTGGATGCAGCTGAAGCCTTGCTTAAAGGAAAATTTATGGCACTAACATGTACATTTCAAAAAAGAAGCCTAAAAAGCCGTAAGCTGAGCACCCACCTCAAGACGTTGGAAGCAGCAGCGGTGGCAACAAACACAAATACTCACTAAAGACACCTGTAGGGTCATCTTCAATGAAGATTTTGTGTTTGTTTATTTTCTTGCTGTCTTCTTATCTAGAGTTTTATAATTATTGTTGACGCTTCCACCTGGCCTTTCAGGCGCTCAGTCCAGAATCAAGTCTCATGATGGTATTTTGGGGTTCCTGCTCCATGGAAATATTGGGGATGATACAGATGATACAGCTTAATTCCCGATCATGAGGTTCTGGCTTTGTCCCAGGCAGCAGGTCCATGGCCTTTTTTCTCAGCTTCTTTTCACAAAGCAGGAAATTCTCATCTCCTCCTTCCCCAAGTCCCTTCCCCAAACCGGCTTCCAACAGTGAATGTGAGGCCAGTCCCCTCTGCTATGGCCTGAATGTTTGAAGCTCAGCCCCCAGTGTGGCTTACTTAGAGACGGGGCCTCCAAGTAGCAGGTTAAATGAGGTCATAATGGTGGAACCCTTATAAGAAGAGATGCTAGGGAGCTCTCTCTTGTCTCTTTCCCTCTCTTCGTGCACAGAGGAAGGACCCTGTGAGGACTCAGTGGAAAGGTGGCTGAATACCAGTCAGGAAGAGACTCCTCGCCAGAAACCGCCCTGCTGGACTTTGATGTGGGTCTTTCAGCCTCTAGAACTGTGGGGAAGTAGCCTTCTGCTGTTCAAGCCACCCAGTCTGTGGTACTTTGTAATGGCAGCCCGAGCAGGCTGCCACAGCTTCCTTCAGAGTGACTGGACCACGTGCGGCCCCTGCCTGCTTTGTGGCTCAGTGGTCTGTATCCATTCTTTAGGCCTGATCGCTTTGCTTTGCAACTGCTCCACAGAGGTGTTTATCTTCTTTTTGAGTCCAACTCTGACATTCAGTTTTTTTGTTTGTGTGTTTCACATATTTTATCTGCTGGGAGGTGAGTTCACAAAGCGTGGGCATACAGTTTAAGATCCTCCATGTATTATAATAAGAAAGAATCGCAAGGAGACAGACGCGCCATTTAATTTTGCCCTAAACATTAGTGAGAGGCGATGGCTTTACTACGTTACTTTTTTTCTTTTATGGGCACAAGTGTTTGGAATCAACCAGTTACTCCTTCATAGTGACTACCAGTATTTTCCAGATCATTCTGGGGGGGCAGGGCTGTCAGCCATTCCTTCCCCTCTCCTCACCTCCCAGTCCGCTAATCCCAGCATCTCTCCAACCACAGCTCACTCCAGCTCGTTGTGTTTCTCTTCCCACGTTACCACCAACTCCAAGGTCCACCCTCCCAAGCAAAAGTGGCAAAGTTGCGTCTTTATGTACCTAAATGAGATGCAAGTTGGGAAACAAAGCTACAGTGACGTTTGTGATGAATGTCTGTGTGTACATGGGTGTTTTCTTAACATCACTGCTTTCGAAGCGTGAGGGGATGGTATGGATTCTGCCCACGTAGGGCAGATGCACCTGGACAGGATATGTAACTGTTGGTCCCCTCCCTCTGCTCACCCATTGGTGGCTTCTTAGCTTGTAGATACAAACTGTTACTTGCAGGCCCTGTAGTCATTTGTGATTCTGCCTTCCAGACTTAAAGCAGAACTGGAGCCTTTTCTTAACATTACCTTCTTTCTCAGCGCTGCAGGATTACATAGATGTGTCTGTGGTTTTCAGCACGTGGTGTTAAAAGTTTGACAACCAAGAATCAAATGGAACAAATGGCTTCAGATGCGATTCTTTTGAGTCCCAGGGGGCTATGTAAGAAGGTGGAAATATGATGGACTTTTGTGTTGCTCAAATCTTATTCATCCATCCATTAGCTGTGTGGCCTTGGACAAGGTCTGTGAGCTTAACCTCTGTGAGTTCGCTTGTAACAGGGCCCTTATACTGCATACCCCACAAGGTTAGTGTGAGCGTTAAAGGTATGTCAAGCGCCCAGCCTGTGCCTGGAGATGCTCAAAGTGTATTACTTTTCTTTCCTCCCTCCCCTGGTCTTTCAATAGCTAGATACCAGCCCTCAGCCCAGTCATCCCATCCCCCGCACCTCGTCTTTCTAGGCGTCAGTGTAAGACATGTGAACCCAGCAGCTTGACTACAGTGATGTCCTTCTGGTTCCATAATGGTGTGGCTGCCGTCCGACAGCTGTTGATCAGGCTGTGTAGGTGGTTCGTCTGGTTTGCCCCCTCCTCCCGGGGGAGCTAAGGAGCCCTGCAGTTGTTTATGACTATAGTGATTAGGAGAAGAGAAGGGGTCATTTCAAAAAGGCTTAAAGGGAAAGGGGGTTGGGTTAGAACCTGTCAGGAGAGGGTGTGACACTTGAAATTGCTGAACACAGCAATGGGGACATCCCTTCTCCACGCCAGAAGGCCGACTGAGCAAGTGAATCTCTGCTCTTGGCGATCTGGCTGGGAGGACGGGCGGGAGAGCCGGCTTGCTATGCTGGCACATTTTCCCAGGTATCAACCCTGGGAAAACTACAGAAAAGTTGGATTCTGTCCTTGACACAATGCCCCCTCCTCATTTTGTGTCCTTCCTCCCCTCCCCTTCATTCTGTACTCTGTGGTACCCCAATAGGCCTGGCTTCCTCAGTTCTCACAAAAATTACCTCTTCTTCCCTCAAATTAAGTATTCTCTCAGTACCCAGTTGTCAGGCTTCCCACAGAGGAAGGAGATCTGAGAAATCAATTCCCAACTAGGTTCCTCTCTATAGTGTTATTTATAAACTCTTCCAGAGGCATTTACATATTTAAAGAACTGCTTCTTAATGGAATGTTATATTTCACTGGGCTAGGCCATACTAATTGTGAAAGGAATTAATAGTATGATGTGATTTACCTTAAGAAGGCTGCATTAATATAAACACAATGTGAATCAGGAAAGAGGAGTAAATCCAACCTAATTCCATGGGAATCAGACTTCTCTTGGAATTGTTACATATGGTCTTGGACTCCTTGCTGTGAGAAACACCTAGACATAATGGGATACGTTTGGATCAGTCTTCTCTTGGAGTTGTTACATATGGTCTTAGACTCCTTGCTGTAAGAAATACCTAGACATAATGGGATACGTTTGGATCAGTGAAGAGTAGAGAGATTCAGCAAGCCCTGGAGAACTGCCTTCCACTCTCGTGAAGGATGGACCTGTTCAATAGCATGTTGCCAAGAGGTAGAACAAGGACCATTGGGTGAAACATACAGGGAGGTGTGTTCCCCCACCCCCCAGTGTGAAGTTGGCTGGGTTTTTTTTTTTGCATCAGAACTGCCCAAAGAGGCAATGGGCTGTGAGAAGGGTCAGGGAGGTCCCAGCCCAGATGAGTGATCTGACCCGTTCTCATTCCCAGCTCTTCCAACCCAAATCATCAAGGCTCTCTTTGAGTGAGATCCTGGAGATCAGCCTGTGGATGGCGTAAAGTTTTGGCCTGGGGAAGATTCCTTCCCAGGGATAGATGTCATTTTCTCCAGGCAAGTGCAAGGCTGAGCCTTGAACAGGGCTGGTGTCATCTAGAAGAGAGGAAAGAAGTGACTGCCAGGGGCAAGGATTTTACTTCCCGCATTCATATAAGAACCCAGCTGTGGGAAAAGGACATTTCATTTATTTGCGTTGGTGGCAACTCTCTGTAGGCTGCTGAATGTTTATGAGTATGAATCATTTTTATTTCATCTCTGTGGACTGAGTCCCTAGCAAGAAAAGAAGACATCTTGACAAATCTAGATGTGCTGTTTAGGTGATGGAATAAATTTAAATTTTTTGAGGATTGAGTTATTTTTACTTTTGACCCCAGACAAACTCTCTCTTCCAAAGAAAATTAATCTGAAAGATTTATATAAGGTATTCAAGGTTCTTTGGATCTTATGTAAGCCTGAGTCAGTCTTACCCAGGTGAGTTTGTAGGTATAGTAGAACTTTGAGAATAACATTTTCTGTGAATTAGCAAGAAATGAGAGAAAGCAGTACTTGATATGCACTTGGAACTCTCACAGTCCAGAAACTTAAAGCCAGTGTCGTTTTATGGGCAATGTCTCAAGCTCTGTATATACAATTGTGTTCTTTTCCTTTTTTCTCTCTTATTAGAACTCTTTCTTTCAAGAATTTAAATTAGTATTTAATAAACCATTATTTATCAGAATGAAGCTTTCTGAAGTGCTTATGACTCAAATTAACCAGACAATACATTACTTAAAATCACATAAGAGCAAACACATAGATGTCGTTACAATTGAAAATTCCTACTTGACTTTTCTGCCATCCCTAAGTCCTATAAATAATACTGAAAATACTGAAAATTAAATATCTTTTATGAGTAACAGAAGTTCTTCCTAATACAAATTTTTTATGATTTACTGATGGAAATTAAGAATATATAAGGATAGAACAATAGACGCATGAAATCAATATCCATCATAATGAAAACTCTTAGCAAACCAGGAACAGAAAAGAACTTCTTCAACCTATTAAAAACCTGTATAGGGCTTCCCTGGCGGCGCAGTGGTTGAGAGTCCGCCTGCCGATGCAGGGGACACGGGTTTGTGCCCCGGTCCGGGAAGGTCCCACATGCCGCGGAGCGGCTGGGCCCGTGAGCCATGGCCACTGAGCCTGCGCGTCCGGAGCCTGTGCTCCGCAACGTGGGAGGCCACAACAGTGAGAGGCCCGCGTACCGCAAAAAAAAAAAAAAAAAAAAAACCTGTATATACATCTATCAAAATAAAAAAACAAAAAAAAACCTGTATATACATCTATATACATCTATAGATGTATATACATCTATAGCTAACATCATACTTAGTGATGAAAGACTGAATGCTTTCTCCTTAAGATAGGGAACAAGGCTGATGTCTGCTCTCACCATTCCTATTTAACAACGTACTAGAGGTTCTAGCTGGTACAGTATGGAAAGTAAAAGAAATAAAAGGCAGACAGATTAGATGAAGAAGTAAAATAGTTTTTACTCACAGGTAAAGTCATCCTTTATGTAGGAAACCCCAAGAATCTCCAAAAAAAGCTACTAGAACTAATATCTTGTATTTGCAGGATAGAAGACTGATAAAAAAGGTAATTGTATTTCTGTATTCTAGCAATTGGACATTGAAATTTTTAAAAATGTCATTAATAGCATCAGAAGTATAAAGTATTTAGGAGCAATTTTGACACAAGATGTAAAGGACGAACACGCTGAAAACTATAAAACATTGCTGTGAAAGATTAAAGAACCCCTAAGTAAATGGAGAGAGATGTCATGTTTATGAATTAGAAGTACCAATATAGTTAAGATGTCGATTCTCCCAAATTGACTTATAGATCCAAAGCAAACCTAATTAAAATCCCAGCAGCCTTCTTTTTTGGGTAGAAATTGACAAGGTAATTCTAAAAATTATAAGGAAATTCAAAGAATATAGAATAGTCAAAACAACTTTCACAAAGAAGAACAAAGTTGGAGGACTCACACTAGCTGATTTCAAGACTTATAAAGTATAATAATAAAGACAGTACGGAATTGGCATAAAATAGACATGTAGATCAATGCAACAGAACTGAGTCCAGAAATAGACCCACACATTTGTCAATACCATATGGTCAACTGATTTTCAACAAAGATGCCAAGACAATTCAATTGGGAAACAATAATCTTTTCAACAAATGGTGCTGGAAAAATTGGATAGCCATATGCAGAAAACCAAACCAAACAATCAAAAAGACACCTTAACCCCTGCCTTACACAATCTGCAAAAAGTAACTTGACAGTCATCATAAACCCTAATATAAGAACTGAAACTATAACATTTCCAGAAGAAAACATATGTGAGAATCTTAGTGACTGAGTTTGGCAATGATTTCTCAAATAGGGCACACATAAAAATAATCAATTAATCGGACTCAAGATATGCTTATTTTTCAAAAGACACTGTTGTGGAAATAAAAAGGCTCATCATATATAGAGAGATATTTGCAAAACATATACAAAGAATATATATCTTATAAATCAGTTGTAAAGAGGCAAGTGACCCAATTTAAAAATAGAAAGTTTAAACAGACTCTTCACGAAAGAAGATGTACAGATGGCAAACAAGCACAAGAAAAGACACTGAACATCATTAGTTGCTATGGAAGTGCAAATTAAAATCACAAGGAGATTCCCTTATATACCCACTAGCTGGTTAAAATTAAGACTGAATATGCCTTGTGCTGGTGAGGATATGGAACAACTGAAACTCTTGTACATTGCTGGAGGCAGTGGGAAATAGTATAGCTACTTTGGAAGACAGTTTAGCAGTTTCTTAAAAAGTTAAACACGTCTACCAAAATACATAGCCATATATTTCTTTTTACTCCTAGATATTTATTCAAGAGAAATGAAGGCATATGTCCACCCAAAGACTTGTACACAAATGTTCATAATAGCTTTATTTGTTTTTTAAATTGAAGTATAGTTGATTTACATGTTAATTACTGTTGTACAGCAAAGTGACTCAGTTATACATATATATATGCATTCTTTTTTATATTATTTTCCATTATGGTTTATCATAGGATATTGAATATAATTCTCTGTGCTATACAGTAGGACCTTGTTGTTTACCCCTTCTATATATAAAAGCTTGCATCTGCTAACCTCAACCTCCCACTCCACCCCGCCCCCAATCCCCTCCCCCTTGGCAACCACCAGTCTGTTCTCTATGTCCCTGATTCTGTTTCTGTTTCATAGATAGGTTCATTTGTGTCATCTTTTAGATTCCACATATAAGTGATATCCTTTGGTATTTGTCTTTCTCCTTTTGACTTACTTCACTTAGTATGATAATCTTTAGGTCCATCCATGTTGCTGCACATGGTGTTATTTCATTCTTTTCATTATTTCATGCATTTCATTCTTTTTTATTTTCTCACAGATCTGGAGCCTAGACATCCAGTATCAGGGTGTCAGCATAGTTGGGTTCTAATGAGGACTATTTTCCTGTCTTTCAGATGGCTGCCTTCTCTCTGTGTGCTCACATGACCTCTTTGTTGTGCATGCGTAGAGAGAGAGAGAACAAGCCCTCTGTAGTCTCTTCTTAGAAGGACACTAATCCCATCAGACCAGGACCCCACCCTCGTGACCTCATCTAACCCTAATTACCTCCCAAAGACCTTGTCTCCAAAGATTGTCACTTTGTGGGTTAGGGCCTCAACATATGAGTTTTGGGGAGGCACATTTAGTCTGTAGCAGTTGGTGTTCAGTAGTGCTTTTATTTTTTAATTTTATTTTTTTTAATTAATGTGTATCCCTTAGAGTTTTTGTGTTTTTTTTTAGATGTTGGGGGTAGGAGTTTATTAATTAATTAATTTATTTTTGCTGTGTTGGGTCTTCGTTTCTGTGTGAGGGCCTTCTTCAGTTGTGGCAAGCGGGGGCCACTCTTCATCACGGTGCGCGGGCCTCTCACTATTGTGGCCTCTCTTGTTGCGGAGCACAGGCTCCAGACGTGCAGGCTCAGTAGTTGTGGCTCACGGGCCTAGTTGCTCTGTGGCATGTGGGATCCTCCCAGACCAGGGCTCGAACCCGTGTCCCCTGCATTAGCAGGCAGATTCTCAACCACTGCACCACCAGGGAAGCCCCAATAGTGCTTTTAAATTGAATATATACTGAGTAATCAAAACAGACTAAACATACCTTTAGGAAGACCTGTGTATAAGACAACTTATTCCATCTAAAGATATTGTTTGATGCACAAATGGATTTTGAATAACTCCTTGGACCTAAGTCAAGCCCAGACACTGGGAGCCACTACAGTCTTTGCTCCGTTCCATCAGTGGAGCAGCACCCAGCTACTATGCACCTACTCATCGTGGGTGCACTGAGAATTATGTACCAGAGACACAAAGGTGAATAGGCCATGGCTGTTGCCCTTAAAGAGTTCACATCCTGCACAGGGAGCCCCTGGAAGGCAGGTGTTGCACCTGGTTTATCTCTGTGCCACGATAGAGCCTCAGCACAGAGCCTCACACAACATCGCTGCTCTGTTGACATTTATTGAATGAATACCTCTAAAATATGGCGGTTCCTACTGTTTGACCAAGACCTCTTTCTCAAGCAAAGGAAAAACCTTCTCCCAATCTTCTGTGATTCCCTCACTGGCTTAAGGTTATATTTTGTGAGTCAAATAATCCAGAAAATTTGGGAATAAGAGTCAGAATCCAGGCAAGCAAGTAAATGGGGAAATTTCCCTAACTTCCATCCTCCTTTTCTGTGTCTTATCCTGCAGACCTTTATTCATCTAAGGCGAGAGTCAGCAAGTATTTTTTGTAAACCGTTAGGTAGTAAGTAAATTAGACTTTCTGGGCAATTGGGTCTCCTTTGAAACTACTCTGCCCTGCTGCTATAGTGCCAAAGCAGCCACTGACACTACAGAAACAAAGGAACATGTCTGTGTGCCAGTAAACTCTATTTATAAGAACTAGCATTGGGCTGAATTTGGCCTACGAGCCATAGCTTGCTGACTTCTGCCCTAGGGTTTGGATCTATTAGCTAGCATTTGTTGAAGTCATGGAAGCTACACTTTAGCCGTTGGGTAATAGAACTGATATTCAGTAAAGGCTATCTGGTTTTCTGAAGAAATTTCTTGAGACATATCTTGAATCATACATGAAAGTACATGATCCAGATGGTTGGAAAGCCATGCTGGGACTGACCACACTGATACTCAGGACATACTTATGATACCCAACTCCCACAACTCATGTGTGTTGTTTGACACAGATGTCCACAGTAAGCACTGTTTCAGTGGAGTGGTATGGATGGAAGCTGGGTTGCATTTGGTAGCAGAGTATATGGGAGGTGACACCAAAATGGGAGGCAGGTATAGACCATGTGCCTGGGGTCCCCAAGGCTCCCACGTTCAGAGGTATGTTAGAAGCACAGGCTGCCCGGACGTGACTTCTAGGCTCCTATTGTTTTTATGTTGCTGCTTGTATGAAAAAATCTAAACTATCTGTCTACTTCCTATTTTACTGAGTAGGTCAAGGCCATGTAATTTTCTTAGTCTCATTTACTTATCTCATTCCACCATTCCCTTCATCTCTCTTGACTGAGAATAGAGTGTCCCTCTTTCTGTGGAAGGTTGATGCCACTGCCTGTGTCCTAGATCCCATCATCTAACCCTCCCCTCCGTCTCTAGGCTCTTGCTCCATCACTTAGCTCCCCTCTCCTATATTCAACCTCCCCTTCCTTACTGGCTTTTGTACCCTTAGCACACAAACATACTGTATTTAAGTCTTTCCCATCGTTAAAAACATGCTCAAACAAAACCTTCCTGTGACCTCTTTAGCTGCTGTTCTTTCTCCTTCCATTCTCATTCAAACTTCTTGAAAGACTTATTTTTTAATCATCTCCTCCTCATTATACCATTTTTTAATCATCTCTTCCCCGATTCGATCTTCATTATACCACAATTTGACTTCTACCTACACAGTTCTATAGAATGTTAGGAGCCTCTGAGCACCTAATTGCTAAATCCAATGGGTACTTTCCATTCATTATCTTCCTTGACCTCTCTGCTAAATCTAACACCATTAATCATTCCTGCTTCCTGGAAACTTTTATGTTCCCTTGGCTTCCCTGACATAGCGAAAAATGTCCTGGTTCTCATCATCTCTATTTGACTATCCCATTGTGGGCTCCACTTCCTTTACCTACCATCTAATTGGTGTACCCCAAGATTTTATCTGTTGTGCATTCATCTTCTTCTTATATGTATTCTCTCTGAGCAGTCTAACCACTATCTGGATACTGACAAATCCCCAATTTATATCCTCAGTACAGACATCTCTCCCAAGCTCCAGACCCGTATATTCATCTCCATCTGGATATTCCAGGAGAACCTCAAATTCATCTTATCCATAACTGAACTCATCATTCTCTAGTTCTGGAATTCTCTACCTCATTTAGTGACACTGCCACTCACTAATGCATTAGATAGAAGTCATCAAGTCATCTTTATTTTTTCCTTTATTCACATGTTCCATCTCTTCAATCACCAAGTCCTATTGATTCTGCTTCCTAAATGTTTCTCAACCTATTATCTCTTCATCTCTGTTACCAATACCTTAGTTTAGGCTTCCTCTGTTCTCGTCTGGACGATTCCAAAAGCTTTCTAATAGGTCTCCTTGGCACCCATCTTACCTCCAGCAAATCCATTCAGTCAAAACATTTATAGAGCACCTACCATATGTACTACTGGGGTTGGGGATTTACTGGTAAACAGAATAGAGCATGTGTTGGAGTGATATGTAGGTCACTATATAATTAAATCTATTATACACTAAATAAATCTACATTAAATAATTCCAGATACTAGTAAGTGCTCCAAAGACAAAATAATAGAATAGAAGCTAACTGGTGGGTTGAACGAAATTTGGATATTCAGAGTAGCCTTGTCTGGGTGGGTAACATCTGAGCAGAGACCTGAATGATGAAAAAGAACCCGTCTCTGGAATACCTGAAGAATGAGGATTCTGGGTAGAGAGAACAGCAAGTAGAAGGGCTCTGAGGCAGGTCCACGTTTGGCGTGGCTGGAGGACGTCAGGTGAAGGGAAGAATAGTCTCGGATGAGGTAGGATTGTGTTGGGCCGTATAGGCCATGGGTAGGTTTGGGGATTTAGGATGTAAGGGGGAGCCATTGGAGGATTTTCATCAGGAGAGTAACCTGATCTGATTTACCTTCAAAGCAGATTACTCTAGCTGCTGCATGGAAATAGGTTATAGGAGCACAGTTAGAAGTAGTTAGGAGGTGATTGAACTATTCCAGGTCAGAAATGATGGCTGCCCTAAGGGACTACCAGAGGAGATGGAAAGAAGTGGATGCAATTGAAATATAATTCGGATACAGAATCAATAGGACCTGAAAAGGAAAGAATCAAGGATGTCTCCTCCAACCTCCATCAGTGACTCCAGAGTGATTTTCTAAACACAGCTTAAGCCATATGGCTTCCACATGCAATAACCCTTAGGGTTTCCTTGCCGCTTATCAAAAAAATTCTAAACACTGTAACCAGAGATATTGATACAAAGCCATCCCTGGTTTTTTCCTCCTTTTCTCTCCAGAAGACTTCCTTGGCATCCCTCCCTCCCTAGCTATTAGATATCTCTTCTTGGTGCCCCAGAGTCTGGGTATTTGGTGTCTCTATTGTACCACCAACATTGTATTGAAATTTCCTATGTGCCTGTTTATAATCCTAAGGTACAAAGACTTTGTCTTTGTTGATCATTTTATTTCTGTTGTCAGCTCTTTGCTGCTTGAAGTCTGGTCCTTGGACCAGTAGCATTGACATCACCTGGGAACTTGTTTGAATCTGCATTTTAGCAAGGAGATGCCCAGGGGACTCTCATGTACCTTACAGTTTGAGAAGCCGGCTGTTTCCTGGAAACAGTAGGCACTCACTGAATGTTGAAATTAATGGAACCAGTGATGCAACGAAGACTCCTCAGAGCACAGCAATGATTTCCTTTCGCTGAAATAGATCCAAGTCACACAGTTAATGTCAATGAGGTGGATTAAGTCCTACTAGGTGCTATGGATGTATTGAAAATGTCTGTCACCACATGGCAGATAACATCTGTTTAAAGTAGCATAGGACCTGTGGTTACATTTACTTCAAGAGGAACTTGAGTATCAGCCATTTTAGACTGCATTGACTTAAATGTACTTTTCTTATAAAATATTCTGTAATTTTTTGTAAAGTCACCCATATAATCTAACACCTAACTTTTTCCTTTGAATAGTTAATACTCTATTTAATTAAGTGTCTAGAACAAACTTCTAAGTACCAAAGGCAGGTACGCTGGTCCCATATGAACTATGAACAAACAATGCGCAAGTGCTAATTAGCTCATTAACACCTCACTGTTATTCTTTGAGATGCTCTCAATTATTTTCCAGCCTGAATAAATCCAGGTCAGAAGTTCCCAGTTTTGCCTTGTCTTTCTTGTAAACTTGGAAAAGTTGTTGAACCTCCTCTGCCACAAACCACAAAATGGGAGTCACAGTCCATTCCCTACCCAGCTCCCCAAGCCCTCAGGGTGATGAAGATTTAGGGCCCTTACAGGCAGAGATTTTGATGTGCTTCCCAGGCCGCCAACGTGGGTAGCCTGAGGATAGTTGTGCCAGGTTAGCTTGTAGTAGAAGAAGGGGCAGGGCCCTTATCTCCTCAGCATTATAGGGGCTCAGGGAATTCAGTACTGCTTGAACTCAGAGGTGTCTCTTAGATATTAACTCTTAAGACTCCAGCAACCTGAACTAACCCTGCAGTGGACTGAATGCTTATGCTTCTGCAACGTTCATACGTTGAAATCCCAACCCCCAGTGTGATGTTTTTAGAGGTGGGGCCTTTGGGAGGTAATATGGTAATGAGGGTGGAGCCCTCTTGAATGGGATTAGTGCCCTTATAAAAAGGACCCCAGAGAGACCTCTTGTCCCATTTCCACCATGTGAGGACACAATGGGAAGTCAGCAGTCTGCAATATGGAAGAGGGTTCTCTCCAGAGCCTGACTGTGCTGGCACCCTGATCGCAGATTTCCAACCTTCAGAACCATAACAAATAAATGTCTGCTGTTTATAAGCCACCCAGTCTATGGTGCTGTGCCACAGCAGCCCGACTGACTAAGACCACTGCCTGGAGGCCAGTGCTTCACCTGCTCGGAACAGCTCTCACTCCCCATCTGGAAATCTCAAGTGAAGCAGGAAGTGGCTCTTTTCCATGAAACGCTTGGGAAATTCTTGACCCACCTGCTTCTTAGCTTGAGGAAAGTCATGGTGGAAATCAAGTGTTTCATTTTTAAGATGGGAAAATTTACTTCCTTAACAATGGAGTGAAAGCAATGACTGTCTTTTGCTTGTTTTTTTGGAGTCTGTTTGGGACTTTGCAAAGAATGGTGACCTGGAGATGAGGGATCTGGGTCTTGTCCTTTTTGTCTGTAACTGGCAGTGTGACATTCCTGTCACCTCTCTTGGCCACAATATTTTCACTAGGTGACCTCTAGCATCCCTTCCAATCCCAACATTTTAGGACTCTCTGTTTCTATCTTTGCTGGTCTTTTCTGTAGAGAATTTAAAAATAAAATAGCTCAAGCTTTGACCCTTTCTGAATGTCTATAAAATCCCAAGAGTTCAACAACAAGCTTGATGTGCTGGTGAATGTTTAAAAACTGGCACTGATCTGTCGTATCTGCCAATTTCTGTGGTGTAAATCATCTCACCATGGCTGATTTCCAGCCATCACGGTGATATCAACCTGCTCACAAAATTATTGAAAATTTAACAGTCACCTCTTACGAGCTGCGCACCATTGTGAACAAGCCTCCTTGTCCATTATTCTGAGAGGAGCAGGACTTACACAGTAAGGGGCAGAGATGCTCACTCACTCTTGGCTGTATGCCTGGCTATTGGGAAAAGTCAGTGTGGACATCATAAAATTATAGAAGATTGGCATTGAAATGTGTGGTCAAACACTGAAAATGGGAATGATTCCTATTTATCAGGATGTCTGACAATTCTCCTGGGGCTTTCTGCCAGAAAGTCATTGTGTCTTTATGCTTGCAGAAGGGCACACAATGACACTCAGAAATTGGATTGCCAATAAGAATGGTTCCAAGTTGAGAGATGGCATCTTTTCCCAAGTGCCGGGTAGAAGAAAGGTTGGAAGTCAGGTGGGGCTCGATATTATGCTCCGTGGAGTCTCACTTATTTAGTCTTATACTCATAAACTGAAATCAACTTTCTATTCTGGGCGGGCATTTATTTTCCTATATATATGCATTCCTTTCTTGTTGCTATTTCTGAGGGCTGGTGCTCTAATTTTACTGTCTTTGTTAAAAAAAAAAAATTAGTTCCCAGGATATGCTCAGGGAAGGCCTCATATTTCCCTCTTATTTAACTGTAACCAGAAGCATAATGGAGGTCTTATTTCCAATTCAGCAGCCAGTGAGTTATACTGAGAACAACCTTGTCCCCAGCCATGGATGTGATGTTTAGCTGAAAGAACTTGAAGTAGAAAGGGTGTTCCATACATACTCTGTCTCCTAATGGGGACACAAGTGTCAGGTGGGGCCCTGTCCTCAGCAAACCAGAGCTTAGCAGACCTGTAATGTCAAGAAAGAGCTCAGTTTGCAGATGCTAAACACTGACGTGAATGTTTTTGTGACAACTGGGGAGGACGTCTTATTTAATCCAGAGCCCTGCAGTTCTTTGTTCCCTTACCAGGGTAGCATGGAGCAATCATTAAGGTTCATGGTCAAGGCATACTGAAAACTAAGCAGGTGAATTACGAGTCCATATCTGGGTTGATTAGGAGGCAAGGAACAGGGACCCTAATCTGAAAACAAGAAAGCTTTGACATAACCTTGACCATCCATCTTATACATAAATGTTGTTGGTTTCAAGGAAGATATGGCAAGATGGTAAACTGGCTCAATGAGTCCCATCTTCTTACTGGACAGACAAACACACCCCTCAAACAAAAGTACTCTTTCTCTCTTTTCCAGACTATGGGTGAGGACTCCAGGAATAATCTGTGTAGGAAGGATACAAATCCACTACTGAGGATTTGCCTAAAAGATAGAGATGAAAATTAGCTTGTGTGTGAAGAAGTGTTTCAATGAGAAGGGGAGTTTACAAAATGGTGCCTGTGTTAGGATTATAATAATTGCAAATATTTACACACATGGATAAAATTTGGAAGAGGATGCACAGAAATGAAAGTGAAGGTGGGCTGGTAAGATTGAATATTTTACAACATTTTCTTTCCTGATTTTGTCATGTTATTTGAATATATTTAAATCTTTTGTGAGAAGGATTTTCTATCTTCAGAGAGAAAAAAATGAGCTGGAATTTCCCTGGAGAATTTGAAATCAGATGTAAGAAAAAATTTCTTTGTGGGATGTTTAGACCCTGGGAAGTACTTATAGGAGAGTTGAGAAACACCTTCAAGAATGGAATTCCTCCTTCACCTTGTGGAAAGCGTGGTGGTCCCTGGCATGGGGGATAAACCAGATTGCTGCTGGAGGATTCTCCCATCTGGAGAGTCTTACACTATTCCCATTTCACAGATGGGGGTCCTGATATGTAGCATTAACTGAGATGCAGATGTGACTCGGTGAATTGATGGCAGAGCTATTAACAAGCAAATTTATGAGCTATGGAAAGACCACCTCTGATAACTGCTTTAGAGTTGCTCAAGCTACATCCCCCATTCCTGTAAATGATCTAGATCCTCCCAGCAGCCACAGCAGTGAGGAACCAGATTAAGCAATCCCTCCCCACTAGGTCAGTCTAACATGAGAGATTTGCAGAGACTCTTGCAGTTATAAATATTTTAAACAACCTGAAGGGACACCTCTTGGGTGCAGGGAAAGACATTAGGAGCAGCTTTCTAGGGTGGGAAAGTTTTTTTTTCTTCCACCACAGGGGGAGGGGGCTACCGCCTCTGTACCCTCCCACTCAGGCCGTTCATCTGCTCCAAGTTCAGTGCTCCCCAGTATAAATAAACTCCTTTTTTTTCCAGATAGGAAAGTTGTTTTTGTTGTCCATATGTACTATGGACATATCTGGTTAGAAACATGTTACTTTTCTGAGATATAAAGCTCCCTTGGAGTTCAAGGGCACTTGTCTTCCCATAAGGCACATTTGTGTAACAAAAGTTCATGTCTGAGCTTCGGATATGACAGACTCGATTTGAGGCTGAGCCTCACCACTTGCAATCTCTCAGAGCCTCAGTTTTCTCATTTGCAAAGTAAGGATATCAGTACCTACCACACAGGGTTTTGGAGGTGAAGTGTGCGAATAAAGTGCCTGGCATGTAATAGGCTCTCACTAAATGTTAGTTTCTTGAATGCTGTAAGTGTCAACAGAGAGGAGATACACATTTGATGCCCCTGCACTGCTTCCTGTACTCAATCATGACTCATTCTCAATACCCAGAAGGTGTCAAACAACAGACCTCACCAGCTCCACATGTTTGGGGTGACTGGCAGCCTTCTCCATGACCCTTGGGTTTAACCACAGATATCACCAAAGACTGTTTCAAATTAACTGTGGGGCCTCCTCCCCAAGAGCCCCTGTGAAATCCTGTGAATGCATCTGTTCCTGGTCCTCAGTCAGTCTCCACCAGGGCCCAGTGTTGGCTCTGAGCGCTTGGCACACCCTTGGGACAAGACGGCTATTTTAAACTTTCAGGGCCAGAGCTCGCCAGCCCTTGCCTGCTGGTGGATGAGGGCTGGCAGCCTCAATGCCGCTTAACCCTGCCCAGGAGCCCAGGGTACGGACGCCGGTGAGTGGGAGAGAATGGGAGGCTGCCTTTCTGAAGCTGAAGCTCACCTGGATCTTCTCTTTGTTGGGTTGGGAAGGACAAACGAGTCCATCAGAGCAGAACAGGCAAGGACAGCCCAAGAGGTTGACTCTCCCAGATTGATGTAAGACCCCAAAATAGTCATCTTTCAGGAATAGTGATTAAAACATAGGCTTTGACACCAAATGGACTCCAGTTGAATACTTGGCCATTTCCTAGGTATGGGACGTTGAACAAGCTACTTAACCATTTAAACCATGAGACTGGATGATCTGACAAGGGAGAGACGGTGAATGGAAAAGATGAGAGATTGTCTAAGGGTGAACTGCAGGGTTCGCCAACATTTATAGAAAAAAATCCAGATGAAAGAGGCCTTCAGGGGCCACGCTCCTTTGGGGCCTCCAAGTTACATGCTTTAGCTGAGCAGTTATTGTTGTTAGTCAGGCCAAGAGTAATTTTTAAAAAGTTTCTTGTTGACTTAACATAACCACAACTCCTAGACTCTCTCCTTGGTGTCTTGACTACCAGACTTTGCTTGTACCTGTGTCATGGCTGGAGTGGGTCATGGGGGCGCAGACAGTGCAGGCCACATAGAGTCTTTCAGTCTGAGACCTGGCTTAGCTTTGCCAGAGAGTGTACTGAACACTCATAGCTATGAAGCCGCCTGTCTCTGTCAGGGACCAGTGAGTCTTCAAGTCTCTGGAGACCAGCCTCAGTGGTTGTGTTAACGCAGAGGGAAACTGTAAGTGTTGCTACAGGCCCCAAGAGGCCCCTGAAGCCACCGTTTACACGTGGCCCAAACCTGCGGGGAGAGGCCTGCAGAGGCCACTCTGTGAAGTGGCAAACTGAGATGACTGGAGTCAACTTGGAGATGCGGGCGGGGGTTGGTTGCAGCAAGCTCTGGTTTTGGTCCCCAAGAGGAAACCTGCCCTTTTGCAGGAAGGGCCTCTTTTGGTTTCAGAGCTTTGAAGAACAGAGATAAACAGTTTGAAACCAAAACAGGGTTTAGTGTTCTTGTCCAGTCTTAGGCCTGGTGGGGTCTAAAGGCGCTTAGTGCTTTTCTTTACATAGACATGGGCCACCTGGTCGTGCTGAAGACTTGCTGGCGAGTGGGATGCGGCCTCTGTGTCCTTTCGGTGTGGCAGTTTTAAGAGGAAGCTGGTAGAATGGTTGGGCGTGGGGTGGAGGGGGTGCACTGAGGTGGCATCTTATAACCTCAACTCATGGAGACAATCAGTCCCTGCAGATCTCTTTCAGTCTTCTTGGTTACATCAAAAGAGTTATCGGGGCGCTGGCCTTTCACACCTCTCTGACTTTGCTAGTCCTCCTTCTTCATGTGGAGGGAGGCTCCAGGATCAGAGCCTTGGGAAGCCAACAGAAGCCATTCAGGACTTAAAATCTTCGCTTTTGTTTTTTAAAATTATTTTATTTTCATATTTGCCTTTTACTTTATCACAAAAGATAAAAGTAAGAAAACGTGACTTAATTTAAGGAAGAAATGGATAAAAAACAGTACAAGCCGTTTGTGGTTGTGGCAAACCCGTGGCGGTAGAAGGTGGGTGGCTGAACCCGGGTGGAGGAGAACAACGCCGCAGCAAAATCTCACATCTGGGTGCGTGCGGCACAAGTGCCTTTAAAAACAGAAAAGATTTCTAGGGCAGAAACTGTTGTCCCGAACTAGTCTGAAGACATTACTCCATTGTCCACCGGCTTCCAGAGTTGCTGGGGAAAAGTCAGAAGTCACCCGGACTCCAGGCCCTTTGTATGTGATTTTGTGTTCCTCTGTTTGGAAGCTTGTAGGATCTTCTGTCCGCAGTGCTCTGAAGGTTCCATGATGATGTGCCTTGGTATGAGCCCAGCTCACCTGTGTCAGCTCTGGGATATTTTCTTTACTTTTTTAAAATTTGAGATTTATTTGCCATACAACATTGTGTAAGTTTAAGGCATACGACATACTGATTTGACACATTTATATTGCAATGTGATTGCCATTGTAACGTTAGCTGACACCTCTGTTGCATCACATAATGATCATTTCTTCTAGGGCTGGGAACAATTCAGATCTAGCCTCTAAGCAAGTTTAATGATTATAGTGCAGTTTTATTCTCTGCACTGTGTATAGATATTCCTTGACTTACGATGGGGTTGCCTCCTGATAAACCCATGGTAAACTGAAAATATCATTAGTCGAAAATTACTTTAATATATCTAACCTACTAAACAGCATAGTTTAGCCCAGCCTACCTTAGACGTGCTCAGAACACTTATGTAAGCTGCCAGTTGGGCAAAATGATCCAACACAAAGCCTATTTTATAATAAGGTGTTGAAAATCTCAGGTAATTTATCAAATACTGGGCTGAAAGTGAAAAGCAGAATGGTTGTCTGGGTACAGAATGGCTGTAATTGTATTGACTGTTTACCTTTGTGTTCACATGTCTGACTGGGAGCTGCGGCTGAATGCATATTGCTTTTGCACCATCATTAAGTCAAAAAATTGTAAGTCAAATCATCGTAAGTTGGGGACTAGCTGTATAAGGTCTCCAGGATTTATTTATCTATTAGTTGCAAGTACGTACCCTAAACAACAGCTCTCCCATTTCCAGCTACCCCCCTCACCCTCCAGACCCTGGTAACCACCACTTCACTCTCTGCTTTTACAATTTTAGGTTTTTTAAGATTTCACGTATAAAAAAATATAGAGTAGTTGTCTTTCTCTGACTTATCTCACTTAGCCTAAGTCCTCTAGGTCCATAGACATTCTTGCAAACGGCAGGATTTTCTTCTTTCTTATGGCTGAACAATATTCCATTGTATATATATACCATGTCATCTTTATCCATTCATCCACTGATAGACACTGAGGTTGTTTCCGTATCTTGGCTGTTGGGAATAATGCTGCAACAACATGGGAGTGCATACCTGTCTCTTGGGTAACCTGTTTTCATTTCCTTTGGATATATACCCAGAGGTGGGATTGCTGGATCCCAGAGGTGGGATTGCTGGCAATTTTATTTTTAAGTTCTTGAGGAACCTCCATATGGTGCTTCATGGTGGCCGACCCAGTTTATAACCTCACCAACAGTGTGCAAGCGTTCTGGGAAATCTTCTTGATTGTAATAACAATTTATTTTCTGTTATTATTTACGTTATTTTATTAATCTTTTTGTTATTTTATTTTCTGTTTCCTCTCTCCTCTATAGAGCTTCTATTTGGTCAGATGCTACCTCTCCTCTTCAGGGTTTCTATTTTTATCCTCTTTCCCCCCTATTTTCATCTCTTTGTCTTTCTATTTTCTGGGTGATTTCCTCAACTTTTAAAATGTTTATTCATTGAGCATTTTATTTCTGCCCTTACACATTTATTTCCTAAGAAACTACTTTTTTGTGCTCTCTGAAAGTTCCATTTTTAGAGCATACTATTCATATTTTAGAGATGCAGTGTCTTCTTTGTATCTTTCTTAGGATATTCACAGTTTTTTTGCTTTGTTTTCTTCTCTCGGGATAGTCTTTGTTTCCTCCAAGTTTCTTTTTTTTCTGTTTGTGTTTTGTCCTTCATTATAAATGCTTTCCTCAAATGTCTGGCGATCCTTGGTTGTCACTTCATGACTATGAAGAATTAAAAAGTGATTGGAATACCCAAAAGAATTGAAAAGACGACTCAGATGCTTGCATACCAGTGTTCACTGCAGCATTATTCATAATAGCCAAAAAGTGGAAACAGCCTAAGTGTCCATCGACAGATTAATGGATAAACAAAATGGGGTATGTACATACAATGGAATATTCTTCAGCCATGAAAGGAATGAAATTCTGATACATGCTACAACATGGATGAAACTTGAAAACATTATACTAAGGGAAATAAGCCAGAAACAGAAGGACAAATATTGTATGATTTCACTTATATGAAATATTGAGAATAGGCAAATTCCATAGAGACAGAAAGTAGAATAGAGGTTACTAGGGGCTGAGGGGCAGTGGGGAGTGGGAATTATTGCTTAATGAGTACAGTGTTTCTGTTTGGGGTGATGAAAATTGTGGAAATAGATAGTGGTGGTGATTGTATAACATTGTGAATGTACTTAATGCCTGTAAACTTAAAGTTTACTGAACCGTAAACTTAAAACTGGTTAAAATGGCATATTTTATGTAATATATAGTTTACCACGATAAGAAAATAAAAAAGGTGATTGGCAGCCCTGAGCCCATTAGTAGGGCTTATTGACTGTCAGGGTCACTGTAACGGGTTCTGGCTGGGCCAGCTCCTGGGGGACCCTGAGTTTCAGAATCCTTAGGTTGAGATTTGCCAGTGAAGCCTCTTTCAAGGTCTTGCCTGAAGCATAGAAACCTGGCTACTGGCATTTTGAGAGTCCAGGAAGACCGCTAGGGCTGAGAGGAGAGTGTCAATATTCAGTATAAGTTTGACTGAATCTGCTGTTTTCAGTATTAAAACCTTCAGCCATGCCTAGTGTTCCCTGGGCCAGAGACCCACTGCCTTACTGTCTCTAGCAAATGCACATCCTCCCGGGCTGTTGGACAGGAGGAGATGGGAGGGGCAGTGACTGGCTGAGCAGAGGGAAGGTACCCTGAGGGCTACATGCTTCCTAAACCCACTTTCAGTCAATCCTCCTATTTGCAGACCTTTCTCCATCCTTGCTTCCTGGTTCCCATAATGTCTAGATCTTTGGGGAGTCCTGAAGTCAAAAATAGGCTGTTTCTCACTTTTTCCCCACTGCAGCTTAGGAATTAGATTTTGTGGATAAATATATAATCAGTTTGTTGTTTTAATGAGACTTAACTTTCTTTAACCCATGACTTATTTATGAGCACATTAGTTTAAAATAAGTTCCAACCATCTTTTTGTGTTTTTTGGGCTGATTTTGGATTTAATTGCGTTATGGTCAACGATGTGGTCTCTTTATAGAGTCCCTGAAATTTTAGGGAATTTCTTTGTGATCTACTATGTGTTCACCTTTTATAAATGTTCTCTTAGGTAATAGACCCTTTGATGTAGGCAAGACGGAATTATTATCCCCTTCTTATAAGCAGGTAATCAGGGCCCAGAGAATTTTAAAGAGTCGCCCAATGTTCCTCAGTCAGGTTGGACCAGAACTGAGGAATGTGAAGGAAGGGGAGCCTAACGGTTAAGCGCATGGACTCCATTCCATTTACCTGGGTTGCATCCAGGCTCTGCTAGTTACTAGCCATCTGCCGACCGGGGATTATAATTGTTCTTGCTTCATAGGGTTCTTGGGAGGTTTACATACATGGCACACGGTAAACACTCAATAAAAGCTATTACTATTATTACTCTTTTTTACTTTTTATCTAGGGTTCATGGTGCATCTTGTACAGAGGAGTCATTCCATCAAGGATCGCATCTTTAGAAACGTTTACAGCTATTCCTCAGCACAGCAATTTATTTTATCGTCTGGCCACTGTGCCTCAGAGATTATGGCCAGAAGTACCACAATGTCAGTAGAAAAGCTTCCTGGACGTTATGCACTGAGGGCATGCAAGTCCTTTTATGAGAGCCTACTACGTGTTGGTGCTCCATTCCTAGCCGAGAGGTATTTTCTATCTTCTGGGACTTCTTTATGCCTTAATCAAGGTAGGTACTCAAAAAGGCCTTTGTAAAATGAACAACAGCAGTGACAGAAGTGCTTAGAAGCCCAGAGTTGAAAGACGGAGAGTTGGGTGTGGGAGAGAGGGGGTTGGCCACCCACTTTACGGCGGATTGTCCTAAATAAACAGAATTATCTGGGCCTCCCAGACCGTCAGGTGCTAATCCCCACGATAATCAGGCTCGAAGCCCTCAGAGCCACAGAACCAACCAGCTGGGAGGGAGAGCGACCACAGGGCTGTTCACGTGGAAGCAGTGTCCCCTCTTTCTCTTTTGTGGACACAAACAGCTGACAGTCTTAAAATAAAGGCGCCTGGCCCGCCTCTGAGCTGGACACCTGGAAATAGGCCAGCGCTCAGCTCCCTTATTGCGAATTCTGTGCTCCACATCCGTCTCCATGAAGTTAGCTTTTAAATCTGTTTTTCGCTTTGAATCTTTCCGTTTCCTGGCTCCCTCTCTCCTCCTGTTGGAAGAACTGTGCAGTTACTCCCTTCTGCACCATCACCCCACCCCGCCCCCCAAAGGAAACATGGGCGATGATTTAGTTCTCTATTCCCACCACTATTGATTGCAAGGTATGGGATGCGAAGGGACATTTAGAGAAACTTTTAATTTTGAAACCGTATTAGAGAAAAGTTGCAAAAAGAGCACAGAGCATTTCAGATATGCTTTACCCAGCTGCCCTAATGTTGACATCTTATCCAGCCATAGGACAATGATCAAAACCAAGAAATTAACATTGATACAACACAATTAACTATAGACTTTATTCAGATTTAACCCGTTTCTCTGTTACTGTCTTTTTCCTGTTACAGGATTCAATCCCAGATCCCATGTTGCACTGAAAGGTCCTCAAATCCTTCAACCTATGACAGTTCCTCAGTCTTTCTTTGTCTTTTATGACCTTGATGTGTTTGAAGAGTACTGGTCAGTTGTTTCACAGACAATGTGCGTTTGTCTAATGGTTTTTCATGGATAGATTGTGGTTATATATTTCTGGAAAATGCTGTGGATGGAATTGTCTCCCCTCCAAATTCATATGTTGAAGCCATACCCACTGTGACTGTGTTTGGAGATAGGGCTTTTAGGAGGTAATTAAGGTTAAATGAGGTCAGAAGGGTGGGGCCCTTATCTGATGCCCCGGTGACATGACCTCAATAAATTTTATGACTAGTGCTTTTTCCTCAATCCCTGATTTAAGGTATGTCTGAAGGGTGTTTCCACTGTAAAGTTACTGTATTTCCTTTTGTAATTAATTAATGTCTTGGGGGGATACTTTTAGACTATGCAAATATTGTTTATCTCAAGCTTTTGTCCAATAATTTTAGCATCCATTGGTGATTTTTTGCCTGCAGTAATTATTACTAATGGGGATTTTATATTTCCTTCTACGTTTATTCATTGGAATTTTTTTTGTAAGAGCTATACCTTCTTGCCAATTTACTTATTTGTTCAATTATTTTAAAATATGAGAATAGACTCGTGTATGTTTACTTTAGTCTATGGATTACAATTAAGTATTGTTATTCATTTTATTGTTCAGAATGTGCCGGCTTTGGCCATTGGGAATACTTTCATGCTGGTTTCTATGCTCTTTCACCCTTTCTGAGCACATTCTTACCTTCTGGCACCACAAGATGCTCCAGGATCATCTCGTGTTTCTCTTGCCTAGACCTGGAATCAGCTACTTCTTCAAGGAGCCCTGGTCCCTTTGGTTGGACTCGTATTTAGAAACCAAGATCTGGGTGCTGGGCATGCTTGCCACTCCTGGGGTGCCAGTGATAAACAGACATTGTTTTCTTCTAAACATGTTTGTCTTTGTTCCCATTTGCCATAGTGCCTAGAATTCTGAGTCTTCTAGAAACCTGTGTGATTGAAAATAAGGTATCCTGCTATATTCCAGCTATCTTAGGGATGAACTGTTGAGTCTGGAAGGTTCTTCAGTCCCCAGCTAAAATGCAAACATCCCTGGATTAGAGGATGGTATGATGATGTAACACTAGGTGAAAGCAGATTCCTTGGGAAGGAGGCCCAGCAGCAGCCCATGGCTGAGGGCACCTGTGACACCAGGAGCAGGAGATGGATGTTGAAGAGGAAGTGTGTGTTCACCTTGGGCCATTACAGTTTATGCACTTCCGGAAGGCCAAATCTACTCTTCATCCCAGCTTTTCACATTCCCAAAACAGAGAGTAGGTCTCCTTCACTCTTTTGGGAATGTGCAAAGTATTTTGAGTATTTGTTGGTCAGAAAGTTGCTGAGAACTAGCAAAAATATCTAGGGAACCCTTCGATAACGCTTTGAACTTATCTTTGTTCCTCTATAGGTAAGGTATTTTTTTCCTCTGGCTTCTTTCAGAATTTTTTCTTTATCTTTGATTTTCTGCAATTTGAAAATGATATGCCTAGGTGCAGTTTTTTCTTTTTGCATTTATCCTGCTTGGTGTGCGACCTCTGTGCTTCCTAAATTAGTGGTTTGATGTCTGATATTTGGGGAAATTCTCAGTCATTATTGTTTCAAATATGTCTTCTGTTCCTTTCTCTTTCTTCTCCTTCTGATATTCCCATTATGTGTGTATTACACCTTCTGTAGTTGTCCCCTAGTCCTTGGATATTCTGTTTTTTTTTTTTTTTTTTTCTTTTGGTCTTTGTTTTTTTCCTTTCTGGTTTGAAGATTCTATTGATATAGGCGCTAGCGCCAAGATTATTTTCTCAGCTGTGTCCAATCTACTAATGAGCCTATCAAAGGCATTCTTCATTTCTGTTACAGTGGTTTTTTATCTCTTGCATTTGTTTTCTGGTTCTTCCTTAGGATTTCCACCTCTCTGCTTACATTGACCATCTGTTCTTGCATGCTGTCTGTTTGATCCATTAGGACGCTTAGTGTAATAATTAGAGTTGTTTTAATTGCTAATTAAAACACTGCCTGATAATTCCAACACTCCTGCCATATCTGGTTCTGTTGCTTGCTCTGTCCCTTCAAATTGTGTTTTTTGCCTTTTGGTATGCCTTGTAATTTTTTCTTGATAGCTGGACATGATATACCAGGTAAAAGGAAATACTGGAAATAGGGCTTCAGTAATGTGGCGGTGAGGTGTGAGGGGAGGGGAAGCATTCTCTAGTCCTATAAGTAGGTCTCCGTGTTTTAGGGAGCCTGTGCCTCTGAACTGCGAACTTCACAAGTGTTTCTCAGTTTTATCCTCCCTTCTTAGGTGGGACATGAAGGCTAGAGTGGGCCGGAGCTGGGCATTTCTGTTCTTCCCCGTGGAAGCCAGAGCCAGCTGGAGCTGGGTATTTCCCTTCCACAGGTCAATTAGGCTCCGATAATAATAGCCCAGGGTCAGGCTCTGGTTAACTGGCTTCACCTGCGGGCAGGCCTTGTTGAGAAGCACAGCAGCTCCGGTCAATTTAAAAACGGTTCCTTTGCCCCTCCCTCTGCGGGAAGCTCGCGGGAATTTTTCTCATATATTTGCTGCGAGAAGCTGGTTGAGCTCCTGGCGGGAAGTCTCCCCGTATGTTGTGGGCCCACCGTGACTTGGTCATCCTGAAGTTTTCAACTATCAGAGTTGTCTACACTGAGCCTCCGGCAACTCGCTCATTACACGCGTCCTACCTGGGCACTAGTTCCTGCTGTTTCTTCTCCCGAGTCTCGCTCTGGTAAGTTGTGACTCCTGTATTCACCCATCTGTCTTAAGGGCAGTGGTTTGCCCTGTGTCCCCTGCTCTTGTACCGATGCAAGAAGTATTGTTGATTTTTTTCAGTCTGTTCAAAGTTTTACTTGCTGTTAGGATTGCTGACTTAAAAAATATTCACAACCTAAATGTTGAGAGTTACATTTTATTTAGCGGGAATTTTTCGGACTTCAAGCCTGGGAGGCAGCATCTCAGTAACCCTGAGAAAACTGCTCCGGGGAGGCGAGGGGGGAGCCAGGTTATAGAGAAGTTTTGCAACAAAGGGCAGGTAGTCTGACCGTCGAAAGATGATTGTTAATTAAAGAAAACCGGATATCTCAAGTTAAGGAATTTAGCGCTTTTCTATGTATGGGAAGATGCAAGAGTCTGGGCTCACTGAAATCATACCTTTGACATGCACCTCAGCTACCTGGGGCCAGTATCCCTGTGTTTTCACACCCTGAGTTTCTCCAGGGCTCACTGGCTCACGTTGGAGGGCAGCAATCACTGCTGACCATGACATCTTTGTTTACCGATATGGCAGGTAATATTCCATTTCTCAGAATGGAGTGGTGATTTCTAAGCTCCTTACATACGGACCTGGAAACTGGAAGTTCCCCTCTTTCTTCTTTGGCTTCTAATTACTTTCCAAGGTTGGATTCCCCACACTGCACCCCCCCACCCCCCACCCCCCCGCCGCATCCTAACGCTCTAAACATCCAGCGGACGATCAGAGGATTTGTAACCTGAGGGTACGGCCCAGGAAATAGCTATCTCGCTGTCAGAGAGGCTAATTCACATGCTTTGGAGAATGTGGGTAGAAGAGGTGGTGGAAGAGGGGCAATGGTTGGCTGACAGAGTTGGAACAGCAGTAATGTTCCTCTGGGCGCCTTCCCTCGCTCTGTCCGTCAGAGTCACATGGTGGTCCCTGCAGGCTCTCTGGGTGTAGCATCTTGGAGGTCTGGATAACTTCCTTGCTGAGCAAAGGTCTCCCACCTGCAAAGGCTTGGGCTGTTTGAAAAGCCCAAGCTCTATCACCTGAAGATTTGTGACAGCTCGTTCGTCTGCCTGACTGTTGGAAGGAGTTGGCACTTTGAATTATCAAGCACCACTATGAATAGGAGAGGACAGGAACTCCCCCACTTGGCATTTGTAGTGGCAAATCATGTCTTGGAAAACTTTCAAGATTCTCAGCACTGGCAAAATCCTGGGGAAAGGGGATCAGTCAACTATCATTTATTTATGCTTTCAAAGGGCTCTGGAAACACAGGTAACAATGGGGTAGAAGAACAAGCCCTATCGTGTATTATTAGACAAGAAGTCTGATAACAGGGAGGAAGACTCCCCTCTTGGATGGGTCTTGGGGGACTAATAAGGCTCCCTGAAGCTCCAGGCTGGGGCCCTTCTATTGACTTTTTAGGCTACTGGAGAAAGAGAATGGCATTTCCCCCTCTTCAGCCACTTTTGTCTGAAGAACTTTAAGGTATTTCATTAGTAATTTCTTTAAAAGGAGGCAGATACTGCTTTACTTAGGATGGACCCAGAACAGATATACCTGGAGGCTGGATTTTTAAAATGAATTAAGTAAAATATTTATTGAAAGTTTATGAAATGCTAGACATGGTGTGAGGCATTGGGACACAAAGATTAACACAGTGGTGCCCGGCATGTTGCTCACAGCCTACCCAAGGGCAAAGCAGGTGTAAAGGCTACTAGATCAATTAATCTATGAGTACTTTTAGAGTATCTGTATGCTCAGGGGAGGTAAATTGCATAGCCCATTTCTCCAGGTGCTTCTGAATTGCTAGGGGAAACAATGAAATCTACTTGGTAGAGTAAAAGGATACTTTAGTGGAATCACGGGCAGCAGGACTTTGAAGAAGGGAGAAGTCAGTGTAGATTGGAGTTTAGAAAAGGTGAGGAAGAAATAGTGGGAGATACATCTGTAAAGGGAGGATGGTGTGGGAAAGGGCCTCAGGAGCCAGGCCAAAGAATCGCACTTGATATAATAAAGCAATAGGAAGCCACTGAAGGTTTTAGAAGGGAAGGGGGTTGTATTAGTCTCCTAGGGCTGCTGTCACAAAGTAGAACAAACTGGTTCACTTAACACAACAGAAATTTATTGTCTCATAGTTCTGGCGGCTAGGAATCAAGGTGTCAGCAGGGCCATGCTCCCTCCGAGACTCTGGGTAGAATCATTCCTCGTCCCTTCCTAGCTTCAGGTGGCGGCCATCCATCCTGGGCTTGTGGCTGCCTCACTCCAATCTCTGCCTCCATCTTCAAGTGGTGTCCTCCCCTCATAGCTAAGCATCTTGTAAGGGCACCAGTCATATTGGATTAAGGGACCATCCTACTCCAGTATGACCTCATCTTAATTAATTACATCTGTAACCCTTGTGCCCAAGAAAGTCATATTCTGAGGTACTGGGGCTTAGGACTTTAGCATTTACCTTTTTGGGGAACACAATTCAACCCATAAGAGGGATGAATTGGTAGAAGTGGGATAATGATAAAGTTAGTCTAAATGTAGTGTGCTAATTGACTGGAGAGGGAGGGCCTTTCTGCTGGGGGTTGTGACAGTATCCGGACCTTCAAGGGGAGGGGGCAGGGGCACTAATGTGAATGGAGAGTTAAGCTTGGCCATGGAGGGTTTTTAGGGAAGAAATGACTACAAGAGAAGCTGAAACTAAGGGTGTGTAATCAAGCAATTTTGATGAGGTTTTGAATCTACATGATTAAAAAAATGATATTGTGATATATACTCAATTAATTGATTTTCATAAACGTATTTAGCAGGAATGAAATGTTTTCTTTTTGTGGGTGGGTGGGCAGTGAGGATCCTAGGTTTAGTTGTGGATGTAGAAAGTAGTTGGAGGTCAGGGCCCAGAGCCCGGGTGAGATTTCAAGAAAGATGTGGATTTGGGAGTCATTCTCCTGGTGAGGGCACTCCTGGAGCTCTTGTCTGTACCCCTGAGCTGGCTTTGGGGTTGCTGTTTCTTGTTTTGATATTAAACACCTGTGTAAGGAACTCTTCTAGTTGTGTACAGCTTCTCTCTGCAACAGGGTGGAGAGTCCTGGCATAACAAGTGAACGCTAGGTACCTTGGGTTGATGGTGTGCTGGGCTTTTTGTGGAGATGTCTCCTTGAGAATGAGATGAGATGTTAGGAGTTATGACACAGAAGGGCTCTATCAAGTTGGCCTGAAACTCTTATTTCCAGGGTATTTCTTGTCCATGCCTCCATGCTCCTGGAACCCTCCCTGTTGGGATTGGAAACAGGATGTTTTCAAATCTCCTAAAACCTCACACAACTGCTTTCTCAGAATACATTGTCTGTCTTTAAACATCTTGAATCATTTCATAACCATCTTGTACTGCAAAACTGGCATTCTACCAGGGCTCTCAGTGCCGTCTTCCTGCTTGACCACCCACACATTTGACTTCATTAGTCAATCCAGTTTAAATCTGGCGGTACTGCTCATCAGCTGTTTACGTTAGTCCTTGGAGGCCTGGGGGGGGGGTGTCTTTTTTTTTCTTTTTAAAAATCTATTTTATTTATTTATTTTTGGCTGTGTTGGGTCTTTGTTGCTGTGCATGGGCTTTCTCTAGTTGTGGCGAGCGGGGGCTACACTTCGTTGCGGCACGTGGGCTTCTCATTGCGGTGGCGTCTCTTGTTGCAGAACACGGGCTCTAGCCATGTAGGCTTCAGTAGTTGTGGCTCTCGGGCTCTAGAGCGCAGGCTCAGTAGTTGTGGCGCACGGGCTTAGCTGCTCTGTGGCATGTGGGATCTTCCTGGACCAGGGCTCGAACCCGTGTCCCCTGTATTGGCAGGAGGATTCTTAACCACTGCGCCACCAGGGAAGCCTCAGCCTGGGTGGTCTTAATGGATCCTTGTTAGACCCATTAAGCATCATCAAGGGAGGAAGCAGGATTGGGCAATGAGGACCTCTTAATTCAATTTTGGTTGGATGGATTTACTTATGGACACAAGGAACTTGGTTTATCATTGGTGTGAGAACTGTGTCTGAGTTCCTGGTAATCACATTTCAGCTCAGCCGGGTGTGAGCTCCTGGACAAGTTTATCTAGGATGCAAGTCATCTGTATGTTAAGTCTCAACCTGTGCAGGAAAGGACAAAACACAGTGTGAGCAAAGGAAGTGTTTCTCCATGGGGGTCTGCTTGAGTTCATCCTCAGGCAGCCCCTTATCCTATACCTGGAATCTGCTTCTCTTTGACATGTTAGCCAATAGGCTTGTGAAAGCATGTTTCTTCCTCCTTAACAAGAAGACAACAACATCAAAGAGAATGACTGGGGCCAAAAGTATGGATGTGATTTTTGTCAAAAAAAGATTGTCAAGTTAATTTATGACATGGCAAAGCTCCAAACATAATTCTTTCCTAAAATGTCAAGAAGCACAAGGTTGTATAACTCAAATAACTGTGGCAGGAGAGAAATCATAATAAAGATATTTTCCCTTTGTTCAACACTCCACAGTTTAGGAGGCATGTGAAGTCGCTCTTATAATAGTGAATATCTCAGAAAAAAGGAAATTTAATCAAATGAAAACGTTCTGGGCAGCAGTTTTAGATTTTTAACAAATCCCTAATATTTAATCAGTAAGACCTTTTTATTTATATATATATTATTGAAGTATAGTTAAATACTATAGTTAATTTTTAATGTTTTAATTTCTGCTGTATAGCAAAGTGATTCAGTTATACCTACATTCTTTTTTTATATTCTTTTCCATTATGGTTGATCGTAGGATACTGAATATAGTTCTCTGTGCTATACGGTAGGACCTTGTTGTTTATTCCGTATATAATAGCTTACAACTGCTAATGCCAACCTCCACGCCACCCCTGCCCCAACCCCCTCCCCCTTGGCAACTACAAGTCTGTTCTCTATAAGACCTCCTTTTAAAACACACACCTTTAATCTTAAATGAGGGAGTTTAAATTTTTAAAATAGAATCCACTGGGTCACACAACCAAAATATACGCAGTTGGTTTGCTTATCCTCAGGAAGAATTCCCTTTTTTGTTCCACGTCGTCAAACCTCAGCCATACCTCCTGGGTGAGTGGTTCGGTTGTCTGTGGCAACTGGGTGGCAGATGTCCAGGTTTTAACTGGGGTTTGTGTTGATTCTTATCATCATGAAAAGAATTGCTGATAATGACATGAAACAAGATGTAAGCTCACAGCTACCGAAATGAGATGAACACAGGATTTATGTAATGGTTCATTCAAAATGAAAAGGGGATAAGAAAAAGAGGACAAGCAACTCTCTAGCATTTTGTGCTTAGTGTGAGGAGGAGATATTAGAAAGCACATCTTCCTTGAGGTGACAAAGCCTGGGGACCTTGTTCCTATTTTGTAAAGCAAGCCAAGCACTGGTCGACCTCTCCCTGGACTTGGAAGCATTAGTAGCTCCCTACAGAGAGCGCTGAGCTTCTGTCTCCCGCGTGGTCCCATTAGGGCAATCTAGTTAGCTTGGGCAGGGCCCTGCTGCTGATGCTGCTTGATCAGTGAGCACACACAGCGCAGAGAGATGGCCTTGGAGAACTGCTGCCCTGCCTGCCCTGCAGGCAGGGTCATTAGTGGGGTGCCAGGCGATCCCCCCCCCCACACCGGAGGGCCTGCTCAACGTCTTGTCTGGTCTCAGCGCTGCTGCCATTCGCCACCTCCCTCCCATGTCTTAGCCTGCATCAATATTACCCGACACAATAAACCGAAATGCGGAAAAAATCTAACCACGTGGAGCTTTACTTACCTGAGGCCAAAGCATTTCCCTCGAAGGTATAAACACCTTGAACGTCAGAAACCAGTAAGACGTAGGCGAGCCAGGAGGTCCTCCAGCACCCTACCGTGCGTACCCTAGCCCAGCTTGTCCACTTCCTTCCAGCACATGTCAGCATCTGTACTGGTTTTATTTAGGGAGTAGCCGTTGTCTTTTCTCTCCTCCTAGGATGTAAGCCCTATCTGGGTAGGAGTCACGTCCGTAGTGCTGACTGTTATCGCTACAGTGCCCACAACGGGGCCTGACATATATAGATCCGCAATAAGTATTTGTTGAATGAACCAATGAACTCACAATTTAGAGAACTGGCTCTCCTCACTACCTCCCTTTTTGCCCCTGGAACCCAAGGCATTTTAGCTTCTGGAGCCGCTGTGGCTGGTTTGGGTCTTAGGAAGGCTGCTTTGAAACGATTCCACAGGTCTTGACTGAGAGTGCTGGGAGGTGATAAACAATTAAGGGTGAGGGACCTTTTGCTGCTGTTGCCATTCCGGATGCAGCTCTCATGCCCACACCCTGCTGGCCATGCTTGAGGGCCCCCTTGCCTTCATGTCTGGCAGGAAGGCCAGCACTGGCTCACCTGGCGGTTAGCGTGGGAATCACAGATGAGAGTCTCAGCCCTTGTGGCTCTTCTTTATTTCATGCCGTGCTGCCCCCTTTTTCCACCCCCTCCCCATACTATTTAAGATGTTACTTTGCCATAAAGCCGCTAGCTTGGCACGGGTATTTGGCTCATACCAGCAAATCCCCATTAGCCTTTGACTCCTCCAAGAGGCAAAAGGAAAAACGTACCAGGATGCAGGAGACACTTTCTCTGTCTGGGCAGATAGGGATAAAAAGGATTCTGTAGAAACACAAGAGTTTATTTATAGCACTTAACCTTTCCTAGACAGAAAGCCAAAGGTTTTTGCTAAGGTTTTCTCTTCTTCAAGAGTCTGAAAGAAAAGGAAATCCTGGGCCCTTCATTGTATTTGTTTGTATCTCGCAGGTGTGTATATTTTAAAAATTCACTTTCTTTTTAATTAGACATGTCTTCTTGCCCCCAGGTACTGCTCCTGAGCCCTCATCAGTAGATTTCCTTCATCTAGGGTGTTGCATCAGGTGTCTCTTGCTGCATAAAAATACCCCAAAGCCTAGTGGCTTAAAACAACCACTGTATATTTGTCCATGATTCTGCAGTTTGAGCTGGGTGCAGCCGGTGGTTCTTCGGATCTCACCTGGGGTCACTTGCGGCTGCAGTTATCTGGGGGCTCAGCTGGTGTTGGATAGTTCAAGATGGCTTCACGCACCTGTCTGGCGGGTAGCTGGGACTGTGGACTGGGACACCTCAGTTCCTCATGTGGTCTCTCCTGAGATATAACTCTGGGCTTGTTTCCATGCTGAGACCTAAGGGGGCATGCCCCAACAAGGAAGCACCTGTTCATGCTTCTGCTGGCTTCATGTTTGCTGTCCCATTTGGCCCTGGTAGGTCACATGGCCAAGCCCAAGAGTCAGTTTGGGAAGGGGTTGCACAAGGGCCCGGATACCCAGGCATGAGTCACTGGGGATCATTACTGTAACAATCTACCCTAGGTATGAAGAGAGGTGCATTATTTATAGGCTTGGCTTTTAAGTTGCTTCAATTAACAGGTTACATTCTCCCATGACTTGCTCATCACTCTCTAATTAGGTCCTGGCCAATCCTACAGAGTTTTCCTCAACCTATCCCAACTAAACATCTATATCAGGAGTTGGCAAGCTTTTTCTGTGAAGGGCCAGAGAGTAAATATTTTAGGCTTTGTGAGCCATAAAGTCTCTGTTGCAACTACTCACCTCTGCTAATGAAGTAGAAGTAGCCATAGATCATATGTAAGAGAATGGGTATAAGCTGTGTTCCAATAAAACTTTATTTATAAAAAACAGGTGATAGGGCAGGTTAGAGCTGTGGGCCATAGTTTGCTGATTCTTGATCTATATCATAATAATTCTAGACTGCCAAAATGTATTACATTCAAGTATTTCTATTTCTCAAACTGAAAACTAAATTTCATCTCTGCAGAATTTGATTTCATCATAAGAAGTAATTGATCAAGGCATGTTACATGATATTTTTCATCTAATTGCTTAAAATCATAAACTCATAAAATTTTTGCTAAGTATCTTTTTAAGAACTTGGAAAACACTGCATTTACTGAATAAAATGTCATAGGTTGGTTCAGTGAGAGTTGGAGAGGTATTATAAGGTGCAGAGAGCACAAACTTTAGAGTCAGACTGAGTTTAAATCCAGACTACCACTAACTGGCTGTGTGACCACATGCAAGTTACCTGACTTCTCTGAGCTTTAGTTTTCTCATTTGAAAATAGATAACAATAGTCCTACCTCATAGGGTTTTTATGAAGATTAATTGAGTCAGTTCACATGAAATACTTAGCATGATGCCCAGACCACAATAGATGATCAGTTAAAATGGTGATCTAACTCCCTTAAATAGTAATTTTTGATAAGCCGGGGTATATGATAGGGTTTCCAGGTTCATAGTGTTACAGTTTAATTTCAAGAACTTAATTTTAATTTGTTAGAACTAATAGGCAATTTCAGTAAAGTCAAAGGACACGAAAATCAACCTACAAAAACTAGCTGCATTTCTATACACAAACAACTATCCAAAAAGGAAATTAAGGGGAATTCCATGGCGGTCTGGTGGTTAGGAATCTGCACTCTCACTGCTGAAGGTCCAGGTTCAATCCTGAGTCAGGGAACTAGGATCCCACAAACCACATGGGTGGCCACAAACAAACCAACCAAAAGGAAATTAAGAAAATTCCATTTACAATAGTGTAAAAAAAAAGAATATAATACTTAGGAATAAAATTAACCAAAATGGTGATAGACTTGTACACTAAAACCTAGAAAACACTGACTAAAGAAATAAAGACAGATGGAACAATGTCCCGTGTTCATGGAGAGGAAGAATTAATATTGTTAAAACGTCAGTATTTACCAAAGTGATCTATAGATTCAGTGTAATCCTTATCAAAATCCCAATGACATTTTTACAGGAAGAGAAAAACAATCTTAAAAATTCATTTGGAACCATAAAAACCCCGAATAGCCAAAGCAATTCTGAGCAAGAAGAACAAAGCTGAAATGCTCCCTCATTTTAAAATGTATTACAAAGCTACTGTAATCAAAAACAGTATAGTACTAGCATAAAAACAGACAGACTATGAAAAAGAATAAAAGAGACCAGAAATAAACCCTGGCATATATGTATGGTCAACTAATATTGGACAAGGGAGCCAAGAAGACTCAGTGGGGAAAAGAGTCTCTTCAATAAATGGTGTGGGGAAAACTGGATATCCACATGTAAAAGAATAAAATTGGATTATCTCACACCATATACAAAAATCAACTCAAAATGGATCAAAGACTTAAATACAAACCCTGAAACAATAAGACTAAGAAAACGTAGGGAAAAAGCTTCTGACATTGAACTGCACAATGATTTCTTTGATATGGCATCAAAAGCACAGGCAACAAAAGCAAAACAAGACAAGTGGGACTACATAAAACTAAAAAGCTTCTGCACAGCAAAAGAAACCATCAAAATGAAAAGGCAACCTACGCAATAGGAGAAAATATTTGCAGACCATATATCTGACAAGGAGTTGATATTCAAATATATAAGGAACACCTATAATTCAATAGCCAAAAAAGTCCCCAAATAACTCGATTAAAAGATGGGCAAAGGACCTGAATAGATGTTTCTCCAAATAAGACATACAAATGGCCAACAGATGAATGAAAAGGAGCTCAATGTCACTAATAATCAGGGAAATGCAAATCAAAAGCATGAGATACCACCTCACGCCTGTTAGACCAGGGAACTTGATAGAAATGCCCAGCAATCCGTGTTGTAATAAATGTTGGCAAGGATGTGGAGAAAAGGGAACACTTGTACTTTGTGGGAATGTAAATTGGTGCAGCTACTATGGAAAACAATATGGAGGTTCCTCAAAAGATTAAAAATAGAATTACCATTTGATCCAGTGATCCCTTTTCTGGGTATATAGCCAACAGAAGTGAAATCTAGATCTCAAAGAGATAGTTGATAGTTGAACGCACTCCCACGTTCCTTGCAGCATTATTCATGATCACCAAGGCAGGGAAACAAATGTCCATTGATATACAAATGGATAAAGAAAATGTGGTATGTACATAAGGTGTAATATTATTTAGCCTTGGAAAAAGAAGGGAATTCTGCCATTTGCAACAACATAGATGGACCTTGAGGGCATTATGCTAAGTGAAATAAGCCAGAAAAAGAAGTTATGTGTGGAATCTAAAATAGTCAAACTCATAGAAGCAGAGACAGAATGGAGATTGCCAAAGGCTGGGGGAGGGGAACATGGGGAGGTGTTGGTTAAAGGTTACCAAGTTTCAGTTATGCAAAATAAGTTCTGGAGATCTATTGCTAAGAGGGAAAAAAAAAAGGGCAACAGGGCTGCAGAGCCTCTCTGAGCTTTCTGCAAGGGAGTAGGTATGAGCATTGGTTTTGGATATATGGGTAAGAACAGCTTTTACTCTTCATTTAATTTGAAGGAATGTGGGCTCTAAAATCGGGAATGTGAGCTCTAAAATCGGACAGAACTAAATTGTACCATTCATGAGCTGTTTACTGCAAGTTTTTTAACCTTAGTCTTTTTTTTTAAACATATGATTATTGTGAAAATTGAATAATGTAATGTGGTAAAAAGTTCTCAGCACAACTAGCTGTAATACAATAACTATTTAAAAAATTTTAGTAGTAAAATTAATATAAGTTAACTTAGATCTGAGTACTTTCAAGCCTACTGAAATTAGACTAGCAAATCACCAGCAGTGGCACATAGCTAGACTTGGTGGCCTGCCACAGGGGATTTGCATAAACACATGGGACATTACTAGATATCCGGAGAAGGATATACAGATACATTCTCAGATTTGTTAGTAAAACTTTAGTAAAACACAGTTTCTTTAAAAAAGAAAAAAGTTATCTAGTAATAATATCAGCATCCAGTTGCTAGGAATTGTCTATGCATTATTTTCCTTTGTGTGATAAGACGCTGTTGCCAGACATGTGACCCATCATTCTATCCAAATGGTGTGAATAAGAATACCCTTGCTGCTGCAGCTGCTGAATGCATAGAAGTTGCTGGGGTGACCAGACAGTCCTTTGTGTTGCTACTCTATTTACAGCTGTGCTTTAGTATATGCCACAAATAGCTCAGTGACCTGCATTTGACCCCATGGTCAGCGGTTTCCTCAGTGAATCTTTGTGACTGTGATATTTGTCTCTACTTCATTGATTTGGGTTTGAAATTTCAGTAGTACTTTTGAGGCTGCTTGGCCAATATTTGAGTACAGTGACACTTAGGTGTAGCCCCATGGTCCCAAAAGCCAGTAATCCTTTAGCCAGGATTTACTAAAACAAAGCTTACCTCGCATTTGACTGTATAATGGTTTGACATTAGTTCAGAACAAATACAGTGAATGTCTGCCATGTATCAGGTGCCATTAAAGATGATAAATTCTATTTTCAATCAGTAATTATATTGCAATGAAGTAAAAGCCTTGAAGAAAGATATCCTATGGCTGATGTGTGATTATCCCGTTAGTGTCTGAGGAAGATGGTAAATTTAAAACAGGAAATGGTTCGCTGGCACAAAGGTGGCTGTTTCTGAGCCGGTGGTGCACCCACTGCAGTGGAGAATCCATGTTTAAGGCACTAATGCCAGCCCAGGGAAGCAGAGTTGAAAGCAGCAACTGGTCTCCCAAAGGGCTCTCCTGCTGTAGGACTAGCTAGGCAGAAGCCGACAGGGGCACAGCTAAGTGATTAGAGCCCTGCCAGTGACCCACAGTATGCTCAGCATGAAATAAGGAGGGTCATGACATTATCTCCCCAACGTCCTTGCATGCCTCCCTCACTCCACTTTGGAACTCAAAGGGCTTGGGCAAGGCTCAAGCCTCAGCAATTCAGCTATGGGGACTGTAACACCATAGCTGGGGACTGTGGAAATACTGTCCATGGCAACTCATGGGACATCCTTCAGGGAAAAATCCCTAATAATGAAGGGTCATTCGTTTTTGTTTTTTTTTTGCGGTACGCGGGCCTCTCACTGTTGTGGCCTCTCCCGTTGCGGAGCACAGGCTCCGGACGCGCAGGCGTGGCCATGGCTCACGGGCCCAGCTGCTCCGCGGCATGTGGGATCTTCCCGGACCGGGACATGAACCCGTGTCCCCTGCATCGGCAGGCGGACTCTCAACCACTGCGCCACCAGGGAAGCCCCGTGAAGGGTCATTCTTACCAGTGTTACATTTTTGGAGCCACTGTTATATCTTAACCCGACTTCTTTTGCCCAGAACGTAGCTTTGAAGTTCATCTTAAGATTTTCTTGGGTGTCCAGAGTTTTGCTGTCTCATGTGTTACAGCTTCCATTTACTCTCTAGAAAGCCACCCTTGATGACATCCTATTTAGAAGCTTTCTGACTATTTCTTTTTCTCTTAATTGTCTCGTACAAATTTGTGTGCATCAGAATCACCTGGAGGCTTTATTACAACACGGATTGCTGGGCATTTCTGTCAAGTTCCCTGGTCATGGTTGCTCGTCTAGAGACCACATTTTGAGAATCACTGGTCTTAACAGGAAGAGGAAAAAAAGATCTAACAGTCTGATATACTGTGCTACGTGAAAGTTCTGCGATAGCTTAAATGAGCATATGAAAGGATTAAAGAGGTTTACTGTGACCCTGTTTTCTTTAACACCTATTAAGATCCTGACACTCTAGTATTTCCTAGCTACAGCTTGCTCCTAGTAACTACTCAACATTTATTACAGGCAAACAATTTGTATCAGGCAACTGCGAGAAGAGCAAAACCTCTAGATGAGATAAGTAATATAGTTTATTTCTACTGAATCTTTCCTATGTCCTATTTTCTTTCCACTTATTTTTTTCCAGAAGTGGGATAGAGGGGGGAAATTCAGATTAATTAAAAGTTTGAGTCAAAGCACCGATACAGTTGTAGAGAAGACTGGAGGAGGAAGGCGATAGTAACGGAGTGAGGGAAATGCTGACACGCTGGCTGTAGCACAATTCAAGTTTATTCCATTTGTTCTTGCAACACAAAACTTCAACACAATATTATTTAGCATTCTGATGTACATGAACTAGGATAATATGAGAAACCCAATTGTGTCAAACGCATTACATTGTGGAAAAAATGAACTCAAATATATCAAAATGCACAAAGCACTAGTCTTCCTCCATTACTGCTTAGAAAGATATGATTGTTTCTCCATTTACAAAATAGAATCAGGACAATTTAAATTTTTTAAAATTTTGCATGCAAAACACTGCAGTTACTTATGCAGGAGGGCACTCTCACCAGCTTCTTCTATACACAATCGAGTATACAGTATTGCATGGAAGAAAACAGCAGCTCAGTTGAAGATTTAGGGAAAAAAAATCAAATAGGTACATATAGATTTGAAATCCATTATTTGGGGGAAAGAAATCAATGAATCAAGGGCGTACTTGCTGGCAGCTTCCACTCACTGCACCCACCTACCTCTCCTTCATGCCCCACTGGGTTTAGAAGGTGAGCTGTGAACTACTGCATCGATTCTCGTGCCGTAGCTCAACTGTAAGTCTACAGATACCAGTCTGAAGCTGCAAGGGGGAATCTGTTAGTATACTAATGTAGACAGGTAAACCACCTGTTTTCACTTGATACAGTGCATACGATATGACTGACTTAATACAAAACTACAGAACATGCAAGATTTTTTCTGAGATGTTAAATATTACTTCAGTGGAGAACAAAACTTACTTAATCTTTTACTAATGCATGTAGTACCAAAAAGCAGACAAGGTTTTAGCTTCCTTTAGTCAAAATATGAACATTAAGTGTTGTGAATTTCTCTGCCAAGTGGTTCAGAAATACATTATAAATAACCTAGTTAAAAAAAAGAAACTAAACCATCTTGGTCAGTCTATTCTGTTTATCTGTTATTTTCTCAAGCAACTGCTTCATAATTATGGGGTTTACAAAATGGCTGAGAAAGAAGAGGGAAGGCAGAGTAGCCTCTACTGCATTACAAGGAACATGAGGATAAACTGTACACAGAATCACATGGTCTCCAGACCAGGTGACTATGGAAGCAGACCAGGTTTAGGAATGACAGGACAGTGCACTCTCTGCAGCAGCCAACTACAAAAAATACTTTGAGAGTAAAGGTAAAACTGCGTAGAGAGTAAAATCCAAGCCTTTTAAACAGCACTATGCCAAGAAGTGGAAACAGAGATATCAAAACAGCTTGTCACTACGCTGACAGTTACAGTCTGATAGAGTGCCCTCCATCTTCAGTGAGGATAGCTCTGTGTTTCAGTTCAGTGATGTTATGAAGTACTGATTACGGACTTTTAATCCAACTCTAATAAATAGGCTGCATTAAGACAGCAGAATTAGCCAAATGTATCAAAGTATTTAAACCAGCATTTTGTGATTGTTTTCTTGGATGCAGGAAAATTACAGGGTTAGGCTAGTTTTAAGTGAAAAAGCCACAGGATAAAAAAAGGGTTCATGGGGAAAAATACACACACACAAACCCACACACCAACCAACCAATCAGCAAGTGGTAAGACTTGTTGGCCAGGCTGACTGTTCTTGGTACTAGTTTAACCCTGCTGTAGAATGCTACATTGCCTTAAAAAATCATCATTAATTCTTTGTTATCCACAATCTGAATACAAGTCCCTCACCCACCCTCCCCCGTTTTAAAAATTTGAGGTACATTCAATTATTCCATGACATGGCTAAGGAAAAACCCTTATATTTTTAGTAAGCTTATACGGATGGCAAGTCAAAGGAATCTTAATATTTTATATGCAGGACAGCAAATTTAAGGGTATATGTTTTAATTAGCTGTACTGCTCATGAAATAAACATTAGAAAATGTGTCTAAATATTTTCTGCAGGTCCCAAGAACACCATTTTAGGGCACTGTATTTTAAGAACACAGAATACAATTTGAAGTTCTCACATTTTATGCAATGCATAATATAGAAAAGAAAAAATATATATTATGCAGGTGGGTTGGCATACATTCAGCAGAAGCCTATCAACACCTCAGGGAAACTTGGTAACACGCATATTTTTAAGGGATGGGGTTAAGTTTGTCGAAACAGTAAATCTCACCCCAGTGATAGCTTTGGTGCAATAAGTAGTCAGCATCCAGGATGGGTCTGAGAGAGGCATTCCAAAGAATGTTCCTTGATTCTCCAAACACAACTGAGGCCAATCCATTCAAATAGCAAATGAAGAAAATCCATAGGTACTAAGACAACTGTTCTCTCTTTATGATACTAACAGGCTTATGACTATGATTCTATTTTTAAATCCCCTTTTACTACCAGCAGGAGTTTGAAAGTGTTTTCAATGTTCTATAAATGTCTGAATCTAGAGGAAAAAAAATATGCATACTGGAATGATTTCTCCTTTAGACTTCCAAAATTTTGAGATTTTATAAATAAAACTAGTCAGTTTTATCTAAAGATACATGAAATCCATGTGAAGGGGGAGAGGAAATCCAAAGTTCAGCCGCCCAGCAGTTTAGGAGTGTGCCCCTCCTCGCCTTAAATGAGCCTTCACATAAAGCTGGAAGTCACCGAGGGAAGATTTGGTCACCAACCACAGGCAGCGCTCTTAACTATGCCGGGAGATCCCCACTAGAGTGAATCTTAAGGCAGAAGGCTAGAGCTAATTGCTTATCTCAGCACCCTAAGTTACGTCACAGCAGCCACTACTGCTCGCACAGATGGGGCTACCAAATGTATAGTTGGCCTTGGTAGAGTCAGACCCTCAACGCAATCTAATTAATAAATTAGCCAGGGAGCTGAAAAGGTCAAACGTTAATGGTATATTTTGTCTTTGCTCTCCCATGGGTATAAGCTGTGGTTTTTTTTACTGGAAATGGAAAAGAGGCTAACCTGATCAGGAATCCTAGTAAAAGCCTGATCTTGTTTTTCTCCTCTCCTCCCAAACATTGTTTTTTTCTGGTAGTCTGATTTGTTATGAATTTCTCTCTCCCCTCACCCCTCTAGAAGTATTTTAGCTGAAGAAGCTGGCAGATAGAGAGTGACAGACAGACAGGCAGCAGTGTGAGGCCACAGGAGAGTCATTCTTCCAGAGCTGTTAGCCCATCCGTCCATCACTGAAGAAGGGCTTTGATTGCCTGGTTGTCAGTGGCTTCAAAGGCAGTCAGTCCATCTGGACCTTTCACAGTCTTATCAGCACCCTGGAAAAGAGGAAAGAGCCTTTATCATTAAACGATGCCCACAGCCAGGAGAAGAGAGTGAAAGCCAGGGCGCTTGGCAGAGGCAAAACTCCTTTACTACCGGAGTCCATTCTAGTGAAGGAAAAGCCCCGAACAGCTGGCAAGGTTAGAGACTAAGCTGTAAAAACACCAGATTATTTTTCAGGCACTAGAAATGTAAACTAGAAACACAACTTGCCAATAACATAGGCAATGACTGACTTTTATTTATACTATCATATATTTACTCAATTAAGCTTTAAAAAAGAAGATCCCTATGTAGTATAAAACAGGGAGGGTTGGGAAGGAAATCACTTTTGCTAAAGAAGAAAGTATTACTGCGACAAAATTATCTTTTTTTCTTCTTTGCAACACTTTTTGGAGAGTGCATAAGTAATACACACATTTGTAAAATCTAGAACTTACAAACCTTTTATTTTAGACAAATTCCTAAAGAACATGTACAATATTGGTCATTATACTTACAAAAACTTAGCAGTAAATGGCTGGGATGTGGGCTAGGAAAGGAGGATACCTGCTATCATCTAGGGAAATTCTCTCCAGCTTGCTGTCAATGCTTCATGCAGAGAGTGCTGTCATGGAACATTTTACTTTGCAACATGGCACTCTAGTTTCGAGAATGTGTACGCATACCTTTGTGTCTATTGTTTTTATCTGTCTTCCCTTATTAGAGTGAAAACTCAATGGGAGTAGAAATCTTGTTCGTATTATCCACTATTGTGTCCCCAGTATCTAAAAAAGTACCTAGTGCATGGTGGGTGAATTTGCTCCCAAACCAAGTCTGAACCTCTCTAACTTCCACAGGTAGCAACACTCCACCATGGAAAGGTTCTCTGCTAGCTCCAGCCCAACCTGTATTTATTCACCAAATAACCTCTTGTGTCCTGTCCTCCTCCCATTGCCAAGTCTCACTCATTCTTCTGTTCCTGAGGCCTATGGAATTGTCTAAACTTGGCATGCATGGTCCTGTAGAGACAAACTCTAGTCAAATTCACCAGTCTCTTTTCCCATTAATCTTTCAATACTCTAATCCTCTGGAATGTCACCATTCCTCAATGTACCAGGTGCCATGACTTTACACTTGTTGGAATATGGAATGCCTTGCCCCCTTTCTGCTGGCAAATCCATTCACTCATTCAACAAATATTTACTGAATGTTTGATGCATAGACACAAAACAAGATAGAGCCTGCCAGTTTGGCTGGTGTGAGAGACAGACAAGTCAACCAGTATGACACAGTGGGATGAGAACAATAGCGTTATGCACAGTGATGAGTGGTCTGTAAACCATAATGGGATGTGGTTAGGAGAGTGTAAGAAAGTCCTTCTGGATGAGGTAATGCTTGAGCTGAGCCTTGAGTAAGTACAAGTTGATTAGGTAAACCAGGAAGAAGATGACAGACATTCTAGCAAGTGTTAAATTATCACAAAGTCCTCCTCAATATGACTATAAAAGTCTGTTTTCTAATTGAATTTAACTGCATTATGGAACATATGGAACTTACAGTTAAGTGAGAGAGAAATCTGTGAGAACTTCAGTGTGGTGAGTACTCCAACACAGGTTAAGTGACAATAATTGGGACCATTGTATCGAAAACAAATTTTAAAATTTATTTTTTATTGAATTACAATGTTGTGTTAATTACTGCTGTACAGCAAAAGTGACTCAGCTATATACATATACAGTATATATTCTTTTCCATATTCTTTTCCATTACGGTTTATCACAGGATATTGAATACAGTTCCCTGTGCTGTACAGTAGGACCTTGTTGTTTACCCATTCTATACATAGTAGTTTACATCTGCTAATCCCACATTCCCACTCCTACCCTCTCCCACTGCCCCCCCCACCCCCCTGCCCTGGGGCAACCACCAGTCTATTCTCTCTGTCCCTGATTCTGTTTCATAGATAGGTTCATTTGTATCATATTTTAGATTCCACATATAAATCATATGGTATTTGTCCTTCTCTATCATACTAAGTTAAGTAAGTCAGAAAATCTCTAGGTCCATCCATGTTGCTGCAAATGGCATTATTTCATTCTTTTTTATGGCCGCGTAGTATTCCATTGTATATAGGTACCACATCTTCTTTATTCATTCATCTGTTGATGGACATTTAGGTTGTTGCCATGTCTTGGCTATTGTGAACAGTGCTGCTATGAGCATAGGGGTGGCATGTATCTTTTTGAATTATAGTTTTGTCTGGATATATGCCCAGGAGTGGGACTGCTGGATCATATGGTAATTCTATTTTTAGCAAAACAAATTATTTCTTATTCAATATTGATAACTGTTTTTATGACTAACATTGTAAACTGTAATTCTGCATTAACAAAAACTTAAATATCATAGTGACTATCTGTTGCTTTTTAGCTGCCAGACTTCCCTTCTTTTGATAACAGCACCCTAATTTCATTCTGGGGAATCATTTGTCCCCATTGTGTGGACTCCTAGAACTGTAACTTAAGGTGCCATGTACTTTCCTTGCCAGGCATCAAAGCAGGACGCTCACTTCTGGATTTTGAATCTTGATTAGAGAGAACAAAAGAAAGACAACAAGAAGTCAGAGCTCATTTATTTCTGTGTTATCACCCAGAAGAGACAGTTGAGAAGTTCCTGCTATCTAGAGTCTTACAGCTACCATAGCTCTGGCCTCTTCTGAGCCTGGTCCTCCAGCTTTCCTATTGATTCTCTGACTAGTCCAACATCTTCAAAAATTCCTTTTTTACTTGTTAGAGTCAACTTCTGCTATATGCAACCCCCAAAATCTGATAAAAGTATTAAAAATTTTATATAAATCATCTTTTTTTCTAATTGTAATACAAACTAATCACAGAACTCAGAATATACACCAAAAAACTCCCGGTAAAAAGAATTCCATTGATAATAGCATCAAAAAGAATAAAATGTTAGGAATAAAGTTAATGAACTCAAACCAGTTCTTCTAAAAAAGATAAACCAATTTTGTCAACGTGGAAAAGGATATTAAAAGAAAATGATTTTTTGATACTTGATGCAGTTATTGGAGAACTTAAGTATATCTGGCCTCACCCCTTTCCCGAGGAAACCATTTTCAGTAGTTCTTAGTTCTAGTGATTATCTCCGTGGCTCTAAGTACTATACTCGTGCCACTATTTGAGTTATTAACTTCAGAGACTACCTTCTGACTCCCTGCTGCATGGATGCTGCTCTAGCAGGGAGCACATCCCTTCCCCACATCCTCCCAATGTCTTATACTTCAAATAGCAGTTTCTGTTTCTTTGTAAATATGTTTGTATTTAAAACCTGTTTCTTGTTCCATCAAATTCCTCTACTTTATAAGATACTTTCTCCACCTTCCCATTACTCCCTCTACCTCTTAAATTGCCAGCTTTTCTATTTTGTCAAGATTAACTTTTATATTCGGTTCTGTAAAAACTGTTGTTTATTGATTGATTTTTTCCTCCTATAGTCACCATACTGTATATTATATCCCCAGGACTTACTTATCTTATAAATGGAAGTTTCTACCTTTTGACCACCTTTACCCATTCCTCGCCCCCCCATCTGTTTTCTGTTACCTGTGAATTTTGAGACTCTTCATATAAGTGAGATAATACAGTATTTGTCTTTCTCTGATTTATCTCACTTAGCATAATGCCCTCAAGGTCATCCATGTTGTTGCAAATGGCAGGACTTTCTTCTTTTTTTAATAGCTAAGTAATAATCCACTGCATTATGTGTGCATATGTGTGTGTGTATATACACACCCACACACCCACCCCATTTTATTTATCCATGCATCTGTTGATAGACACTTAGGTTATTTTCCTGTCTTGGCTACAGTAAATAATGCTGCAGTGAACACAAGGTGTAGATAACTTTTTGAGTTAGGATTTTTGTTTCCTTCAGATAAACCCCCAGAAGTAAAATTGCTGGATCACATGGCAGTCCTATTTTTAATTTCTTAAGGAACCTCCATACTGTCTTCCACGGAGACTGCACCAATTTATATCCCCTCCAATAGTGCACGAGGGTTCCCTTTATTCCACATCCTTGCCAACACTTATTATTTCTTCTATCTTTGATAGCAGCCATTCTCATAGGTAAGAGGTGACAATTCATTGTGGTTTTGATTTGTATTTGCCTGATGATTAGTGACGTTGAGGAACCTTTTTATGTATCTGTTGGCCATCTGTATATCTTCTTTGTATAAATGTCTATTCAGATCCTCTGCCCATTTTAAAATCAGATTTTTTTTTTCTACTGAGTTTTTTTTTTCTATTGAGTTATATGAATTCATTATATATTTTGGGTATTATCCCCTTATCAGATACATGGTTTGCAAATATTTTTCTCCCATTCTATAGGCGGCCTTTTCATTTTGTTGATGGTTTCCTTTGCCTTTAGTGTCAAATTCAAAAACTCATCACGAAGACGAATGTCGAAGAGCTTACTATCTATGTTTTTCTCTAGGAGTTCCATGGTTTCAGGTCTTATTTTAAAGTCTTTAATTCATTTTGAGTCGATTTTTGTGTATGGTGTAAGATAGTGGTCCAGTTTCATTCTTTTGCATGTGCCTGTCCACTTTTCTCAACAGTATTTCCCTATTATATATTCTTGGCTGCTTTGTGGTAAATTAATTGTGTGTGTGTGTGTGTGTGTGTGTGTGTGTGTGTGTATGGGTTTATTTCTGGATTCTCTATTCCATTGATCTATGTACCTGTTTTCACGTCAATACTATACTGTTTTGATTCCTACATATTTGTAATATCATTTGGAATCAGGAAATGTGATGCTGCTAGCTTTGTCTCTTTTCTCAGGATTCCTTTGGCTATTCAGGATCTGCTGTGGTTCCATAAAAATTTTAGCATTGTTTAATCTAGTTCTGTGAAAAATGCCATTGGAATTTTGATGGAAACTACATTAAAGCTTGCTTTGGGCAGTCTGGACATTTTAACAATATTGATGCTGCCAATACATGAGCACAGAACATCTTCTCATTTATTAGTGTCTTTAATATATTTCATCAATGTTGTACAGTTGTCAGCATAAGAGTCTTTTGCCTCCTTGGTTAAATTTCTTTCTAGGTATTTTATTCTTTTTGACGCAATTTTATGGAGAATTAAAAAAAATTCTCTTCTAATTTGTTATTAGTGTATAGAAACACAACTGATTTTTGTATATTGATTTTGTATCCTGCAAGTTTACTGAATTAGTTGAACAGTTCTAACAGTTTTTTTTTTTTTTTTTTTTTTTTTTGCTGTATGCGGGCCTCTCTGTTGTGGCCTCTCCCGTTGCGGAGCACAGGCTCCGGACGCGCAGGATCAGCAGCCATGGCTCACGGGCCCAGCCGCTCTGCGGCATGTGGGATCTTCCCAGACCTGGGCACGAACCCGTGTCCCCTGCATTCGCAGGCGGACTCTCAACCACTGTGCTACCAGGGAAGCCCCTAACAATTTTTTAGTGGAGTCTTGAGGGTTTTCTATATGGAGTATCCTGTCACCTGCAAACAGAGAACATTTTACTTCTTCCCTTCTAACTTGGATGCTTTTTATTTCTTTTCTTGCCTAACTGCTCTGGCTAGGGACTTCCAGTACTATGTTAAATAAGTGGTGAGAGTGGGCAACCTCATCTTGTTCATTATGTTAGGGGAAAAACTTTCAGTTTTTCACTGTTGATTATGATGTATAGCTTGTGGCCATAATATGGCCTTCATTATGCCGAGGCATGTTCCCTCTACAGCCACTTTGTTGAGTGTTTTTATTATGAATGAACGTTAAATTATGTCAAATGCTTTTTCTGCATCTACTGAGATGATCATATGATTTTTATCCTTCATTTTGTTATTGTGGTGTTCACACTGATTGATCTGCAGATGCTGAATCATCCTTGTGTCCCCAGAATAAATCCCAGTTGACCATGGAGTATGATCCTTTTAATGTATTGCTGAATTTGATTTGCTAACATATTGTTGAGGACTTTTGCATCTATGTTCATCAGGGATATTGGTCTGCAATTTTCTTGTGGCATCCTTGTCTGGTTTTGGTATAGGGGTAATGCTGGCCTTGTAAAATGAGTTTGGAAGCGGTCCCATCTGTATTGATGTTTTTGGGAAGACTTTGAGAAGGATTGGTATTAATTCTTCATTAAATGTTTGGTAGAACTCACCAGTAAAGCGATCTGGTCCTGGATATTGATAGACTTTTACAGTTAAAATATATAAACAGTGCTTAAATTACTTCTGGGTAAACACTGCTCACTGTGGCACCTAGCAGACAAACTATGATCAGTTTTATTTCTATTGTTCCAATATCAAAAACCCTGTGCAACTCTCCCAAGTGACAGAATCGGGAGATCCACACCCAAGTTTTCCCCACTCCTGTTCGTTCATTTACAAATAACAACTTTTGACCCAATTTGTTATGGTTTGGCTAAACTGCTATAACAAAGAGAGGCTAAAACACAATGTATTAAACTAAGTTAATTTATTTCTCTCTCATAAAACAGTCTACTGCTAAGTGTGCTCACCTCCACATGTGCTTCCAGCCTGCTGGGTATGGGGGTGAAAGTCCCCAGTAAGTGGCTTCACATTTTAGGTGATGATCTAGAAGTGGCACACATCATTTGTGCACATCCCATCAGCCCAAACTTAGACACAAAGTCATATAACTGAGATACAAGGACTAGCTAGGCTGCAATGTATGCACCCAGTTAAAACCTGGGGTTCCCCTTCTAAAAGAAAGAGTAAAAAATGGACACAGAAGGCAATTTATAGTCTAATCTATGCTGTCCTGAAAATGCTTTAGAATATTACCTCCAAGTTCTGTCTGTCTAGCCTGCCTCTCCTTCCTGCACCCACTACCTTCCACTCCACCCTCCTCCCCTTTACTTTCTCTCTGCTTTGTTTAAATGCTGGATTCTCCATGGTTCTGGTCTTTGGCACTCTTCGCTTTTTGCCTGATCTCATCCATGTTACAATTTAAGTTCCAACCTTTATACTCATTTTGAATATCTACCCTGATCTTTAAACCCATATATATATAAACACATATACATGCCACTGAGACTTATCTACTTTAAGTCCCAGAAATACCGCAAACTCTACGATTCCTAAAGTGAATCCATGATCTTTTCCTACAAACTTGTTTCTTTTTCTGCAGTATTCACTATCATGGTAAGAACCACCTTCCAGGAACTGTGGAGACACTATGCAGTTCTTCTTGTTTACTTCACATGTTATCAGTCACCAAATCTTTAGACCATAATGTTCCTAACATTTTCCACCTGTCCTTGCTACCACTACTTTCTTAGTTCAAGATTTTCATATGAAAATTCTAATGCAAGCTAGCCTCATCCACTGGAGGGCAGAGAGCAGAAGCAAGAAGAACTACAATTCTGCAGCCTGTAGAATGAAAACCACATTAACAGGAAGACAGACAAAATGAAAAGGCAGAAGACTATGTACCAGATGAAGGAACAAGGTAAAACCCCAGAAAAGCAACTAAAAGAAGTGGAGATAGATAGGCAACCTTCCAGAAAAAGAATTCAGAATAATGATAGTGAATATGATCCAGGACCTCGGAAAAAGAACGGAGGCAAAGACTGAGAAGATGCAAGAAATGTTTAACAAAGACCTAGAAGAATTAAAGAACAAACAAACAGCGATGAGCAATACAATAACTGAAATGAAAAATACACTATAGAAGGAAACAATGGCAGAATAACTGAGGCAGAAGAACGGATAAGTGACCTAGAAGACGGAATGGTGGAATTCACTGCCATGGAACAGAATAAAGAAAAAAGAGTGAAAAGAAATGAAGACAGCCTAAGAGACCTCTGGGACAACATTAAATGCACAAACACTCACATTATAGGGGTCCCAGAAGGAGAAGAAAGAGAGAAAGGACCAGAGAAAATAGCTGAAGAGATTATAGTTGAAAACTTCCCTAACATAGGAAAGGAAATAGCCACCCAAGTCCAGAAAGCACAGAGTCCCAGTCAGGACCCAAGGAGAAACACACTGAGACACAGAGTAATCAAACTGACGAAAATTAAAGACAAAGAAAAATTATTAAAAGCAACAAAGGGAAAACGACAAATAACATACAAGGGAACTCCCATAAGGTTAACAGCTGATTTCTCAGCAGAAACTCTACAAGCCAGAAGGGAGTGGCATGATATACTTAAAGTGATGAAAGGGAAGAACCTACAACCAAGATTACTCTACCCTGCCAGGATCTCATTCAGATCCGATGGAGAAATCAAAAGCTTTACAGACAAGCAAAAGCTAAGAGAATTCAGCAACACCAAACCAGCTCTACAACAAAGGCTAAAGGAACTTCTCTAAGTGGGAAACACAAGAGAAGGACCTACAAAAACAAACCCAAAACAATTAAGAAAATGGTAATAGCAACATACATATCAATAATTATTTTAAATGTGAATGGATTAAATGCTCCAACCAAAGGCACAGGCTTGCTGAATGGATACAAAAACAAGACCCATATACATGCTGTCTACAAGAGACCCACTTCAGACCTAGGTACACATACAGACTGAAAGTGAGGGGATGGAAAAAGATATTCCATGCAAATGGAAAGTGAAAGAAAGCTGGAGTAGCAATACTCATATCGGATAAAATAGACTTTAAAATAATGTTACAAGAGACAAGGAAGGACACTACATAATGATCAAGGGATCAATCCAAGAAGAAGATATAACAATTATAAATATGTATGCACCTCATAGGAGCACCTCAATACATACGGCAAATGCTAACAGCTATAAAAGAGTAAATCGACAGTAACACAATAACACAATAATAGTGGGGGACTTTAACACCTCACTTACAACAATGGACAGATCATCCAAACAGAAAGTTAATAAGGAAACACAAGCTTTAAATAACACAATAGACCAGATTTAATTGATATTTATAGGACATTCCATTAGAAAACAGCAGATTACACTTTCTTCTCAAGTGCACATGGAACATTCTCTAGGCTAGATCACATCTTGGGTCACAAATCAAGCCTCGGAAAATTTAAAAAATGGCAATCGTATCAAGCATCTTTTCTGACCACAATGCTATGAGACTGGAAAGCAATTACAGGAAAAAAAAAACTGTAAAAAACCACGAATACATGGAGGCTAAACGGTGCACTACTAAATAACCAAGAGATCACTGAAGAAATCAAAGAAGAAATAAAAAAATACATAGAAACAAATGACAACAAAAACACAATGACCCAAACCCTCTGGGACACAGCAAAAGCAGTTCTAAGAAGGAAGTTTATAGCAATACAATCTCACCTCAAGAAGCAAGAAAAATCTCAAACAATCTAACACGACACCTAAAGCAACTAGAGAAAGAAGAACAAAGAAAACCCAGTCAGTACAAGGAAAGAAATCATAAAGATCAGAGCAGAAATAAATGAAATAGAAATGAAGAAAACAATAGCAAAAATCAATAAAACTACTAAAAGCTGTTTCTTTGAAAGCTGGTTCTTTCTTGCCTCTGCAACCTTCTCACATTGCTGCTTCTGCTTGGAAAGGTACTCCAGTTCTCTATTAGATTCTTGGACACTAAGTTGCTAAGATTCAACTCAAGTGTCAACTGCTTTTTGAAGTTACATTTGTGGTACCTAAAGTTGTAATGACATCCTTATTTATAACACACTATGCCCTTGACTCCCAGGACCACACGTGACCTCTTCTTCCTTTAGGTGTCTGCTGTTACATAAACTCCTGTCACAGCAATCACAACACTTTGTGCACTTGTTTTACATTTTGTTTATCAGTCTCTGAAATCACAAGGCCTTGCAGTGTCAATAACAGGCTATCAAATGATATTAGAAAAATTAAATGTTTTTTAAAATTAATTGATATAGACAGGGACTGTACACATACAATAAAGGACTAGATCAGGACTAGGCTCACCTGCTTATAGTTACAGCGTGATTCTGATTGTGATAGTTTCCTGGAGGAGGAAAAGGTTGCTACAGCCAAGTTAAGTGGCCCAAGTAGAGAGACAGGCCATTTGTCATTCTAGGGAGTAAAAAAGCTTTAAAACCTCACCAGTAATTTCTTCATTTTCAAAAGTTACCGTTTTAGACAATCAAGTATTATTTGATAGTTAAGTTGTAGAATATGGGGAATGTTTAAAAAAATTCATCATACTATCTCTGCCCTTGAATAGAATAGTTTACAATGTAGCTAGAAAGATAAGATATACTGGCATGAAACAAGAGTGCATCTTTATCTACTTCTTACTTCAGATAGCTCAATTCTGCTTTATACCACCAGGTTTTTTTGTGTTTTTTAAAAAATTACCACCAGTTCTTAATCTGGACAAATAGGCCAGAAAACTGGATTAGTAACATTTAAAGAATGAAACTCTTAAACTTGTACTCAGGTTATCTGACATTATCTTGACAGAAGGCTTTCGTGGCAAAGATGACAATTATAATTATACTAATCAATTGTTAAAACACTACGCAGCTTTGTTTCAATGCAAAATTTATCAAATCAATTAAAAAATTAGCATTTAGATACACACATGACATCTTGGCGGACATTTCTGTATTATGTTGCTAGATACTGTTTCACAACCTTGCAATATAACCACTATCTCAGAAATAAAAATTCAGCAACCATGGTTTGGTATATTCAACTCACTTTTGGAAAGAAAGTGGGTTAGAATCAAGTACAAAAGGAATGCCTGAATAAATATATCTGATATTAAATGTCCCAACAAGGACTCTTAAAATGTAAAGGAACAAAGCAATTCTTTGTGCTCTCCCTTTAACCACTTGATTAACTCTTATTCAATTGTTTCCGTGAAGCCCTTCTGGAGTTTCCAGGACAGCTGGCTCCCTCTCTTCCTGTATGCCCCCTGGCACGTTGCTGATCATACTTCAAGGTGTATACTGGGTTGGTCAAAAAGTTTGTTCGGTTTTAAGTAAAAATAAAAGACACATTTTTCATTTTCACCAAGAACTTTATTGAATGGATTCATTAACCAAATGAACTTTTTGGCCAACCCAGTACTACAGCTTGGCTCATCCAAAGTCTAGCGCAAACCCCTTTTTTCTGTGCTTTCCTCTCCTATAGAGGCTGAAAAGGCACTGAATCCCCAGACTCCCTTAAAGCTACAGGTGGCCATCTGGCACAAAGCTGGCATCTCGTGGATAGCTTTCCTTTTCCAATAAAGCCTCAGGGAGGAGAGTGTCCTTAACTGTTTCCCTTCTCCCTGCCCCAAACAGACACAATGCCTGGAGGTTCAGCAGTCATCTTGCAACCGTAAGGAGTGGGGAAGACAGGGGAGAAGAGAGTGTGGGGTACTGAGGACAAGTGGAGCCAGCTACTCAGCCCTGGACTGCTTACCTTCAGGCATTTCATTAAGAGCCACTTGTTTTTTTTCTAAGTTGAGATATAATTGACATAGACCATTATACTAGTTTTAGTTGTACAACATGACGATATGATATATGTATATATTGCAAAATTTACCACAATAAGGTTAGTTAACATCCATCACTGTAGAGTTACGATTTTTTTTCCTTCTGATGAGAGCTTTTAAGCCTTACTGTCTTCACAGCTTTCAGGTATATAATACAGTACTAAGGATAGCTACCGTGCCGTTGTTGCATCCCCAGGACTGACTTACCTGATAATTCTAGGCCTCTAACCTTTTGACCCCACACACCCTCCACCCAGCCGCCTGCCTCTGGCAACCATCAATCTAATCTGTTCTCTGTATCTGAGTTTGTTTCGTTTTTGTTGTAGATTCCATATATAAGTGAGATCATACAGTATTTTTCTCTGACGTATTTCATTTAGCGTAATGCCTTCAAGGTCCATCCATGTTGTCACCTAGAGATTATCATACTAAGTGAAGTCAAAGACAAATTTATGGTTTCACTTTTATGTGGAATCTAAAAAACAGTACAAATGAACTTATTTACAAAGCAGAAACAGACTCACAGACTTAGAAAACAAACTTATGGTTACCAAAGGGGAAGGGTGAGGAGGGATAAATTGGGAGTATGGGATTAACAGATGCACCTACCATATATAAAATAGATAAATAACAAGGATGTATGTATAGAACAGGGAACTATATTCAATATCTTGTAAGGGAAAAGAATTTCTAAAAGTATATAGATACACACACACATATATATGTATAACCAGATCACTTTGCTGTACACCTGAAACTAACACAATATTGTAAATCAACTATACTTCAATTTAAAAAAATTGTGAATCACTATATTGTATACCTGTAACTTATATAATATTGTACATCAACTACACTTCAAGATAAGAAAAGCAGGTGGTGTGGTTCAAGGACATACTGAACCTGGCCACCCAATTTTACCACAAATTAGCTGTGTAACTTTAGGCAAGTACCTTAACCTTTCTGTGCTTTCTGCAAATAAAATGGTAAACCTAACATGATTTCGGCAGTAACTCCTAGATCAAAAATTCTCTTAATCTCTCTTAAAAATAAGAACTAATTATACAATGCAATATTATTCAGCCACAAAAAAGAAGAGCCACTTTCTTGTTTAAATCTCTGTAGTAGGAGTTTTTGTTACAGTTGAACCCTACTTCCCTTACAGCACTTGCCATAGTCCTTTATTATCTGTTAACTGTGCTTCATTGGATATGAAACCATAGGACCAGGTGTTAAATCTTGCTTTTCTAACTTCAATGCCATGCTCCTCATCTGCACCCCCTCTGCCTCTCTAAACAACATGCTAACCATGCAACAGGGAATGACATGTATTCTACATTTCTCTTCATTTTATTTCTCCTTTGGAGACAGTGACTACAGTTCATTTTCAGTTGCATATATAATGGTCTTAGATTTGTTATGTTACCCCTTGTGAAAATATGATTTTTAACATCTCCACTGTAGTCATATCTAGCAAAAACAGAAAGATCATTTCAAGGTTTCAGAGAGAAATTCATCATGGAAATATAAGGGATGGGAGAAAGTATAAATGAGCCTTCAAATTACTTCTCTCCAAAGACATTCAGATAGTAAGCCAATATATTACCTATGATGTGGTACACTGTAAGTTTTGGATGAAAAGTTTGTTTATATTTGAAACAGTCATTTTCATAAAACTTGCTTTTCAGGGAACCCTCATTCTTGCAGCAAGTCTTCCCTTTTCTGAGAAATACATCAAAGTCATCTGCATCAATCCTAACTGGTCTTAGTATTTACTGAGAATTTATGATGAGCTCAGTATTGCCGTCAATGACTTGCATACAGTGTCTCTTCTAACTACTTGGCTACACTGAGAGGCAGTGTAATGTAGTGGTTACAGACACAAGCTCTGGAGCCAAAGTGTTGGGGTTTGAATCCTAACTCTCCTCCTATCGAGCTGTGTGATCCTGGGAAAGCTTCCTAATGCCCTGGGCCTCAGTTTCCCCAATGGTAAAATGGGGGATAAAAATCGTACCTACTTCATCGGATTACTGTGATGATTAAGTGAATTAATATATGTAAAGCACTTAAATGACATTTCCTATGTATAAGTACTATTTTAACTATGAGCTAATTTACCTGCTCATCAACTCTATGTGATGAGTACTGGCCCCATGTTGCAGAAGAGGATGCTTAGACTGAGATGATAAGGAATTTATTCAAAGCCCCAAAGGTATTAGGAAGGAGAACTCAGAACCAAACTTGGGGGTGTGTGATGTCACAACACACAGTTTATGTCACTAACAGAAACTATCTAAAATAATGATGCACTCCAGTCTAAAAGAGCTAAATAGGTAAAAAAAACAATGAGCTGGGCTTCCCTGGTGGCGCAGTGGTTGAGAGTCCGCCTGCCGATGCAGGGGACGTGGGTTCGTGCCCCGGTCCGGGAGGATCCCGCATGCCAGCGGAGCGGCTGGGCCCGTGAGCCATGGCCGCTGAGCCTGTGTGTCCGGAGCCTGTGCTCCGCAACGGGAGGGGCCGCGGCAGTGAGAGGCCCGCGTACCGCAAAAAAAAAAAAAAAAACAATGAGCTTACAATGGGCATACTTGTGGATGAGATTTGTGAGATATATCAAAACAGCATAACAACTGGTTTCTTCAGTTATTTAGGGGGGTAAGTTTTCTAGCTGTATCAATTCTGCTAGTCCTTTTCTAACAGTTTCTTAAACTAAGGCAATTCAGAAAGGCATTGCTCAGTTCTTTGCAGGTCATCTGTCCTAAAATTTTTTTGAAACCAAACCTGCCCACATTATATGGAGAACTCTGGGGATTCCAAGTAATCATAAAATGTGTGCTTGAGAATGTGTGAAACTGTTTAGATTTTACTGGGAGTGGAACAGTGAGTAATTTGAGTAAAAAAATGTTTCTACCTACCAGCACACCTACTTATTTAGGCTGAAAGGGCTGACTTCTAAGTCCTTATATCGTACGCACTTGATCTCAATTCAAGCAGCAAAATCTGTACCGTAGATCCTTCTTGAGGATTTGACAATGCTGGTTTTGAGAGGGGTATTCAAATTTTATTATTAACTGGCCGCTTGATTTTTTAAAATACAGCACGGAAAATACATGGGGCAAAATCATCAGTGTTATCAGATAAGGTGGTTTTCTGTATTAACAGCCTGATTTTTAGTACTTTTTCTTCTCTACAGCAATTGTACGTAAGACGTTAATCATTTTGACTTTCTTTTTATAAAAGGAAGGTTGTTGAGTAAACCTTTGTTTCTCACTCATTTGTCCCACACAGTGAATGTACAGAGTGGTCTGAAACAGCTGTGCCTCACTAACATCAGAGTTGCACAAGCATCAGTGGTTACATATTTCCGTTGTAAGGTTACAGCAGATATCCTAAGGAGGTAAATTCTTTTTTTTTTTAACATCTTTATTGGGGTATAATTGCTTTACAATGGTGTGTTAGTTTCTGCTTTATAACAAAGTGAATCAGTCATACATAAACATATGTTCCCATATGTCTTCCCTCTTGCGTCTCCCTCCCTCCCACCCTCCCTATCCCACCCCTCCAGGCTGTCACAAAGCACTGAGCTAAGGAGGTAAATTCTTTGACACAGTATAAAGCAGAGAGATGATGGAAAACAAAAAAGCAAAGTTTCTTTTGGACTTTTCTCTCTCAGATATAGCTTCGTATTATCACTAACAACAAATGGGTTTATAATAACAAGTATACTGTCAGTTTGTTTCTGTAATCTAAGAATAAAACAGTAATTATAATGTTTTAAAAACTTTCATTAAATTTTCAGTTCATGAGATCTGTGATTCTCTCATGCTGGGGTAATTTTTCTATTTATTTGTTTAAAAGAATTCTTGTTTTAATAGGAGGTTGACTGGTCATTTTTAATAGCAATATATAGTATATAAAGGACAGAGTATAAACCACACTAGAGTAAATGACTGAAAGCTTACCTGTCTGAATTCTAAATGATAGCGAACTTAAAGGTTAACTTGTATTATCTTTTAAAGATGTTAAGTATTTCCCCTTTCCCCACAATATCCTTTAGTGGATTATTTAGAAACAGTTTTCCTTAGAAAATAAGGATACTTCTTAAAATCCTTTATTATCAAAGGGATTACATAGATTATAAAGAATTTTAATAAGTATAAATATTATAGAAATTTGGTATATATTAAATACTATATACTATACTGTTAAAGGAAATGTCTAACATAGTGTATTAATGCTACAGGTAAACTATTATTTCTCTTAGAGAACTGTTTCTTTAACTACACAGAAACTAGATGATTTCAAATTATATGTAACTGAAAAATAAATGAATTTTGGACTTATGAACATCCATTGATTATAACATTATAGTTCAAGAGTACCACTTCAAGATTAACTCTCTTCTAAATAATGTGTTCATGCAACGCTGCTATTATTCAGGTATCTGAGATTCTAATCAGGAAGATCAGTTCAGTAATATTTTTATACATCTTTTAAATATCTCTTTTATTCCAAAAATTTCCTGTTAAGATTTTTTTAGGGCAAAGAAGGAGGAACCTTATTCAACCGTGAGATAATTATGATTCAAAATGACAGGTGCTTACACCGTCTGTTTTTGCTTTCATAACATCAGGCTGAAGTCTGTTAGGCTTGGCCTTTTTAATGACTGCTGTGCAGCTGCCACTTCTTCTGTTTCATACTCTCACTTGGGCTTCTTACTCCCTGGGACCACTCAATTACCCAGGATGCTTCTCGAGCCTGCATTTTTTACCTGCTTCATCAGTTTCCTTTCACCAGTTTTACTAATGTTTCTCATGTACTCTGGATTTGGTGAGAATACCAGGAGTTTTGTTCATTTCCCTTGCTTCTTGTTAAGTTACTATTTAACAGTTCTATAGTTTTAGCTTAATTAATTAATCTATTTATTGGCTGCATTGGGTCTTCATTGCTAGGCGTGGGCTTTTCTCTAGTTGCGGCGAGTGGGTGCTACTCTTTGTTGCAGTGCAAGGGCTTCTCATTGTGGTGGTTTCTCTTGTTGCAGAGCATGGGCTTCAGTAGTTGTGGCTCGCAGGCTTAGTTGCTCTGTGGCATGTGGGATCCTCCCAGACCAGGGCTCGAACCCGTGTCCCTTGCATTGGCAGGCGGATTCTTAACCACTGCACCACCAGGGGAGCCTTGTTTTAGCTTATTTTAAATGTTCATGTTTGTTTTGTATTTCAATATTTGTTTAGATTTATTCACATACTGACTTCTTGCATACCTCCTTCAGTCTTCACCTCTGGGTCTCATTTGTTTCTTCCTGAAAGCACATCCAACTCTTCACTCATCTGTTCCTCAAGGGTACTGACCACTTCTGGGCTTCAAGCTGCCTTGGATCAACTCCTACCTTTCACAACAGTCCTCTCATGCTCGTGTTTGGGAATGTTTTCTTCTTCAACTTCATCCTACCTGCCTTCTGTCTCCCAAGGCTTCATTATAATTTCTTGTCTAATGAACCCTGCTGTCTTATGGTCTAAAACAGATGTTGATTCATTCATTTTAAAAACATCTTTTCTGTCATCAGAGGGCAAAAAGGAGATACCATGGCATGTGCTCAGACCTCAGGCTTCAAGTGGAAGTCCCACAAGTGTTGATCGCTACATTTTTTTCATTCATGAATGTATCAATTAAAAATCAGGCCAAATATCTTTTACCTGCGGAAATACACATAATCATTTCTCATAGCTATCCCTGACAGTAAGTCTGAAAGCCACTCTCAAGTAGTAGAAAGAACATGGGTTTTTGAGTCATATAACTTGGAGCAAATCTTGATTTCATTATATTCTATTAGACTTCAGGTAGTTATTTAACCTCCTCAGGACAGATGGTCACCTCATCCATAAAATGGAGATGATTATACTTATGTATTTGGAGATTATATAAACAAAGATTATATTAGATTTCCCACAGATGTTACTTTCCTCTTTTGCTATATGGACAATAAAGAATTAAATGTTTTAAATTTTTACTTGTGTCATAAACTTCATCTTCCATCGCATTGAAGTTTTTTTAAAAAGTCCAGTAAGTAATACAGCATATAGCATAGAGTTTGATTTTATACATTCTACCATTCTTTTGTTTTCTGTAATTTATGTGTTTCTCTATTAGTTGTGATCATATTGAGTTTTAAAATTTATTGTTTTGGCTTTTTTCCTATGCTAACGATATACCAGTGGAATAATGTAGTCAACCCTTGAACAGCGTGGTGGGGGGAGGTTAAGGGCGCTGACCCTCTCTGTAGTTGAAAATCCACTTGTAACTTACAGTCGGCCTTTCATATCTGCAGTTCCTCCACATTTGTGGATTCAACCAACCATGCATCGTGCAGTATATGCAGCATTTACTACTGAATAAAATCTGTGTATAAGTGGACTGGTTCAATACAAACCTTTGCTGTTCACGGATCAGTTGTACATTAGAGATGTCAATGAATGTGGAAAACTTCTAAACTACATACTTTTAAAATGAATTAATAGTAATTGATAAAGATTCTACTTTTGATAAAAGACAGAATAAACCAGATTTCATAATACAAACATTGACTGCACTTTAAAAAAGTGCACTGGAATAGCCTTATTTTAGCAATTAAGGATTTTTTAAAGAGCACAGTTTCCCCCCTCAAAAATTTGGTTAACAGAACTATAGGGTACACATTAAAGGAGCTTATGCAAAAATAAAATTGAAGTAATTAATTTTGAAAAAAGAACTAAATTTTATGTTGCTTTCAAAAAGGTAAAAAAAAAAACCTTTCATCTAAAATCAGTAACAGCTCTACATGGTTACAAATGGTCTGCCAATCAATACAGCCATCTCTGAATGTCACTTGTTTAGCTACAAAAATTAAGGATCAGACACAAATGAAAGAATATTATGGGCACAAGTAAAATTAAAAAACTACTTAAAAGTCAGGAAACTCAACTTATAACCAGTAATTCAGCAACACAGCACATATTTATAAAGACCCTTCTGGGATAACATATCAGGAGCCTAACGTACATTCAAATCAAGCCAGCTTTTCATGAACTTATTTAATGTAGAAGATTCTTTCTTAACAGTGGAATCTTATAGCCACAAGGTCTCGGTCACCTAGAGCATCATGTTTTGGGAATAAGAAATATGGAACAATGGTTTTGGCTCTATCATAAGAATAATTACATCTTGTTCTGTTTGTCCTAGGAGGAAAGAGAAGCTTATCAGAAAGAAATACAGCTCTGACCTACAGTTTGAGATCTGGCTAGGAGGGAGGAGCTTGCTTAGGGGCATTTCATTTAGTAAATGACCAGAGCCCTAAGCTAAAAAGGATCCCATGGAGTTTTTTATTTTCAGAGAAGAAAACCCTTGGCTAGATAGAAAAGGTCAGGGAAAGAGGGAGAAAGAAGGGGAAGGAAGGAACCATTCATTTCTTGTTTGTTTTAATTCTGACTTATGAATTTATTAATTTGTAATTGATATAGCTGACATATAATACTATTAGTTTAAGGTATACAACATAATGATTTGATATGTTTATATACTGTGAAATGATTACCACAATAAGTTTAATTAATATCACTTCACATAGTTTAAAAATTGTTTTCCTTTGATGAGAACTTTAAAGATCTACCCTATTAGCAACTTTCAAATATATCAGTAATACAGTATTAACTGTTTCTTTTGCTCTACACTTAGCAGATAGATTGAGGCCAAGGGAATTAAGTCAACACTGAGGAAGAGCTGAGAAATATCCAAAAGAGAAGTCAGATGCTGGTCACGTGACTTATGCCCATGGACAAGCTGTGCCTCGACTGTAGACCTATGTGAGTCAACACGATCTCTTTAATGCTTAAGCCTGTGTGAGCCGGGTTTAGTTACTTGCAATACAGGGTCCTAACCAACAAAATACTGAAATTATAAAAATCTTTCATGAAATGTAAATTTATATCTGTAGGCTTCGACAACGAGTTTTTAACATAATATGCAAAAATATTCCCCCAGGGATGAAATTATCCAGTAGTTTTCAAAGGTACTTTTTAATCTTTTCATGGGTGTTGTGGAGGAATAGACAGTAAGGAGAAAGACAGTGGCTGGAAATCTTTGTGAGTACATCCTACCACAGATTCTGGATCCATTACAGTGGCAAAGAATAATATCCCCCTTTATTTTGGCTTTTCATATCAGTACGGTGTATAATATAGAAAAACTCCTGTTGCCATATGCCAAAACCTCCCAACCCCTCCCCCGGTGGTTTTTCAAAAACCACCACCACCACACATTTAAAGGAATCCGGTAGTTGTGTTTAACATGAAGGTATGGGTAAACCCCCTAGTTTTAGAGGACCTGAATTAACTGCTTTCAGACAGTATCTTTGAAAAGTTGTCAATGAAGTGTTGAGACAAATGTGCTACTTTCTCAACGTTCTCCAAATCTTACTGAAGTTCAATCTATGAAGCAAAAAATCTTCTTTAGTCTTAGAGGTAATAAAAGCTACTATTTATTGAGTACTTATTATGTGTCAGATACTGTGGCAAAATGCTTCATATACATTTACTCATTTAATTTCTAATTCTTCTTTTAGCAGGGCTTATTTTTAAAATTCCAAATGAAATGTTATGAACAGCACTTTCCAGATTATGGCCATGAAATGATAACCTTGGGATTGATACTGGTGCCTTATTTTATGAAGATTTCTTGTCTTCCAAGATTTGCAGGTCCCATCTTATACACCTAGAATGGCTGCAACTGACTGGTTAATTTCTGAGGCTGGACATTGAACTTCATCTAAGAGCTTGTTAACAGCAAAGGTAAAACACTGGAAAACTACAAATTTACCATGATCTCAATCACATCAAGAAACCAGATGACTTGGAGAGCCCTTACAGCAATCTGCCTCTAATAATCTTGCTCAGTACGTACTACAGAAAATGAAGTTTATACAAATTTCAAACCAGCGTTACTCAAAGTGTGGTATGTGAATATGGTACCAGTCTGCAAACTGTTACTAGCATGGGACAACATTTTCTATATTACTGATTATTAACTACAATGCCTAGTTTGGCTAACTTTTTTTAAATAGCAAGATATTCTTGATGAAGGAGACTGTGTTGACTTATTTTCTAGCCCAACCTCTTTACCCACCATGAACTGGTAACAAACAGCTTGTGGACCAGCTGTTTTGAGCAACATTGCTCTAGACCTCAATTTTGGATATTACCTCTAGTTTTTCTGTCCCTGATGCCACACAAAATTTAAGTAAATTAACAACCAAATACTTAGCTTAAACAGTTACATAGTAATGGAAAAAGCAATAAAAATCAGCAATTGACCTCACCTTTGACAGAAGCAATTTCACACAGGAAACATGACCTTCATAGACGGCAGACAGAAGAGGTGTAATATGATGTTTATCTGGAGCCTATGAAATAATAAAGATATAGATCACCTCATCCATTTTTCATTTATTCCTTCCTTCTAGATCTAATTAGGGAATGCTCATAAATATTTCAAAATCGGTGTTTACCCATTTTTAGCCTCTTAGGAGCTGCTAGAGGCCCAAGCCCACATGCAGTTTCTCCTTGGGAGTCAGCCTAGTGAAACAGATGGAGCAGGGCTTTGACCCCATCTCAAATCTGGGCTCTGCCACTTACTGCATGACTAATTACTTAACCTCTCTGAGCCTCAACTCCGCATTACTGTAGACGTGCCAATGTGGTGCAGGAAGGGAATCTCGAGAGGGGTGGAACATAGCCAATGAAGAGGTAAAAGATTGCCACAACTGGGCCACGTGACATGGTATCCCCTGAGATGTGAAAAGTTCATCTCACTTGCTGTCATGGTTACTTAAACATTTTTCTAAAACTCTGAAATGCAACAGCTACAAAAGGCAAGAGTCAAGAGATGACTGCTGTCTGACTCTTGTCCAAAAATCCAGTTTAGATTTCTCATGACTGCAGAGCCCTATGCTCCATTGGGTGATAGCTATTTGCCACCTACAGATAGTACTAACTCTCACATTGCTTTAGAACTTGAAAAGGAAACATCTACCCCCCAGTTTTATCAGTTAAAAAAAAAATCAACTTGTTCTGCTTATTTTAAAAAAAAATCACAACTATGTATTTCTAAGTTACAGAAATTTGGTATAATTTCAGACTATATTCTTACTTCATATGAGGTTTCCACCAGTAACTATTTTATAAATCTACAGAAAACAATTACCCAAAAGCATACAAGAATTTTTTCTAGAATGACAATGTTCTTTACATACATTAATATCTGCTCCTTTCAGCAGCAGAAATTCCAGGATTTCAAGCTGCCCACAATCTGCTGCATAATGAAGAGGCTTCCTTCCACCTTCTAGTGTCCGGTTGACGTCTTCTCCCTTATAAAAGAAGCCAAATGAAAACAATATTCATAAGGATGGTAGACTGAAGAAGGGAACTGAGGCACCTGCTATTTTTACTTTCTTAAAGCTGCAAGGGTTTCATGAAAGAATTACATTTCTTGCAAAGTGAAATAAGTAACCAAGAACTTTAAATTCTGTACAAATAGCACACAGCATGACAGCAATTCAAATCATGATTAGTCAAGCTGAAAACAATAAAAAAATGCTAAATGTAATGAAATCTATTATTGTGCTCTATTTCTAAGGAGTTCAATCAGCACGATGTCAGGATGTGGCCACCAAAGACTGATGAGTTCAAATACTTAGATTTTACACAGATCATATGACATGTATTTTAATACTTCAGAGAAAGCATCACTACTTTGATGGAGGCAGACATCATCATCACAAGGTAATGAGTATTAGCTATTAAGAATTCATTTCATTCATTCAGCATTTAAGCGCTATTGTATGGCCAGCTCTGTGCACACAGGGGACAATAGTGAGCAAAATCAGAAATGGCTGCTGACGGCACGGAGCTTACCATCCAGTGTGGGAGGCAGATTTTAATCAAATAATCACATGACGAAACATAATGACGATAACAATACCTACATCTAATGGAGTTGTGGTGAGGGTTAAACTAAATGATCCATGTAGAGCACTTAAGATATTATAGCTAATATTAATAGAAATATGATTAGCTATTATTATAAGTTACCTATGTACATATGAGATATACTCAAATTCTGAATGAAATCCATTACTCAGTCTTTTCTTTTTAATGTTAAGGGTCACTATAAAGATAATGCATCAGTTTTTCAAACAATGAAGTTATTAAATTCAAACAACAATTTGAAATCTTTAAATATATAGAGGTATTTTTTTTTTCCGTTAAGGAAAAAGTTTAACTCCAGGGTTTTACATCCTCCAGTAAGTATCAGAGTGAGCTATATTATCTTACTTATTGTTCAAGGGCTGGTACTTAAAAAAAAAAAAAAAAAAAAAAAAAGCATTCCAAGAGGTGAGATCACGTGCCTGTCACAACAATCAGTGGAGGCATCAGAGCTTTAAGTCAGGAAACAAAATTACAGTGTTCCCGAGTTCCAGGCCAGATGTATATTTCAAATATATTGTCTCTGTGGAGGATCAAGAATTTCATCAAAAATAATTGTCCTCTTTTGAATTAATAATAAAACAACCCTTTTCTGTTAAGAGTACTTGAGTAATTCACAGCAGTAACTTCTAATGGGTTGTTTATTCAAGTCAACATGTGACATTTACAGTAAAATAGGGCCTCTTATAAAGTATATGAATATAGAAGAAAGGTGTATAACATACTTAAGATCAACGAAGGCTGGGTTAGAGCTCCAATTCTACCAGTCAGGTGTAGGACCTTAGACTAGTTACTTTCTAAATCTTTGTTTTCTTATCTGTAAAATGGGACTAAAAATAAACCTCACGGGGGTGGGGGGGGGGTGGGGGGGGTGGTGTTTAGTGTATCATCAAATGAATAATCCATGTAAAGTATCTAACACACTACCTCACAGGGTAATATGTTTAATAGAGGTTAAGTATTATTGCTGTGCATTCCTAATGTTGGTTTATACTGGTTCTAAAAGATTATCCAAAATTAGGTTAATGCAGGTTTCTGCATAATGGCTGAAATACAAAGATATGATTTATTACAATATACTTTATATTCAGAAACAAATTTAAACGTAAGGGTGACTTGGGGTACCACCTTAGTCTTTATTCACAACTGTAGAAATGTGAGGCTTTGAGGCAAAGAGGTACTCCTTCAAATGATTTGGATAAAACTAGTTTTCCTTTCATTATTATTTCTTTTCCATTATTTACATTAACTGGAGAGGATTAACTGGAGAGGATTAACTGGATAGGCCTTTTCAGTGAAACAAAGTAAAGAAATAACTGCAGTAAGTATTCAACAAGATAGCTTTGTCAAAAAGGTATTTTCCTGGGTTTCCCTGGTGGTGCAGTGGTTGAGAGTCCGCCTGCCGATGCGGGGGACACGGGTTCGTGCCCCGGTCGGGGAGGATCCCACATGCCGCGGAGCAGCTGGGCCCGTGAGCCATGGCCGCTGAGCCTGCGCGTCGGGAGCCTGTGCTCCGCGACAGGAGAGGCCACAACGGTGGGAGGCCCACGTACCGCAGAGAAAAAAAAAAAAAAGATATTTTCCTGAGTCAAAATATGCACTATCTTCCTTCCTTACTTAGTACAAGCATGCAAAATGCATATGAAAAGGAACTGTTGTGAGTTTAAACTTTCTCCTTTATCCCTGCAGATGCTGCTTTACAATTCTTATTTTAGCAGACAAAAGTGACAATACTGGAAAGGCTTTGTGTGAATGACAGGAAAGAAAGGATTTTCTTCTGCAGGCCTTCGCAAAAGCAGTACTTACTGAGAAATTTATAGTACTAAATGCCTGTATTGGAAAAGTAGAAAGGCCTCAAATTAACGATCTTTGTACTTCTACCTTAAGAAACTAGGGGGAGGGCTTCCCTGGTGGCGCAGTGGTTGAGAGTCCGCCTGCCGATGCAGGGAACACGGGTTCGTGCCCCGGTCTGGGAAGATCCCACATGCTGCGGAGCAGCTGGGCCCGTGAGCCATGGCCACTGAGCCTGCGCGTCTGGAGCCTGTGCTCCGCAACAGGAGAGGCCACAACAGTGAGAGGCCCATGTACCGCAAAAAAAAAAAAAAAGAAAGAAACTAGGGGGAGAAATGACATATGGAAATCTCTGTACCTTGCTCAGTTTTGCTATGAACCTAAAAAATGCTCTAAAAAATAGTCTATTAAAAAATTAAATTCAAAATAAGCAGAAATCAATGAAATGAAAACAGGAAAATAATAGAAATGAAAATCTGATTCTCTGAGATCAATACAACTGATAAATCTCTAGCCAGAATGATCAGAAAAAAAAAAATGACAGAAAGTGCTAATATTAGACTTCACAGACTATCTTCCCACAAAGAAACTCCCATGCCCCAGGTGGCTACACTGGTAAATTTTTACCAAACATTTAAGGAAAAAAAGAGTAATACCAATTCTACATACTCTTCCAGAAAACAGAAAGCACCCAAACTCATTCTATGGGTGAGCATTACTCTGATTCTAAAACGAGACGAAGACTTACAAGAAAAGAACACCACAGGCTAATGTCCCTCACGAACACAAATTCTAAACAAAATTTGAGCAAACTGAATCCAACAATATATAGAAAGTTTAATAATAGACCATGACCAAGTAGTGTTTACCCCAGGAATACAAGGTTGGTTGAATATTTGAAAAAGTCAGTCAACATAATTCACTATTTTAACATCTAAACAAAGAAAAATCATATAATCATCTCAAAAAGTATCTGACAAAATCCAACATCCTTTACTGATAAAAACTCAGTAAACTAGGAAAAGGAGGACACTTCCCTGGCCTAATAAGGGGCTTCTACAAAAAAAGTACAATTAACATCATACTTAATTTGTGACAGATTGAATGCTTTTCTCCTAAAATCAGGAACAAGACAAGATGTCAGTTTCTACCTTCTATTCCACACTGTGCTGGAGGTTCTAACCAGTGCAACTAGGGAACAAACAAACAAACCCCATCTCTTTTGAAAAGGAAGCAGTATAACTGTCTTTATTTGCAGATGGTGTGATTGTCTATGCAGAAAGTCCAATGGAATCTACCAAAGAGTTACTAGAACTAATAAGTAATTTTAGCAATGCTGAAGGACAAAAGATCAATATACCAAATCAACTGCATTTTTGTATAGCACTAGCAATTAATAATTGCAAATAATAATTGCAAATCAAAACCAATATTATTTACAATAGCATACAAATTTATGAAATACTTAGTAAGTCTAACAAAAAATGTACAATATCTATATACTGAAAACTACCAAACACTGTTGAAGAGAAATTAGAGGATCTAAATAAATAAATGGAGAGATACACAGCATGTTCATGGATTGGGAGACTCATTACTGTAAAGATGTCAATTTTCCACAGATTGATGTATAGAGTCAATGCAATACCAGTTAAAACTTTAGCAGGCTTTTTAAAAAGAAATTGACAGGACTTCCTTGGTGGCGCAGTGGTTAAGAATCCACCTGCCAATGCAGGGGACACGGGTTTGAGCCCTGGTCCGGGAAGATCCCACATGCCGCGGAGCAACTAAGCCCATGTGCCACAACTACTGAGCCTGCGCTCTAGAGCCCGTGAGCCACAACTACTGAGCCCGCATGCCACAACTACTGAAGCCTGCGCGCCTAGAGCCCGTGCTCCGCAACAAGAGAAGCCACGGCAGTGAGAAGCCTGCGCACCACAACAAAGAGTAGCCCCGCTCTCCGCAACTAGAGAAAGCCTGTGCACAGCAACGAAGACCCAACGTAGCCAAAAATAATAAAATAAAAATTTTAAAAAGAAAGTGACAAACTGACCCTAAATTTCATATGGAAATACAAACAATCTATAACAGCCAAAACAACTTTGAAAAGAAAGAACAATTTGGAGAGCTAACACTACCTGATTTCAAGAATTATTAAAAACTGCAGTAATCAAGAAAGCATGGTATTGGCATAAAATTATAAAATATGTAAACATATATACTGATAGAAAGCAGATTAGTGGTTGCTTATTTGGGGGTAACAGAAGGGAGGGACTATGAAGGGGCACTTGAGGGTAATGAAATCTAGTCATTATCTGGACTATGGTGATGGTTTCATGATTGTATACGTGTCAAAACTTATCAAATTGCACTCTTTAAATATCTGCAGTTTCTTGCATTTCAATTACACCTCAGTAACATAGATTTTCCTAAATCAAGTCTCTGTGGCTCTAATTCTTGTAAAATGAGATGCTAACAAATCAATATTTGAGGTAGAATAGGTGTAGGAATGAGTAACTACCTTCATGGGAGACTTAAAGAGCAAAAGCTATTTGAGGTCAAGTTCCTTCATTGTTAGTACTGAATGAGAAGCTCCTGACTTCTGTAACCAACAAACTACACGGAACAAGAAGTTTTTAAGTGGGATAAGAGTGGATCCATATGACTCCTACTAGCTGGGTGGGCTTTAGAGGTCAAAACAATTGTCTGGATTGCTGAAAAAAACCTCTTACTCGGCACCCCCAACTTCCAGCCCCATTATGCCTACTCCATCCTTTACTCTGCAGCTACAGGGATCTTGCTAAACACAAAATGTGGTCACATTATTCCCCTTTTGAAAGTACTCTGAAGACCACCCATTGCTCCTAGAGAATAGGTCTAAACAACTAAACACAGTTTACAAGACTTGGAGTGATCTATATCCAGTGATTACCTTTCCAGCTTCAATTCTCACAGCACTCCTCCCCACTGTCCTTTGTTCAGTTAATTCCTACTAATTCTTTAGAATCAAGCTTTAATCAAACTTCCTCTGGAAAGTCATCTTTTAACTACTGCAACTTTGAGTCATACGACCTTCACAGGGGTGCCCAAAGCACCTTGTATTTCCCTGTCACATTCTACTTAACCTGCCTCTGTCTGTATCCTCTGTGAACACAGGTCAGGTATCATGTCACTATTATTTACTTTTGCAGCTCCAGTGCCTAGTATACCTTCTGACACATACTAAATTTTACACGAGAGAAGCTTTTAGACTGAACAAATGGTGAAATTGCTGAAGCAAAAGACTTGGAAGTAAGTCATCTTCTATTTCAAGCAAATACTGATAATGCATTAGTTATCCAGTAACAGCAGCAGTTACTTGAGATCAGTGGTATGTTTACTGATGTAGGGGTTTGAATGACAATTTCACCAGCTTTCCAGCAGTCTGGATGGGTGGTAACTTCAGTAGTGGTGGTGAAATAGGGAAGGAAGATAGTGCTCTATCTAGTTCCTTTCTCCTCACCCTTGGCATTAGTGAGTTACATCAGAAGAGAGGATGTTAGACACCTATTCTGTAATCTTCATTCTAACTTCATGAAACATTACCAGCTACAGAGAAAAATTTAACCCTAATTTTGTCTCCCAGATTCTGGGGATAGAAGAGAGAGATGCACAATTTCAACAGGTCCCTTAGCATTACATGACAATCTTACCATGTTCCTTTTTATCTTGCTTTTCTACCTTCCACAGCGGCTATTTTAAATCTCTTTCATTTTTTTATAAGGCTCCTGCTTCTTTTTTATTCTCAGCAGATAACCTCATATCCTTCTTCAAACAGAAAACTGTCTTCGGACATGAACTTCCTCCCGAGCTTCTCTCTGCCACACCTTCCTGCAACTGACAAATCCTTTCCTATCTAAAGCCAATCCCTCACCTAAGTTTTGGATATCATCCTTTCTTGTTTTCTTAAACTTATTTCTTTATTTATCCCTTTTCTTGCCTGTGTTTTCAACCTCTCCTGCTGTACTGGCTCCTTCTCATCAGAATATGCCATTCTCAACTCTTCGGCTAAAAACGCAAACAGCAACACAAAAAACTATCCTTAGACGCAAAAAAAATTAAAGAAAAAAAAAAACTATCCTTAGACGTGATATTCACCTTTTAGTTACTATTCTCTTCCCTCCCTTTCACGGCTGAACTTGCCAAAAGCATTGTCTGTATTTGCTATCTCCAGTTTCTTACTTCTTGTTTTAATCTGGCTTCTACCCTCAATACTACACCATAGCCATTTTTGCTGAGATCAAAGACCTCCACGTTGCAAAATGCAAAGGTTATCTTAGTCCTCACCTTAATTGACCTCCCAACAGTGATAAAGTTGATCACTCCTTCCTTTTTTAAACACTCTCTCTTCCCTTGATTTCAGGGACACCACATTATTGTAGTTTTCCTCCTGCTCTCTATTCCTTCGTTGTTTCCTCTTCTGACTTGTCCACTTCTACTAGATGTTTAAAACAAATTTTTGAAATCCTGGTTATGAATTCAGATTATCATATATTTATAATGCAAACAGTTGCTAAAATTTGGTTAGCCTTATAGTCTTGTAATAGTATCTTTATAGGAATACCTTGATTACAGAATTTGGGGGGATTTCCTTAGTGACAAAGTTTATGTGTTTTTAAAGACATCATCATGCAGTAATATCACTGTCACAGAGTTGGGCAGCAATAAATTCTCACCATGATATGGGTGTAAATAACCAGGCAGGTGACAAGTAACTCTGCACACAGCTTCTATTTGCCATATGCAGTTCAAGTAAAGCAGACTGACAAATCTAACTTGTCACCACATCCAGGCTTGTCTAGCTTCACCTTTCCCTTTTTAGCAAGAATAATTTAACCAGTTTCATTTTAATCTCCTTCCTGTCATTGCACTATGAAGCCTGTTGGTTGTTAAATATACAACAGATTTTTATTACATTAAAATTGTACTTTTTACCATATTTTTCTTGTACCAAGAAAGTTGTTTTGATGCTATTTTTTTCTAAATATGACATATTCCAGATGTTATATATGTATATATAACATATATATGTAATATTGGATATATGAAATAATACTGTTTCATGATATTTTCTGGTGAGTAGTTTAAATTAATATACTCTATCCAGAACCACTATAGTGACCATGAATGAATGCTTTAGGATGTGTTGATTCCTGATGCTCCTCAATAATGACATTATTGGCATTTGAGAAAGCTGGTCATGTTTTTTTTACGTCTCAAGTACCACTGCTCTAAATAACCATGAGCCTCAGCTATACTGATAAATTCTCTTATCTGACTAGAAATATATTGGTACAGTGATCTAGTTCTATCTTTAATATCAATAAATCAACTAGCATTTACTGAGAAACCATGTTCCTAGCCTTGTGCTAGGCATGCTAAGGGTACAAGAAAGTGGAATTGTGGGTCTCTGCCCACAAGAACTTTACTCTTCACTATTAACTAATTTAACAAAATATGTATGAATTTCTATCTATCTATTATCTATCTATCTATTATCTATCTATCTATCTATCTACCTAATACACTCACAAAAATATAAAATAACCTACCCTACTAACTCTCTACCCGGTACTTCTCAAACTTTTTCACTGAAGTACTCCAAATAGCAAAGGATAGAAAATATATGCTTCTCTGAGTCTGAAAGTAGAATCCTAAACAAATTAAAAATTCATTCAAATATATCTGCACAAATATGCATGTATCATATATACATATGTATGTTCTGTTTGTTTTAATATAAAAGCCACAGCTCAAAACCCATAGCTACTGCTATGGGTTTTGCCCAAGGATGCTTCAGGAATTTGGGCCATGTGTACTCTATGGCTTAGAGTAACTCCTTGGAAGACCATGAGCTGACTATTGAAGAGCACAGTACAATTTAATTCAGTCTCATCTATTTCTGATGCCATGAATATAGTATGCTAATTTGTGTACCTTTCCTCTTGAGATCTACAGACCACCAGGCAATCAGTGAACAGACTTTCAAAAAGCTTACTAATTCTTTGTGTGTGCATAAAATTTTCTAGAGTCTAAAGGGGGCCATGACCCCTGAGAGGTTAGGAACCCCTTCCTCTAACGTTCACTGCCTAGTTTTCTACTTTATGAAGAGAAGTAGTATTAAATAGTGGAAAGAACACCAAACAGAAGCCCTCGGCTCTAAGTTACCTCTGCTACTGCCCACAATGGGGAAGTAAGAAGCTTGGAAGACCTTAGTTTCCTCACTGAAAAATCTGTGGTTGGAGGAGATGACCTCTAAAGGCTTTTATAGTCAGCTTACTTTTACGGTTAAATGCATCTGGGAACAATTGTTCCCCCCGCCCCCCCTTATATTCTAGACCAGAGAAATAGGTGTTTCTGTACTTCCGGCCATGAAAACAAAGTAGTTTAAGAGACTGGATGCAGAAAATGGCTGCTACAGTAGGTATATTTAACTTTCCACAAAAGTTGGATCAAGCAAGAAGATTTAATACAACAACATGAACAATGTAAAAAATATATACATACATTTCAAAGTTAAAAATTTTTTTCTTTCAAATCTATTATTACTTTGAGTTGTTTTACTAACAAAAGTAGGCATGGATCTAAAACTGATGAAATACAGTATTTGAAAAAGATACACTATTTACAATTAATTTAATTCAACAAATACTTACGAGCCTACTTGCTACTGTGCTACTTGCTTGGGATAAAATAGAAAGGCCCAGCTCTGACTCAAAGAATTTGCTGCCTTCTTGGGAAGCTAGCAGGCAAATAAATGAATGCCATTTAGTTGAGTACTACAAAATAAAGAAGAGCCTTAATGAACAGAATGTTCAATACCTTAGTGTGTGGGCAATTCATCTTTTACTGCCATTTAGTTTTTCATGTATTTTTATCTTGTGTTGTTAATTAGACTTTAAAGGTTCTTAGGGGTCAGAAACTGCATCTTACACTTTTCATTTCTACCATAATTCCAAATATGGTGTTTTTAAACCTCAATAAAAATTTGTTTTGATTGCTGATTATAATAGCATAGTATAAAATGCTAAATTAAGAAATAACAGTATTCAACAGGGTGTCTACTGATTTGGAGAGTGTGGAGGTATGCATATGCGAGAATAGTGCCTGGAGAAATTAATTGATATATTATGGTGTATGTTAATTCTCATAGGCCAACTGGAAATCCAAGAGGTGCTCATTTGGAAAGCATCTACTATATACAGTGCTGTTTTGAGGCTTCAATGAAATAACATAATGTACCTGTACAGTAAGTACTCAAAAAATGTCAACCAATATTATTATTATTACAGGCCTCAATAGTTCTCATTTGAATAGTTTTCCACTCAATTTTTCCACCTTCAACAATTCAACAAATGTAAATCAAGTAAATTAAAGTTCCTAAAGAGTAACACTGATCACACCTCTTCCTCATGCAAAAAAATTTCAACTGCTCCCTTTTGTTGAATAGAAAATCCTCACCATGATACTCATCCTCAATTCAACACCAACTTACTACTCTGGCTTTTTTATTCTGAAACACTGCGCTCCCAACACACGAGATGTGCTTTCCCACATCTGGAAAACTTCATGATGTCGCCTTTCTTTGGCATAGTCACCCCACTTCCACTCATGTCTTGGTGTAATGAGATTCCACTTACCCTTCAAGATCTATTTTCTCTCTAAAACTTTTACCTGATACTCCCCTGCCCACTATACTCTTGATATAAAATTCCCTCCTTTTAATCCTCATAGTTCTTATTTATATGTCTCTTACTACATTTACGTTTATTTAATTAGGTATTTCAATGATGTAACTCCGTTAAAGAAAGGACAATGCTTTACTTATTTATATATATTGTCTACAATGTCTGTGGGTGACTTGTGCATAAAAGTCCAATTTAAAGAATTAGTGTAATCATTTATACCATCTTTGTCATATTATGTAACCTGTTGTTTACCAAAACATATACATATACAAAACAAATATAAAGAGGTATGTATTTAAAAAACATTGTTAAGAGTGTCTGAAAGCCACATAATCTCCTTGTTGGAAAGGATTCTGTTATCTAATTCAACCACCCATATTACGTTTGAATCCCTGCTTGTGCATGCCCAACACATAACTGAATCTCTCTAATGAAAGGCAATTCAAGACCTTACAAATCAGTCTATTCCTTATTTAAATGCTGGAAAATTCACTGTTTACAGGTTCTGATCCTATCCTCTGGGGACACATGGAACAAGGAGTCCCTATTTGCATGTTAGATTATTAATTGTTTAGCAGTCAGATGACATAGTAACTAAAATGAAATCTTTTCTATATGACTTGCTGTTATCCTGAACTTGGATTACTGACTTTTTGAGTATATATGGAGGGCCATTACATTAACTGCTACTAAATTGCATCTTAAAATGATCGTCTTATTTTTCCAGGCTGCCAAGTTCTTTCTAGAGTCTTATTAAAAGGAATTTGTTAGTCCTCATCTGCCCCTCCCTCCAGCTGCATCTCACCTATCTTCATGATGGTCACCTAAAGACATTAAAATTAAGTAAGAAAAGTCTAGGGAATGAGCCCCACCAGCGTCAGGAAACTTCCTTCAGTTTGCTACATAAAGAGATAGGTAGTGTATTTGGGTACTACTGTTCAAACAGTCTTAAATCTAGTTCATCACACTCTCATCTAACTATCCTTTCCCATATGCCCCCAAGCATACCATTAAAACATCCAAATTTCAATGAAATGCTTGAGAGTTCCTTTATCTAACAGTCTAGGAACTGCAAAAATGGAAATTATTATGGCAGGACTTAAGGTCTAAGTGATCTCTTTGTAAGTGTTACAAACAACCCTACTACTAACATACACACACACTTAAAAAGTAACATGATCAATAAATAAAATTTGAAAAATAAGAGATGTTTCTTCTAGTGAATCCTGCGATCCAAAATATGACCATTATTACTACCTTGCTGTACTTGTTTACTTTTTTCTATGAAAGCTGCTTGAAAAAGTTATAATCACACTATTTATTATTTAATATATGAAATATCTTGCTATCATTCTTGAAAGCCACATAATATTCTGTCAAATAGATGTGCCAGTTTACTTAAATATTCTCCTAATTCTGGACATGTAGGTTAATACCAAATACCCTAAAATATTAAAGTTCTTATTTTATAGAACATAACAATATCATATTTCATGAATTCCAAAGCACACATTTTCCTGTATTTTTAACATGTCTGAAATCAGGTCACAAAAGAGAAAATAAAGTCTTACCACTTTACCTTGGTGAGTGGGGAAAGGGGTTATGGGTTGATTATATGCTTTGTAAAAACACTAACAGTCATTCCTATGCCTTGCTTTGCTACGGAAACTAATAAATGACTGGATCAAGATGCTAAAATGTGAAGTACAGAATTAAATTATGCTGAATTTGGAGAACATAAAATGGTGAAATTCATGGAAAGTAGGACCTGTTGATATTATTCTTATGAAATTTGGGTGAGTCTGCCATCAATTAATTTTAGCTCAAAAATTAAACAGAATGTTCATGCTTTTAAATAAATTAAACCCAATAGGAACACATTAAACCCTAATGCTAATACTAAATGTGTGGAAGTTCTGACATCATCTGAATTTTATGTTCACAGACTTAAAAGGAAAGCAAACTGAACTCTAGTATAAGTAATATATCCTGAAGGAAACATTCCCTGATATGCCTGTCCTAACTTCTGTGAAAACAGACAGAAAAAGACTACCCTAAAAAGCTCAGAAAACCAAGCGTATTGGCCAATTACTTGCATATTCATTCTTAGCTGCAGGGTCTGCTCCCGTCAGAGGGAAAAAAAGTGACCCACTATTTCTCCACCCACAAAGGATCATCTTAAGCAGAGACAGAGTCAGAGAGACATAGGCACATTCCTGCCTTAAGACAGAATTTTTTACATAGTGTATTAGAAGCAGGCAATAGAGAGTATAAAAGATCTCACATCAGGCCAACAAAGCCACCCCAAACTAGAATTCTTCTAGCACATACGCAGGTGATAAGTATGGTCAGAAGCAATCCTCACATTCTATCTGTTCACAACCCTGAATCTGGATAGCTTTCCCTCTTTAATAGGTGAGTAACTGGGACTTCCCTGGCAGTCCAGTGGTTAACACTCTGCACTTCCACTGCGGGGGGTGGGGGTGGGGGAAGGGTTTAATCCCTGGTCGAGGAACTAAGATTCCACACGCTGCATGGCGTGGCCAAAAAAAAAAAAGGAACTACCAGAAGAAAAACAATATGGGGATGTATGAAAACTAATCATATAGCAAAAGAAAAGGAATATCATACTGAAAACTCAACAATTTTAGAAAGCACTTACAGAGTTACCAAAATGGAATCCAAAAGATACGGTTTCTATGAAAAAGGTATTTTAAAAAGAAAACAGGCAAACATACAAAGTGAACAACTGAGATGCCAGCTGATAAGAAAAGGAAGCTGGCTGAGAAAGTAAAATATAGTAAGGAAACTGAAATTGCAATTGCAAAATTAAAATCTGCACCAAAGTCAGTAGAGTTGGGCAGCACTACTCAAATTAAGAAAATTTAATTAAATAAAGAATTGAGAACAAGCTTAAGAAAATTTCCCATAATACGGAGCTGATAAACAAAGAAAAAAAATAATTTGAAAAAGATGATTGGTATAATTAAAGTTCAAACCTATAAATAATACAGAACCAGAACAAAGGGAACCGAACTAGTTATAAAAGTAAATTTTTTTTGAGCTCAAGAAAGACCTGAGCCTACAGATCATAAAAGCTCATTAGATTACAGACAAAATTGAATAGATCTCCTCCATTAATACAGCTTTACAATTTCTGTTTTATAAAAATAAAATAAAAAGTAAAAAATACATTAACAGGAAAGAAAATTAAATTAGCCTGATCTCTTATTTTTGACCTCCCTACAACACTGAATTCTAAAGAAGAGGGAGAAACTATCTACAATAATGATATCTGGAGGAGGCTTGGGTATCAGGTATAATCCCCTGAGGAGAGTTACTGACACTTATACTAATGGGAAATGTGTGAGGTGTTGGACGCAGGCAGAAGGTTGAGAATTTCTGATTTGCAGTTTGGAAAGAATAAATTATGCAAATCAATATTCATGTGTAAAGGCAGTCTTGGGTATCAGCAAATCAGCAGGTATGTCACCCGTGCTCCCCTGAGAGAGGGAGGCAAACATGAGGCAAACCTTAGACTTCTAGTGCAGTAATTCTCCAACATTTTAGTCTCAGGATCCTAGGGTTTTCTTTTTTAAAAAAATATGGGTTATATCTACAAGTACTGATCAAATTTGAAATTAGAAAGCCTTTTAACTGTTTATTAATTCGTTTAGAAATAACAAAAGACATTACATGTTAACAAATGAAATTTTAATAAAAAATAACTATACTTCCCCCACCCCAAAACTGAGGAGGATGGCACTGTATTATATTGGGTTGGCCAAAAAGTTCGTTTGCTTAGCGAATACGTTGTTCAATAAAGTTCTTTGAGAAAATGAAAAATATGTCTTTTATTTTTACTTAAAACTGAATGAACTTTCTGGCCAACCCAATTTTTTTGGTAAATTTTTTAAATGTTCGCTTCAATAGAAGACAACTGAATTCTCATATCTGCTTCCACATTCAATTTGTTTTGACATACTGTTTTGGCTGAAATATATGAAGAAAATTTGGCCTCCCACAGATATGTAGTTGAACAAGTAAAAAAAATTTTAAGTCTTTTAGGTCAATTATGGATATTCTTCTTTGACACTGTATTAAAAACTCAACAAGTGGCAGTTTGTTAAAGGTTATTTACAATGTGGAATCTGAAATTGTATCAACAAACTTCATACTCTGTTACATTAAAATGTAACATATTCTGTACTTATTTATTTAATGTATTTATTCATCCTCATAAATACATTAAATGTATTTAATGTAACATACTCTGTTACATTAAAATCCATCCATCTACTTACACTTTGAATAGCTCTTTTATCCATGCAGCATGATTCTGTAACCTCATGCATTGGTAATTTAGAATATACTGGTTTACTGAGCTATGCAGATCTTCCAAATGTTGACAAATTTCTTTATACAATATCAAAACATCACATTCAATGATATCATTTCAGATCTCATTGGAAAAGTCTTTAAATACTGGGAAGCTGTCAAACTCAAAATGGCAGATATAAATGTTCCAAATTTGAATTTTCTCTTAAAGCTTGAATTTTGTCTTTGGCAATAAAAATTATCAGCTGTTTTCCTTGAACTGACAGTCTCACTAAATTCGTCTTCAAGACAATATCTGCCAAATACCCAAGTCTGAATAGCTGAATTTATAATTTGTCAGTGGATTTTTTTTTAATGGTGTTTCATAAAAAAAGGAGCTAGTGCAAGCAAGCTGCAACCCCAACGAATGTAGAAGTACTTTATGAACACTTCCCATTTCTTCACATAGAATACTAAAGAAGTGTACTCCACAATCAAGATTTAGAAGTGAATTATTATTAATCTTCACCAAGGGGATATTTTTTAACTACACATGTGTGTAGGTAAAGTTCACAATGACTAGCAGTTATACAGTTTGGTGCCACTGTCTTGATTCACACAGCAGTTTTACTTGCCTTTGCTTTTGCACCATCAGTAAAATTATGATCACAATCAAAAGAGAAAATAAAGTCTTAATAGTATTATGAAAAGAGTTTTGACCTCATGGATCTCTTGAAAAGGTCTCTGGGGCCCCTGGAGATCTACAATACTTTGAGAACTGCTGCGCCAGTGAAACAAAAGAGAGGAATTCAAAATTAGAACACAAGAATGGGGAATTCTGGCATAAAAAAATTAATAATGAAAAGTAAAATTAAATGAGCCTTTACTTAAGCATATATGATTAAAAAATAAGTCTTGAGAGAGTAGATATACAATTTAACAAGTATAAACAATCACACATTTATATAAAGTAGAAAGGAGGTGAGGAAATAAAAAGCCTACTAGATTCTCAGACACAAGGTCTTATTAAGTGACACACTGACAACTAAATGCTGTACATGGGAAGCTTTTAAATAAACGATGGCATAACCTCCATGAAATACTATGCGGAATTGTTCAAAATGAAAATGAAGAGTGGCTTATACTCCTTGAATGCTTACCATGTGCCAGGCACTGTTACAAGTACTTTTCAGGTATTAATTCACTTAATTATCACAAAAGCCTTAGGAAGCTAGTACTACTGTTCTGGTACAAGGAAACTAAGGCACAGAGAAGGTAACTCATACAAGTTCTGTATTGTTGAAATGCAAGATTACCATGCTATTGAGTCAGTAAAGCAGGTACGATCCTGTTTATTTCAAAACTTAGAAAAATATGCTTATACATAATCATAAAATTTCAGAGAATACACACAACAAATTTATTAGTAGTTACCTTTAGAGAAGAGGATTATGAGGATATTCATACTTTCTTATTTTAGTAGTATTACATTTTTTAAAAATGAGCATGCATTACTTTTATAATAGATTAAAGCAAGATAGATATTATTGTTTTGAAAAACTAAAATCAAAGGCTACTGCTTAGCAAAATCTAGACCTAAACATTTTTTTTTCCGATAAATTTAAGTTCTAGTAACTTTTCGGAAGAAAAAGAAGAAAATAAATTCTGACAGCTAAAAAAGGCAAAATGAAAGCAAGTTTAAACAAAGTGAATTCAAAGTCTAAAAAGCATAAAGTTTAAATAAATTGATCAGTTATATCAATAAATGTGAATAGGTTTATCTATCAAAGATAAAGAATGAATTTTGTTCATGTTCATTTTGTTTTGAATTTTGTTAAATGACAACAAAAAGAAAAGCAAACAAAAAATCCAACTAGAAGCTGTTACTAAGCAACACACCTAAGAAACAAAGTAATATGAGAAAATTATAAAAGAATGGGCAAAAATACATCAGGCACATATATCTAAAAAACTAAGAAGAGGGGCTTCCCTGGTGGCTCAGTGGTTGAGAGTCCGCCTGCCGATGCAGAGGACACGGGTTCGTGCCCCGGTCTGGGAAGATCCCACATGCCGCAGAGCAGCTAGGCCCGTGAGCCATGGCTGCTGAGCCTGTGAGTCCGGAGCCTGTGCTCCGCAATGGGAGAGGCCACAACAGTGAGAGGCCCGCGTACCGCAAAAACAAAAAAAACCCAAAAAAGAACAAAAAAAACCCTAAGAAGAGTAATATTAATATGTGACAAAGTAGAATTAAAGGCAAAGAAAAGTAAATGGGAAAAAGATGTTCATTTTACATTTTTAAAAATGTAGACGTCAGTCATGAATTTTTATCTGAATATCAAGAAAACGACTGACAAAAATAGTGTTGTACACAACTCAACATTAAAAAAAAACAAAACAAAGAAAAACCCCGACCCAATTAAAAAAGGGGCAGAAGAACCGAATAGACATTTTTCCGAAGAGGAAATGCAGATGGCCAACAGGCACATGAAAAGATGCTAAACACCACTAATCATCAGGGAAATGCAAATCAAAACCACTACGAGATAGCACCTCACACCTGTCAGAATGGCTATCATCAAAAAGAATGTAAATAACAAATGTTGGTGAGGATGTGGAAAAAAGGGAACCCTCGTACACTGTTGGTGGGAATGTAAATTGGTGTAGCCACCATGGAAACATGGAGGTTTCTCAATAAAAACAGAACTACCATATAACCCAGCAATTCCACTCCTGGGTATATATCCAAAAAAACCCAAGTACACTAATTTGAAAAGACGCATGTACCCCATGATCATAGTAGCACTATTTACAATAGCCAAGACATGTAAACAACCGAAATGTCCATTGACAGATGAATGGATAAAGAAGATGTGGTATGTATGTGTATATACACACACACACACACACACACACACACAATAGAATACTACACAGCCATAAAAAAGACTGAAATTTTGCCATCTGCAGCAACATGGATAGACTTGGAGGGCATTATGCTAAGTAAAATAAGTCAGACAGAAAAAGACAAATACTCTATATCACTTATATGTGGAATCTAAAAAATACAACAAACTAGTGAATATAACAAAAGAGAAGCACACAGACACAGAGAACAAACTAATGGTTACCAGTGGGAAGAGGGAAGGGGGGAGGGGCAATACAGGGGTAGGGAATTAAGAGATACAAACTATTATGTATAAAATAAGCTACAAAAAAAATAAAATAAAAAAATAAAATAAGCTACAAGGATAACTGTACAACATGGGGAATATAGCCAATATATATTTTTTTAATTAATTAATTTATTTTTCTGTACATGGGCCTCTCACTGTTGTGGCCTCTCCAGTTTCAGAGCACAGGCTCCGGACGCGCAGGCTCCACGGCATGTGGGATCTTCCCGGACTGGGGCATGAACCCGCGTCCCCTGCATCGGCAGGCGGACTCTCAACCACTGCGCCACCATGGAAGCCCTAGCCAATATTTTATAATAACTATAGGGTATAACCTTTAAAATTGTGACTCACTATATTGTACATCTGTAACTTATATAACATTTACAGCAACTATACTTCAAAAAAAAAGGTCTATCAATCTCCTATAACCATTGCTGAGGAAAGAAGAAGAAAGAATCAGCAAAATGAAGTATACATTAAAAAAACAGCATTGGAGTGAGGGACTATCATAATAATCTCAGTCTTTGGCAGTTAAGAATATAGCCACGCTTGATTAATAATTAATGAGATTGAATTAACATATATCAAACTCTCGACTCTATGGAAACTACAATTCTATTTCCACTGACTATTAACAAAACTCATTTATAATAGACCGAAGAAAACCTCAATACATTCCCAAGTTTAGGAGCTTACAGAACCCATTCTCTAATCCCAATGCAATAAAACTAAAAATTAGTACCAAAGGCTTTAGCACAAACACAAAACAGAACAAAAAAACCAAGGAAACAACAAAAATAACACACAAAACAACACACAAACACACACACACAACCAAACCAACACTTAATGTCCTAAATTACTGATGGAGTAAAGAGGAACGCAATACTAGAATTAGACTATTTTGAAAATAAGGTAAAAATGTTAATTATATTAAAGAATATTACTTATAGACAGAACCAAAACTGTGCAAAACCAAGTGAGCTTTTGTGAGATGGTTAAATTAAAAGTATGGATTTTTAAAGTCTGCCACAATTCTTTTACTTCACATTAGATTTTGAAAACATTTATAATTCTGCTTAAGTCTTGAAACAACAACAAAAATTTTAAGTACACTAATTGTGATAACTTTTCATATAAGCTGAAAGGTAATGACAATCTTTACAAATTTAGAAGTCCATAAAAAAGTCTGTATAGAAACACCATTCAATGCATCTTGCTTCCTAAGAAAATTAACCTCAGAACATCTGACTTGAAAGATCTATCCTTCTAGTTTTGTAAAAATCAGTGTTAATAAGAGTTCATTAGAGTTCCTAATGCTTGAGAAACCCCCCAATATTTATATATATTTATAAATATATATATGCGTACATATATAATATATATCCATCAATATTTCCTTTAGAATAATTGTTCCCAAACCTGACACTGTTCAAATTATATATATCCTTATAAAAATGAACATTCAGAACAGAAGAAAAGAATTAAGAACAATATACAGCAATTACAGCACTAACTGCAGAAAATCTCCAAGCTAATTAAAAAAAAAAGTCTTAATATTTTGAATCAAAGTCTAGAAGCCAAAGTACTTGCTCAATTCACTTTTCATTTTAAACAAAACTGGCAAACTAATACCTGGCTTTGGTGATCTTGTGTAGCAATTTGACTGTTTCCTCTTGAATAACAAATTAGGGGAAAACAATGAGCAACATTCTGTGCCAAAGGTAAAGAAGTCTTACAAGGACTTAAATTATTATTTAATTATGAAGCTTGAAATGCTGAACCACTTTTTTACATGATTAAGTCAAAGCGGCCTGGCATCTTTTTTATTTGATCTCCTCATCCTTCGTCTTACTTACACCTTAGAAGTAGTTAAAAGTATCAAAGAACACAGAACCCCCCTAATGCACTGGGTGGCAAGAGTTAAATCCTATAAGGATGTTACTCCCCCCGCCCCTCCCCATTCAGACACCCTATCTGCCAGTTTGCTAACGTCAAGAAGGAGGTGAATTGGTTCACTTGGACTCTGCTAATGCCCTCTTTCCTATTCAGACTTTGGATGCTCTTCTTTTCCTGTCATTTAGACTCTAAATTTTACCAATGACTTTCACCTTGACCTGATATTCCTTAATCTGATCTTGATTTTGCCTTCTGGATAGAGAATAGCTGCAAGCTCTTTCTACATAAACTCCTCTTACCCTGGTATACACAGCTGTAGATCTTTCATAAGACCTTGAAGCTTTAAAGAGTTTTTCATTCACTAGTCATTTATTTAGTCATTCCTTCATTCATTCAACAAATATTTATGAGCTCCCACTATGAGCTATACATTATTCTAAGTGGTAGAAATACAGAAGTGAACAAAACAGGCAAAGTTCATCAGGTCAAGTAATGGCCTGTAACCTGCTCAGCAAGAGCTGGATTATGGTCACTGTGGTTCTAAAAGTTTCTCTTTTGACAACAGTTTGTGCTAAGTCAAACAAAACTTCAAACTCCATTCTTCCTCTCCCTCCTTAATTAAAAAAATAATAATACTCATGTTCCTGTAATGGAACAAGAGTGCTCTCTGGAATCTAACAGATCCAGAAATAAATTCTGGCTCTGCCATTTACTAGCTTGGTTACCCTGGGCAAGTTACTTGAATTTCTTCAAGTCTCATTTACCTCATCTGCAAAAAGTCTTTTATGGTCTTTTTTAAAACAAAATTTTCTGACAATTAAACAAAAAAATGTAGACCAAGCACTCAGTAAACAACCTCACATTAAACAGTGGCCACTGGGATATTGTGATTATTGTTATTTCATAGCACAGTGCAAAAATTAGGACTCTAGTCATAGAAAACAAACATGGTTACCAAAGGGGAAGGGGGGTTAGGGATAAATTAGGAGTATGGGATTAACATATTCACACTACCATATATAAAATAAACAACAAGGATTTACTGTATAGCACAAGGAACTATATTCAATATCTTATAATAACCTATAATGGAAAAGAATTGAAAAAAATTTTATATATATATATATATATATATATATATATATAAAAACCGAATCACTTTGCTGTACACCTGAAACTAAAACAACATTGTAAATCAACTATACTTCAATAGAAAAGAAAAATAAATTAGGTCTCTGGTTTGCTTTATCCGTGTTCTAGGGATATTACTAGTTTAATCACTTATATGGTCCAGAGAGCAAATTTTCTTCTGGTAGGCTGCTGTTACTACTTCATTGCAAGTGCAGCTACTAGAAGTTTAAGGCAAACAAAGGGTAATAGGTTAGGTACACCAGTAAAGAAATTTCAAGGGGCTTTATGATAGGAAGTGTTCTATCTCTAACACCCACAATCCAAATACAGAGTAAATCAGGAACAGTCTAGTTTACTTAGTATTTCTATATTTTTAGATGTCTAACTCTTCCTTTCACTAGATTTCCCCTAGTTTTTCTCAATCTTTGCCTTCCCCATTCTCCTACATGGCTTTAATATGGAATAAAAACATATTTTTAATAGTTTCAGATTTCCTATCCTTAATAGCAACATTTTTAAAATGCATCTCAAAAGTATAGTTTGGTGGAGATAGTTACTATAGATCCAGTACTTCTTATAGGCGTCTACTACACAGGATGAGGTTCATTTGAATAATAAACATTTGGATGGGACAGTGTTCTTTAAAATATTTCTAAATGAAATGGTTATCTGGCTCCTGCAGAGAACTACTATTTTAGCCTTTTCCTACTTTTTTAGGCTTTTCTTCAGGTGAAAAGAAATGACTAATTCTCTTCCTTTGATCTTTAAGATATGTACACGTTGCTGCAACTGAGCTCTAAGGCATAAGTACATACTCTACTGTCACAAGAAACCAGTGTCCTCAAAAGGTACTTAGCAAAGAGTAGATTAAATTAGCATACGTGTGACCATTTTGTAGTGCAGCACGTAAATTAATACTGGACACCTGACTGATTGTAGAATGTAGCAAAACTATTAAATTTAACAAATTCTATACAGTTGAGTCAATGTCCCTAGTAATTCAGTTACAGCTAAGTATTACCTGTCCCCACTTAGAATTCAAAGCCTGTAAGACTCGGGTGTTTAGGTTTTTTTTGTTTTTTCTTTTTCAGTATTTTTATGATGACAGATCCTTTTGGGAACTGGATGAATGCTATGGACCTTCCTTTCCTATGACCCTCCCTCTGTCCTCCTCCGTCCCCTGCCACTCAAGGTTAAAAGTCCTTACCTTAGGATATTACTTTGCCAAGAAAAATCATATATTACTGCACTGGTGACATTAGTGGGTAAAACCAGTACCAGAGTTATAAATACCAGTACCAGAGTTGCAGATAATATTATATGAAACTTTACGATACAGAATATAGACAGATGGCACAACAGAAAGGTAGAAAGTCTGAGAATAGTATAAAATAAAATCAGCTTGCTCTTAGTCCACATAGTTTCTACAAAGTTAACAGTAAAGTTCTGTCACACCAAATGCATCGAACTCTCAATGTTATAAATATGAACTCATTTCAAAGTAATGAACAATGATACCCATAACAATCATTTAATGACCATCTCTTTAATAAATGTAATATATGAAGATACAGCTTCATAAAGCACTTTAAATGTTTTAAACAATAGTTTCTTATTACTAGTTAAAAATCCATACTAGGCTGATCCTGACCAAAGTGATCACCTTCTAATATCCAACAGATGAGTCACCTCAGATATGTTCCCAATTGAGGGTTATTTTCACTGACAAAATTACTATGAGTGGTAGTAATTTTGACACACTTCAATGGTTGTGATGGCTGAGAATCTGGCCAAAAAGAAAAAAGCTGTTTGCAGTAAAAAACAAACAAAACACATATACCTTGTTTAAGGATGAGAACTACAAAATAAAACGAAGTCCTGTGTTTTTAACACCATTTTACAAATAATTATGTATCTCTGTCTCTGGGACTCTTAACCTAGGACTATTCAAGGTTCTGAAAGTATGTATTCAAACTATAGGTTCATTTTCATTAATTTACTTATTAGCAGCATCACACAGAACAGAAAGCAAAGAAATAAAATGTGCACCAGAAAACATGTTAAGTGCAAATGTGTAAGTCTTTATAAGTATTTTTAATCCATAAAAGTGTTAAGCATCTTTCTTTCTTACTAACAAAAAAAGTTTTAAAATGGAAGCCTGCAATAATTAAGGTCCCAAATCTTATGGTATGTTACCATATATACCATCTATACATCTATCTGGAACTTTCAAGTTTTTTTTTTTTCTTTCAAAATGACTACTTCAGGCATTTAAATTAGTTTTATATAGTTGATTTACTTATTAAAAGCACACTTTTCTTCTTTGAAAGGTTTAAAAGCAATTAGACATTTTCTAATTGAAAATAGTGAAGTATTAAAATTTTTACTGATGGTATAAAATTACAATTTTAATTTAACAAAATATATATTTCTATATGAAGAAAGACTACCAAAATTAAGAAAATCCATCCAAAACATTATAGCAGTATCTCAATGTGGAAAAAGATTAATATGATCAAAAAGTAGCTTCATTTTCAAGAAACTAATTCATGGCTCCATAATTGGAATAAATTCCTAAAAATATTATGTAGCCTGGGAAACCCCTTGTACTCTGTTCCAATGGTTTATATTCTTAAAGGCTGTATCTGTAAATAATCCCATGATAAGGAGAGAGAGGGAGAAAGGGAGGAAAGGACAGGGCAAGAGAGAAGGGAAGAGAAAGAAAAATTCAGTCCCTAAAATTTCAGGCATGATCTCTGTAGAAATCTGCTGAGTGGGAAGGGGGTTATATATTTTCTTAAGATTGTTTTTTGTCACCATCATACATGAATGACAACTTAAATATATTCATATCTTTTATTCCTGACAGAACTGCTTATTTCACTGTTTTCCAGTACCATCACAGAAAATAATCTAAAGGTAAGATGATTTTTTTTTAACCCCTTGGAAATTAATGTTATTATTTTGCCCAGAAGCTTACAGACTAAAAAAAAAAAAATTTCATAGTTAATCATTTTAGCCAGCATGTATCTTGCTCTTCATTTGGGTTTATTAATTTTGAATAGAAGTATAGGGACCGTCTATTTCCAATCTGGGGTCTTTTTTCTGAAAACTTGTATTTCTATTTATCAATTCAAACTTGTATGTTCTTCCCTATCTTCTGCTGGTTTGATCTCAATGTTTTACCTACTGTAATACTTAATCTTGATTTTTTTTCCATCTAGTATTTCACATGTAGTTCTGAAACATTTCATTACAAATGATGTGGAAAGAATACTCTTCTAGAACGAATCAGATCAAATCCAATCCTTCCATTCATTAGTTGTAGGATTGCAGGCAAGTTACTTAATTTCCATTTCCCTAACTATAAAATGGAGATAAGGCCTACCTGGGTAGATGTGAGGATTAAATTTCATACATATCTGTATGTATATTTATTACGTGGAACCATACCTGGCATAGAGTGAGTACTCAAAGGGAAGGCATTCTGTTCTCGTTATCTTCCATTTTGAATGTGATGTTCTATAGCATTCATTCTCCTCTATATTGCAACCAAATATGATTTCTTGGCTCTTACAGCAATCTATTCTTTTTATACAGTTGTATGTTTTCTTAACACGTTTGTATAGTTGCTTTCTAAGTTCTTTTCATATGTCACGTATTAAATAGGGAAATAATTTATTGAGAACCCATACAACTATCTTATTTGTTGTTTGTCCTGTACACCCTTTTATCTGAACCTACCAAAGAAAACTCATCCTCAGAAGAGTTATTGAATACACTGGCCAGCACTGTAGGTCTCAAATGATATTTGATGAATGAACTGTGAATGAACCAGTGAGAACTGTGCTAACTAGCCTTCTCTTTCACTCCTAGAGTTGGAAATCAAGCCAGGTCACGCGACTGGCACTAGGGCCGGAAAGAGAAGAATTCTGGCACGTTTTTGGTGATGGATGACCTTTGATAGCTGAGAAGATTTTGTAAAATTCCCTTTCACAGTTTAAAGATTTAGTTTCTCTTTGCATGTTTATAAGTAATGATTCCTAATTTTCAGAATAATTTTAGGCCTCTTGCCTAAAGGTTCACATTTACTGTAGAAACACTATACTTTTTCTTTTAAAGAATTTCATTCAGCCTCTCTTCTCTCTTCCCCCTATCTGTACATGGCTTTCCATGCCTTGCTTTTCCTTACAGTTCAATACCTTTAAACCATAAAGATCATACTTTTGGAAAGGCTGATCCCGAAAATAAGTTTTATATTTGATCATATATTTTAATTATTTTAGATTTCAAAAACTCAAGGGGAAAGAAATGAAATTTAGTTTATCGGACAACCTGGTTTTTGTAACTTCAATGTTATGCAGGAGTGAGTAAACTATGACCAGTGGGGCCAACCTCGCCTGCTGCCTATTTTTGTAAATAAAGTTTTACTGGAACACAGACATGCTCATTTGTTTACATAACATCTATGGCTGCTTTTTAACAACAGCAGAGATGAACAGTTGTGATAGAGACTGTATGGCTTACAAAGCACAGGCTGTAAGAGAGCCTTGATGTCTCTAAGCCTCCTCTTAGGAAAGGGTCTAAATAAAAACAACACAAATAGCAAATATTTACTACACAGTTACAATATCTTAGGCACTGCTTTGTTAAATTTTACATTAATTATCTCTTTTAAAAATTGGGTAAAATTTTTGCATAAAATTTATGGCTAAAACGTGAATTGGGTACTTATTGTAATCCCTATTTTCAGATGAGAAAGCTGAGGGTTTTTTTAAATTTATTTATTTTTGGCTGCATTGGGTCTTCATTGCTGTGCGCGGGCTTTCTCTAGTTGCGGCGAGCGGGGGCTCCTCTTCATTGCAGGGCATGGGCTTCTCATTGTGGTGGCTTCTCCTGTTGTGGAGCACGGGCTCTAGGCACGCGGGCTTCAGTAGTTGTGGCACACAGGCTCAGTAGCTGTGGCTTGCAGGCTCTAGAGCGCAGGCTCAGTAGTTGTGGCACACAGGCTTAGTTGCTCTGCAGCATGTGGGATCTTCCTGGACCAGGGATCAAACCCATGTCCCCTGCGTTGGCAGGTGGATTCTTAACTACTGCACCACCAGGGAAATCCTCTTTTTTATTTTTTTTAACAACTTAAGTTATATTGGGATTAAATGACAATTTAAGGCAATTATTAATATATAGAGTAAATAAAATGGAAACATTTACATTTAAGACATTTATAGATTTTAGTATTTTCCTCAGTAACAGTATTTTCACGTCTTTATTCAAAGCACTTTTCATATATGTAATCTTATTTTTTTTTAATTGAAGTAGAAACGACCTACAACACTATGTTAGTTCCAGGTACACATCATAGTGATTTGATATTTCTATACATTTCATAATGATCATCATAATAGTTACCATCTGTCACCATACAAAGTTATTACAATATTATTAACTATATTCCCCACACTGTACCTTTCTTTCCTGTGACTCATTTATTTTGTAACTGGAAGTTTATAACTCTTAATGTCCTATTTCACTCACCCCTCCCATTCTCCTTCCTCTGGCAACCACCTGTTCATTCTCTATATCTATGCATCCATTTCTGTTTTGTTATGTTTGTTCACTTATTTTGGTTTTTAGATTCCACATATACGTGAAAATCATATAGTATTTGTCTTTCTCTGACTTATTTCATTTATCATAATACCCTTGATGCCCATCCACGTAGCAAATGACAAGATTTCATTCTTTTTTATGGCTGAGTAATATTCCACTGTATATACATACACCACATCTTTATCCATTCATCTACTGATGGACATTTAGGTTGCTTCCATATCTTGGCTACTGTAAATACTGCTGCAATGAAATTAAGAATTTAAAAATTCTTAACTGAAATTCTAAAATGATGGCCACGAGAGGTTACAAGTGGAAGTTTGTGTTATATTTATACAACTGCTATCACTATTACTGTATTTCACAACTATTACAGTAGTGAGGAAAAAGTGAACCAAGTTTGAAAACTGAGCTATTTTTAAGTGAGGAAATGCAGGAATATCATTTACACTAAGAACATCTGTTTTAAAGAGGTATGTGGTAAAACAACTTTGAAAACAACAAAGCAAGGAAGGGTTAATTCCTAGAGATATGGCTTCAACGCAAATTTAACTAAACTATATAGGTGGATAAAAGACAATGTGATAAAGATTGGGAATACAAAGATACCTTCTAAAAAATTCATAGCCCAACAGGGGACAGGCAGGTAAAAATTAATATGGGATTCTTAACTGCAAGCAACAGAAACCAATTCATACTGATCAACAGAAATGTAATGCATTAAACAGGCATTAAAAGTGGTTCTCAGAATTGCTGGGAAGTTTGAAGAACTGCACTCAGTAAACGGGCAGGAACTGAGCGAGAAGGCTTAAAGGCAAGAAATAAAAATCAAAATCTGTGACATGAACCACCTGAGTACAGAAGAGATGTCACTACTTCTCCTTTTGGCAACTGAATGCTTTATTGCTGCCACTACATCTTTTACTGTGCCGACACAGGCTCCAGATAAAAGCATCCAATTAGTCATGTTTGGGCTATGGGCCAATTTCCTAAAGTTTGGGCACGAGAAAGCAATTTATTTGTCCTTTTTTGCTTTTGTGTAGTGGGAGCCAGGGCTTGCACTTCACCAAGATTCATACTATATAGCAGGGAACTCCTCAAACACAGGAAGGGGCTTCAAAGGCTGGGAAGCCCCACCCCCAAGAAAACAACCCCCCCTCTACAAACACTGTATCTTAAATCAAGATTTGCAGAAATATTTTGAGGGGGAGTCTCTGTGTGCTCAAATACCTATTCAAATACTTAAATAATAACAAGTGATATACTCCTATACATTCACCTTTGTTTTTTTAACCAGTCATTAAGACAAAACTCTTTTTCAACATTCAAAACTTAAAGACATATTTCACAGAGCAAGATTTGAGTTTCTTAAGCCACTCAGTTTTTCAAACTCAGGTCCAGGGACTTGTCAGTCAAGTCAGGAGCCCATAGCTCTCAAGTTTAAGAAACTACACTAAAACATAATATAATAAGAAAGCTCTATATTAGATACCATGTTGGCATAAACGAGGGATTAACTACAGTCAGGGAATGCTATGCAGAACAAAAACTTTAAAATAACCAGAAATTTACCAAGCAAATGGGGTGGGGCAAAAAAAGAATACTCCAACAGAGGTAACAGCTAGTATAAAGCACCTCATTAGAAAACACTGTAGTGTAGTGAAAAAGGCACCTGTTCAGGTCAGGAAAAGTGAATTAAACTCCTAATCCTAATTAGCAGTATAATCTGGGTCAAGTCCTTTAACATCTGATTTTTCCTCATCTACAAAATAAGGGAGACGGACTAGATGATCTTTAAGTAGTTTTGCTACTAAACAAATTTCTGGTTATTATTATTAATCACAATGGTTAACATTTATTGGCACTCACCATATGGCAGGGAAAACAGTATACAGTTTACATATATTAGGTAGGTATCATTATCCCCATTTTCCCCAATTGAGGAAACTCAAGTTCTGAGCAGTTAGCTAACTCATTCAAAGTGATCCAGTTAGTAAGAGAGCCACAGCTGGAGGATTTAATTGCAAAGCCAATACATTCAATCATAGTTAAACCAATCACAAAATTCCAAATTCCCTAAGGACAGGGAATTTGCTACTATGGTTTTTATTATGCTATGGGTAATATGTTTATTATCTACCTTTTTCTGATATCTAAATTTTTCAGAGGGCCAAGAATTTAGACCCAAGTATCAAAATATTCATTACTTTATATGGTCAAATAGAAATCTTTCCGGGCTTCCCTGGTGGCGCAGTGGTTGGGAGTCCGCCTGCCGGTGCAGGGGGCACGGGTTTGTGCCCCGGTCCGGGAGGATCCCGCGTGCCGCGGGGCGGCTGGGCCCGTGAGCCATGGCCGCTGGGCCTGCGCTTCCGGAGCCTGTGCTCCGCAACGGGAGAGGCCACAACAGTGAGAGGCCCGCGTACCACAAAAAAAAAAAAAAAAAAAAAAAAAAGAAAAGAAAAAGAAAAAGAAATCTTTCCAAAATATATCATACACATCTCTGTTTAAATAAAAGTAGATCAAATTTTAACTTTTCTTGAAGCTCAAGGTTACATTTATACATATTAATTATTGTATGGTTCTGTGGAACTTTAAGATAATGTGACTCTTTTCTCTTCATTTTCTTGGGTCAGCTTATGTTTTTGTTTCTTCTCTCACTGCTTTCATTAATCACAGGTCCTCTACACCCTTATAATGGTTTCTGGACTAAAAAAATAAATCAAGTTGCAAAAAAATTACTTTCAGCCATATTTCTCATTACAAGGTGGCTTTTGATGTAGTACCATAAAGTAATTCTTAATTATCAATTCAGCTGTGATTTGATGACCTAAGCACAACTTTATTGTTTCAAATACTTTGACACAGAATATTGCTGTACTGTACCATATCCTCCTATCTTAAGATACTTCATAAAGAATTAAAATCTAAAGCATCATGTCTTCACATGCTGCCAGCGAGCCAGAAAAAAAAAAAAAGTTTAATGTTTATGAAGTCATATGGGTTAAATGTGAGGTAGGTTCCAAAAATGCTCCTTGTTTCCCTGAAATGATAGAAAAAAGGAAAAATTCTTATAGGAACCCTCCTGCAAAAATTCTAAAGAGAATATAAGAGAGAAAGTGGCTCTATCCCATACTAAAACATATTATGAAACTACCATTAAAACAGTTTAGTATGGATAGAAAAAGAGCAAGAAATCCAAACACATATTGGAATTTTCTTTATGATAAATAGTTCAGATTAGTAGGTAAAGAGGAATTACAATAAATGTAGAAACTGTTAAAAAAATACACAAACTATATTCCTATTTCATGTCTTACTTCAAAATAAGTAACTGAAGGATCAAATGCCTAAAATGCAAAAAAATGAAAAACAGAAGTTCTGGAAGAAAGACCAAATTTATTCATAATCTGATAGAGGAGAATAAACAGGTCTCTTTAAATAGGACACAAAATCCAAGTCACAAAAGGGGGAAAAAGGGATATACTTAACCACATAAAAAGTAAAGACTGTTGTAAAACAACAACCAAAAAAATGAAGCCAAGAGACAAACTGGAAAAAATATTTGCAAAACATATGATAAAAAAACTAACTTCCTAGACTTCCCCAGTGGTGCAGTGGTTAAGAATCTGCCTGACAATGCAGTGGACACAGATTTGAGCTCTGGTCAGGGAAGATACCACATGCCGCGGAGCAACTAAGCTTGTGCGCCACAACTACTGAGCCTACATGCCGCAACTACTGAAGCCCGTGCGCCTAGAGCCCGTGCTCCGCAACAAGAGAAACCACCGCAATGAGAAGCATGCACACCTCAATGAAGAGCAGCCCCCGCTTCCCGCAACTAGAGAAAGCCCACACGCAGCAAGGAAGATCCAACGCAGCCATAAATAAATAAACAAACAAACAAATCCAAAATACTAACTTCCTTAATTTATAAAGGGCTCATACAAATCAATAAAAAACAGACCAATTACCTACTAGAAAAATGAACAAAAGATATAAACAAGAAATCTGAGGAAATGAATACAAATGCTAATAAAGTTCTGATGTTTGATTTCCTCATTAAAGAAATGCAAATCACCTATTCAAATGGCAAAAATGCAATGTCTTAGGGAATGATCAGTCTCAAGTGCTACTGATGTGTGTCTAAGTTGATAAAATTCATCGGGAGGGTCATCCAGATATAGCCTGAGAAGCTGTCAAGCATATGTACAAAGGTAATCATGATAACATACGCTGGAAAAAGATGTTTATCATGGAGCATTAGTTAAATAAATTATGGTATATCCATAAAATGGAGGCATGCACCATTTAAAAAGGCAGGGGGATGAATAAATTTCAATGTAGAATCTAAAATAAACTATTAAGGAATTAAAAAAAGCAAAGTGCAGAAGTGTGTATAGAATTATTTTTAAGTGGGGAAATGGATGAGTAAGCAGGTTTTCCAATGTTTCTCTGGAATTAATTATGTGAACCTGTTAAGTGTGGTTAACTTTGTTCACAGGGACTGGGGAAGAGAGCCACAGGTCTTGCATTTTCTAATCTGTCCCCGAGTTAATGTCACTTTTTAAAGTTAATAGGAATTATCTACAGAGTAGAATTGTGGGCCAATTTTTGCCTTTTTAAATACTTTTCTGTCTTAAAAATACCTAATAAAATCTATATTTTAAATTTAAAAAACCACCTGGGTAGGGATAATGGGCAATGGGACCCTTTGTTGCACTTTATTCTATCAATACAGCTTTATCTCTTAAATAATAAGCATATATCATTTTAAAATTTAAATCAGCTTTAACATATTACACTTTAAATTGTTTGCCCTAGTTTGATAATGTTTAAAATCTCAAAGCAAAACACTACATATGGACATCTGAGTGAAAACTTGTCTTCCAATGTTAAAAAGATCTTGCATTATTTTAAATTCAAAGTAAAAGACTAATAGAAAAGTATCTATACTAAACTTTCTGTATCTACTGAGGGCACCTTCTTCTACAAGCTGACCTACTGGCTTTCTGACTGGGTCACAAGCCCTGCTGCAGAAAGGGCATAACACAGTGACAAATTTTTATAAGAAAGAAACTGATAAGGGTAAACGGTGACAAAGCAATAAAGAGGCATGGACATATATACACTACCAAAAGTAAGGTAGTTAGCTAGTGGGAAGCAGCCGCATAGCACAGGGAGATCAGCTCGGTGCTTTGTGACCGCCTGGAGGGGTGGGATAGGGAGGGTGGGAGGGAGGGAGACGCAAGCGGGAAGAGATATGGGAATATATGTATATATATAACTGATTCATTTTGTTGTGAAGCTGAAACTAACATACCATTGTAAAGCAATTATACTCCAATAAAGATGTTAAAAAAAAAAAAAAAAAGAAACTGATAATTTAAAAAAGAAGCAAACAAACAAAAAGAAACAACAAAAAAGGAAACTGCATAAAACTGATACATGCAAGATAGTGTGAATCAGGACCGCTTTTCAATTGCCTATTTTATTAGGAAAGTGAAAAGTGATCCCAATAAGTCATGCAATTTCTAAAGATTAGAGTTGATACTTTTCTCTCAGGTTCAAGAGATCATTTTCTCTCACAAGGTGAACAATTGTTGCTTTTCAAACATACCAGAGTGTCAAAGGCAGGTGTAATTAGATTGGGGGCTGGAGAGGGAAAGGAAACCACAGAGAAAGGGAAGTTAGAGGCCTGATGTATAGTATTTCACAGTAAGTGAAACAGAAGCACATGTAAACAAGAGAGTATATATATCAGACCTACTGTAGATTCTAAGGTACTACTTATCAATATAACTCACAAGCATTCACCTCTAAGAGAGTTGGATCCTCAAAACTAATCACAAAGCTCACCTCTAAGTAGTCTCAATGGATAATTAACATCCTGCTGTGATTATTTTTAATACTTACTCAATAATACAGTACTCCCTGAGTTACCTAGCATTATTGAGAAATGAAAGTCAATGGTATGCTGACATAAATAGCAAGGAGCTTTGAAGTCAGAGAGACTAAGTTCAAATCTCAGCTTCATTACTCAAGAGCTGTATGACCTTGGGCAAGTTATTTAATCTTTGCCTCTATTTCTTCATCTCTAAAATCTCTAAAATTGGGTTAACAATATTAACTATGTTCAGGGGTTGATGTGATAAATAAATGAAATTATACCTGTACATGGCATCACAGTACTCAAATATATAAAGTTTTAAGAATATATCTTTTGAAAAAAGTGCCATTTGTTTAATTTAAACCATTCTGAATAGAAGTCTCAATACTTCAGTTAACTTTTGTTTCTTCTTAAGGCAAACAGACACAATTTAACTTTTCCTGTACTGTACAGGATCATAATTATTAATACAAATTATAAGATTACGCATGACGACACATACAAAAAAGTTTCCACAAGCTTTCAATCAATCAATCAATTAATCAGTTTCTTTACAGACACTTTGAGAAAGACAGCACCTGACAAGGCTTAAAGTTTATAGCGATGTCTCCATGCTAATTATTTCCAAATGTAACAATTTTACAATTAAACAGTTGAAAATTTAAAAACCTACCCCTTTTACTATTCCTTATTCACAGAGATAACTTGTGCTTGCCTCCTGCAAGCCCCTTTCTCATTTTCTTAATGTGCTCATGCTAAGCAACTGTGAGCTAAGAAGCCAGATAACCATTTCAAGGCAGACTGATCTGGTGAAAAATATATGGGCTGTAGATTCAGACAGCTCTGGGTTTAAATCCCAGTTGTGCTACTTATTTTGTGACCTTGTTAAATTACTTAACTTCTCTAAGCTTCAATTTCCTCATCTTCAAAATGGGAATACTATTACCTATATTGAAAGGCTGTGGTAAAAGGCAAATGAAAATTTACGTAAAAATCTTACAGAATGCTTTCTAGTACCTGGCAATATAAGTCATCCTGTCAATGGTAATTATTATTATATAACTAATGCAAGATGTTGAAACTATAGTGAAGTTAATAATAAAAAGAATTTCTTACTTGGAACATATGCTTTTAATGTGTGAAATTCCTTGGCACTATACTGGAGACACAAAGATGAAAAAGGATATAGTATCTATCCTCCAGAGGCTCACAGCCTTTAATTAAAGACAGACATATAAACAAAATCACAGCAATTTGATAAGTGAAACAGTAAAAGAAGCAGCACTCCATTTGAAGTCAAAATGCTTCTCTGGAAGAGATGATATTTAAGCTAAGAGGAAAAATAGCTCACCAGGTTGGGAGTTAGGGACTGAGGTGAGCTGACTTGGTCAAAGAGGATGAAAGAGCACATGTGAAGATACACAAGTAAGAAACAGCCTAGCAGGGTCTGGAGCAGAGAGCGTGTAGAGAGAGTTTAAAAAGGCAAGCATAGGCCAGATTTTCACGATCTAGTACGCCAAACCAAGGAGGAGTTGGCCCTTTTTAAAATAAATAATGGGGAATCACAAAAGTGTAAGGGCAGTGAAGAAGGTTGGCTGAAAAAGATAAGATGCTCAGATTCGTATTAGAGAGAGATCCCTCCAGCTGAGATGTTCAAGTTGATCAGGAAAGAGGGGGGAACTACAGTCAAGGAAAATACAGTCCAGATGGTTAAGCAGCAGCAACTAATCTAAAGTAGTGATAATAAGAATGTAGAGTAAGGAATGGATGAGAGAGACTAAGAAAGGGAGTCCTGATAACACTCAGAAATTTGGGAAAATTCCCCAATTTCTAGTTTGTGCAAATGATTGGGTCATAATGTCATTAGTCAAAATGGGGACAAGAGAAATAGAAACAATTTTTGAGAAGAAAATGTGAGCTCAATTTGGAATTTATCTGAATGGCGCTACCCATTAGGCAGTCCGGAGCTCAAGTGAGGGCCGAATTAACTCCATTGGGAGACATTAACATAAAGGCAGAAATGGAAGGCAAAAATAAGGCACCAAGAGGAATCATACAGATTGAAAATGGGTGAATATCTACTATTACTGCTCATGAATATCTTACTTTGCGTCTTTCTCTTGTTTTCCAATTGGACAAACTGCTTACAAAAGTGAGATGTTATTTTACTTTGCATGCTACTTTAAATCCATGAACGCTTTTCCACATAGGTCTGCTTAATATAAACATATGAGTTTTCTGAGCATTGCGTCCAAATTCTTCACTATTATGCCAGGCTTAGCAAAGTGCTGGGGGCCTGAAAGGTGCCCAAGAAAAATGGATGAATTAAGTAAATATGGTCTTTTGGTCAGTCAAGAAACCAATTTGTTTCAGATATTGTTTTAATGACACAGATGAATATTTAATATGGAGTAATCTAAGTTTTTCTTTATATGCTGCTTTTTCCATTTAGGAACATAACAATTTTCAATGGTTTTGGAACTCTGAACTTATTTTTCAGAATTCAAGAAGTTACCCCAAACCAACAATTTATGCCTATTCATACTCCAGATTTCTGTATAGAAGTCAGAAGCAGATAGAAAAATACAATTATTGTTTTTTAAAATATTAATTTTAAAAAAGGGAAATACTAAAATGCTTCACCCACAGGTCCATTCTTAAATGTTAGCAATGTGAGAGATATTCACAGGAGTACTCAGAAGAGTATTTTTAAAGATTCTCACCCCTTAGAAGGAAAACTACACAAGTCCAAATGTTTCTTTACGTACTTTCTTTGTACACACTCAGATAAATGCACATTACATAAACTTAGAGAATAATAATGTGTGCATAAACTGGTGGATGAAAAAGGTAAATCAGTGAATAAGCAGGGAAGATAGAGGCTGAGCAGAAGAAACCATGTTATGAGGACCTGAAATGTGAAAAGGCACAATAAGGGAGCTCAGTCAGAAAAAAATGGAGTGCTAGTTTTTGGTTGTTTTGTTTTTTATTATTTTTCATTAACAAAGCAAAAGATATTTGAAGAGACTCAAGTTACCCAATAAAAACTAAGAAAGGAAAAAGCTCAATGGTCTGTTCATAGAATTACTTTAGAGTCAAACCTTTTCGGATAAACCAGTTCTTAATACTTCCTTTTACTTTGCTTTGACTGTCTATCCTTCCCTCTCATGCACATCTTTTTTGTTAATGACAGTACGCAGTATGGTAGTAATAGGGAAAAAATCAAAATCAAACTGAATAGAATGACCTAATATAAAAACTAACTGAAAATAAATTAATCCATTGGTATTGGCACATATTTTTACAAAAATGTTTTTGTGTGATTGAAAACTATGCATAATCTGCCTGGATGTGGACCTTGGGAATGTCCTGCTAGAAATCTTGATATCATAAATTTTCACAATTACAGTTTAGATTGTGAGAGACTGCATGGAGAAGTTAAGGAGTCTAAGTTTGGGAGTCAGCAGTTTAGTTCTGCCTTCGTTTGTTCTCTCTATAACTTTGGATTTTTTTTTTTCCTCTTAAGTACCCTGCATCTCAGTAATCTTATCTGTAAAATGGGACTAATAAAAGGACTTACTTTACAAGACTCACAAGGATGATACTAAATAATATAACAGGAAGACACTATATAAACTTATTTTTATAGCTGCAAGCTCAGTACTTAAGAACTTTTCGTATCTCAAGAATATCAAATAACCTAGGTTCCACCATTAACAGAAAAACAAAAGCCCACTCACTTCCAGAGTACTTCAGTGTCCCACCACTGGAACCATACCATGGACTGAAGTGTTCCAAGTAATTTCCTTCCTTTAATCTTAAGGGAAACATCCAAGAAGTCCGATTTCAGACTATGCGAAAAGTCTAAATTGTAATGGTACTAAACAGAGTAAGAACTATCAGTAGCTTGCCTTGCACAATCCTGTAAGTTTTAAGAAACTCTGCTTCTGGTTACTTGTTTCTAACAGAACTCTGAAGCAAAAACATAGCAACATACCAGTGGTCATATCCTTTGAAGAACTAAAATCTGGATTGGCTTCTTACACTTTTAGAAGGTGAGCAAGATGCCCTCCCTGATCATGTCATAAAGCTATACTTTTTAGAAGCAAGATGTGCTCCATGCTTAGGTAATAAAGTCATACTTTTGTTTTCAAAGATTTCTTTTTAGATCACCATATTAAAATCACATGTAAGTTCTCTCCTAATTACACAATGCACAATTTCAGGGTCCAAAGGCAGGCCAGCTTGGAAATTTTAAGTTTACCACTTGATCACAACGTGGATTCACATCTGGGTTTAGGTTTGCGATTAGCTTTCTTCATCATGATTCTACCCCCAAGAGTACTGTGACTAAACTGCCTTACTATTTATTACACATATAAGCATTTCTGATGGAATCAAGGAGAAAGACAGAGTAACCAAAGTTCACACACTTGTTGGAAACTGCTCAGATAACTTAAAGACGCCCAGATGCTAAATGACAACCTTACCACTGGAAGCAAAGAAGTTATTTGTTTTAGCGGGGGAGAGGGAAAAGGCCACACCCAAAGTTAAACGACTTCACAGTGAAGTGATACCAAGTTTCAGAATTTTAACTACTGCTATTTTCGGTACTCTTTTTCACGGTCAATGAATACTTTAAATTCATAACAGGCCCAAAGTTAAAGAAAACGTTCCTCTGACCCTAATCACTTGTTACTTCATTCAGTAGTGGGCAGGTCCAAGATGGAGAATTACCTCGTCCAGAAAAAGATTTAAGTGTAACTCTGGAGTAGAAAAGGGCCGAACTCAAGTCATCAGGGCTCGTAAGTGACTCTAAAAGAGCGGGTCACCACTCTCCCCTCCCCCAAGAGGTCGGGAAGGCAAGAGCCTGACTGTGTCACCACGGCAGTTACCTGACACAGAACGCGACCGCGTTGTGTGGACCCATCTTTCAGTTTGGACGCTCCCTGCCTCCCGGCTCTCTAGGTGCCGCCTCCACCCGGGAGGTCTCCCCCACCCCCGCCCCCGCCAGCCCAGCTCCCAGCAGCTTCCTCAAGCCTCCCCTCCATCCCACCTCCGTGCTCTCGCGACTCCACTCATCCCCACGTACCTTGGCCACATAGTCTTTCACCTCATCCAGGTCTCCGTTTTTCAGGGCCCACATGAACTCCTTGTCGCACATTACTGCAGCGGGGCGGGCCGGCTAGCCAGGCAGAAAACGAGGAGGCGGTGGCAGCAGCAAGCGGATACCGCCGGGCGAGCGGGAGACAGGGCCGCGCGGAGCCGGAGCAAAGAGAAGGCGGGGTAGGCTGGCAGGCGAGCGAGGCAGTTGGCCGCGGCGACCGTTAGGGCGGGAGAAAGAAAGTTTTTTGCGGCCACCGGGCCCAGCTGAGAAGGTTCCGCCTGGCCGAAGGGAAGCTGGAGCGCTTGCACTTCCGGTTCACTCCCCGCTAGGGCCCTCCCCCAACTTCCTCTTCCTCTTCCCGTCGGCGGAACGCCCCGCTCGGGACCCCGCCCCGACGGCCCGCGGCCGAGCGCCCCGCGTGCGCAGGCGCAGTGGCTGGGACGGCTGGCGGAGATTGCTGGGGGAGGAGTGGGCGGGTCTGGGAGGCCAAACAAGGGGGTCGGAGGTCAGGAAGGGCAGAAAGTGTGTGGCGGGAGATTTAGGGTACTCCAGAGGGGATCAGGACGTTTCTGCGCCCCATAAGCGGGAAAAACTTAAGAGAAACCCACAGCCTTGGAGGGCATGTTGCTCACCTTCCTAGTGTGCAGTAGGAATGTTTGATTTGAATTCCTTGCCTTCTCTTTTCTTTCCCTCCTCCCCTCCTTTACTTTCTCCTTCCCTCGCTTCCTTGCTCCTTCCCTTCCTTCCTCTACTGTCAAGCATCCTTTAGGCTCCTACTGCATGTCAGACTCTGCTAGGCACAGAGGCTGTAGGAAAAAAGATGGCATAAACCAATTCTTGCCCTCAAGGAACGCTTCCATACTTACGACAACAATGTGAATTCAGTGTGCCAATACTACGTGTAATGTTCTGTGGAGGGAAAAACTCTACTCATCTCCCCGACCAGCAAATGATATCCAGAGACTAGGAATTCAGTTTGATGCCATAGGGCAGAGCAAACTTAACTGACCGGTACAATTTGTGTTTTTTAAATTTTTTTGTTCGTTTGTTTTTAATGCTTTGAAGCTTCAGGACCGTTCTAGTGAAACCGGTTCTACTCTTCCTAGAGTTTGGCTGTAATACCCTGGGGCACAGCCACCAAATGAATTGTGCCTCAACCCTAATGACCCAGGCGTGCACACATGAACATAAAGAAAGCCAATAAAAATGCTTATTGGAACTATTACATATATATGTATAGTCCATTATTTATGACCCACTAAACGGATAAATGATAAACTCCTTTACTAGGCTTGCCATATAGAATAGGGGTTCAGAACACAGACTGGAACCAGAATGCTTAGTTTTGAATACAGGACCCAACCTTTGTTAATTTTGTGTCACCTCAAGCAAGTTATTTAACCCTGCCCTGTTCAGTTTTCCATATTTGTTAAGGGGATATGACAGTAGTGTTCAATAAGCGCATATATATATATACGCCTGTGATTTAGAACTAGCAAATAGAGATAGGATTCAAATCAAAAGAAAAATCTCCAAATATTTAATAGCTACCTTGATTGTTATTCTGTTAATTTTACTTTCTGACAGAAATGCAATTTCACATACCTAATGATGATACATTTCTGGGAACAAATCTCAAGGATGAATTTGCTAGGTAAATCCTGGAGTTCCTATCTCTTTTCTAATTCCCACCTGTGTGATCTTTGAGTTACATTCTGCTGACAGCTCTTGGTTTATGTCTCTAGCCCAGACTTCTCTTATGTGATCCATTCTGATATTCAACTTCTTACCCATTTGAATGTCTCAAACTTAACATGTCGGAAACAGGATTTGGTCTCTTCTAGATTCTAAACCTAGTTGTCCCCTGGACCACGCCTTCTCTTTAAATGACACCACCAACCACCTTGTCACTAAAACCAAACTCTATCCAGGCCTCTGTGAGCCCTCTTGACTAGGCCTCAACCTTCGTCTATAAAGACTTGAATAAACATGAACACAGGCCCTATCAGCTCAAGGCCACATCCTAAAATAATGCCAGTCCCCCTTAAAGTGGCTGCATGAGAAAATTCAAGGCTGCCAAGGCCCCTGTTTGTTCCAGTCAACACCTGAGGATGGGACCTCTCTCTCCCAGTCTGTGTAGGAGGGTAGAACCCTAACTTCAATGATTGCCACTAGCAGACACAGCTGGCCTAATCGCATTTACACTGACTAATCTTTTGTAATTTTTTACTTCCCTGACTCTACAGAGCCCCCACTCCACCACCCCTCCCTCATTCTCCCTTCAAAACACCTATTCATCTCTATACAAATGGAAGTTTTGTTCAGTTCACATTGGACTCTTTTTCCCTATAGCAATATTTCTTACTGATAAAATCTGTCCTTACCACTTTAACTAGTGCCCTGCTTTGTTCATCCTTGACAATGGGAGTCATATATAACCCCTGCTGCTCCCAACCTTTCTCTTATTCCAACCATCAGTAAGTCCTTCAAAATATATCTTAAATTTTTCACTTCTCACCATCTTCCCGGCTTGCTGGCCCCCCAAGACCCTTCCCAGCCCTGTCATCTCTGCACTGATACAGTCGTCTCCAGCTGGTCTTCCCATTTTCACTCTCACCCTTTTCCAATTAATTCACCACATAGCCAGTTACCTTTTTTTTTTTTTTTTTTGTGGTATGTGGGCCTCTCACTGTCGAGGCCTCTCCCGTTGCGGAGCACAGGCTCCGGACGCGCAGGCTCAGCGGCCATGGCTCACGGGCCTAGCCGCTCCACGGCATGTGGGATCTTCCCAGACCGGGGCACGAACCCGTGTCCCCTGCATCGGCAGGCGGACTCTCAACCACTGCGCCACCAGGGAAGCCCCAAACATGCATTTCTTATCTTTAGACCTTTCAATGGCTTCCTACTGCATTTTAGGATAAAATTCTAAATTATTTGCTATGGCCTTCAGGGCCCTCTGTGATCTGACCCCGATGGTCTCTCCTATTTCATGACACTCCCCGCCAACCCCATTGCTTCTTTGTTTCCCATAGATCTCATCTTCTGTCAGTTTCAGAAAAAACCAAGCTTATTCCACCCTAGGGCTGTTATGCTTGTTTCTTCTTGTCTGGAATGTTCTTTTAATTCTTGCTCACTCCTGAGGTCTCAGTGCAAATGTTACCTCTTCAGAGAGGCCTCTCAGACCATCCACTTTAAACAGGTCCCTCAATCATGTCTACCATATAGTCCACTTTTTTTGTTTTTAACCTCTTTAAGTTCACTTATCATAAATATTTTCACTATTGTTTCTTCTTGTTGTTACCTATTTTGGCAGGTATCCAACAGATATTTCCCTTTGTCTACCATCCTAGGCATAAGAGAGAATTGCTCTTGCTGGCTTCCTTGTGGTTGGATAATGTCATGTAACTAATTCTGGCCTATTAGTTACGAGCAGAAGTAACATGAGTCACTTCCAGGCTTGCCAATGCAAGATGCTTCAGAGTGCTTTATTCCCTCTCCCACAGCAGCCAGCAATATTCAAAACAGTGGCTGCAGTCAGCCTGGGTTCCTGAGCAACTTACAATCATCAGAACTCCTCTTCCATCCCATAGTGGATATCCAGTAAAATAATAATTAAACTTTTGTTGTTTCAAGCCACTGAGATTGTGGTGTTTATTACTGCAGCAACACTGAGTCAGTCTTGACCGACACAGAAATTATTGTCAGAAGTGAGCTGTTACTCGAACAAAAACCTTAAAGACATGGCATTGGTTTAGGGCCTAGGGAGTACGCAACAAAGGAAGTGATATTGGAAGCCATGTGGATAGTGAGTCATTTTCACAGGAGTGAAACATTTGGCAAAACAATCTCCTGTGATAGCATGGTGATGCATGGAAGACAGATAACGTACCCTGTACACTTGTAGCTCTAGTGGAAGAGGCTGGGAAATGGAAAGCTGGTGGCATGTGTTGGGAGCTATTTTTGTGTGTTGCCTGGGGTGGAGGGGAAGGGGAGGGGGAGGGCGGGCATGTTTTTATTTACTTTCTTTCCAGTTTTACTGTGATATAATTGACATATAACATTGTATAAGTGTAAGATATACCACATGGTGATTTGATATGTGTATGTATTGCAAAATTATTACCTCAACAAGGATAGTTATCACATCCATCACCTCATAGTAACTTTTTTTTGCTTTTGGTGAGAACTTTTAAGATTTACTTTTAGCATCTTTCGAGTATACAAGGCAGTATTGTTAAGTATAGTTACCATGCTGTACATTAGATTCCCCAGAACTTATTCATCTTGTAAATGGAATTTTGTACCCTTTGACCACCTTCACCCATTTCCCCCACCTTGCAGCCCCTAGTAACCACCAATCTACTCTCTGTTTCTGTGAGCTTGGGTTTTTTTAGATTCCACATGTAAATGAGATCATACAGTGTTTGTCTTTGTCTGACTTATTTCACTTAGCATAATGCCCTCAAGGTTCATCCATGTTATCACAAATGACAGGATTTCCTTCTTTTTTTCATGGCCCACTGTATAGTGTATCACATTTTCTTAATCCATTCATCTGTCAGAGGACACTTAGGTTGATTCTATGACTTGGCTATCGTAAATAATGCTGCAATGAACATGGGAATGCAGACATCTCTGATACCCTGTTTGAATTTTATCATGAAAGTGTTAAATTTTTTCAAATGCTTCATCTGTGTCTATTGAGATGATCATATGATTTTTATCTTTCATTTTATTAATGTGATTTTTCACATTTATTGATTTGTGTATGTTGAACCATCCTTGCATCCCAGGGATAAATACCACTTAACCATAGTTAATGATCCTTTTAATGTGTTGTTGAATCAGTTTGCTAATATTTTGTTGAGAATTTTTGCATCTATATTCATCAGGGATATTGGCCTGTAGTTTTCTTTTCTTGTAGTTCCCTTATCTGGCTTTGGTATCTGGGTAATGCTGGCCTTGTAAAATGAGTTTGGGAGTGTTCCCTCTTTTTTTTGGGGGGGGTGTGTGTGTGTGTATGTGATGGCGCATTTGTGGGGTCTGTGATGGGAGGTCTCTAGAGTCAGTGATGGGGGAATCTGTAGGGTGAATGATGGGGAAATTTGGAGTGATGGGAGGGTGTGGAGGGTGTGTGATGGGGGGAGGGTCTCTGGAGTCAGTATTGGGTGAGAGTGAGTGTTGGGAGGTTTATGAGATCTGTGACAGGGTGGTGCTGTTGAATGATGGGGATCTGTGGGAAAAACAAATGTTCTTTCCCATTTTTCTTGGCTACAGCATGGCCATTTTACCAGCTGGCATTTATGCATTTCTAGTCTGATGATTTGGTGAACTTTCTTTTTTTTTGAATTTTTGAATTTTATTTTATTTTTTTATACAGCAGGTTCTTATTAGTTATCCATTTTATACATATTAGTGTATATATGTCAATCCCAATCTCCCAATTCATCACACCACCCCCCACCACCACTTTCCCCCATTGTGTTCCCTCTTTTTCAATTTTTGGTAAGAGTTTGAAAGGATTGGTGTTAATTCTTCTTTAAGTGTTTGGTGGAATTTGCCATTGAAACCATCTGGTCCTAGACTTTTCTTTGTTGGGAGATTTTTGATTACTGATTCAATTTCCTTACTTCCTTACTTGTTATTGGTCTGCTTAGGTTTTTTATTTCTTCATGATTTGGTCTTCGTAGGTTATATGTTTCTAGGAACATATCTATTTCTTTTAGATTGTCTAGAACAACCTAGGCATATAATTGCTCATAGCAGTCTCTTATGATCCTTTATATTTCCATGGCATCTACTGTAATGTCTCCTCATTCATTTCCATTTTATTTGAGTCCTCTCTCTTTTTTTTCTTGTTGAGTCTAGCTAAGGTTTGTCAATATTGTTTATCTTTTCAAATATCCAACTCTTATTTTGTTAATCTTTTCTATTGTTTTCCTATTCTCTAAGTTTATTTCTGCTCTAATCTTTATTATTTCTTTCCTTCTGCTAACTTCGGGCTTATTTTGTTCTTTTCTAGTTCCTTGAGGTATAATGCTAGTTTGTTTGAGATCTTCCTTTTTTCATGACGTATGGTTTATATCTGTAAACATTCCCACTATAACTGCTTTTGATATATCCCATAAGTTGTGGTATGTTGTGTTCCACTTTCATTTGTCTCAAGATATTTTTAAATTTCCCTTTTGATTTCTTCTTTGACCCACTGGTTTGTTTAGAAATGTTTTGTTTAATTTCCACATATTTGTGAATTTTCCAGCTTTCCTCCTGTTACTAGTTTCATGCCACTGTGGTTGGAAAAGATACTTGATATAATTTATATCTTCATGAATTTGTTGAGGCTTGTTTTATTGCCTAACATATGATCTATCCTAAAAAATGTTCCATGCATACTTGAGAAGAATGCATATTCTGCTGCTATTGAATGGAAAGTTCTGTATATGTTTGTTAGGTACATTTGGATGTTGGTAATTATTGTTTACATAAGCTATTATAGGAAAAGATTAATCAGAAAATAGTTGTTGAGCTTGCAACTAGAAATGGAGGAGATTACAGAGAGTCCAGAGATTTGGAGACTTGCACTGTTGGAAGATACAAATGATTCTCATCTTTAACTGAGATGAGCAACAAAGGCTGATTAGAACTCATCCATGTGTCAAGGATCAAATCAAGGATATGACAGTCATACTCATGACTAAAACCTCTGAGTGGATTAAAGTAGTTCCCAGTAAGTTGGGTGTTTTTAATTTTTTCATTTTATTTTATTTATCTTTTTAAACAGCAGGTTCTTAATAGTCATCAATTTTATACACATCCGTGTATAGATGTCAATCCCAATCTCCCTATTCATCCCACCCCCCCGACACCACTTTCCCCCCTTGGTGTCCATGCAATTGTTCTCTACATCCGTGTCTCTATTTCTGCCTTCCAAACTGATTTACCTGTACCATTTTTCTAGATTCCACATATATGTGTTAATATACGATATTTGTTTTGCTCTTTCTGACTTACTTCACTCTGTATGACAGTCTCTAGGTCCATTCATGTCTCTACAAATGACCCAATTTCATTCCTTTTTATGGCTGAGTAATACTCCATTGTATATATGTACCATTTCTTTTTTATCCGTTCATCTGTTGATGGGCATTTATGTTGCTTCCATGACCTGGCTATTGTAAATAATGCTGCAGTGAACACTGTGGTGAATGTGTCTTTTTGAATTATGGTTTTCTCTGGGTATATGCCCAGAAGTGGGATTGCTGGATCATATGGTCGTTCTATTTTTAGTTTTTTAAGGAACCTCCATACTGTTCTCCACAGTGGCTGTATCAATTTACATTCCCACCAACAGTGCAAAATGGTTCCCTTTTATCCACACCCTCTCCAGCATTTGTTGTTTATAGATTTTCTGATGATGCCCATTCTAACTGGTGTAAGGTGATACCTCATTGTAGTTTTGATTTGCATTTCTCTAATAATTAGTGATGTTGAGCAGCTTTTAATGTGCTTCTTGGCCATCTGTCTGTCTTCTTTGGAGAAATGTCTATTTAGGTCTTCTGAGCATTTTTGGATTGGGTTGTTTGTTTTTTTAATACTGACCTGCATGAGCTGTTTATATATTTTGGAGATTAATCTTTTGTCCGTTGATTTGTTTGCAAATATTTTCTCCCATTCTGCGGGTTATCTTTTTGTCTTGTTTATGGTTTCCTTTGTTGTGCAAAAGCTTTGAAGTTTCATTAGGTCCAATTTGTTTATTTTTGTTTTTATTTCCATTACTCTAGGAGGTGGATCAAAAAAGATCTTGCTGTGATTTATGTCAGAGAGTGTTATTCCTATGTTTTCCTCTAAGAGTTTTACAGTGTCTGGTCTTACATTTAGATCTCTAATACATTTTGAGTTTATTTTTGTGAATGGTGTTAGGGAGTGTTCTAATTTCATTATTTTACATGTAGCTGTCCAGTTTTCCCAGCATCACTTATTGAAGAGACTGTCTTTTCTCCATCGTATATCCTTGCCTCCTTTGTCATAGATTAGTTGACCACAGGTGCATGGGTTTATCTCTGGGCTTTCTATCTTGTTCCATTGATCTATGTTTCCAATTTTGTGCCAGTACCATATTGTCTTGATTACTGTAGCTTTGTAATATAGTCTGAAGTCAGGGAGTCTGATTCCTCCAGCTCCATTTTTTTCCCTCAAAACTGCTTTGGCTTTTTAGGGTCTTTTGTGTCTCCATACAAATTTTAAGATTTTTTGTTCTAGTTGCATAAAAAATGCCATTGGTAATTTGATAGGGATTGCATTGAATCTGTAGATTGCTTTGGGTAGTATAGTCATTTTCACAATATTGATTCTTCCAATCCAAGAACATGGTATATCTCTCCATCTGTTGGTATCATCTTTAATTTCTTTCATCAGTGTCTTATAGTTTTCTGCATACAGGTCTTTCGTCTCCCTAGGTAGCTTTATTCCGAGGTATTTTATTCTTTTTGTTGCAATGGTAAATGGGAGTGTTTCCTTACTTTCTCGTTCAGATTTTTCAGCATTAGTGTATAGGAATGCAAGAGATTTCTGCGCCTTAATTTTGTATACTGCAACTTTACCAAATTCATTGATTAGCTCTAGTAGTTTTCTGTTGGCATCTTTAGGATTCTCTATGTATAGTATCATGTCATCTGCAAACAGTGACAGTTTTACTTCTTCTTTTCCAATTTGGATTCCTTTTATTTCTTTTTCTTCTCTGATTGACGTGGCTAGGACTTACAAAATTGTGTTGAATAATAGTGGTGACAGTGGACATCCTTGTCTTTTTCCTGATGTTAGAGGAAATGCTTTCAGTTTTTCACCATTGAGAATGATGTTTGCTGTGGGTTTGGCCTTTATTGTATAGGCCATATATGGCCTTTATTATGTTGAAATAGGTTCCCTCTATGCCCACGTTCTGGAGAGATTTTATCATAAATGTGTGTTGAATTTTGTCAAAAGCTTTTTCTGCATCTATTGAGATGATCATATGGTTTTTCTTCTTCAGTTTGTTAACATGGTGTATCACATTGATTGATTTGTGAAAATTGAAGAATCCTTGCATTCCTGAGATAAACCCCACTTGATCATGATGTATGATCCTTTCAATGTGTTGTTGGATTCTGTTTCCTAGTATTTTGTTGAGGATTTTTGCATCTATATTCATCAGTGATATTGGTCTGTAATTTTCTTTTTTTGTAGTATCTTTGTCTTGTTCTGGTATCAGGGTGATGGTGGCCTCATAGAATGAGTTTGGGAGTGTTCCTTCCTCTGCAATTTTTTGGAAGAGTTTGAGAAGGATGGGTATTAGCTCTTCTCTAAATGTTTGATAGAATTCACCTGTGAAGCTATCTGGTCCTGGACTTTTGTTTGTTGGAAGATTTTTAATCAAAGTTTCAATTTCATTACTTGTGATTGGTCTGTTCATATTTTCTGTTTCTTACCGGTTCAGTCTTGGAATGTTATACCTTTCTTAGAATTTGTCCATTTCTTCCAGGTTGTCCATTTTATTGGCATAGAGTTGCATGTAGCAGTCTCTTAGGATGCTTTGTATTTCTGTGTTGTCTGTTGTAACTTCTCCTTTTTCATTTCTAATCTTATTGATTTGAGTCCTCTTCCTCTTTTTCTTGATGAGTATGGCTAATGGTTTATCAATTTTGTTTATCTTCTCAAAGAACCAGCTTTTAGTTTTATTGATATTTGCTATTGTTTTCTTTGTTTCTATTTCATTTATTTCTGCTCTGATCTTTATGATTTCTTTCCTTCTGATAACTTTGGGTTTTGTTTGTTCGTCTTTCTCTAGTTCCTTTTGGTGTAAGGTTAGATTGTTTATTTGAGATTTTTCTTGTTTCTTGAGGTAGGCTTGTATAGCTATAAACTTCCCTCTGCTTTTGCTGCCTCCCATAGGTTTTGGATTGTCATGTTTTCATTGTCATTTGTCTCTAGGTATTTTTTGATTTCCTCTATGATTTCTTCAGTGATCTCTTGGTTATTTAGTAGCATATTGTTTAGCCTCCATGTGTTTGTGTTTTTTACATTTTTTCCCTGTAAATCATTTCTAATCTCATAGCATTGTGGTCAGAAAAGATGCTTGATATGATTTCAATTTTCTTAAATTTACTGAGGCTTGATTTGTGACCCAAGATGTGATCTGTCCTGGAGAATGTTCTGTGCGCACTTGAGAAGAAAGTGCAATCTGCTGTTTTCGGATGGAATGTGCTATAAATATCAATTAAATCTATCTGGTCTATTGTGTCATTTAAAACTTCTGTTTCCTTATTTATTTTCATTTTGGATGATCTGACCATTGATGTAAGTGAGGTGTTAAAGTCCCCCACTATTATTGTGTTACTGTCGATTTCCTCTTTTATAGCTGTTAGCAGTTGCGTCATGTATTGAGGTGCTCCTCTGTTGGGTGCATGTATATTTTAAATTGTTATATCTTCTTCTTGGATTGATCCCTTGATCATTATGTAGTGTCCTTCCTTGTCTCTTGTAACATTCTTTATTTTAAAGTCTATTTTATGTGATATGAGTATTGCTACTCCAGCTTTCTTTTGATTTCCATTTGCATGGAGTATCTTTTTCCATCCCCTCACTTTCAGTCTGTATGTGTCCCTAGGTCTGAAATGGGTCTCTTGTAGAGAGCATGTGTATGGGTCTTGTTTTTGTATTCATTCAGCAAGCCTGTGCCTTTTGGTTGGAGCATTTAATCCATTCATGTTTAAGGTAATTATCAATATGTATGTTCCTATGACCATTTTCTTAATTGTTTTGCATTTGTTTTTGTAGATCCTTCTCTTCTCTTGTGTTTCCCACTCAGAGAAGTTCCTTTAGCCTTTGTTGTAGAGCTGGTTTGGTGTTGCTGAATTCTCTTAGCTTTTGCTTGTCTGTAAAGCTTTTGATTTCTCCATCGGATCTGAATGAGATCCTTGCCGGGTAGAGTAATCTTGGTTGTAGGTTCTTCCCTTTCATCACTTTAAGTATATCATGCCACTCCCTTCCGGCTTGTAGAGCTTCTGCTGAGAAATCAGCTGTTAACCTCATGGGAGTTCCCTTGAATGTTATTTGTCTTTTTTCCCTTGCTGCTTTCAATAATTTTTCTTTGTCTTTAATTTTTGCTAATTTGATTTCTATGTGTCTTGGTGTGTTTCTCCTTGGGTTTATCCTGTATGGGACTCACTGCGCTTCCTGGACCTGGGTGGCTATTTCCTTTCCCATGTTAGGAAAGTTTTCAACTATAATTTCTTCAAATATTTTCTCGGGTCCTTTCTCTGTGTCTTCTCCTTCTGGGACCCCTATAATGCGAATGTTGTTGTGTTTAATGTTGTCCCAGAGGTCTCTTAGGCTGTCTTCATTTCTTTTCATTCTTTTTTCTTTATTCTGTTCCACAGCAGTGACTTCCACGATTCTGTCTTCCAGGTCACTTATCCGTTCTTCTGCCTCAGTTATTCTGATATTGATTCCTTCTAGTGAAGTTTTCATTTCAATTATTGTATTGTTCATCTCTGTTTGTTTGTTCTCTAATTCTTCTAGGTCTTTGTTAAACATTTCTTGCATCTTCTCGATCTTTACCTCCATTCTTTTTCTGAGGTCCTGGATCATCTTCACTGTCATTATTCTGCATTTTTTCTGGAAGGTTGACTATCTCCACTTCATTTAGTTGTTTTTCGGGGGTTTTTTCTTGTTCCTTCATCTGGTACATAGCTTTCTGCCTTTTCATCTTGTCTATCTTTCTGTGAATGTGGTTTTTGTTCCACAGGCTGCAGGATTGTCGTTCTTTATTCTGCTGTCTGCCCTCTGGTGGATGAGGCTATCTAAGAGGCTTGTGCAAGTTTCCTGATGGGAGGGACTGGTGGTGGGTAGAGCTGACTGTTGCTCTGGTGGGCAGAGCTCAGTAAAACGTTAATCCTCTTGACTGCTGATGTGTGGGGCTGGGTTCCCTCCCTGTTGGCCTGAGGAAACCCAACACTGGAGCCTACCTGGGCTCTTTGGTGAGGCTAATGACAGACTCTGGGAGGGCTCACACCAAGGAGTACTTCCCAGAACTTCTGCTGCCAGTGTCCTTGTCCCCACGGTGAGACACAGCCACCCTCTGCCTTTGCAGGAGACCCTCCAACACTAGCAGTTGGTCTGGTTCAGTCTCCCCTGGGGTCACTGCTTCTTCCCCTGGGTCCCAATGCTCACACTAGTTTGTGTGTGCCTTCCAAGAGTGGAGTCTCTATTTCACCCAGTCCTGTTGAAGTCCTGCAATCAAATCCCACTAGGCTTCAAAGTCTGATTCTCTAGGAATTCCTCCTCCCTTTGCCAGACCCCCAGGTTGGGAAGCCTGATGTGGGGTTCAGAACTTTCACTCCAGTGGGTGGACTTCTGTGGTATAAGTGTTCTCCACTCTGTGAGTCACCCACCTAGCAGTTATGGGATTTTATTTTACTGTGATTGCACCCCTCCTACCGTCTCATTGTGGCTTCTCCTTTGTCTTTGGATGTGGGGTATCTTTTTTGGTGAGTTCCAGTGTCTTCTTGTCATTGATTGTCCAGCAGCTAGTTGTGATTCTGGTGTTCTCACAAGAGGGAGTGAGAGCACATCCTTCTTCTCCGCCATCTTGGTTCAGGGCCGGTTCCCAGTAAGTTGGATAAAATGGTCCAGGTCTTCCCATTAACAAAGCCTGATGGGCTCAAGTTACCCACAGAGAGAAATAAAAGAAAAAATTTGTATCTCAGAAAATATAGTGGCTGTGACTATGGCATATGGGACTGACTTGAATCAAATATAGAAGATGATTAAATTTTTTGGGTAGTGCCAAAATATCTACCAGTAAGTGCTAAAGGCAACTGTGAATGAGACTTAAAAGGACCCTTGGGCCTCAGCTTTCTGTGGTCAGGAAGTAGTCTGAGAAAGCTGCTCAAAATCTAAGGAGGACTTATTCTTTCTGCTCACTTAATATAAGAACATGGGGGGATGATTAAAAAGAACTTCCCTAGAAGGTGGAAGGTCAGCCTAAGGATCACAGAAAAACAATGCAATGGGGGAGGGGAGCCTACCGTGGATCAGGACTGGGGCCTAATCAAGAAACATTCCCCACACTAGTGGAGAGGATCCTTGCAATTTCTGCCTGGTAGGATTCCACAATTGCCATAGACTAGTGATTGCTATCTCTATCCCATTCTTCACCATTTCAAATGGGAGCATTTATGTCAGTTATCCTGTTCCTACTCTGCCATTATCTATTAGGTATGGGGTGTGGCACAGATTTTTTTTACCTCATATGTCTCCAGATCAAGAGACGATACAACTAGGCCTGACTACTGTGAGATCCTGGACTTTGAGCTTGATACTGTGATAGGATAAAACTTTTTGTGTTATTGCTCTAGAAGAGAGCATAAATATATTTTGCATGTGGGAAGAAAAATAACCCTAATATCTGATGATCAGGGTGGACTCTGGTGGTCACTAGTCTTGCCTGCTCATGCTGTCTCTTTTGGAGCACTTTCTTGCCCCCTAGTGATTGGGTAGGGCTATGTGATTAGTTCTGGCAAACAAGTCATGAACGTAAGTGATATATCACTTCTGGGCCAGAACTTTTTTTTTTTTTCCACCGTGCAGTGCAGTGTGGCTTGCGGGATCTCAGTTCCCTGACCAGGGACTGAACCCAGGCAACAGCAGGGAAAGTGTGCTGAGTCCTAACCACTGGACAGCCAGGGAATTCCCAAGAACATTCAAACATTTAATTGGCATTGTGAGTTCCTCCAATATACTTTTTCAATAGGGTGGCAACCCTCAGCCTGAGTTCCTGAGTAACTATGAGAAGCAGATTCCCCTGCCAACCTGTGATAGACAAGTAGCATCAATGAGAAATAAGTCTTTTGTTTTAAGTCACTACAGTTTTGGTGGTTGTATATTACTGCAGAATAATCTAGCCTATCCTGAATAATACCTATTTATTGTCTGCCATTTGCATTATAAAGTAGGCCTAATGAGAACAAGAATCTTGTCTATCTTGCTGTAAGTTATATACCAGATATTTATCACTACACTGGCTCATAGTAGGTGCTCAATAAATATTTCTTGAATTAATACATGGGTGAATTCTCTTAGCATAATTAGGGACCTTAATTTTAATTAACCAAGATTCGTGCCTGAAAGGTCACCTCACTTTTGCATGATGATGAACCAAGATAATGCCAGCAAACAGGGCCTAAAGAGTTTTCAAAACTAATTTTGAGGTTGCTTCAAAATACACACAGTAAGAATAATCTTAAGTAGGGCCATGACAATTTTACCTAAGGCCATGTTCTTTAATTTCCATTTAAAAAGTACCGCATGAACGCATGCTTATTTTTTTAATTTTAAGAAAACATCCCTGTACATAGAGTAAAAAAGTGAAAATACCCTTTCTTGCAGTCTCTGATCTCCCTCTTACATCATTCCACTTACTTTCCCATAGGTGAGCACTGACAGAGTTCAGCAGAACTGGTGAACTATGGTATGCACTTTAAATTTGAGATAGTAAAGCATATAAAAATGGATTTATAAGATTATTGTGATACTGTGATTTATAATTAGAAATATAGGGGCTTCCCTGGTGGCGCAGTGGTTGAGAGTCCGCCTGCCGATGCGGGGGACACGGGTTCGTGCCCCAGCGTGGGAAGATCCCACATGCCGCGGAGCGGCTGGGCCAGTGAGCCATGGCCGCTGAGCCTGCGTGTCCGGAGCCTGTGCTCCGCAACGGGAGAGCCCACAACAGTGAGAGGCCCGCGTACGGCAAAAAAAAAAAAAAAAAAGAAATATATATTTGGTCTTTGTCTCTGACACAGAGCTCCTGAAACCTTTGGAATTCCCTGAGCGGTGAGAGCTATAAAGGTGAATTATATTATGTTAATGAGATGACTTTGGGACCCCACCTAAGGATGGGGGCTGGTTGCCAGGAGAACCAACCATGTGATTAGAGGGTTGGAACTTTCATCCCCACTCCCTGACCTCAGAGGAGGAAAGTGGGAGCTGGAGGTTGAATCAATTGCCAATGGCCAATGATTTAATCAATCATGACGCTATAATGAAGCCTCCATAAGAACCAAAAGGATTAGGTTCAGAGAGCTTCTGGGCTGGTAAATGTGTGGAGGTACTGGGAGAGTAAGCTACCTGGAGTGGGCTTGGAAGCTCCATGCCCTTTCCCTACACCTTGCCATATGCATATCTTCCATCTGGCTGTTCCTGAGTTACATCTTTTTATAATAAACTAGTAATCAGGTAAGTAAAATGTTTCTCTGAGCTCTGTGAGCTGCTCTAGCAAAGTAACCGAACCTAAGGAGAGGGTCAAGGCATCCCTGATTTATAGCCAGTCAGTCAGAAGCACAGATAACAACCTGGGCTTTCAGCTGGCTTCTGAAACTGAGGGGGGCGGGGCAGTCTTGTAGGACTGAACCCTTAACCTCTGGAATCTGATGCTATCTCCTGGTAGATAGTGTCATAATTAGGTTGAACTGTAGGACACCCAGCTGGTATCTGAACATTTCTTGTTGGTGTGGAGAACCCCTCTCTCACCCTCCCCCTACCTCCTCCCCATATACAATGGAATTGGATACAGAACCCTTAATTGTGTGTGTGTTAATTATACCATTCTCTGAGTTATGGGAGTTTGGTTGATTTCTTGCTTTCTTCCCTATACTTTCCTGTATTTTCTAAGTTTTCTATCAGCAAATATTAATTTAAGAATCAGAAAAATAAAATTACTTTTATTAAGTCATATATCTAGGTAGAGCAGAATTTATGTCCAATTCAATTAAATGAGTTGCAGTCATTGTGATAAAACAAAAGTGTATAAAGTGAGGTGACAAGAAAGAGTAATGAGGTGGACATAGCTTTATCAGATATTCAAACATAATATGAATTCACAGCAAATAATTAATTCAATAAATATGCCTGACACTGTTTGGAGAATTGAGAAGAAAGTGGTTACTAAAACAGATAAGATACCTGTTCTCAGGGAGATAAGTAGTCTAGTGGAGGATAATAAACAAGTAAATTAGTAAGATAATTTAGGTAGTATTTAGTGCTATGAAGAAACTAGAGAAAGGTGTTATAATAGTGAATGCTGTTGGAGGGGGGCGACGTTCGCTAGATAAGGTGGTGAAAGGTAGTTTCTTTGAGAGCAGAATATTTGAGCTGAGACTTGGATGAGAAGGAGTGAACCACTTCTGTAGGGAGAGCATTCTAGGCAGAAGGAGAGCATTCTAGGCAGAAGGACCAGCAATTGCAAAGGCCAAGACAGGTATAGGCTTGGCAGAATCAGGGATTGGGTGTGCTCAGAGAGTAGGTATGTGTAAGTGAATAGTCAGGGCAAGTCCTAACAGTAATGTGGACTTACTGAATGTGTTGCAGGGATTTTCTTGGAGGAAAAGAAAGTCTGACCTGCAGAATATTACTGACAAACTTTTCCACTGTGGTAAGGACAGTGCAGTGCTAAAATGCCACTAACATCACCTAGAAAGTCTAATGAGTATAAAATTCAGTTTCCTATTTCTCTTGCTTCCCTCAAGTTCTTATTTAGGTTATATGCCTCAGGTAGATTCCACGTCATGAAGAGTTAATATCCTTAGAGTTAAACAGTTTCAAGATGAGGTTTCAGGGAGCCCCGTTCTTCACCATGCCCTGATTATGTGCTCTAAGATTAACACATGGTATCAGCACTGAGTTCCAGGCAGCAGGTGCTGATGGCTGATAGTCCAAGACCAAAGCTGGGCCGGGGGGCAGCATACTGACCATGCTGTGTGTGCTTATGTGTGGGCGAACGGGGATGGCCATGAATCTGGGAGGTCCTAACATATGGGCTGGGCACACAACTCGAGTTATCAGTATGGTGCTAGAGCTGTCTAGGTGCCTCCACTTCAAAGGATCTAGATTCATGTTTAGAATGAGAGTCATCTGAACTTGAACAGCCTCAACCATTTTAGGAAGATGGTGAGTTAACTTGACCAAACAGAGATGTTTAGTTTAGAGACAAGGGAAGATCCTGACTTACTGCAGATGTTTATTTGTGAGAATTTACTGAGATATTTAAAATTTTTCTTTGTTCTGAATTATGTTTCACTTTATATTTAATTATTAAAGGATAATTTATTGTTACTGCCTTGGTTTATAGAAGCAAATATATTGTTATAAACAAAATACAATCAGTTGGAAAGGATGCTGTTTTTCCTTTTATCAGTCCATACCTATGTGGATCCTAGCGCCAGGCACTACGACTCGCCTTCGGCAGTACTTGAATTTTCAGGCACATCCCTGGGTTGAGATGAATCGTCTCTGAGGTGTTAATTTTGCAATCCTGAACCTAAGATAGAAAAGGCAAATGTCATGCTGCCACAAGTGACAGCAATTGCTGAAATGGACCCTTAGGGAACTAGACGACACAGGATGGATTAAGAAACACAGATTTAGCTTGCAAAGTCTGCCACATTGAGTTGAGTTCATGACACAACTAACAACCTCTTAAAGGAAGAGCTGAAATCTCACTGGACTATTAAACAACAATCTGCCCTCAGGAGCGCATCAGTAGATGGCCAGTGCTGACTGTGGTAACAGGATGGAGACACAGCATAAAGTCTGATCATATGCATCAAGAATAATTTCCAGAAACAGGCTTGTAGCTGCAGGGAAGTGAATTTTCCATTCAAGACACACACATCAAAATATCTGCATTTATAACATTCCTGACTGAATAATGCTGAAATGTCTTCTTCGTATATACTTACTAAAGAATACATATAGGGGAGAAGGAATCAAATTTTATAAAATTGAAAGTTGGTTTACTAGTAGAGACAAATAGATACTAATGTGTGTAACTGGATGGTTGACCCCCAGGATTCACTTTGTTGTGAATAGACACACTCATTGTGCAGTCTCTGGAGTAGTGTTTCATGCTGCTGTCTCTGGGCAGTAACTCGGGGAACAACGTGATGAGGGGAGAGGATGGGTCTCCATGACCTGCTGCTCAAAAGGCTCTGTCATCAACAGTCGACTCATTAATACCTTCCAATGTTTACAGCCAAAGGACTGGGATTGTCCTTTATGCCACTCATTTCTTTATAGCTTTCCTTATGTGTCTGGTTTTCCCATCTAATAGTGGAGGACAGAGGCAATGGGGAACTCAGGTTCTTTGGGAAAGCTTCAAATGCTTAGATACTGAGTGACTCAAGGCCCTCCAAGGTAAATGGATTATTTCTGCTAAGTTTAGAGAAACTTACTAAGGGAAAAGGAAGATAGTAATTCAAACTTTCATGAGCTGTGTTTTCATAACATAAACTATCCAAGTCATCAATAAAAAAGTTTTATAAACGTTAAGACTAACACAAATATTACATATCAATCTGAATGACACAGTTATGTTTATTTTCTATTGGTTGGAGTAAATTTCTGTTTCAAAGGTTATAGAATTTTGTTTATTGTTTGCTCTTTCTTAGATTTATTTGATGCCATTTTCCCCCCAAACCACAAATCATGATTGTTCCTAAGAGAAAATATAGCATTTTGTGGTGATTCATTTTATTTTCTATCCCCAGGTATCTTAGAGTAAAAATCCTGAACCATCTATAATTTTTTTTCCTACTAGGTTTGGGGAGGGTCCAATTGCAGTGTCATCCATTCTCTGTTCTTCAAAACATAACTACGTAGATTCACTGCCGATATAGGTAGGAACAAGGGTAACAAAAAAGCATGTTACAGATATGCTGATTTTGTCGCTAAAAGCAAATGTTTAACTGGCATGCTGTGTGACATCCTTATCAAGGAGGCCTACACAGATTAACCTCAGGGGAGTAAGGTATGGAAAAGAGTTGGCGAGGAAAAGAATAATAATGGCAAAAACATTCTACTGTTTCATAGATTATTAAATGCTTTTACTTTATTTTATCTGAGCATCAAACTCCTTGTGAAGTTACTTTTATTATATTATCTTGCAGGTGTGGAAATGAAGTAGGGAGAGCTTGTATGACTTTCCAAGGCCACGTGAGCTTTAGGTGGAGAAGCAGGATGCCCACAGAGGACTATACTGTTCAGAGAAACAGGGGGGCAGATGTGCACCTTTGGTGAGAACAGGAGTTAAGTGTGTTAAATCTCAGGTTCAAATACACATAATTGAGTGTTTCAGAAAAGGCTCAAACCCAAGGAGTATTTACTGAGGTAAATTTATTCAAAGAATTTTCAGAATGGAAGAGCAGGCGGTAACATCATTTACTACAGCTCAAGCGTGAGGATGAGCTCTGGGGTGACCACTCAGAAAGAATCTTGCTTCTTCAAAGACCTGAGAACCAGAAGAGATCTCTAGCCAGGAAGAGAAAGGACTAGGGAGTGAAGAAGGAAAACTGGAAATGCCTACGAAAGTCACTGTGTTCACATTAGGATTTCTCAACCTGGGCATTATTGACATCTTGGGTGGAATGATTTTTTGTCTGTCGCAGGGAGCTGTCTTGTTCATTGTAGGGTGTTAAACAACATCCCCGGTCCCTACCCACTAGATGTCAGTAGCATTGCCCCTCCCTGTCCCCAGCTGTGACAAACAGAGTATCTCCAGACATTACCAAATGCCCCCCAAGGGGCAAAGTCGCCCTGGTTGAACCATTATTTAAGATGAGTCAAGCTGGGACTTCCCTGGTGGCGCAGTGGTTAAGAATCCGCCTGTCAATGCAGGGGACATGGGTTCGAGCTGTGGTCTGGGAGGATCCCACATGCCGCAGAGCAACTAAGCTCGTGCGCCACAGATACTGAGCCTGCGCTCTACAGTCTGCGAGCCACAGCTACTGAGCCTGTGTGCTACAACTACTCAAGCCCGTGTGCCTAGAGCCCATGCTCCGCAACAAGAGAAGCCACCGCCATGAGAAGCCCGTGCACTGCAACAAAGAGTAGCCCCCGCTCACTGCAACTAGAGAAAGCCCGCGAGCAGCAACGAAGACCCAACACAGCCAAAAATAAATAACTAGATTTATTTAAAAAAAAAGATGAGTCAAGCTGAATTAGATAATGAAGATTTAAACTTCAATTTTACCAACCTGCACATGAATCGTGTCTCAGCACTTTTCCACACTATTGTAAAGTTCCAGATGCTGCATACAGCCAACTGCCCTGAGGAGCCTGGTCTTCCTTCGGCTGTGTCACCACCACAGAATTCAAGTCTCATAGCCCCCACGTGGCTGGCGTGGGCTCTCAGCTGGCACCATCTGACTGATGGAGGCTAGGTCTCAGAGAGATGCCAGAATAGCAAGGATATAGCATCTTCTTCTTCTATGGTTGTGGCTAAGCCTGCCTCCTTCCAAGATTCATTAGAAGGGGAATTTCTAAAACATAAGATGAGCATTCCAATGCTGGACTGTCAAAATAATTTTTAAAGGAGAATGTCCATTAAAGTGGTCATTAATGATTTCTCCATGATGAGCATGATTTTTTTTTTTTTTTTTTGGCGGTACGCGGGCCTTTCACCATCGTGGCCTCTGCCACTGCTGAGCACAGGCTCCGGACACGCAGGCCCAGGGGCCATGGCTCACGGGCCCAGCCACTCCGTGGCACGCGGGATCCTCCCGGACCGGGGCACGAACCCGTGTCCCCTGCATCGGCAGGCGGACTCCCAACCACTGTGCCACTAGGGAAGCCCAATAATAACTTCTTGAGTGCTTATTCTCTGCCAGGTACTGTTCAAAATTCACCACATCTATTATCTCATTGAATCCTGACAACCATCCTATGAGCAAACTGAGTCACAGAGAACTTATGGACACAACTGGGAAAATGCAGAGTTGGGCTTTGAACCTGAGCAATTTGATGTGAGGGCCCGTGCTCTTAACGGTTATCAAGTAGAGACCGGCCTAATTTGGTAAGAAGTTTCCTTTTCCATTGCTCTTTTAATTTTTCATATTTCCTCAGGGAAGGATCCCCTTTTCTTTTCTTTGATCACTTCAAGAGACTTTACCCTGCACAGTGAGAAATAAAAGTGCTACACCTGGCAAAACCACTCAGCCAGAATAGAGTCTTCATTCATTCACTCATTCATCCAGAGAACATTTAATAACCACCTGTGGCAGGCAGACCCCCTCAAGTGGCCCCTAATGATCTCTGCCTCCTGGTATTCACGTACTTGAGTAATCTTCTCTCGCTGCTTGTAGGCTGGCCTAGTGACTTGCTTCTAACCAACAGAATGCAGCAAACGTCATGAGATGTCACTTCCATGATCAATTTATGTAAGATTGCAACTTCTCTCTTGCTCGCACAATCTCTTCATTTCCTTCTTGGCTTGAATGTTTGATAAATTGAGCTGAGATGGAATAAGCTGCCATGTTGGGGAGGCCTACATAGCCAGGGACTGAAGGCAGCTTCCAGGCAACAGCCAGCTAGGAGAAGACTCTCCTTCTAACAGTCCTTAAAGAACTGAACTCTGCCAACAACGATATGAGCTTGGAAGCAGATCCTTCCCCAGTCAAGTTTTCAGGTGAGACCCCAGCCCTGGTCAACACCTTGACTGCAGAGCTGTGAGAGACACTGGAGCAGAGCATCCTGGTTAAGCCATGCCCAGGGTCCCTGACTCACAGAAGCTGTGATATAAATGAGTGTTGTTTTAAGCTGCTGAGATTGTGGTAATTTGTTATGCAGAAATAGATAACTGATACCGTACCATTTTTGGGTCCAGCACTTTTTCTAGGTAGACCGGATCCCTGCCGTCATGGAACTTATGAAAGAAATGAACATAACTTCAGGTAGTTATTAGTGCACTGAGAAAAGAAAATATGGTGATGTTATAGAGCTGTACATGGGACTGTTCATATTAACATAAATTAAAATTAAATAAAAGGAAAAATTTAGTTCCTTAGCTCAGTAGCCACATGTGGCTTGGGTCTTGGCTACCATATTGATCAGCACTGGTTTTAGGACATTTCCAACATTTCCATCCCAGGAAATCCTGTTAGGCAGTGCTATTGTAGAAAATGACTGGGAGAATGAGGGACTTCTTTAAAATGAGAAGCTAGAGAAGGCTTCTCTGAGAGAGAAGTATTTAGGCATGACCTGAAGATGTATAGAGAGCAAAAGAACAGCCATCTTGAGTGGCCTGTCTGTACAGGTGTGTTTGAAGACAGTATGGTGGGAGCTTAGCAATACAGGAGGAGAGGAGTAGTAGGAGTCATAGGTAAGGCAGGAGAGGGAAGCTAAGGGGCCAGTAAGATCTCATGTCCAGAGTCAGGAGATTGGATTGTATTCTAAGTGCAGTGGGAAGCACCGGAAGTCTTAAGTAGGGGAGTAATATGGTGTGATTCGTGTTCATGCTCTCAGTAGATCACTTTGGCTGGTGCGTGGAGAATTGATTGTCAGGGATAACAATCAACAAATGATTAATGGGGGAAATAGGTAGGTCATTTAGGAGACTATTGCAGTAGCCCAGGTAGTCCAAGTGATTACAGACTGACCAGGGGAGAGGGATGGCTGTTGAGAGTGAGAAATAGATAAGGGATCTACTTTAGAAGTACTGTTGTTTTTTAAAAAAATAAATTTATTTATTTTTTGGCTGCGTTGGGTCTTTGTTGCTGTGCGCGGGCTTTCTCTAGTTGCAGTGAGTGGGGGCTACTCTCCGTTGTGGTGCACAGGCTTCTCATCGCGGTGGCTTCTCTTGTTGCAGAGCACGGGCTCTAGGTGCGTGGGCTTCAGTAGTTGTGGCGCGTGGGCTCAGTAGTTGTGGTTCATCTTCTCTGGAGTGCAAGCTCAGTAGTTGTGGCGCACGGGCTTAGCTGCTCCGTGGCATGTGGGATCTTCCAGGACCAGACGTTGAACCCGGGTCCCCTGCATTGGCAGGCAGATTCCCAACTACTGTGTCACCAGGGCAGTTCCTAGATGTACTGTTGATAGGACTTGATGGATTAGATGGGGGAGGGCATGAGAAAGGGTCAAGGACTTTATCTGCAGAATAAAAGGTTGGATGGTGGTAAAGATAGGGAAGATGGGGCAGAACAGGTTTGGAGGGCAATGTCTGAGAGATGAATGTCTCTCTTCTGGTCACATTAAATTTGAGATGCCTGTTGAACACCCAAGTGGTGAGGTAGAGCAGACCCTTTGTTAGATATGCATCTGGAGCTCTGGGAGGTCAGAGCTGGCTATATAAACTGGAGTCACTGCCATATCAATGCTACAGAAAACCACGGAATTGAAGGAGATTACGAGGGAAAGCATGGATGTAGGACTGAACCCTCAGGGCACACCACCATTTGAAGAGAAGGAAGAAAACAGAAGAACATTATGTATATCACACTGTCCAGCTCTCCTTTTCCCTTCTTTATTCCATAAGGAACTGGATTAGTAGTAACAAGATTAATTCCTAAAATGGAGATGACTAGACTTTTGTGTAACAATACCTATCTGTTATTTAGAGAACAAAACTGGGGCCTAGAAGTGGTAGTAGGAGGGAAAGAAATTAACTTACAAGAAAGAGCCAAACCATTTCTCACGTAGGTCTAGAAGGTCTACTCTCCAACCTTATTTTGTGCCACACCGCCCGTGGCTCACCAATCTCTAGCCGCTGTGGTCTTTCAGACCCTCAAACTTGCTAATCTTTCCCACCTCTGGGATATTTGCTCCTTCCTCCTTCCTCTGCCTACCTCTGGTTTCTTGACCACTCTACCTCTAGTAAGGTCCCTATGTTTTTCTATCTCACCAATAGTACTTACTACAGTTGACATTATTTTACTTTTTAATTGCCTCTCCTGATAGAATATAATCTTCACAAACGAAGAGACCAATTGATGTCTTTTTTTTTTACCTTTGTATCCTCAGCGCTTGGGGGTAAGTTCTGGTTGGATAAATATCCTCAGTGCCTGGGGATAAATATTTGTATGAACGAATTTAGTTATTGAATGTTAGACCCTAAAAGTTGTTTAGGAGGTAAAGCTGCTCAGGTCTACGGTGTAGATATTTTTATTCCTGTTTTACAGATGAGACTACAAAAGCTGAGAAAAGCTGAGTAATTTGGTAAAACTCACACAGTAACAAACGGTAGAGGCAGCGTTTGAAGCCAGATCCAGGTATCCTAAAACGTGTGCCGTAGAAGGTTGCAGGAAGATGGGCAACGTGGAGCAGTACGCAAACAGTGAGGCTGCACTGCCCTCTGAGTGGAAGAACCCAGGAGGGCTGCTGGTTTAAATAGAGTCAGGGCCTGGGCTGAGTTTCAAAGGGGCAGCTCTGAGATGGACGAAGCATGAGATATGGGTTCTACTGCTGAATAGGGCTGTTCCAAAACAAGATGGGGAGGAGTGGGAACCAGGCCTTTTCTTGGAAATAAGACACAAAGGAATCAGATAAGCAAGTCATTACTAGTTCACTAGTCAGTAACCAGGCAGACTCCTTCCTGTCACCTGGAAAAAATAGAGGCACTGCAGGTATTAAGAACTGTGGTAGATAGACTCATGACTTTTAGGGGGGCAGTCATCCCTCATGCATGTATATCATGTTTATTATTATATATTCGTGAGATTATTTGATTTGTGTTGGTCTCTCTGTAGGTTCCATGAGGGCTGTTTCTTGTTTGCTTTGCTCAGGGTTGTATTATAATGCCTAGAGTAACAGCACTAGCAGAGACCAGTAGATATTTAATGAGTGAATAAAAACAAAAAATGATAGTAATACTAATAGGAACACATCGGGCATATGCTATGCACCAGGCACTCTTCAAGTATTTCACGCATATTAACTCAATTACATCTTGCAACAACTCTATGAGATAGGTACAATTATTTCCCACATTTTATAGGTGAGGAAACTGAGGTACAGAGAGGTTAAGTCACCCAAGGTCACAGCGAATAAGTGGCAGAGTTGGGAATGGAAGTTGTTCTAGAGATGGTGCTTTTGCCGCTTGGTTACATCATCGCTACAGGAATGAACTTATGCACAAATGATTGTTCTAAGGCCCATCTGGCATCCCTACTTTTGGGCAGAGAGCATGCTAAGGCTATTTTTGAAGTCGGATTTTTCTTTTGAGGATGAAGATATCCTGTCTACCTGGTCTTTCATTAGTTCCATGAAGGGAGCAGTTTGGCCTGCAGATAACTAGATGCACAAAGCAAACAGCTGGATGCAGCTAGAATAGGATAGGGCCTGGCAGGAGGGACATGCTGCAAATAACAGCAGACGTTGAGTAAGGAAATTCTGAGAATTTAGTTCAGGAATAGTGTAAAGTCAGAGGAAATGGGGGTGGGTCACCAAACCTGTGGGTCAGAAGGACCCTACGGGTATACATTGAACAGCATTTCCTAAATATGATTTTTTTTAAAAACCATGAAAATAAGATACAGGATGAAAGAAATTATAAGTTAGCACCAAGATGAACACATATACATTTATTTCTTGGTTATAAAAAAGAAAACCTTGGATTAAAATCTACACTTAAAAATGTTATAATAGGGCTTCCCTGGTGGCGCAGTGGTTGAGAGTCCGCCTGCCGATGCAGGGGACACAGGTTCGTGCCCCGGTCCGGGAAGATCCCACATGCCGCGGAGCGGCTGGACCCGTGAGCCATGGCCGCTGAGCCTGCGCGTCCGGAGCCTGTGCTCCGCAATGGGAGAGGCCACGGCAGTGAGAGGCCCGCGTACCGCAAAAAAACCCAACCAACCAACCAACCAAACAAACAAACAATGTTATAACAGAGTACAACTAACTGTAGGTAGGAATATTATATAATCACTGTGTGGTCTTCTTGTGGTTTATGGAATAATGGTAGAGCTTAAGGTCCAATGCTTTTAAAGTTTATTTTTCTTTTTTCTATGACTATGCTTCTATTTCCTAATCTATTACTGACCCTGAAAGTTTTACCTGACAAACAACCATTTAAAATAATATAATTTAGTCTTCCAGATTACTCTGAAACCAAATAAAATGAAAACAATTATTTCTTAAAAAGCAATTGCATATTCCTGTGCTTATTACTTGCTCCACATATATTATAAAAGTTGAGTGCTTTATGTTAGAGAAGTTAATCTGAAATCATTCTTAGCTAAATTCATTGTTCTCTGTACTTGTTAGAACATGTAAAATAAAATGGTAGGAACATTAAAGTTAGAGCATTTTTTTTGTATGCTTGGCAAAGTATGAAAATTAACATTTGAAAATTACTTCACTATGTTGACATTTTATTATTGTTTAGCCATAATAAAGGTGGAAATATGAAAATATTCCAGATGGTTATAGCTTATGAATAAAGGAGAAAATCATATAAACACAAAGCATAATAATAATAATGTTCATGTAGGATTTTGAGAAATATTTTTCACATATATTATTCTTATTGAATACTTATAACAACTCTAGAAAGTTGATAACATTATTATTTTCATTTTAGGTTTGAGGGAATAGATTCCACGGAATAACTTACCCACAGTAGTAGATGGGGAAGGTGGAATTAGAATGCAGTTTTCTGACTTCCAATTCTGTATAATTTTCATTCCACAAAGCTGCCTCTGTGTGGAAGAGCAAACAGATTTGGATCTCAACAATGAGTTTAAGGTGATTTTAGAATTTTCAAAAATAAGTGTTTTGTAAGTGGGTGTAGATATTTGGTTTGCTGTCTAGGGAAACTGTCAAAAGTGGAAGTGCGTCCTTCCCAGCCCAGGTACGTTTTACTCTTTCCAGGTAGAAGACACAGAGCCACAGCCAGATGCTCTCTTCCTTAATGAGAAGCATACTTTGTGAAGTGTGGTGCTTTGCATAAACTCTGGAGGCAGACCTGGGATCCAATTCTCAGTTCTGTCGCCTCCTAGCTAAGCGACCTTGGACAAGTGAATTCACTCTTCTAAAACTCAGTTTTCTCATCTGCAGAATGTGGATGAATAAAGTACCTATATGAAAGTATTTTTTATGAAGGAAAAATGAAATAGTTTAAGTAAGGGACCCAACAAATCACATTAAGTATATTATTAGCTACTATCTTAATGTCCCACGTTTGGGGGTTAAAATGCTCCCAAAGAAAGTAAATTGAGTGCATGCAATATTTTGATAGTTTACCCATTAAGACATGATCTCAGCAAATTGAACAAGTCCAAGTCCAAATGTGGATGAGCATTAGTCATGTGACTTCCAAATTTTCTGAGGATACTAATTCAAATATTTTGTCCCATTGTTCCCATAAGTCAACTTTTTTTTGACTCAGTGGATATGGTCACTATAAGTCTCTGAAAGGAAAGTCTCTCCTGACACACAGACAAGAAGGTGAACACGTGGCTGGCTTCTGGCTGAAAAGGTGCAGAGGACAAAACAGGTAAGTAGTTGGGGGCTAGTGTGAAATTTGAGCAACTTCCAATATTGACTTTCTGGCCTTAAGCTGGGACTATTTTGAGTAACTGCTGATTCGCTCAATGTATCATAAGGAGTTTCAGCAAGATTGAGGACAATGGATTTGTTTTTACCATGGTTAATTAGGTAAAACAAGTTTTAGGAACTGGATATTATTTGGAAAATGTTGCAATGGGTATTTTTTACTCATTGATTTGCATATACGTATCAATATATTATTTATTAATAGAAGCAGTTTGCACTGTTGACTCCTTGGTGGTTTTTTTTTTAGTATGCTTATTATTTGAATCAGAAGACACCTTATAGTTATATCCCTAGATACTGGAGAATATGTGCTCCAGGACAATGCAATGTCCCCAAGAGAGCACTGAATCTCTCGGCACTCATTGATCCATCTGGACACAGTTAACCCTGAGCTCAAGTCCTGGGATTTTGGGGCGGAGAGAGCGGTGTTTAGAATTTCTGGGTTGATTTGTACTCTGCTATCATATTGATGAGATGTCTTGGTTTTTCTTTTCCAAATAAACTCAGTCTTTAGATTGGAGAACTGGCTAAACTGAAAAAGCCTTCCATAGATTGAAATGGCATGAAAGGCGGTTTTTCTTTTAGTTGTTCAGAGTGATTATTCTTTATTCACTCATCTATAGATAAAATGTTTTCTGGGAAATGGACGTGTTTTGTATCTGCATACATCCCACTCACTGCTTTGTACTCACTGCTTGTCAGAGTCATCTGAAATAACTTCACATTACACACCACATTTTAGGATCTGGGTGGGATTTGAGGAGAAACTATGACATATGGAAAATGGCTGAAAAATTGAGGGTGTTTAACTTGGAAAAGAGAACTGAAGTTATGATCATTGTTCTTAAATAATTGCAGTGCAACGCTTTATACAGAAGCAGAAAACAAAACTAGAAACAATGAGAAGTTGTCTTTGGGCCCAATGTGTGATTTTATACGATGGGAATTCTCAGGATGGAGTGGGTCCCTTTGAGGGGTGGAATCTGGACAGTTAGCATTCTGTCCCTGCTTAAATGATGTCTTTCCAGAGGGGCTCCTGAACTGGCTTTCGCTTTGGGCAGGATGGATTGGTTTTAAGACGTGTTTTAACTCATAGAATCTCTGATTTCACAATCTTTAAGAACTAATCCTGAAAAAAGATGCCCTGAGAACTCACTGTATGACGTGGACAAGTCCTGGCCCCTCGCTGGCCTCTAGATCCCTAATCTGCAAAATGAGATGGTTGGACACAGGATCAAGGTACGTTCCGTGGCCCTGAAGCTGTGCCCAGCTTGAAATGTTAAGTAGAAAGATTAGAAGCTGCCACCATGTTTTACCCTTCACATATGTTCTCATGTTAATGTTTTACTGGTTCATAAAACAGTACCCATCTTCTCACTCACATGTAAAAAATTTGTTAAAGTGGATAATCCAAGTTGTAGGAATGGTTTCCTCCCATAAGAAGCAATGATGTCATTATCATTTGGAAGGAAGACAAAAATGTAATCTCAAAAATCTTGAGATTGATTTGGTCCTTGTATAAAACCATGTGACGACCGTTGTACTAGATGATGTTTATGATCTCTGCATCTTGAATATTGTTTCTAATTCCCTCACTGCTCTTAGAATAATAGATTCTAAGATTAGAAATTTGAAATTGTTGGCACAAGAAGCTTCTACCTCTAGATCAGTCATTTCCTCTCAGAATCCAGCATTGGCTGGATCTCAGGAGAGGCTATCGAAGGAACAGAGGCAATTTCTCTTCTAATTGCAGGAGGGAATACATCTCTCAGAGTACAGAGGAGAAAGAAATAAAATTGAATGTGTACTCCAAGTCTTTTCAAAGCACTTACTTTCTCAGCAACCGGAATCATCCCCTCCCCAAATGAATGTCCTAGTAATAAAAGCTTTTACATAGGAAACTGATTATTTCCAGTAGAGGTAGCTAAAAATTAAAAATCAGATTCTAAGTTCCCTGAGAACAAAGGCCTCCCTACTCTATTCCTGGAAAGTAACATAACTTGGCAGTTAGTAGGAACTCAATGATATTTTGGTGAATGAACAAATGAATGAATGAATGAATGAACAACGGAGTGAATAATTTTAAATAACTTTTCCCATCTATACTTCTAATGATGAGAGAGCCCCCTGCTGGAAGAATGGATATTCTATACACTATCTATAGCTATGTGCAGTGTACTGAAAATATTTCAGTTAATCAGTCCTGTTTCTAGACCAGGTCACAGAGAGAGGGTGGCACCTTATCAGACAGAATATTGTAAAAAGCTCTGTGAAGAATCACTGGATAGAATAGGACTCAGTTTGTACTAACTGGATATGTTGTAGGTCAAACAATGGATTTCAAAACTGAACCTCATATACCAAAACTTTTGATATGATGTTACAAACCTATAACCTGTAATATGCATAATACAAGGAGCTGTAAGCATCACTGTCAAATGAAATTTATAATCTGATAGATACACACATATATTTATGCAGCACAAAATTATATATAATATATATAAAATATTCATGCTGCATAATGACTATGCAAATAATAAACAATTCATGAAAATCACTTGGTATTACTTTTTATGGAATCAAGACGAGATGTTACAGTTTTTCTTCCCATTAGTTATTCAAAATGAAAACCACTAGTACTTTTTACACATGCAGTTTAAAACACACACGCACGTACACACACTCCATCTGGAGCTAACCTCTCGATTCTTTGGGGGCTTAGGCAGCTGTCTTCTTCCTGTGTTTCATTCCACATCCTCACTTCCACCCTCTGAGTGTTTCTTGTGCTGCTCTGCTCTGGGTGTCTTGGATGTTGGAAGCCTAAAACAGAGACCGGGCCGAGGAAGTGGGAATGATCTTTCCAGAAAGCAAAGCACTGTCGCCACACTTTGGGAGGGGGCTAGGATCGGGTAGAAGAGATTTAGGCAGCAGCTTCTATCATGAAGCAGGGGGAGAGCTCAGTGAGATGGTGGACTGGATCCTGGTAGCTTGGAGGCTCGGGTCCAAAGGAGGACACAGAAGCCCTTGGAGACAGTGACTAGGACAGGGTGCCGTTCACCCGAGGATGGAGGAAACAGTCAGGGTTGAAAAGTATCTGGAAGTAGGTGGCAGCTAACTGGGAGAGCTGCAGATCCCTTAACCTATTAGGAACACATCTTTAATCAAAAACCCACAGGAAGAGGCCTTCACTAATCACCAAGTACCTACACCACGGGTTTTCAAACTTGGCTGCATATTGGAGTCACCTGAGGAACATTAAAGACTCCTGATGTTTCCCATGTTCAGAGATTCTGATTTAATTGGCATAGGGTGTGAACTGGTTATTGGGAGGTTTTAAAACTTCTTAGGTGATTGTAAATGTGTAGCTAAGTCTGAGAACCACTGGTTTGTCCTCTGGTGAAACAAGGAGTCTTTAACCTCAGATGCATGGAGTTAACAGACACATTGTTATCTCTATTGTTAATTTATCTTTCTCTTGCTCTGTTTTATTCTTTCCCCTTCATCACTATGGTAGGCAATCTAATCGCACCTTCCCCCTCAAAGATATCCATGCCCTAATCCTTGGAACCAGATAATATGTTACCTTATATGGCAAAAGGGATTTTGCAGATGTGATTAAAGGTTTTGAGATGAAGAGGTTATCCTGGATTATCCAGGTAGCCCCAAGTGTAATCTCGAGGGTCCTTATAAATGAAAGGAGGAGGGAGGAGAGTCAGCATCAGAGAAGGGGATGTGATGACAGAAGCAGAGGTCAGGGGTAATGAAAGCGCTGGCTTTGGAGATGGAAGGTGAACACGAGCCAGGGAATGCTGACGGATTCTAGAAGCAGGAAAAGACAATGAATGATTTCTCCCTAGAACCTCCAGAAAGAACACAGCCTGGCCAACACCTGGATTTCAGCCAAGTGAGACCCATTTTGGCCTTCTGACCTCCAGAACTAGAAGAAAATAAACTTGTGCTGTTTTAAGCTACTAAATTTTTGGTAATTTGTTGCAGCAGCAATAGGAAACGAATACAATCACCAATCCCATTTCTCTGTACTTACTTCTTCCACCATCTTAAGCAATCACTGTAAGGAATTTACGACATATGCTTGGATACACGTCCTTAAAGAACGTATACATTTTACCTAAAGGGAATGACCTAGTGTGACTATGGAGGGTTTCCCTAAGCTTCCCAAAGCCCTTAATAGGAAACAAAGCCCTTCTCTTCTTTATTTTTATAAAAGTTTAAATGACAAATGCTTGCAATGAGCCTTGGATCATATTTACTAATGCAAACCAGACAGGTGAATGATGCTGAGTGACTTCCGGTTTGGGGCGGAGGGAGTGGGATGGAGGAATCATGAAGGGCTGTGAGGCAGGCAGTAAGAAAAGGAATAAGAAAAGGGGGCCAGGGAACCCCCAAACAAACTTCCACTGCTTCACAGTTAACTGTCTTCGATTGGATGCTGAAGATAAGATGCAGTTCCACAATCAGAAGCTGTGTCCAAAAGTCTCCCCCAAGCACAGGTGCACATGCACAGAATTTAGCAGGAATATTGGTTTGTACAGCATAATTACCCTCCTATTCAACATTTCATTTTTCTTTGGTCTGCCTGTTTCGCTAAATATAAGATCATTTCAATAAAAATTTCTTGTGCACTTAATGGGGTGGGAAAGTGTTGACTATATGTGGTAGAAGGGAGTTTAGATTTAGTGCAAAGGACAAGAATTGTTTAAATAGAATACTAGCGGGCTTCCCTCGTGGTGCAGTGGTTGAGAGTCCGTCTGCCGATGCAGGGGACACGGGTTCGTGCCCCAATCCGGGAGGATCCCACGTGCTGCAGAGCAACTAAGCCCGTGCGCCACAACTACTGAACCTGCACCCTAGAGTCTGTGAACCACAACTACTGAGCCTACGCACCACAACTACTGAAGCCCATGTGCCTAGAGCCCATGCTCTGCAACAAGAGAAGCCACCGCAATGAGAAGCCCACATACTGCAACGAAGAGTAGCCCCCGCTCGCCACAAGCACGCACACAGCAACGAAGACCCAACACAGCCAAGACTAAAATAAATAAAATTTTAAAAAACGAAATTAAAAGTTAATCAGATCCCTGTCCCTCTCTGCCCTTTCTTTCTTTTAATAAATGTAAATACAATAGCCATCTGGAAAAGTTTTGGTGTAAAGAGTTATATAATCTTGGAACCCTCTCTCTCTCACTGAAATTTTTATTGACATTACCGTAGACTCACAGGCAGTTGTAATAAATAACATAGACATTCCTTGCTCACTTCACCCATTTCCCCCCAATGGTAACATTTTGAAAGCCTACAGTATGACACTACAACCAGGATATTGATACTCATACAATCCATCAATCTTAATCAGATTTCCGCAGTTTTGCTTACGTGTGCATGTGTGTGTGTGTGTGTGTGAGTGTGTGCTTATTTTTAAATGACTAGTCAATTGACTCAACACCCTGGTTCTTCTTTTACTGAGGGATTTGCAATGCCTTTTCATCAGACAATAAATTCCTTTGTATATTTTGAACTCTGTTTTCCCTCCACTGACCTGTTTTCCCCAATATTTTGTGATACATTTTGATAGCTGGTGTATTAGAACTCTGCTCATTATATTCTTCTTTAAGAAATTTACTGACTGTTTATTCTTCCAGATTAGCTTTAAAATAATTTTGTCAAGTTCCCTTTTGAATGAGATTACTTAGAACTTAGAGGAAAAATTGGGAAGAATTTATATTTCTCAGTGTTGTCTTCCTACCAAATATCTAAGTATGTCTCTTTATTTATTTAATGTTACGTTTCTACATATGTTGTTTTTATATGTTACTACTTAGTATCAATTTTTAAAATATAGATTCTTATGTTTATTTTCCATATTTATTTTGTAATTTTACTAAACCCTCATTTTAAAAAATAGACTTTACTTTTTAGAGCAGTTTTAGGTTCACAGCAAAACTGAGTGGAAGGTACAGATTTTCTATTTACTTCCCTGCTCCCACCATAGTCTCCCCCATTATCAACATCCCCACCAGAATGGTACATTTGTTACAACCGATGAACCTACATTGACACATCATTGTCAGCCAAAGTTCATACTTTACATTAGGATTCACTCTTGGTGTTGTATATTCTATGAGTTTTGAAAAATATAAATAGTTTTACTGCCCTAAAATTCCCCAATGCTCTATTCATTATTCCCTCTCCCCTAACTCCCAGAAACCACGGAATTTTTATTCTCTCCATAGTTTCATCTTTTCTGGAATGTCGTATAGTTGGGATTTTATAGTATGTAGCCTTTTCAGATGGGCTTTTCCCAGTTAGTAATATGCATTTAGGTTTCTTCCATGTCGTTTCATGGCTTAATCATCTCTTTTTAGCAGTGAATAATATTTCATTGTCTGGATGTGCTATAATTTATTTATCCATTCACCTACTGAAGGACATCTTGATTGCTTCCAAGGTTTGGCAATTATGAATAAAGCTGCTATAAACATCTATGTGCAGAGTTTTGCATGGACATAAATTTTCAACTCATTTGGATAACTACCAAGTAGTGCAATGGCTGGATTGTAAGGTAAGAGTATGTTTAGTTTTGTAAGGAAATGCGAAACTGTCTTCCAAAGTGGCTGCAGCATTTTGCATTCCCACCAGCAGTGAATGAGAGTTCCTGTTGCTCCACATCCTCGCCAGCATTTCGTGTTGTCCGTGTTCTGGATTTTGGCTGTTCTAATAGGTGTGTAGTGGTATCTCATTGTTGTTTCAATTTGCATTTCCCTTATGACCTGTGACATAGAGCATCTTTTCATATGCTTATTTGTCATCAGTATATCTTCTTTAGTGAGGTGTCTGTTCAGTTCTCTGGCCCATTTTTAAATGGGGTTGTTCATTTTCTTATTGGTGAGTTTTGAGTTCTCTGCATATTTTGGATAACAGTCCTTTATCAGATGTGTCTTTTGCATATATTGTCTCCCAGTCTGTGGCTTGTCTTCTCATTCTCTTGACAGTGTCTTTTGCTGAGCAGAAGTTTTAAATTTTAATGAAGTCTAGCTTACCAATTATTTCTTTCATACTTCATGCTTTTGTAGTCATCACCAAATTGGTCATCACCATTTGTCATCACCAAATGTCATCTAAATTTCCTCCTATATTATTTTCTAGGAGTTTTACAGTTTTGTATTTTGCATTATGGTCTACAATCCATTTTGAGTTAATTTTTGTGAAGGATGTAAGGTCTGTATTTAAATTCTTTTTTTCCTCACATATGGATGTCCAGTTATTACAGTACCATTTGTTGAGAAAACTGTCTTTTCTCCATTGTATTGCCCTGGCTCCTTTGTCAAAGATCAGTTGACTATTTTGTATTGGTCTATTTCCAGGCTCTTTATTCTGTTCCAATGATCTATTTACCTAATCGTTCACTCTTACCACATTGTCATGTTTACTGTATCTTTATAGTAAGTCTTGAAGCTGGGTTTAGTGTCAGTCCTCCAACTAAATTCCCATTTTTAAAAAGCTTTTAATCTCATTTTTGGGGGCTCTGTAAGTATACAATCATATCATTTGCAAATATTTGTCCCTTACTTTTCTAAATTTATAGCTCTTATTTAATGTTTTTAGTTATTTGTAGCTCTATAATATGTTTTAACATCTAATAAAGCTGTTTTCTTTCAATTACTCTAGTTTCAAAATTATCTTAGCTGTTCTAACTCATTACCACCCTTTCACACCCCCCCATTCCTCTGGAATTTCTACAGAAACTAGAGATGAGTTATAATTATTATTTTCAGTATTCCACAGCAAGATAATTGTCTTATATTTTTAAAAAATTTTACTGCATGAAAATATTTTTAAAGACCTTTTTATATATTAAGGTAATGAGACTTCGATGTGTTCCAAATGTTTTTTTCAGTTTCTTTTGACTTACAAAAATTTTAAAATTTTATATTGGACCATAGTTGATTTACAACATTGTATAAGTTTCAGATGTACAGCAAAGTGATTTAGTTATACATATACATATATCTATTCTTTTTCAGATTCTTTTCCCATATAGGTTGTTACAGAGTATTGAGTAGAGTTCCCTGTGCTATACAGTAGGACCTTGTTGATTTTATAGCAGTTTTTTCATGTAAATGGGGAATGGAAAGGGACAGGGAGAATATCCTACTCCAAGGGAGCAACAAAGGCAAAGGCCTCAGGGCCAGAGGACTGGAAACCTGTGATGGAAAGAAGAGTCTGGTGTGAGTTGAGGTTTGATGGGTGAGTGGGAGTCCTACCAGGGAGGGATTTGTTGGCTGTGGTGAAGAGAAGGGCTTAGACTTTATGCTACTTTCAAAGGGAAGCCAGTGGAGGACTTTAGAGGAGTGACAAGACGTGGTTAATGCTTAAAATAATCATTCTGGCAGCTGAGTGGAGAATGGGCTGTGGGGTGGGGGATACAAGTAGAGTGAAAGCAGGGAGGCCTGCCAGGAGGCAGCTACAATGATCCAGGTTAGAAATGATGGTTGTTTGCACTAGGATGGTGGGAGTAGAGATAGGAAGGAATAAATTTCAAAGATATTTTGGGGGTACAATCAAAAGGGCCAGATGAGAGAAAGGGAAGAATCAAGAATAATTCAGCTTTTGACTTAAGCACCTGAGTGGGTTGGTGGTATTTACTGAGACAAAGAGTGTGAGGTGAGTAACAGATTTAGGGGCAGAGAGAATAAAGAGTTCTATTTTGGACATGGTAGTTTTGAGATGCCTATTTGACAAGCAAGTGGAGATGTCATTAAGGTAGTTGGATATGAGGAAGGAGCTTGGGAAAGAGGCCCAGGTTGGCTCTTTTAATTTAAGATTTTATAGATGGACCAGATGAGATTACATGAACAAGGGTTTAGATAAAGAGAAACTCTGAGGTATCTCCAATTTGTAGATGTCAGATTAAAGAGGTATAGACAGCAAAGGACTATAGTGAAGGAGAGGCAGGAGTGTATGGTAGTATTAGAAGCCACAGGAAAAAAGTGGAAAGAGAGATAAGCTGCGTTGACTGCATTTAATAAGTTAAGTAAAATGAGAATATAGAAGTGTTAAGTTTATTTCATGTAACTAAAAAATTACAGTTTGTGTGTGTTGTATCAACCAATGCTGGCCTAACTCCTAATGATGAAAAGTATTTCAAGTAAAAATAAAAAAGGAGACAATGATGAAACCTCACCATTATTATTTAATTTTTTTCTGAAAGAATTAGCCGATAAAATTATACAAACGGAAAAAAATTGCAATTACACAAGGTTAAAAGCCTTTCCAATATTTTTACTTGGATCTTACTAAATTTTTAGACTAATCTAAATGGAATTGAAATCTTTACAAGTTTAAGCTTTTTATCCCAAGAACAAGGTATGTGATTTATTTAAATCTTCTTTTATGGATCTCAGTAGAGATATAACATTTTCTTCAGGAAGGTTCTGCTCATTTCTAGTTAAATTTATTCCGAGGTATTTTTAAAATTTTTATTTTGTATTGGAGTAGAGTTGTGTTAGTTTCAGGTGTACAGCAAAGTGATTCAGTTATACATATGCATGTATCTGTTCTCTTTCAAATTCTTTTCCCATTTAGGTTAGTACAGAGTATTGAGCAGAGTTCCTGTGCTATACAGTAGGTCCTTGTTTGTTATCTATTTTAAATACAGCAGTGAGTACATGTCAATCCCAAAGTATTTTAAAAAAACTTTCTGTTGCTACTGTTAACATATCTGTATCTATATATTTATCGATATCTATATTGATATCGATATACAGATGATCTTTAAAATATATACTATATATTTAAAAGATTATGCACAAAAAGGCTAAACTAGAAATGAGCAGAATCTTCCTAAAGAAAGCACAAGCTCTCTCTCTCCACATGTACATATAAGGTATAATTATCCATATACATGTATATAGATATATGGATTATGGTATATATATGCATATACATATACATACTATATATGTGTATATATATATCTACACACACACACACACACACACACACACACACAGCCTCTCTGGGCAATATTTAAACCTATCTCTGGGTGAGTTTTTTTTCTCTGGTACTAGAATCTTTGTCTTTTTCCCTTTCCTAACTGTAACATGTTATATCTTAATTTCTTGAGATGCCCACACTCTTAAAGAAGGGGTGAAGGCAGTCTTCTCTCATAGTCTCTCCAAATGAAGGGCCTGAGCAGGAGGGAAGCTTGCGATGGGTCGCCGAGGGGAGAAGACTGTGGTCATCCGAATACTCCTATCATATTTTCAGTCATGACTAAAACTTGAGCTGAAGTCTTAAGAATCCTGTGAACTGAGACATTAAATTACATTTTAGTTTTAACTCAAAGTTCCTTTGAAATTCCATTTCTTCAGTAACATCTTGTTTTCTCCTCTCTCTTTAATAAAACCTCATTTCCAGAACAACTAAACTGCTATAGCCCTTCAAATGATTCCCTTCAAAAGCCTTGTGGGGAATGTTTTTAATAAACACTAAAAAGTATTGTTCTATTTTTAAGCTTTTACCTCAGGTGTCTGAACAGTTCCTATGAGCTTTCTAATGCTCTGTTTAGTCTAATTCAATACAAAACAGGAAATCAATTATATAAACCCTTTCCTAAAAAAAGTGTAAAACAGAGGCTTGATTTAAAGTACAGGTAAACATTAACATATTTGATAATATTTGGATAATTTATTAAACAATAGTCAACATATTAAAATAGCATTTGATATATACATTTTGATAGTGTTACATATTAATATAGTTGGCTGCTTCTTTTCTGTACAAAACCAATTACTGTATGTGTTTTGAGTCACAAACAGTGGTGGGATTAAATATTGCCCTCTTCTGGAAATTTGACTTAATAAGTTAATTCTCTGAAAGAATAAACACATAGATAGGAGGCAGGGTGAACACAGTATACCAAAACAGGATCAATAGTGAGATGTGATGTCTTCAGAATATTGCCATAGCCAGTTCGTTAAACTACAGGACTAAAATTATATTGAGAAACTCAATAGCAAATAAATTTATGAATTATGCTTGTTGGAAGACTTAAAAGTTCAAATGATTTATGGAATAACAAATGAGAGAAGAACCCAACTTAACTTGACTAGAGATGCAGTCATTAGGGCTTAATTTCCAAGTGATCACATGCTTGTCAAGAGTTCCCTAAAGGAAGAGGGAGAGGTAGAAATGGGACTAGGGGTTGTAGATTTGATAAACTTCAATGAGAGAGAGCAAAATGAATGTGTCCAGAGACTTTATCCTTCACCTTTGTACTAGTTGGTTTGGTTCTTGTGTCTGATATAATTCTCATTAAGTTTCTTATGCAAATTCAATGTTGGTGTCATAAAGGGGGACTGGGACTGCTTGATTCCATAAGAAAACTCAAGGGAATATTTTCAGTCCTCCAGTATGGATGGAGTATTTTAGAATATTCCCTTCCTATATTCCAGGTGAATCTTAAATTTTGATAAGGTCAGATTTTGCACAAGTAGTTTAAGGCTAAGAAAAATTCTATACCAAGGGATTCTCCCATCAACCTCTAGGAGAACCAAGTGAGAAAATGTGATTCAGTACAACTCATGACTGCAGAGGGAAAGTCAGCCCAAAGTACATTTTCTAATACTGAGGAGTGAGTAATGTCCTCCTCATTCAGGCTTCCTCATACCCAAATGTTCGGGACGCTACTTAGGTAATAGTCACTGTAGTACTACAGAAACTCAGTTTTACCAGGATGCACCCTCTTAGGTAGTTCTTTCCATGGGAAAACAAAAATGTGCTAGTCACAGCTCATACAACTCAATAACAACAAAAAAACAACCCAATCAAAAAATGGGCAGAAGACCTAGATACGCATTTCTACAAAGAAGACATACAGATGGCCAACAGGCACATGAAAAGCTGCTCAGCATCGTAATTATTAGAGAAATGCAAATCAAAACTACAATGAGGTACCACCTCACTCAGGTCAGAATGCTCATCATTAAAAAGTCTACAAAAACAAACGCTTGAGAGGGTATGGAGAAAAGGGAACCCTCCTACACTGTTGGTGGGAATGTAGATTGGTACAGCCACTATGGAGAACAGTATGCAGGTTCCTCAAAAAACTAAACACTGTGTTGCCATATGATCCAGCAATCCCACTCCTGGGCATATATCCAGACAAAACTATAATTCAAAAATATACATGTACCCCTATGTTCACAGCGGCACTATTCACAGTAGCCAAGACATGGAAGCAACCTAAATGTCCATTGACAGATGAATGAATAAAGAAGATGTGGTATATGTATATATATGTATATACACATATACATACAATGCAGTACTACTCAGCCATAAAAAGGAATGAAATAATGCCATTTGTAGCAACATAGATGGGCCTAGAGATTATCATACTAAGTGAAGTAAGTCAGAGAAAGACAAATACCATATGATATCAGTTATATGTGGAATCTAAACTATGACACAAGTGAACTTATGAAACAGAAAGAGACACACAGATTTAAAGAACAGACTTGTGGTTGCCAAGGGGGAGGGGGTGTGGGGAGGGGTGTGTTGGGAAAGTGGGATTAGCAGATGCAAGCTAGTATATATAGAATGGATAAACAATGAGGTTGTTTGTATATATAGAATGGATATATACAGAATGGATAAACAACAAGGTCCTACTGTATAGCATAGGGAACTATATTCAATAACCTGTGATAAACCATAATGGAAAAGAATATGAAAAATAATATATATATGTATAACTGAATCACTTTGCTATACACCAGAAACTAACACAACCTTGTAAATCAACTATACTTCAATAAAAAAATACATTAAAAATACATTAAAAAAATACAATACATTAAAAAATACATTAAAAAATACAATAAAAAAATACATTAAAATCAACTATACTTCAATAAAAAAATACAAAAAAAAACTCTTGGAGTTACTGACCTGAGCCTGAGCAGAGCCCAGAACTCACAAACATAACAATGTCTTCCAACCTCAAGTGTGATTTAAATTATTTTGTTAAAATATTGATTAAATACAGGCATACCTCAGAAATATTTCAGGTTTGGTTCCAGACTACTGCAATAAAGCGAATATCACAATAAAGAGAGTCACATGAATTTGGGGGTTTCCCAGTGCATATAAAGGTTATGTTTACACTATACTGAAGTCTATTAAGTGTGCAATAGCATTATGTCTAAAAAATGTATATACCTTATTAAAAAACACTTTATTACTATGTTATCATCTGAGACGTCAGTGAGTATAACCTTTTTGCTGGTGGGGTCTCTTGCCTCCATGCTGATGGCTATTGACTGGGGAGGGCAGTAGTCGCTGAAGGTTGGGGTTAGCTGCAACAATTTCTCAAAATAAGACATGTGTAACTTTGAAATTGACACCTCACCATCAAGATGGGAAAACTTTAGAAAATTTGGCCAAGAAAATTCCTCTAACTTTATCAGTCGAGTTTCTTGGGCCAACCTGCCTACTTATATGGCCACAATTTGCAATGACCCCAATCAATTACAATAGTAACATCAGAGATCACTGATCACAGATCACTGTAAGAAATACAATTATAATGAAAATGTTGGAATTTTGAAAATTCCAACATGTGACACAGAGACATGAAGTGAGCAAATGCTGTTGGAAAAATGGTGCTGATAGACTCTGTTGACACAGGGTTGTCACAAACCTTTAATTTGTAAACAAAACAAAACAAAACAATGCAGTATCTGCAAAGCACAATGAAATGAGGTATGCCCATATGAATAAATCTAGAACCAGACAGCAACACTTTATGCTTATAGCTCTTATATAACTATAATAAAAATCAAATTTACAAACTAGTTATATACAACCTAGAAGACCAATAGAACCCAAATCTACAACACTGATTTAATGATAGTTTGTTAAATACTAAATTACCTTTCATTATGTGAATGGGTACTTAATTTCATGGCAAATCCGAAAGTAGGCCCTAAAATTTTGGAGCAGTATTCATTTATAAAGTGATAAGATGACATGCTATATCATTCTGAACATGGTTTCTTTTAGATTATCAGAAAAACAGAACGACAGAACTAAAAAAACAAACTACTGTACAGAGGATTCCAACCCCCGTGAATTTGGGAAACACTGGAAAGGTCACGGATGTTGGGGCTTGGCAACATTGGACTTGGGTCTTAGCTCTAGCACTTTAGCATGTGGCCTTGGGGAGGTCATCAGACCTCTGTGGACCTCAAGTTCTGTATTTGTAAAGTGGATGACCTTCACTCATTCAACATAGAGTAACTAAGCTGGCACTGTCCTAAGTGCTAAGGAAGTAGCTGTGAGCAAACTAAGTACCTGCCTTTATAGAGCTCACAGTACAGTCAGGGTGGAAAGTGGAGGGAGAAAAAAATACACATAAAGTAATTCCACGTACTGATAAGTGGTATGAAGAATACAGGGCAATGGGATAGAAAGGGACTGTGGGTGAAAGGCAGAGTTGGTACTTTAGCCAGGGAAAACACTCAGATGATATGTGGCATTTGAGTAGACACCCAAATGATGAGAAGAAATTAGGTGTGTGATGAGCCAGGAGATGTGGGAGTGAGCTCGTTGTATCTGAAGGACTCAGAAAACTGGTGTGATTGGAGCACAGAGAGGAAGGAAATGATGGAGTCTACTCTGCAGGTTATTTAAGGATTACATGAGCTAAAGACATAAAGTGCCCAGCACAGAGTATCAAACCAACAAATGGCAAGTATTATTTGTACTATAGATTATAAATTCATACTTTACAATGTGAAGAGTTAATCTCTTCCAAATGGAAAAGTTTTGTTGATCTCACTTAAGTTCATTTCCTTTAGAAATAAAGAAAGAAGCGAGCAGGAAGACTATTTTAGTAAGCTGCTTTGTTTACATGCATTCATTGCAAAGTTCTTCTCAGTGATGTCTACAGTATATTCTCAACAATCTCAGGATATACATTATTCATAGTCATAGAATCTTTACTTATTTATTAAAGCTGGTGATACTTAAGAGATCATCCTGCTTCACTCATTTTTCTGGTAAGCAAGGTACAGCCCAAGGAAATGATGCAATTTAAGTAAACAGAATTAGTGGCAGAGCTTGTACAAGATCCAGGTCCCTGGACTCTTCATTGTCTCTTCTTTTTATTATCCTAACTTATCCCCTTCTTCTACTCTCCCTCCCTAGTCGTACCTTGGCTTTTTGTTGCTATTACAATTAGCAAAATGATACTTTAGGGATGGTTGGTGTTGAACACAAGCCAGCGATGTGACTAGCAATTTAAAGCCTTTTAGACAGATCACATCACAGATGATTAGGGCATTTTTGTGGACTGAATGCTTATGTCCTCTGAAAATTCCTATGTTAAAGCCCTAACCCCCCATGTGATGGTATCTGGAGGTAGGGACTTTGGGAAGTGATTAGGTTTAGATGATGTCATGAGGGTAGATCCTTCATGATGGAATTAATGCCCTATGAGAAGAGACCAAAGAGCTTGCATGCTCTCTCTTTGCCATGTGAGGACATGGCAAGAAGGTAGCCATCTGTAAGCCAAGAAGAGAGCTCTCACCAGAACCTGACCATGCCAGCACCTGACCTTGGACTTCCCAATGTCTGTTGTTTCGGCTACCCAGTCTATAGTAATTTGTTATAGCAGCCCGAGCAGACTAAGGCACGCCTTTATATTGTAACATTTACAATATGCTATATTGTTGGACATTTACTAGGGTGGGTGAGAATAAAGCAGTAGGCTGGTTGCCCCAGGAAACTTGACTGGTAAAATTAGAGGAATTTTCTTGACCGAATTTGCTAAAGTTTTCCCACCATGATGGTGAAGTGTCAGAGTTACACATGCCTTGAAAAATCTGCTTTAAAACTGGTCACTGTTGATTTTATGATGTGAAGGCAAAAGCTGAAGATCTAAAAGAAAAATACAACCTAATAATATCATATTAGGGGAACTTGCAAGGTCTTCTAATGACTTGTCCCGTACTGATGAAATACATCAATGTCAGAGAACAGTTGTTGAACTAGATGGGCTTGATATATGCTAAAACGTAGGACTCTTTTGTGCTTGTAATTGAGAATTGGATCTTTCCTAGTAATTTTGTTAGTGATGTATGAGCCAGAGGAGAACACAACTCTCTTCTAAAGCTATATTAAAGATATAGTGCTCACACTAGGAAAAAAGGCTTTGTCAGTAAATAAATACAATACAGACACAAATAATTGATGTGTATGGTAATAATTGTACTCTATTACTTTCATAAAGTCCTCTGGCCTACAGACACTTAAGAAAATATACTACTGAATAGCTCCTTAAAAGGGATGAATTAGTTGAGATATTGCTTCTCAAAATTTAGACTCAGGTGCTGTCTTCAGAATAGAAGATGCCTGAGTGCTTAGGACCAAATATCTAACAAATGAAAGAATAAAGGCAATTTCCGTGTATGCATCAGTTGTCAATTGCATATATTGTTTTTGTATCCTATTATTCTTGTGAATTTGTTTGCAGAATATTTGTAGTAATTCTTCAATATTGGGGTAATGGGAAGAGCATATGGAGTTGAAGACTCCTACATGGTATTCTAAGAGTTGATTTTTTAAATCTTCAGAATAGGAGGAGTAATAACACCTACATCTCAGGGTTGTCCTAAGAGTTAAATATATGTGAAATATGGCCTAAAAAACCACTAAACAAGAGTTATACACACATAAAATTATTTCACTTCCAAATCAGAAAACTCAAGCACAAAGGAAATAAAAAATTTCCTTTAAATTTTATTTTTAATAAAAAATAAAAAAGGTTTTATCACCAATAATAAATGAAGAATGGGTGGCTTGTAAATGATGGGTTTGTGAGTAGAAGAAAAAGAATCCAGTGACTAAGCGCGTTGAAGGAAGCTGGCTTAAGAGGTCTCATCATCCAGAGCCAGGGCAGAATAGCTTAACCAGCAGAGAAGTCAGTTACCTTCCTGGAAGCCAGTTTGGAAGGAGAGCTGGGGACTCTGCACAAGGATGTGGGAAGCAGTGGAATCTTCTTTTCACCTGATTTGTAAGTGAGGGCAGCCTGAAACACCGGCGTGCACGGGTCAGGCCTGCAGTAGCTGAGACCATTCAGGTCTAAGCAGAAGGAGGTATTCCCTGTGGGGAGGTTGGCTGGTGCAGTGAGGGTGGGAATCAGCATTCCCAGTCCCAGCCCCATGTGCAGAGATCTTAAGAAGAAGCTAGCTTGCTCTGCACAAAAAGCCTTAAGGCAAGTCTCCGTTCCATCCAGAGCGCCTGTAAGCCCTTCCTATTTAGAACTTATGGAGCTGTCATTCTTTTCTGCCCTGTTTTAGAAGACAAATGTCTAACTCTCTTTATATTTATTTAGAGTTTATCTTTTTCACCAGACAGTAAGTTCCATGGGATGTGCTTCCTGTCAGTTTTGTTTCCCACTGAGTCCTCAAAGCCAGGCCAAGTGCCTGGCGCATAACAGGTACTCATTAAATAGATAAAGAATGAACACTTAACACAATGTAAATAGGAGGAATAAGTAAATAAGAAAGGGAGAGGGGCTTGGAGAAGTAACATTCACTCTCTCGCCTGCATTACTTTACTTACAGTAACATGTTTGATTCTTTGAACTACCCTGTAGATGGATGTGAATGATGTTTAGTAAATGAGGAAATGGAGACTTGGAGAATTTAGAAAACTTATTTCTGGTTTCACACCTGGTAAGCGATATAGAATTTGGACGAGATTTGACCAATGCCCAAATCCACAATCCTCCAACTGCCAAGGTTCCCCTAGCACAGCAGGGATGATGCCATAAGGATGGGCAGATCTAGGTTCTATTCTAAAGGTGCCCCAAGGCAACTCAGAAGCTAGCTGTAGTTCTAGGGAAGAGTAGAACTGAATTTTCTGTTTGTTATTAAACAAAGTGTTTGTTTGAACTGATTGCAATGTTCCCAGTGAATTAGTACCATAGATAAACATACTTAGCAGGACGTGAGATGTGGTAGGGACATGATAAATGTTTGTAGCACAAATAAATGAAAATATAAATGAAAGAAAGAAAAGGACAAATCAACCAGAAGGTGGCCAGTTTTAACCTAAAAGCCACACAGATGAGCATGATTAGCAGCAGGGAAATGGAAATGTCAAAGGGGAAGAAACCAGAAAGATGGGGATAGAGCAAACCCTGAGCCTGAAAGTAATAGAAGGAAATGAAAAACAAGGCAAACTCATTTAAAGCCCTCACATAAAGGTTTCTGTGTCTTCTATTTAGTTCTCTAAACAATAATAATGCATTTCTTCAGTTCATTAGATAATCTATTAAAAAAAGAACAATCACAGCCTTTGCACAATCTTTGGAAAGTCATTGAGGCTTTCCAGGGTGGGGAAGGAAATCTTATGAACCCTCTGGTGCCCTGAATGAGTTACCATTCTTGGACTGCAAATGTTCCTTGTGCTGTAATTATAACATTAATTGTAAACTTTATTGACTCACTTTTACTCACTAGTCAAGACGTTTGCTATTGGCTGTGGCTAGAATAAGGCCCTCCTCACCCAGCCCTGGCAGGTCAGGATGAGGAAGCATAACAGTTTCCTGATAAAGGATATAGGCCCCTAGATGATATTAATGTTCCTAAAAAAGGCTGTTGTGCTTGAGTTGCCCTCTGACACTTTGAGGTGAATGACCTCTTGCTGTCCCACACTCCACCCCTTGGTACCATTTCCAGAGGCAGAATCCTTACGTGAAAGGGGAAGGAGCCTTTTCACACTCATCTGCTCTGTCTCCCTTCCTGTGAAAGTGATGGTGAGGATGGTGCTGTCCTGCTTTGGCCACCTGGACCAGAGGAGGTGAGGAAAGAGCTGAGCGCCTCACAAAACCTTAACTGCGAGTTATTTTCCACTTATTATTATTGTCATTTGAAATGGTTATACGAATTTTAGATGAGAGAACTAAGTACATGTGACTTGTGATTTATCCAACTTGGTACCAGAATTGATATTTACATATACCATAGCTGCTTAGTAGCTCTGTCCACATTTCTCAGAAAAACAGCAATAGCTCAGTTAATTGAATAATATCAAGATAGATTGATTCTTATTATTAACTAATCTTATCTTAATGACTTTTGCTGGCTACTATGCAATTAATTAGGAAGCTTTTTTTTTTTTTTTTTTTTTGCGGTACGCGGGCCTCTCACTGTTGTGGCCTCTCCTGTTGCGGAGCACAGGCTCCCGACGCGCAGGCTCAGCGGCCATGGCTCATGGGCGCAGCCGCTCGGCGGCATTTGGGATCTTCCCGGACCGGGGCGCGAACCCGTGTCCCCTGCATCGGCGGGCGGAATCTCAACTACTGCGCCACCAGGGAAGCCCAACAAAAATATTTTTAAACAAGCTTGTACCATAGTGCAGCATAGAAACAAAAAGTTATTGTTTCAATAGAAGACTGCCTTTTACATGTCAGGCAATGCAATTAAAGGCATCAGAGAAGGCCAAGTTTTTCAGAATACATCATGGAATTTTCAAAGCTAGGAAAAAGGTGTGTATAACCAATTTTGTGAAGGTCTATCACTCAAGCTCAGAACATCAGATAAAAGCTTTTAGCTGACTTTCAAGGAAAGCAGTTTAAATTCCAGTGACATGTAAGTCCATTAAAAAATCCTATAAGGGGACTTCCCTGGCGGTCCAGGGGTTAAGACTCCGTGCTTCCCATACAGGGGGCCCAGGTTCGATCCCTCTTGGGGAGCTAAGATCCCACATGCCGTGTGGCCAAAAAAAAAAAAAAAAAAATCCTATAAGTATAATCAAAGCAGAAATGTTGACAAAATTCCAGATTCTTCAATATGTTTTTAAATTATATTACCAATCCAAAAACTGTTACAGCTGTCAAGACAATGGACTTGGGTAATGAAAATTAGAATATCTTTATGACCCCAACGTGACTCAGAATTATTTTTATATTTTGTAAGTGAAGCTTAGAGTCAAATCAGTATGATGGTCATACTGATTCTGGAGAAGAAAGTGGAATGTGATGATATGAACAAATACAAACTTTTATAGACTCTTAAGATATATATATGTGTATATATATTTAATATGGTGTTTGATTTTTCTGGAAAAGTTGTCAGTAATTGATGTTTTTTATAATGGCTGATGTCTTAGAATCAAGGGACTATAATATAATCAAGGTGACTAAAAGCTTCATGTTGGATATGGCAATATCTTTTTAGAGTGTGTGCCCAGCTCAGAGCACTTCCCTGGCAGCTGTTTTACACAAGGGAACATCATTCCTCTGGCCTCAGTTGATCAGACAACACATGAACCCCTGGTTCAAGTTGAGCCAGCATCCCTTCCCCAGGAATCTGGAATTGGGACATAGAACAGGTGTCTCTGAACTTGGGAGGGATGACAGCATACCCTACACTGTTGGTGGGAATGTAAATTGGTGCAGCCACTATGGAAAACAGTATGAAGTTTCCTTAAAAAACTAAAAATAGAGTTACCATGTGATCCAGCAATCCCACTCCTGGGCATATACATGGAGAAAACTCTAATTCAAAGAGATACATGCACCCCAACGTTCACAGCAGCACTATTTACAATAGCCAAGACATGGAAGCAACCTAAATGGCCAATGACAGAAAAATGTGTAAAGAAGATGTGGTAAATATATACAATGGAATACTACTTAGCCATAAAAAAGAATGAAATAATGCTATTTGTGGCAACATGGATGGACCTAGAGATTATCATACTAAATGAAGCCAGACAGAGAAAGACAAATATCATATGATATCACTTATATGTGGAATCTAAAAAAATGATACAAATGAACTAATTTACAAAACAGAAATAGACCCACAGACATAGAGAAAAAAAAAAAAAACTTATGGTTACCAAAGGAGAAAGTGGGGGAAGGAGGGATAAATTAGGAGTTTGGGATTAACATATATACACTACTATATATAAAGTAGATAAACAACAAGGACCTACTGTATAGCACAGGAACAATATTCAATATCTTGTAATAACCTATAACCCATAATGACAAAGAATATAAAAAAGAATATATATATACATGTATATATACACGAATCATTTGCTGTACACCTGAAACATTGTAAATCAACTATGTTTTAATAAATATGAACAATTCAACAGATGCAGAAAAAAAGCATTCAATAAAATCAACACTTATTAATGATAACAAACAGCAAGCTAGGAAAAAAAGCAATTAAAAAAAAGCAGTGGTAAAATTTTAGTTAAGGAAATAATTGGATAATTTTAAGTAGTAAAGCTAACAGAAGAATATCTGCAAATGTGGTGTTTTAGGGGCCTCTCAAGTCTGAGATGGTTAAAATCAAACTTACGGAGCTGGCCCCATGAAACAATATTTTTATATTGCCACAAAATTTCCCTTATATTATCTTTCAGCTGCTGGTGGCTTATTTCATTAAAAAAAAATACGTTTTCCTTCCTTGGAATTTCTTGTGGAACTAACAAAAAACTCCACTCTTTGATTTTTGCAACTGCTCAACTTCTTTTTTCCCAATGAATATGGAGAGGAAGTAGAAGCTTATTAATTACTATGACATTTCTTTCTAGCGTATTTCAAGCCCAGGTGTTGAAGTCAGCATGTGTCAGGTTTTAATCATTGGTACTTGTTTCTTCATAGGGTATATTTCTATTTTGTTCCTCTGGGTATCAGATCTTCCTCTTCTTTCTCAGTTCTCTGTTTTGTAAAATTATTAATTCTTTGACTTTATGAAGTATGATATTCACCCTAGGTGCAAGGATCTTCCTGGACACTTCAATTCCTGAAGAAAATTCTCTTCAATGATTTTTAGGGAAAAGCAGAACTTACCCTAAGTTTATTCAATAACAGGAGTTCTTAATTCTATTATGAGCCCCTGATTCTTTTGAGCATCTAATCAAAGTTGTGCAATCATTGCCTAGAAAAATGCATCTACATGCCCACATGTATGTTCTGGATGCATTTATGAACTAATGAACTGGCTGAAGCCCATTCATGACCCCTAAGCTAAAAACCACTGTTTGCCATACTCTTATACAGACCCTGAGAAATTCCTTTAGTTTCCATCTATAAATCTGACAAATCAAGCATTTTTGAGGGCGAAGACATATTTAAGGCCAGAGCATGGGGGATTCAATTTCTCTCACCCCTCAAGGTAAGAGTTAGGGGTCTTCCTTCATCCTGAGATTAACCCTGTAGTCTTGAGAGTTACATTATACAACATCTACCATTACTGGGGCACTCTCTGAGTGCCAAGAACTGATAGAGCATTTCAAAGTATTTCATTTTTATAATACACTTTGAGATACATAAAACCATTCTTAGAGGAATAAACAAAGTAGCAGAACAAAATTCCAGAACCAGAAGAGAACGGGATCAGGCTAGCAGACAGAAATGCTTCTGCTCTGGGTAGTTCGTTTTCCTATTAGTTCATCCAACAAATATTTCCTAAGAGTGTTCAATGGAATTTGTGCTATGCTGGAGTATTTGGCTATCATAAAAAAAAATCAGACATAATTCAGCCTTCAAAGAACTCATGGTGCCATTAGGAAGATAAGTCAAAACAGTTTATTAGTCTAGGCACTGGGATCCTTGCTCTGGATCATACCAAAACAAGTAAGACCTATTTTTGTGCTCAAAACACCTATGATCTTCTTAGAGGATATTGCAAGTAGACACATGGCATTGACACAGAGGCATAGGTGTTGGAAGAGTAGAATAAACCCAACAAGGCATGCTTGATGGGAAAGTGAGAGATGGAGGGTGGCAGACTGGACCTCTAAGCTCACTCTCTGTTAAGTTCCCTGGGGAAACTCTGGGGACCATGTTGGTAGAAGACATAATGTCTGTAAAAATCCACTGTCCCTGAGATCCTTGAATATAGGGCCTGAGCCTTATTTGTTTTTTAAAACATTTTTTCAGGTCTTAGCACAGTATTTGCCAAAGAGAATGTGCTCAGTAAAATGTTGGTTGCGTGGAGTTGGAAATAAAACATAAAAGAAACAGCACCCCTAAGACAAAACCACCGCTACCACCAAGATAAAAACATAAAAGCCTATTTACATGCTTTTGTCCTAAATGCTAACCAAGGAATTACTTTGGTCCTTGACCACTAGGACTTGCCAGCCTAGTATAGACACACTAAGGTAGGCGTTGGAAATGCTTTGTATATATCATGGGCCTCTTTACTCTCTGAAGGAATAATCCAACTCATTGGAGGAAGCAGTGTGAAAATGAGGACCTCTAATTAATTATTTCTATATACATGGCTATGTTTTGTTCTGTGTTTTTCTTCTTTGGTACGTGATGACTTGGCTGATCATCATCTAAAAAATGTTGATTGGCTTGCTAGCTGTTATAAACTACTTTACTCCCAGATCATCTTTTATTACGATAGGGAGATGCAACACTTCGTTAGATATGGCTGCTTTCATTTGTCCTTTGTCATAATTTCCAGTGATTTTTTTAATTATTGGGAATGCTTACATAATCACAGACTAACACCTACAGGAGTGAATCACAGTTCATCTTGCAGGTTTACTGCATGCCTACAGGTTGCAAACATTAAAGTTTAAGTTATCTCCTGAAAGTCCCACAGTCAGGCCATGTGGCTTAGAGGTCAAAATTAAACACAAATCCATTTAAACTCTTTTTCTTCTTCATTTAAATAATGAGACAAGTTCAAGAAGGATTGGGAAATGCTCTTAGCAAGAGATAAGTCATTTATTCACAGCACAGTTGAAATAGAAAGCTTCCATGCGTGGGAGGGTTCATGAATACTTGCAGCAAGCCGACTCTCTCTTCCCTCTAAACTCTGACGAGCAGAAGAACAAGGTCTGCAGGTCTGCCTAGATTCCAGATCGGTTTTCAAAGCAGCCACTTTGCTTCTTAGCCGTTTCCCTGTACCCTTGTACCTGGTTGTGCTGTCTAGTTTTCTTCCATTGATAGCTATCTTCAGCATTCAGCAAGAACTTAGCAAATATTTTTGTAGGAGCGGGGGGGCTATGTAGTTATGTTTATGACTTAATTTTTCTTTTCTTCCTTTTTTCCTCTTCATGGCTTCTCCTCCCTTTTCTGGTTTCTCATTCTGTGTCTTTATTCCTATCTGTCTCCTTCTCTCTCCTGACTCTGTGTGTGTCTCTCTGTCTCCTGTCTCTCTTCTTTCTTCCATCTGCCTCTCTTTACATATTTATTAAATGTTACCACATGCCAGGCACTGGTTTAGGGGTGGGAGATTATAAAGAAGGCAGTTTATGCTTTCCAGAATTCTCAGTCTAACAGGGTAGGGGTTGAGAGGAGGGGAATGGCATGGACAGAGTAATGATAGCAATTTATAAAGATAGAAATGAGACGTTTTAGTAGCACAAAGAAGTGTTTAACTCTGTCTGAAAAGGTCAGGATGAAGTGAAATTTGAATTAAGTCTTGAAGCAGAGGCAGGAGTTTTTAAAGTGGAGGGTGGGTAGGAGAGGGGCCATTCCAGATGGGATAGCATGTGCAAAGGTGTGCAGGTGAGAAAATATCAAACATCGTGGAAATGGCAAACGGGGCATACACTTAGTCCGCTCAGAACCAGAAACTGAGGGCAGATCACAGAGCAATGACACCTACAGTCCAATAGTAATCCAGACCTGCATACCTACGTAAGTCCTGTGCAACCAGTGCTTTCGGTTTGTTTTTGGTTTTCTCCCAACAATCACTCTGAGACATAAGTAATGAGCCATAGTGGGAGCTGTTCTGCCCCACAGCCTGAATCAGTGGTGTCGGGCTGAGGGGAGCTCTCTATGGCTCTGACCAGAGGGGTTTATGCTCTTTCCTAAACTGAAAGTAGAAGCCAAATGTTGGAGATTTGAAGGCAGCCAAGACACTATTCCACTTTCCTTTCTATGGGATTTTGAGCCGACTGAGAGCTAGAGAATGAATATGCCAGATGGAACGCCAAGTATCCCCTCTGTTAGTAATAATGGCTAGTTTGGAGAATGTGGCTTAAGCCTCTGGCAATACTGAGCTTCTTGGCTTCTTACCCCAGAATTAGGGAGGTTCACCTACTCAGTTGTAAACCACGGGCTTCCTTGCAACCCTGAGGAGATGGACGATCAGATCGGAATTCTTTGCAGGCAGGCAGAGGATGGGAAACTGAGGCTGAAGACCTCAACAGGCCCGGAAATCATTCCACCAAACACGGCATAAAATGAGTGAGTGTGTTGGGAGAGGTCATGAGCTACATTGATGTTCTACGGAAACCTGAAGCCAGGTAATAGAAGATGGTCCCTACCAAGTCCAAGTCTAATATTTGTCATCCCACTTCCTCATCTTAAGAAATTGACACGGGTGAGAAGTGTATGTGAAAGGTGGTCCTGTGACTATTTTTATTTGAATCCTTATCATGAACTGGTGTGGCAAGCAGAGATATCTTTTGTAAACAGTGTTTGTAGCTGCCTTCTTCTTTAGAGTAGAGGGGTAACATGTTGATCTCCCAGGAATCTCCTAGATCAGGGACTCTAGACTTTTGTGTTCTATTAAAATCAGTGGATTTGAGAAACACTAACATTAAGGTTCAAAAAGTGTGAGAGACCTAGGTCTTTAGAAGAAATCTAGAATTGAGCACAAGATTGAGGGTGTGTGGCAGTGCGACCTTTTGAGGAGGCTATAAATATGGAAAGAAGGTTCTCAGGTTGTTGCTGAGACTTCAAGGGCCTGTGCAGGACATTTTGTCCTGGTAACATTTAACTGCACTCTATCAAGCTAGCAGCTCCCTCTCCAGCTCTCAAGGACTCATTGCTTTCCCCCTGATGTAGATTTTGTTGGGGTGCTGTGTTCTTTCAAGATTAAGACAGTGACTCTACGCTAGCTTCAAGATGCTTGCGTGTTAGTGTCCTTCATTTTTTTTAGACAGTTGAAACAAGATTTACAATTTAATTAGTAAGGAGCTGTAATCTGTTAGTGCACCATGCCTTTAATAGCTGCAGAGGCATGCCTGGAGGGGAAGGCAGACTGTGGTTTTCCAAAGACATGCTGCTGGGATCCAGAAAATGTATTGAGACCCTAACATTACCTTTCTGGATCTGTGACCTTGATTCCTGTGACCCTGCTTTTGCTGCTGGATTTGCCCACAGTCTCTGCTTTACATCCTTGCTCCTACCCAGAGTAGGCATTTTTGGCTTATTGACTCCAATGTTCCCTGATCCCACCTTCCCTTGAAGTCAGTAAATCTCTAGTGTTAGTGAACATACCAGTCACTTGGTACTTGTTCAGAGTGCAGAACTCCTGAGCTGTACCTTAGAGATTTTGATGTGTTAGGTCTGTGATGTGCCCCAGGAACCTCACCTTGAACTAGCATCCCCAGATATTCTGAGAAAGGGGGTCCACAGGCCTTACCTTGGAACAACACCTGACAAGAATGACACTCTGTGCCCTGCTATGCTAATTCCAGTATGTGGCCTCAGTCCACCTCCAATTTCTGTCCTCACAGCTCTCATTCAGGTGCTGAAATCCTGAAGGGACTGGACTTCTCTAGCTTGAGATGAGGTGCATTCCGTGATGTACCTTGAGGAAGAGAATGAAGTTGGTGACGTGTTTTGAGATTAAAGGAGTAGACTAAGTATGTCATTAGCGCGCACTTTCCCTAAGGTTAGTAGTTTACGGAATGGGTCAGCTCTGTCCAGGTCAGTTGAGAGCTCCTCTCAGACTCTGTTCTTCATGATGGGGTCCCCCCTCCGAGAACTTAGAATTTTAGAGGGGACTCTGTGAGAGCCTTGTTATTCCTCTCTAGGCAGTCTGCCAAGAAGTTGGTTGGCTTCTGTGGTTGTGTTGTTCATGATGTGATTTTTTTGGGGGTGATTAGTAGTTGGAAATGTGATCTACAGACCTTACTTTGAGACACTCTCTGGACCACCTGCACCTATTTAGGGATATTTTCCCAGAAGTATCAAGCCTCATGAAACTGCAGCAGTGACTTGCAGTTCAGGGAAAACTACCGTTAGTCATCTAATGGTAGTTAAGAGACCCTGTTTACTTCTCAACAGGGTATTAATCACAGGACTTCTGAATTTCTAGAAATGTTTGTAATTTTATTTTCTTGTTTTCTGATATTCTTTTAATTGATATTTATTTTTTAACTATTCTTATGCTACTTACATCTTCTAGAATACTTTTACCTAACATTGTTGTTGTTTTTAAAACAATTTACCATTTTACCTTTTTAATACATCTATTTAATCATGCCTCATTTACACTATTCTTTCTTATTCACTTTTTAAGTTTTAATTTTATCTATTCAACTTGATCATTTCATAGCTATGACTATTTTTTTGCTATGACTTTTTGTAAACAGTGAAATTGAATTTGGGGTGAATTCTTTGCATTTTTGTTTAGTATAGGAAATGAATTTCAAGTTAGACAGATTTGTACCAGTTTTTATGACTTGCTTTGTCATCATCTCAGTTCCCTATTTATACTTTCTTTATAAGAAGCATGTTTCACTCAAGAGTTGTTTGAAATTCAAACTGTTCAACGTGTGCTGCCCTCAGGGAAATTTTATGAGAAGCTAGTCCTTTTAGCGGGTGTTGGCATGGTGTCAGCATGCCAGCTCTTTTCAGTATAGACTGGACTGCAAGGTGGTGTGACCAGAGGCCAGTAACTTAAAATTCCTTAAATTGTCATTTTTATTTAAAAAACTTGTGCGCCTCAGAAATAGGCATGCTGTATGTAGTATTAAAAATTATTATTGTTATTGTTTAAGGTGGGTGAGGAATGTTTATTAACTTCCTCTCTATCCTTTGGAGGAAGCTGTATAGCAAGCTTCATTGTGCAACCCTTGTGTCACAGACTGAAATGGCCTGGATTAATTTTTAAGGTTGTTTTCCTTAGAACAAGTTGGGGCCGTGTCCAAAGACTTCGAAAAAAATCTGTTTCCACGATCCCTAAAATATTGACACCAATTCTCTCACTTGCAAGGATGCTGGCCATGGTTTAGCAAAAGGATCCTGTTTTCAAGCAAAAGAAACCCAAACAATAATTAGACTTTAAATAGTAGGGAGACCAGAACAGTTGAAAGTTCCATGAAGTCTCTGTACAGTCATCCCTGGAAGTCCAGGGTACTCAGGTGTTCCCGAAAAGTCCTCGGCCTGGTTGGAATCTCTCAGCTACACTGGCTTCTGTAGTGCCAGCTCCTGCTCTTTGCTGTTTCCAGGTCTCTGGTCATCCACAAAGCGCTTCTTGGACCCACTTCTGTTCATTTCCTCGTCTGGCAAAGTCTTTAAACTGACTTTATCTTCCATGTTAGAAAACAATTGGAAGCTGGACTTTAAAGACAAATACTTATTCACTTTGCATAAATCATGTCTTTAGCTTTGCAAGGGCATTTGTTACTGAGGATTTATGGACACTCATGTGTTTTGTCCTCCCACTTAAGGTAGAAATGATTGCCTTACTTAAAAAAATCTGCCAATCTGCCTTCTGTAGCAATCGTTAACCTATCAACGAGTAGATATGTTTTTTTGTTTGTTTTTTTGTCTACCCAGCATCTTTATTTCCTTCTTTAGGTAAGAGTTTCTATGTTAGGTTCTCCAGAGAAACAGAACCAATAGGATATGTCTATCTCTATCATCTCTATCTTTATCTCGAGAGAGATTTTAAGGAACTGTAATAGTTGTAAGCTCTTGTAATAGTTGGAGGCTGGCAAGTCCAAAAACTGTAAGGTAGGCAGACCCTGGGAAAAACTGATGTTTCAGCTTGAGTCTGAATAGGGTCTGCAGGCAGAACTCCCTCTTTCTCAGGAGTGGGGAAAGGAGTGGGTAGAGACAATGTCAGGTTTTTTTTCCTCTTAAGGCCTTCAACTGATTGGATGAGGCTCACCCATATTATGGAGGATAATTTGCTTTACTCCAAGTATACTGATTAAAATGTTAATCTTATCTAAAAAATATCTTAATAGCAACATCTAGACTAGTGTTTGACCAAATATCTGGGTACCATGGCCTAGCGAAGTTGACACATAAAATTAACCATCACGGGACTTCCCTGGTGGTCCAGTGGTTAAGAATCCACCTTCCAATGCAGGGGATGAGGGTTCGATCCCCAGTCCAGGAACTAAGATCCCACATGCCGTGGGGCAACTAAGCCCAAGTGCCACAACTACTGAGCACATGAGCCACAGTTACAGAGCCCTCACGCTCTGGAGCTTGCACACCATAACTACAGAGCCCACGCGCTCTGGAGCCCACGTGCCACAACTAGAGAGAAGCCTGTGTGCCTCAAAGAAGAGCCCTGCATGCTTCAACTAAGACCTGCCACAGCCAAAAATAAAATAAATAAATAAATATATTTTTTTAAAAAGGTAAGTTGGGTCATCCTCTTTAAAAAAAAAATTAACTGTCACATACCCCGCCTTACTTCCGGAGAACTGCTCTCCTGACCCTTAGTCCATGGGCCTCAGATGGCGTTGCCTTCATTTTTGGTTCCAAGGGTGAGCATGCGAAACAGGCTCATACAATCATAGCATAAAATTACCCTGGCCAAAGGGACTGCTTCAAGGATGGACAAAACCAAACCCAGGTCAATGAGAGCCCTTCCTGGGATTTCTGCTGGAACTACCAGGAACGAGTCATTGTCCCATTTTCAGAGTCTGGGTGTTAAGTCCTAGTAAGCTTAGAGCTGCAGGGGCCATCTTTGCTCCCACATGGGGAAAAGTTGCTTGAAACTTAAGCCAACCTAGGGGAAAGAAGACACGGCTGAGAGATGGAGAACAGAGACTATTTCTTGTAGACATTATATAGACATTATTTGAAAATCTGACTTCAGCTACCTTGATGCATGGATTTATTATTTTTAAGTTATATAAGTTAACATATCCCTCTTCTTGCTAAAGCTAGTTTAATCTGAGTTTCTGTCACTTGCAACTGCAATAGTTCTGATTAATACACAGTCTGCTGGGCAATGTTCTAGGTGCTTCCCAGAGACAGCCACTTGCAACAAACTTAGCTGCTTCTTTTCATATTTATCTCTACATAGCTAAACAGTATGCCTTTACTGCTACTTCTTGATTGGTTGATTTTAGTCAGTAGTGATTGATTTCCTGTTACAGTGATGAATTCCCTCCTCCCTCTCCATTTCTCCCTTCCTACTCCCAATCCCTCTACAGTTACTATGTTCAGTTAAGTCACTAGTTAGGAGTTACATTATTCTGACTTTGGCCAAAATCAATTTACTCTGTATAATATAAAGAATCAAAATTTTCTAACAAGACAAAGGATTAAAAAATAATTTATGAAGAATTTTGCATAGATTCTTTACAACGTGTCAGGTAAACTTGAAGAGAACAGAGAATGTATGTAAAATTCTAATTGTTAAATTTTCTGTAGGCCAGGAAGTAAGGACACATTTACTGGTGCCTGCTCTGTGCCAAACCCCATGTTGGCAATTTTATTGGTTATCTTTTTGATGCTTACAATAACCTATGAATTTGTGTTAATTTCTCCTTTTCATAGATGAGAAAACTGAGGGTCAGAGAAGATGATTATCCATGTGAAGAAGATAAAAGGTGTCGTCATCCTTTTGAATAATATGGGAGTAATGCATGTACTCATAGAAGAGAGGCAAATCCTTTTCGGGAAAATTTATTTACTTATGGAATAAAGGTGAAGGGACTCAGTTTAACAGGGGCTCAACTTGCTCAGCTCTGTGCCTTTATTCTGAATAAGCACAGCTGATGACCCTGGTGGATATTATGGGATTTGGGCTGGTAGATCCCATTCTAGAAGCTGTAAGAATTCAGCCTTGGAACATCAGTGACTGTTATGAGGGGCAGAACTGGGGGCTTGACAATTGCTTCAGTAAAAACCAAAGTGAAAACTAAAACTTTCATTTAGAAATCAGTAGAACTTCAAGAGATTCAAGACGTTTCAAGTGTGGGGAAGAGTTGGGGAAGCAGCTAGTTTCAGAGATGGTAGAGGCACCTTGATATATTAGAAAGAGCTCTAGAGCTGTTGTCTAGAGACCTGAATTGAAATCCAGCTCCAGCAGTAACTTGACTGTGTGATCTTAGGCAATTCATTTGATCATTTTTCTATTTCCTTATATACAGAATAGTTGTAGAAATTGCCATCTTGCTTCCACTTCACTATTGCTATGAGAAGCAAATGAAATATACGTGAGTAATTTGCAAGCTGCCAGGTCAACATAAGCATAAGCTGTGTTCATCTCAGAGTAACCAAGGACTAGTAGGGCATATCTATCAATGATTTATTTGTACGCTTGGCCACCCGGCACCCTGAAAAATGGCTTATTTAAAAAAAGAGAAAGCTAAAATACATAAGTTTGGTTCAAGAGTCATGGCCACAGGGAGGGCAACCTGATTCAGAGCAAAATATAACTTGTCTACTCTGGGGAGGGATGGGTTGAGGGTAGTTTCCAATAAATAAGCAAGTCAATACTAACAACCATGGCTTCTCTCAAACGTCTGGCAAGTGTTGAGACCACAAAGAAGTTCTCAGCAGGTGGGTGGCAGCCGTTTCAGCAGTGATGGGAAATGACCTTCGGTGTCATTCAGAGCACTTTAATGCCCCCTTCAGCATGTGAGACCTGGCAGCAGCATCACAGAGAAGATGAGAGCTACTGAGAAGGGGCCACCCCACGGGGCCTCACCAGCGGCGGCCTTGGTGGGCTCTTGTCAGCAGCAGCAACTGGAGCTTCTACCAGAGTGAATAAAAGCGGGAAAGGAGGGAAATGTTTCCATGTGACTGCAAAGGAGGTTAGTTCATGTAGCACGTGGAGGACAGCCCCAGGGAAAATCTTCTGTGACAGATTTGAACGTGGGTGGGAAGTTTGGTCAGGCAGCCCTCTCAGAGAAATTGGGAGCAGAGCCCTCCAAATGTTTACCATTTCATGGCTTTTACTGTGAATCCTAATTTCACCCCAGCAGGAACGACCAGTAACTTGAGTGTTATTTGTTAGGTAGCTATGCAAATGTAAGGGATCATTTTGAAGGCATCTTACAAGTTTCTTTGTGCTTCTATCTGCTAGGTAGACCTCAGAATGTGTAGAAAGTAGGGACCCAGAACCAGCAAGCTTTTATTTTATTGCTCAAAGTGAAGCTGCATTGCATACTCTTGGATCTCAGATTTGTATCTTAAAGTTTTGCTAGGTTTTCATTTATGTATGCCAAATTAATGCTTTGAAATCAGAATGTTCAAATACTGAAGATAACTGTGTCATCAAACTGAATAGAAAATGCAGAAAATTGTAATTTAAAAACAAATTACTGTGCATTCATTCAACAAATATTTGCTGAAAGCACACCAGGCAAAGCGCCAGGAAGTCACTCATTCATACGTTTATTTAATGAACATTTAGTGAGCACCTCGTTCTTGCCATTGGGAGACAGTGGAGACAAGAAAAACAATGTCACTGCTCTCATGAAGCTTAATTTAAACGAAAAAAGTAGTCAATCAACAAAGAAGCAAATAAATATCATAGAGCAGGGGTAATTAGATGGTTGCTGTAGATTGGAACATCAGAGGAGGTGACTTTGCTGATACTTGAATGCTGAGAAGGAATCAGCCATGTGAAGGAAGATGGGGGCAGTGCACTTGAGGCAGAGAACATGAGGGCAAAGGCCCTAAGGCTGGGATGAACTTGACCTATTGAGTGAGCAGAAAGGCCTTCAAATGAGGTTGGCATGGCATGAGTTAGGAAAAGAAGGCTTGGGTCAGATTTTGCAGCACTTTGGAAATAGGTTAAAGGGTCTGGGTTTTATTGTAATTGTAATCAGTTGCTGTTGTGCAGAGAGGCACTTTGCCTTGCAGAAGTAGCAGCAGGGTGCTGCGGCAATAACCCAGATGAGAGGTGATGAAGGGTTGGCCACTGATGATAGCAATAAGATGGTGTAGCAGAGGGATTCAGGATATAAATTAGTAGGTAGAGTTGATTGGATTTGCTGATTAAGGTCCTCTGTGGGGGGTTTAGGAGAGACAGAACTCAAGGATGACTCCTTGAGGATAGAATGTGAACCAAGATAGACGTGACCCCTAACTACATGGAGGCTGGGGAGACATTTAATTAAATAACCCCCCAAATACAATGAAAAGTTTAACAGTGACAATGTTTCAAAGGAAGGATTTTCAGTGCTGTGAGATGGTTGAAAGACAAGTGTGATTGGGGGAGGGAGATCTGGGAAAGCCAGTTTGGACTAAAAATCTAAATGTGAAGTGATACTCAGAGGGAACATCCCATTTACTCCAGCCCAGGATCTTCTCCTTTATCTGGGGGAGGCTGTTTAGCAAAGGAAAGAGTCAGACTTGTACCCAGAGCAACTTCACTCCCATACTCCCCTCCCCTTATTCCCACAGCCTACAAAAAGATTTTGTTTTGTTTTTAAGAAGATGCAAGAAGAAAAGAGAAAAACTGTGTGTGAGAGAGTTCCCAGAAGTTGCCTGCTTACCAGGCTCCGGCAAAGAGGCTGTTCTTTTTACTGGTTAGGAGGTCCACTAAAAAGAGCAACAGCCTTTCTTTCCCAGGCGTCTGCCAGCCCCGGGGTGGCAATGCCATTTCCTTTCCTCTTCCTATCATTATTACCTTGTGAGCCCGCCTTCACCCACAGCTGAGAAAGGTTTGAGGTGATTATTGCGTGGGATTTGGCGTGAGGATCCTGAGTTTGATACCTGGCTCCACCACTTAGCAGCTGTGTGTGCGTGACCTTAGGTAACTTTCCTAGGGCTCAGTTTCTTTACCTATAAAATGGGGTTAATACCAGCTGGTGTTCCCCCGCCCCTGGTCCCCTGGAGTGATCAACATCCTGACTTCTAACACCATTGTCTAGTGCTGCCTGTTCTAGAACCTCATAAAAATGGACTCTGTGTCCGGCTTCTTTCATTCAACTTTATGGTACATGGAGCTGTGGTTTATTCATTCCTTTGTATGAATTCATCACTATTTCTTTCTTTATTCTTTTGTCAGTGGGCGTTTGGCTTGGTTCCAGTTACAAATAATGCTTCCAACACACAGCTTTTGGCTTTTGGTGACCACGTTTGTGTCTTTCTGTGGAGTATGTATCCAGGAGTGCTGGGTCATAGGACCTACATAGGTTCCGTTTTAGTAGATTCTTTGAATTGGTTTTCCAAAGCCGTTTTACCAATTTATGCTCCCATCAGCAAAGTATGAGTGCTCCAACTGCACCACATACAGACTTCGTATTGTCAGTACTTTTTATGTTAGCCATTCTAATGATGTTTATTGTGATATTTATTGCAGTTTTAATTGCATTTCTATGATGACTGATGATGTTGAATATCTTTTCATGGGTTTATTAATCGTTTATCTACTTTTTGTAGTTTAAATATCTTGCCTCATAAATAAAAAAATAACATGGGGTAATAGGAGTAACTGCCCCATAGAGCTGTGGGGTGACAGAGTGAAGTAGTGAGAGTTCAGCTTTTAGTGTAGCGTCTGCCTCATTGTAAGTGATTAGGATGTGCTCCTATAACAAATTACCACAAACTGGGGGATTAAAACACTACATTATTATCCATGTTCTGGAGGCCAGAGTCTGAAATGGGTCAAGGTGTCAGCAGAGCTTCCTTCCGGAGGCTCTAGGGGAGATTCCATCTCCTTGCCTTTCCAGCTCCTAGAGGCTGCCTGGATTCCCTGGCTCGTGGGCCCCTTTCACCTTCAAAACCAGCAACTGCACCACTTTGACCCCTAACCTGGACAATGGGAGAAGCATTGGGAAAGTTGGGGAGCACTCCTGGAGGGAAGCAGTCCCGGCCTACCGCGGGAATGTAGGGGTCTCTGGCCCGTTTGGGGAGTGAATAGGAAGGGATACAATGGTGATTGGATTGACATTAGATTTTGGCAGGTCTGAAGCATTTGGACATTCTCTCCAAGGTAAGAAAGAACTAATACAGACTTGAAACGGATTGATGGCATGTTTCAAGAGATGGTGTTTTGAGAAGGTTAATTTGACTAAAGGGCAGGACTGATAATAAAGGTGGATGAGACTGAGAACTGGGAGTTCAGTCGGAAGGCTGCTGCTCTGGTGCTGGCGTGAGGTCAACAGATCAGTAGCTGGGGTGAGGGAAGCGGGCATAACAGGAAGGGGCTCATCCTGAAGAAATGACAGTGACTGGCTGTGGGTGGTGGAGAGAGAGAGGAAGGATTAAGGCAGGCATTGTTTCAGATGGCAGGGGTTAATATGAGGGGCAGGATCCAACACTTGGTGCCTGGCATGATGGAGGGAGTGTTAGCCGTAAAGATTTCATGGCAATTTGCATTATGTCAGCAAACCTGTTTTTATACAGTAATGTTTGGTGACTTTGCAATAGAAAAGAAACTTGGCATGTACACGGCATGAGTCGGTTCTTTCAAATGAGATAAAACTCTAATACTTCAATACTTATTGAGCCCCTATAAGATCTTCCCACTGTCCTCTGTGGCGTAAGCGTTCACTTAGGGCAGGAGAGGGCATTTTCTCCTCCCATGAAGTGCCTAGATGAAGTTCTATAATAATCAAAAGGGGGCTTCCCTGGTGGCACAGCGGTTAAGAATCCGCCTGCCAATGCAGGGGACATGGGTTCGAGCCCTGGTCTGGGAAGATCCCACATGCCACAGAGCAACTAGGCCCGTGCGCCACAACTACTGAGCCTGCGTGCCACAACTACTGAAGCCCGCGCGCCTAGAGCCCGAGCTCCGCAATAAGAGAAGCCACACAATGAGAAGCCTGCACACTGCAACGAAAGATTAGCCCCAGCTCGCCGCAACTAGAGAAAGCCCTCGCACAGCAACGAAGATCCAACGCAGCCAAAAATAAATAAATAAATAAATTTATAAAAAAAATAAAAATAGAAATAAAAATAATCAAAAGGAAGACTAAAATTCGAATCCCTCTCTTGTCTTGAAAGGGAGAGAGGTGTAAAACCACAGTGCAGCCTTCTCTGTTGTCTGAACCCCTGAGGCCAACGCACAAGGGTTGAGGGTAGGCTATGGGGGTAATTAACAGAGCTACTTCTGGGCCTGTGACATCAAGAGCTGACCCCAGGAGGACACAGATGAATGTGGCCAGATCATTCCAAAGGTGCATGGAAGGAATCCCTGGTATGAACAGGGAGATAAAATACTGGAAAGACCCCCAGGTCTGACATGGGGAGGGTGGTCAGGATTCTTGAGAATTCCCAGAGGACATTTTAGTGTTGAGCACTTTTGTCAAACCACCAGTTCGGCCCCACTGAGCATTTGTGTTAGACGTGAATACGGATCCTTCTTTCTCCCTTAGTGGCTGACGTTGTGAGTAGAGTAGAAGGACCACGGCTAGAAGAACCTCCCATATATTTTCCTGACTCTCCCCAAAGTCACAGGGATGGGCCCCGGGTGGCCCCGGGGGCTGCGGTCACCTACTTGAAGCCGAGTCTACATTTTGTGTGGCTTGTGACAGTCCTGCTGGGATGCTGGGTGCTGAAAGAGGCCCTGTGACAGAGCTGCCTCCTGCTCTGTAACTGCTTGGTCTGATCAGCATGTCTCACAAGGCCAGAAAAAAAATTCCCCCTAAGTCATCAGATAAATTATTAGCTCTCTCATATAGACATTGCTCAAACTGGGGGCCGCTCTGGTTTATGCCTGTTTCCTGACACAATTAAACATATCCTGGTTTGGGTGATAAATGATACAGTCACCCGCCAGTGCATGCCATCCTATCTCACTGTGCAGTTAATGTGTTTAGCTGAGCCCAGAGTTCCCTTATGCCTGGAACTTCCCTTTTGCTCTGCCTGCAGAAGAGTCATCCTCATGGATTCCATATTTAGAGAGGATGACTCAAACCTCAGTCCTGCCTTGGAGAGGTGTTCCTCCAGAGGGGCCCAGAGAGAGCTGCACGGTGACTGGCAAGAAACTGACTTGTTCTTCTGTTTATACACACAGGAGAGGGAGACTTATTCATTTGTCTCAGCTGCTGCCCTGAGTCCTGAGGGCCTGGTCGCATTACTTAGAGGAAGTGCGTGAGCCTGGCTCAAGCTGATGGCGGTTACTCTTATGTGCGCTGGGGAGAGGACTGTCCCCACCATCCCAGTCCTCTCAGGAGCCTCCTAGAAGGCTGACTCTCAAGCCGTGATTCTTTCATCCTAATTACACACAGAGTCTAACAAGATATCAGAAGTACGTAGCAGATGAATAAGAAATAAATGCAATTACAAGAGCCTAAGAATTATTTCAATCTCGCAGCTATGCCCCAAGCCTTTCTGGATTTTACTGAGCAGATCAAATTTTGTTCAGCGGCCAGAAATGCTGCTTGCAATTTACCAAATCGAAGGCACTGTTTTCCTCTCTGAGGTTATTTATAATTTTTTTCTTCCTTTATTAGGAAAGTTTTTTTTTTTATAAAGCAGAGTCTTATAAAGACATGTTTATAAGGAACTTTATAAAGGTAATGATTACTGAAATTAAGATGAGTAATTACGACCTATAATCAACTTAGAAAAATGGTTTGCTTTCATGAGGCAGCAGCAGTTACTGCTATCTTCCTTCTCTAGTCTTCAGGCTTGTGATTAATTGGTCTTTGGTGGAAGGAAGCGGCACCCTAGCTTAAAACAGTGCCCTGGATTGATTATACTTACATTTCTAGACAAAATCTTGAAGAACGTGTTTGTGTGAATATCTGTATTTAGGAGTATAGGCATCCATTTCAGTGATCAGTATGACCACAACAACAATGGTGAAAAATGGTGTTAACACACCTAAACAATTTAGAATAACAAATATATTTTTGGATTTTTAAAAACCTCTTCTTTATCTTCTTCCAACAAAACTTTCTAGCTTTGATCAAAGATAAAAGCTATACTTTTTGCCTCCTCAGCTTACTTAGTAAGTGAAACTTAGGGATTGCCTTGTGTCCTGTGAGAGTCAGCCTGTCTTTCAATTATAGAGCAAGCTGCCCAGCCCAGGCAAATCCTGCCACTCACTTTGGTGGTCCGCAGACAACTTTTTTTTAACATCTTTATTGGTGTATAATTTCTTTACAATGGTGTGTTAATTTCTGCTGTGTCACAAAGTGAATCAGCTATATGTATACACATATCCCCATATCCCCTCCCTCTTGCTTCTCCCTCACACCCTCCCTATCCCACCCCTCTAGGTGGTCAAAAAGCACGGAGCTGATCTCCCTGTGCTATGCGGCAGCTTCCCACTAGCTATTTTACATTTGGTAGTGTATATATGTCAGTGTTACTCTCTCACTTTGTCCCAGCTTACCCTTCCCATTTCCCATGTCCTGAAGTCCATTCTCTACATCTGAGTTTTTAATTCCTGTCCTGCCCCCAGGTTCTTCAGAACCATTTTTTTTTTTTAAGATTCCATATATATGTGTTAGCATACAGTATTTGTTCTTTCTCTTTCTGACTTACTTCACTCTGTATGACAGACTCTAGGTCCATCCACCTCACTACAAATAACTCAACTTCATCTCTCTTTATGGCTGAGTAATATTCCATTGTATATATGGGCTACATCTTCTTTATCCAGTCATCTGTCGATAGACACTTAGGTTGCTTCCCCATCCTGGCTATTGTACATAGAGCTGCAATGAACACTGTGGTACGTGACTCTCTTTGAATTATGGTTTTCTTAGGGTATATGCCCAGTAGTGGGATTGCTGGGTCGTATGGTAGTTCTATTTTTAGTTTTTTAAGGAACCTCCATACTGTTCCCCATAGTGGTTATGTCCATTTACATTCCCACCAACAGTGAAAGAGGGTTCCCTTTTCTCCACACCCTCTCCAGCATTTATTGTTTGTAGACATTTTGACGATGGCCATTCTGACCAGTGTGAGGTGATACCTCATTGTAGCTTTGATTTGCATTTCTCTAATGATTAGTGATGTGGAGCATCCTTTCATGTGTCTGTTGGCAACCTGTATATCTTCTTTGGAGAAATGTCTATTTAGGTCTTCTGCCCATTTGTGGATTGGGTTGTTTGTTTCCTTGATATTGAACTGCATTAGCTGCTTGTATATTTTGCAGATTAATCCTTTGTCCATTGATTCGTTTGCAAATATTTTCTCCCATTCTGAGGGTTGTCTTTTGGTCTTGTTTATGGTTTCCTTTGCTGTGCAAAAGCTTTGAAGTTTCATTAGGTCCCATTTGTTTATATTTGTTTTTATTTCCATTTCTCTAGGAGGTGGGTCAAAAAGGGTCTTGCTGTGATTTATGTCATAGAGTGTTCTTCCTATGTTTTCCTCTAAGAGTTTTATAGTGTCTGGCCTTATATTTAGGCCTTTAATCCATTTTGAGTTTATTTTTGTGTATGGTGTTAGGGAGTGTTCTAATTTCATTCTTTTACATGTAGCTGTCCAGTTTTCCCAGCACCACTTATTGAAGAGGCTGTCTTTTCTCCATTGTATATTCTTGCCTCCCTAATCAAAGATATTCTTGCCTCCCATAGGTGCTTGGCTTTATCTCTGGGCTTTCTATCCTGTTCCATTGATCTATCCTTCTGTTTTTGTGCCAGTACCATACTGTCTTGATTACTGTAGATTTGTAGTATAGTCTGAAGTCTGGGAGTCTGATTCCTCCAGCTCCATTTTTCTTTCTCCAGATTGCTTTGGTTATTTGGGGTCTTTTGTGCTTCCATACAAATTGTGAAATTTTTCGTTCTAATTCTGTGAAAAATGCCACTGGTAGTTTGACAGGGATTGCATGGAATCTGTAGATTGCTTAAGGTAGTATAGTCATTTTCACAATGTTGATTCTTCCAGTCCAGGAACATCGTATATCTCTCCATCTATTGGTATCATCTTTAATTTCTTTCATTATGTCTTATAGTTTTTTGCATACAGGTGCTTTGTCTCTTTAGGTAGGTTTATTCCTAGGTATTTAATTCTTTTTGTTGCAATGGTAAATGAGAGTGTTTTCTTAATTTCTCTTTCAGATTTTCATCAGTAATATGTAGGAATGCAAGAGATTTCTGTGCATTAATTTTGTATCCTGCTACTTTACCAAATTCATTGATTAGCTCTAGTAGTTTTCTGGTAGCATCTTTAGGATTCTCTGTGTATAGTGTCATGTCATCTGCAAACAGTGACAATTTTACTTCTTTTCCGATTTGGATCCCTTTTATTTCTTTTTCTTCTCTGATGGCTGTGGCTAAAACTTCCAAAACCACGTTGAACAGTAGTGGTGAGAGTAAGCAACCTTGTCTTCTTCTTGGTCTTAGTGGAAACGGTTTCAGTTTTTCACCATTGAGAATGATGTTGGCTGTGGGTTTGTCATATATGGCCTTTATTATGTTGAGGTAAGTTCCCTCTATGTCTACTTTCTGGAGGGTTTTTTATCATAAATGAGGGTTGAATTTTGTCAAAAGCTTTTTTCTGCATCTACTATGATCGTAGGGTTTTTCTCCTTCAATTTGTTAATATGGTGTATCACATTGATTGATTTGCATATATTGAAGAATGCTTGCATTCCTGGGATAAACCCCACTTGACCATGGTGTATGATCCTTTTAATGTGCTGCTGGATTCTGTTCCCTAGTATTTTATTGAGGATTTTTACATCTATGTTCATCAGTGATATTGGCCTGTAGTTTTCTTTTTTTGTGACATCTTTGTCTGGTTTTGGTATCAGGGTGATGGTAGCCTCGTAGAATGAGTTTGGAAGTGTTCCTTCCTCTGCTATATTTTGGAAGAGTTTGAAAAGGTTAGGCTTTAGCTCTTCTCTAGATGTTTGATAGAATTCGCCTGTGACTTTGGTTTGTTGGAAGATTTTTAATCACAGTTTCAATTTCAGTGCTTGTGATTGCTCTGTTTTTATTTTCTATTTTTTCCTGGTTCAGTCTCGGAAGGTTGTGCTTTTCTAAGAATTTGTCCATTTCTTCCAGGTTGTCCATTTTATTGGCATATAGTTGCTTGTAGTAATCTCTCATGATTCTTTGTATTTCTTCAGTGTCAGCTGTTACTTCTCCTTTTTCATTTCTAATTCTATTGAGTCTTCTCCCTTTTTTCTTGATGAGTCTGGCTAATGGTTTATCAATTTTGTTTATCTTCTCAAAGAACCAGCTTTTAGTTTTATTGATCTCTGCTATCATTTCCTTCATTTCTTTTTCATTTATTTCTGGTCTAATCTTTATGATTTCTTTCCTTCTGCTAACTTTGGGGGTTTTTGTTTTTCTTTCTCTTATTGCTTTAGGTTTTAGGTTAGGTTGTTTATTTGAGATGTTTCTTGTTTCTTGAGGTAGGATTGTATTGCTATAAACTTCCCTGTTAGAAATGCATTTGCTGCATCCGATAGGTTTTGGGTTGTCGTGTCTTCATTGTCATTTGTTTCTAGGTATTTTTTGATTTCTTCAGTGATCTCTTGGTTATTTAGTAGTGTATTGTTTAACCTCCATGTGTTTGTATTTTTTTACAGTTTTTTCCTGTAATTGATATCTAGTTCTATAGCATTGTGGTCGGAAAAGATACTTGATACAACTTCAGTTTTCTTAAATTTGCCAAGGCTTGATTTGTGACCCAAGATATGATCTATCCTGGAGAATGTTACATGAACACTTGAGAAGAAAGTGTATTCTGTTGTTTTGGGATGGAATGTCCTATAAATATCAATTAAGCCCATCTTGTTTAATGTGTTATTTAAAACTTGTGTTTCCTTATTTTCATTTTGGATGATCTGTCCATTGGTGAAAGTGGGATTTTAAAGTTCCCTACTATTACTGTGTTACTGTAATTTCCCATTTTATGGCTGTTAGCATTTGCCTTATGTATTGAGGTGCTCCTATGTTGGGTGCATAAATATTTATAATTGTTACATCTTCTTCTTCGATTGATCCTTTTATCATTATGTAGTGTCCTTTGTCTCTTGTAACATTTTAAATTCTACTCTGTCTGATATGAGAATTGCTGTTCCAGCTTTCTTTTGATTTCCATTTGCATGGAATATTGTGTCCCTAGGTCTGAAGTGGGTCCCTTGTAGGCAGCATATATATGGGTCTTGTTTTTGTATACATTCAGCCAGTCTATGTCTTTTGGTTGGAGCATTTAATCCATTTACATTTAAGGTAATTATTGATATGTATGTTCCTATTACCATTTTCTTAATTGTTTGGGGTTTGTTATTGTAGGTCTTTTCCTTCTCCTGTGTTTCCTGCCTAGAGAAAATCCTTTAGCATTTGTTGTAAAGCTGGTTTGGTGGTGCTGAATTCTCTTAGCTTTTGCTTGTCTGTAAAGATTTTAATTCCTCTGTCAAATCTGAATGAGATCCTTGCTGGGTAGAGTAATCTTGGTTGTAAGTTTTTCCCTTTCATCACTTTAAATATGTCCTGCCACACCCTTCTGGCTTGCAGAGTTTCTGCTGAAAGATCAGCTGTTAACCTTATGGGGATTCCCTTGTGTGTTATTTGTTGCTTTTCCCTTGCTGCTTTTAATATTTTTTTCTTTGTATTTAATTTTTGATAGTTTGATTAATAGGTTTCTTGGTGTGTTTCTCCTTGCATTTATCCTGTATGGGACTTTCTGTCCTTCCTGAACTTGATTGACTATTTCCTTTACCATATTAGGGAAGTTTTCAACTATAATCTCTTCAAATATTTTCTCAGTCCCTCTCTTTTTCTCTTCTTCTTCTGAGACCCTTATAATTCGAATGTTGGTGCATTTAGTGTTGTCTTAGAGGTCTCTGAGACTGTCCTCAATTCTTTCCATTCTTTTTTCTTTATTCTGCCCTGTGGTAGTTATTTCTACTGTTTTATCTTTCAGGTCACTTATCCTTTCTTCTGTCTCAGTTATTCTGCTATTGATTCCTTCTAGAGAATTCTTAATTTCATTTATTGTGTTGTTCATCACTGTTTGTTTGCTCTTTAGTTCTTCTACGTCCTTGTTAAACGTTTCTTGTATTTTCTCCATTCCATTTCCAAGATTTTGGATCATCTTTACTACCATTACTCTGAATTCCTTTTCAGGTAGACTGCCTATTTCCTCTTCATTTGTTTGGTCAGGTGGGTTTTTACCTTGCTCGTTCATCTGCTGTGTATTTATCTGTCTTCTCATTTTGCTTAACTTACAGTGTTTCTGGTCTCATTTCACGGGCCGCAGGTTCATAATTCCCATTGTTTTTTGTGTCTGCCCCCAGTGGGTAAGGTTGGTGCAGTGTTTGTGTAGGCTTCCTGGTGGAGGGGACTGGTGCCTGTGGTCTGATGGATGAGGCTGGATCTTGTCTTTCTGGTGGGCAGGACTGCATCTGGTGGTGTGTTTTGGGGTTTCTGTGAACTTATTATGATTTTAGGCAGCTTCTCTGTTAATGGGTGTGGTTGTGTTCCTGTCTTGCTAGTTGTTTGGCATGGGGTATCCAGCACTGTAGTTTGCTAGTCATTGAGTGGAGCTTGGTCTTAGTGTTGAGATGGAGATCTCTGGGAGAGCTCTCGCCGATTGACATTATGAGGGGCTGGGAGGTCTCTTGTGGACCAATGTCCTGAACTCAGCTCTCCAACCTCAGAGGCTCAGGCCTGACACCTGGCCAGACCACCAAGACCCTGTCAGCCACACGGCCAGTTATGTGGGGAGTTTCTTTCCTTTTGGGAAGTCTGAAGTCTTCTGCCAGTATTCAGCAGGTGTTCTGTAGGAGTTGTTCCACATGTAGTTGTATTTTTGATGTATTTGTGGGGAGAAAGGTGATCTCCACGTCTTACTCTCCACTATCTTCAGATGGATGAATCTCATTCAAAGATTCAATGCTTACAACTTTACATCCCCCAAATCCAGCAAAAGTCACTTTCAATGAAAACCTACTGCACATTTGCTTAGGATTATTTTCTGTTGTCTGAAACTCTTTTTGTGCAAGTCTTCTGGGACTGCTGCACAGAGCCTACTTCCATCTCAGCAGAAAGCCCATTCTAGACTCTCTCGTGACTCACATCTCAGGCCTCTGACTTCTCAACAATCTCTGCCCTCCATGTCCTTCTCTACAGACCTCACGTCGGCCAGGCACTCCCCATAACTAAATAAGGGACAGGCTCAGCTTGAGGGCCAAGAGCCAGTTGACCAGCTGCCTGGACCATGGGGAGGAGGGAAGAGCCAGTATCGACGGCAGCTCCACTCCACGCCACTCCCCCAGACATCCTATGGAAGCCTCTCATTTATTTAAGGCAGAGTCTCTGGTAGATTGCAAAAATGGCCACAAATTCCTGCACTGCCTATATCCACAAGTTTGAAGTATCACTTCATAGCTCCTCCCATTAAGAACTAGAATCTTTCCGTACTCCTAGCATCTGGGCTAGACTATGGGACTTGCTTTTGCCAAAGAGATAGTAGCATAGCAAAAATGACACAAGCAGAGACTTGCAAGATACCTGTGCATTAGGCCTTGCCATCTTGCTGCTCTTGGGGATTTGAGGTGCCATGTGAAGCCTGGGCTACCCTTCTAGGAGATAGGAGACATATAGCTCAGTCAATCTGGTCACTCCAGCAGCTAGTTGACTCCCAGGAGCACAAACACCCAGTTGACTGATTCCTGCTCATGTTTGTGTGAGTGAACCCCACTCAGATCAGCAGATGAACCATCCAACTGAGCCAAACCCCTATTGCTGACCCTCAGGATTGTGAGCTAAATAACATTGGTGTTCTAGGCCACTCAGTTGTGGGTGGTTTGCTACACAGCAAATCCAAACTATACAGCTCTTAGCTGGTTTGAAATCTCTTGCAGAGAGAGCCAAACTAAAGAGGGAGAAGCTCACTTATTAGGCAAATGCTATGTCAGACTCAAAGCTTCATATACAGTATTTCATTTAAACCTACAAAGTAGGCCAAATCCATAGCTGAGCCCCTGGGAGCTGTGAGAACAAAGAAGAGAAAGGGAAATCTCTCCCAGCAGCCTCAGAAGCAGTGGATTAAAGCTCCACAATCAATTTGATGTACCCTGCATCTGTGGAATAAGTGAATAGACAACGAATCATCGCAAATTAAGGAGGTGGACTTTGAGAGCAAGATTTATAATTTTTTCCCCTTTTCCTTTTTTTGTGAGTGTGTATGTTTCTGTGAGAGATTTTGTCTGTATAGCTTTGCTTCCACCATTTGTCCTAGGGCTCTATCTGTCACTTTTCTTTTTTTTCTCTCTTAATAATTATTTTTTTATTTTAATAACTTTATTATATTTTATCTTACTTTATTTTATTTTACTTTATCTTCTTTCTTTTTTTCTTCCTTCACTCCTTCCTTCCTTCCTTTCCTCCCTCACTCCCTCCCTCCCTCCTTCCCTCCCTTCTTTCTTTCTTTCTACTTCTACTAATTCTTTCTTTCTACTTTTTCTCCCTTTTATTCTGAGCCATGTGGATGAAAGGCTCTTGGTGCTGCAGCCAGGACTCAGTGCTGTGCCTCTGAGGTAGGAAAGCCAACTTCACGACACTGGTCCACAAGAGACCTCCCAGCTCCACATAATATCAAATGGTGAAAATCTCCCAGAGATCTCCATCTCAACACCAGCACCCAGCTTCACTCAACGACCAGCAAGCTACAGTGCTGAACATCCTATGCGAAACAACTAGCAAGACAGGAACACAACCCCACCCATTAGCAGAGAGGCTGCCTAAAATCATAATAAGGACATAGACACCCCAAAAGACACCACCAGACGTGGACCTGCCCACCAGAAAGACAAGATCCAGCCTCATCCACCAGAACACAGGCACTAGTCCCCTCCACCAGGAAGCCTACACACCCCACTGAACCAACCTTAGCAACTGGGGACAGACACCAAAAACAATGCGAACTATGAACCTGCAGCCTGCAAAAAGGAGACCCCAAACACAGTAAGATAAGCAAAATGAGAAGACATAAAAACACACAGCAGATGAAGGAGCAAAATAAAAACCCAGAAGACCTAAAAAATGAAGAGGAAATAGGCAGTCTACCTGAAAAAGAATTCAGAATAATGATAGTAAATATGATCCAAAATCTTGGAAATAGAATAGACAAAATGCAAGAAACATTTAAAAAGGACCTAAAAGAACTAAAGATGAAACAAACAATGATGAACACCACAATAAATGAAATGAAAAATACTCTAGATGGGATCAACAGCAGAATAACTGAGGCAGAAGAATGGATAAGTTACCTGGAAGATAAAATAGTGGAAATAACTACTGCAGAGCAGAATAAAGAAAAAAGAATGAAAAGAACTGAGGATAGTCTCAGAGACCTCTGGGATAACATTAAACGCACCAACATTCGAATTATAGGGGTTCCAGAAGAAGAAGAGAAAAAGAAAGGGATGGAGAAAATATTTGAAGAGATTATAGTTGACAACTTCCCTAATATGGGAAAGGAAATAGTTAATCAAGTTCAGGAAGCACAGAGAGTCCCATACAGAAGAAATCCAAGAAGAAATATGCCAAGACACATTAATCAAACTGTCAAAAATTAAATACAAAGAAAACACATTAAAAGCAGCAAGGGAAAAACAACAAATAACACAAAGGGAATCCCCATAAGGTTAACAGCTGATCTTTCAGCAGAAACTCTGCAAGCCAGAAGGGACTGGCAGGACATCTTTAAAGTGATGAAGGAGAAAAACCTGCAACCAAGGTTACTCTAACCATCAAGGATCTCATTCAGATTAGATGGAGAAATTAAAACCTTTACAGACAAGCAAAAGCTGAGAGAGTTCAGCACCACCAAACCAGCTCTACAACAACTGCTAAAGGAACTTCTTTAGGCAAGAAACACCAGAGAAGGAAAGACCTACAATAATGAACTGAAAACAATTAAGAAAATGGGAATAGGAACATACATATCGATAATTACCTTAAATGTAAATGGACTAAATGCTCCCACCAAAAGACACAGACTGGCTGAATGGATACAAAAACAAGACCCATATATATGCTGTCTACAAGTGACCCACTTCAGACCTAGAGACACATACAGACTGAAAGTAAGGGGATGGAAAAAGATATTCCATGCAAATGGAAACCAAAAGAAAGCTGGAGTAACAATTCTCATATCAGAAAAAATAGACTTTAAAATAAAGACTATTAGAAGAGACAAAGAAGGACACTACATAATGATCAAGGGATGGATCCAAGAAGACGATATAACAATTGTAAATATTTATGCACCCAACATAGGAGCACCTCAATACATAAAGCAACTACTAACAGCCATAAAAGGGGAAATCAACACTAACACATTCATAGTAGGGGACTTTAACACCCCACTTTCACCAATGGACAGACATCCAAAATGAAAATAAATAAGGAAACACAAGCTTTAAATGATACATTAAACAAGATGGACTTAATTGATATTTATAGGACATTCCATCCCAAAACAACAGAATACACATTTTTCTCAAGTGCTCATGGAACATTCTCCAGGATAGATCATATCTTGGGTCACAAATCAAGCCTTGGTAAATTTAAGATAATTGAAATTGTATCAAGTATCTTTTCCGACCACAACGCTATGAGACTAGATATCAATTACAGGAAAAGATCTGTAAAAAATACAAACACATGGAGGCTAAACAATACACTACTTAATAATGAAGTGATCACTGAAGAAATCAAAGAGCAAATAAAAAAATACCTTGAAACAAATGACAATGGAGACACGATGCCCCAAAATCTATGGGATGGAGCAAAAGCAGTTCTAAAAGGGAAGTTTATAGCAATACAATCCTACCTTAAAAAACAGGAAACATCTCTAAAAAACAACCTAACCTTGCACCTAAAGCGATTAGAGAAAGAAGAACAAAAAAACCCCAAAGTTAGCAGAAGGAAAGAAATCATAAAAATCAGAGCAGAAATAAATGAAAAAGAAATGAAGGAAACGATAGTAAAGATCAATAAAACTAAAAGCTGGTTCTTTGAGAAGATAAACAAATTGATAAACCATTAGCCAGACTCATCAAGAAAAAAAGGGAGAAGACTCAAATCAATAGAATTACAAATGAAAAAGGAGAAGTAACAACTGACACTGCAGAAATACAAAAGATCATAAGAGATTACTACAAGCAACTCTATGCCTATAAAATGGACAACCTGGAAGAAATGGACAAATTATTAGAAATGGACACCCTGCCAAGACTGAATCAGGAATAAATAGAACATATGAACAGACCAATCACAAGCACTGAAATTGAAACTGCCATTAAAAATCTTCCAACAAACAAAACCCCAGGACTAGATGGCTTCACAGGCGAATTCTATCAAACATTTAGAGAAGAGATAACACCTATCCTTCTCAAACTCTTCCAAAATATAGCAGAGGGAGGAACACTCCCAAACCCATTCTACGAGGCCACCATCACCCTGATACCAAAACCAGACAAGGATGTCACAAAGAAAGAAAACTACAGGCCAATATCACTGATGAACATAGATGCAAAAATCCTCAACAAAATACTAGCAAACAGAATCCAGCAACACATTAAAAGGATCATACACCATGATCAAGTGGGGTTTATTCCAGGAATGCAAGGATTCTTCAATATACACAAATCAATCAACGTGATACACCGTATTAACAAATTGAAGGAGACAAACCATATGATCATCTCAATAGATGCAGAGAAAGCTTTCGACAAAATTCAACACCGATTTATGATAAAAATCCTGCAGAAAGTAGGCATAGATGGAACTTTCCTCAACATAATAAAGGCCATATATGACAAACCCACAGCCAACATCGTTCTCCATGGTGAAAAACTGAAAGCATTTTCCACCAAGATCAGGAACAAGACAAGGTTGCCCGTTCTCACCACTCTTATTCAACACAGTTTTGGAAGCTTTAGCCACAGCAATCAGAGAAGAAAAGGAAATAAAAGGAATCCAAATTGGAAAGGAAGAAGTAAAGCTGTTACTGTTTGCAGATGACATGATACTATACATAGAGAATCCTAAAGATGCTACCAGAAAACTACTAGAGCTAATCAATGAATTTGGTAAAGTAGAAGGATACAAAATTAATGCACAGAAATCTCTGGCATTCCTATACACTAATGATGAAAAATCTGAAAGTGAAATCAAGAAAACACTCCCATTTACCATTGCAACAGAAAGAATAAAATATCTAGGAATAAACCTACCTAAGGAGACAAAAGACCTGTATGCAGAAAATTATAAGACACTGATGAAAGAAATTAAAGATGATACAAATAGATGGAGAGATATACCATGTTCTTGGATTGGAAGAATCAACATTGTGAAAATGACTCTACTACCCAAAGCAATCTACAGATTCAATGCAATCCCTATCAAACTACCACTGGCATTTTTCACAGAACTAGAACAAAAAATTTCACAATTTGTATGGAAACACAAAAGACCCCGAATAGCCAAAGCAATCTTGAGAACAAAAAACGGAGCTGGAGGAATCAGGCTCCCTGACTTCAGACTATACTACAAAGCTACAGGAATCAAGACAGTATGGTACTGGCACAAAAGCAGAAATATAGATCAATGGAACAGGATAGAAAGCCCAGAGATAAACCCACGCACATGTGGTCACTTTACCTTTGATAAAGGAGGCAGGAATGTACAGTGGAGAAAGGACAGCCTCTGCAATAAGTGGTGCTGGGACAACTGGACAGGTACATGTAAAAGTATGAGATTAGATCACTCCCTAACACCATACACAAAAATAAGCTCAAAATGGATTAAAGACCTAAATGTAAGGCCAGAAACTATCAAACTCTTAGAGGAAAACATAGGCAGGACACTCTATGACATAAATCACAGCAAGATCCTTTTTGACCCACCTCCTAGAGAAATGGAAATAAAAACAAATATAAACAAATGGGACCTAATGAAACTTCAAAGCTTTTGCACAGCAAAGGAAACCATAAACAAGAGCAAAAGATAACCCTCAGAATGGGAGAAAATATTTGCAAATGAAGCAACTGACAAAGGATTAATCTCCAAAATTTATAGGCAGCTCATGCAGCTTAATAACAAAAAAACCAACAACCCAATCCAAAAATGGGCAGAAGACCTAAATAGACATTTCTCCAAAGAAGATATACAGACTGCCAACAAACAGATGAAAGAATGCTCAACATCACTAATCATTAGAGAAATGCAAATCAAAACTACAATGAGATATCATTTCACACCAGTCAGAATAGCCATCATCAAAAAATCTAGAAACAATAAATGCTGGAGAGGGTGTGGAGAAAAGGGAACCCTCTTGCACTGTTGGTGAGAATGTAAATTGATACAGCCACTGTGGAGAACAATATGGAGGTTCCTTAAAAACTGCAAATAGAACTACCATATGACCCAGCAATCCCACTACTGGGCATATACCCTGAGAAAACCATAATTCAAAAAGAGTCATGTAGCAAAATGTTCATTGCAGCTCTATTTACAATAGCCCAGAGATGGAAACAACCTAAGTGTCCATCATCGGATGAATGGATAAAGAAGATGTGGCACATATATACAATGAAATATTACTCAGCCATAAAAAGAAACAAAATTGAGATATTTGTAATGAGGTGGATAGACCTAGAGTCTGTCATACAGAGTGAAGTAAGTCAGAAAGAGAGAGACAAATACCGTAAGCTAACACATATATATGGAATTTAAGAAAAAAAAATGTCATGAAGAACCTAGGGGTAAGACAGGAATAAAGACACAGACCTACTAGAGAATGGACTTGAGGATATGGGGAGGGGGAAGGGTAAGCTGTGACAAAGCGAGAGAGAGGCATGGACATATATACACTACCAAACGTAAGGTAGATAGCTAGTGGGAAGCAGCCGCATAGCACAGGGAGATCAGCTCGGTGCTTTGTGATCGCCTGGAGGGGTGGGATAGGGAGGGTGGGAGGAGGGAGAAGCAAGAGGGAAGACATATGAGAACATATGTATATATATAACTGATTGATTTTGTTGTAAAGAAGAAACTAACACACCATCGTAAAGCAATTATACTCCAATAAAGATGTTAAAAAAAATAAAAAATAAACCTACAAAGTAGGTATTAACAATTTCCATTTAAAAATAGATAAGTTGTGACTGTGGGAGATGATTAACTTGCCTAACCTTGTAAGTGGTAGAACAAGGATTCCAAACCAGGTCTATTTGTCCTGTGTAATTTGGCTTTGCCTAGAAACAGACCTTGAATTAAGGATTCAAGTACAATTAGTTTATTTGGGATGTGAAGAACAAGTGAGAAAATGAGAGGAAGACAGACAATGCAGGGAACTTAATTAGTAAGTTACTAGTGTGGGCAACTGGCCTTTCTTCATTCTGTGTAGTACATGCCTCAGCTACTCCCACCGAAGGGGCAAGGGAGCTGGAGTACTTATGCACCAACTCCTGTAGTCATTGGTTGAAGGTAGCCAGGGGGTGGTGTGCCTGTGCGGGGCATTAGTTATCCAGCACTGCATAGACATGGGGACCTGGTTGTGGCAGTCGTAAGAATCACCTGAGCAGTGAGTTACACATGCTGCTAGCTGGAATTCTTGATGTGTGCTAAGTGCTGGGCCCACAGGTATATGGACTGGTCACCGAAAGGATCTGCTACAGCCTCCCAAGATTAGCCTCTTTTTGTTTCACTTGTTACCATTTCTTCATCTGCCATAAAATTATTCTGCTATAAGAGTAGAGACAGATAAAGAAAAGGGGTACAGAGAGAGACACAGAGAAAGATAATTGCTACCTAAAATATCTAGTGGTTTAAGGTCAGCAAATTGCTTTGTGGCAAAAGTTGGAATCTTTGTGCTCTGAGCAAGGTGGCTGAAAGCTAGTCAACCAAGTGAAGGGGAGCAGAGTATAAGCCCCCAAAATATGCCTCCTTGGCATAAGGATTATCTTGAGCTGATTATTTCAAGAAACTTCAGACACAGGAGAAATTCTGAAAACCCGAGTAAAAGTTACCCTTTTGTAAAAGACATTTACATTATAAGGAAAACCTCCATTTGTAAGGGTGTCCTCTCTGTACAAAAAGAGAAAGATGACTGAAACAACATGAAACGTTTCGATGGAGAAGGTACCTACTGAAGACAAATCTACAGGACAACCTTACCCTTATTTCCTGTGCTTTTCCTGGTCACCTCCCCTAACTGCGCCTCTCCCTGCAGCATCTTTGTCTTTAGCTGGACATGGCATTTAAGATGGTAGCTTGGGCCATTTCAGGGAGTTACTCAGCTTTGCTGGGTCTCTCCTATGTGAACAGGAGGAATACATATTAAACTTCTTCCTCCTCTCACTCTGTATTACAGGGGGGTCTCAGCCAAGAACCTAGAAGGCAGAGGGAAAACTATGTTTCCTCCCCTACATTTATAACATTAATAATGAGGAATAGCAGACAACCAGCAAAAGAAAAACTTGTATTTCCTGCTCTCCTTCACTATTTAACTTTCAGGCAGGCAACACTTTAAATACGTTTGATACCAGTAGCTTGTTTCCTTTTTGTTCCTCTATCATATCATTTAGGCAACTAGATGCTCACTATGAGCTGGCACTACTGGGTACTGAGTTACTCCCCTGAACCCAACATGCATGGTTATCTGTAATTTCGGAAGAAGACAAATGCAGCATCATTTCACATATAAGTGGGATCCTTGTTGGATTAGTCTGCTCGGGCTGCCCTAACAAGATACCACACTGGGTAGCTTAAATGACAGAGATTTATTTTCTCATATTTCTGGAGGCTGGCAGTCCACGATCAATGTGTTGGCAGGTTCGGTTCCTCCCGAGGCCTCTCTCCTTGCCCTGCTGACAGCAGCCTTCTCGCTGTGTCCTTACACGGCCTTTTCTCTTATTTGCATGCATCCCTGGTGTTTCTTCCTCTTCTTGAAAGGGCCCAACCCGACTGGCCTCACTGTACCTTTATCACTTCTTTGAAAGGCCCTCTCTCCAAATACAGTCACATGGATCAGAAGCCACCCATATGACCTCACTTAATGACCTGTTTAAAGATCCTATTTCCAAATACAGTTACATTCTAAGTTAATAGGGGTTGGGACCCCAATATATGCATATGGTGGGGGACACAATTCAGCCCATCCTACTTGTACATAAATCCACTTTTATTGGGAAGTCTCCAATACATCAGTTTAAGTACTTACTTCATTTACTCATTTATTCAGTAGATCTTCCATATCAGAATACTATGTTCCTCTTTTCATTCCATCCTCCATAGCAATAAAAAAGTGCTAATGATAGATATTGTGTTAACGTGTTACCACTTCTGTGGTACTCAGAGAATTTTAGAGAGATTCAGCCTTGGGGGGAAAAGTGGGGAAAGGAAATTTGGGAAAGGAAAATATTTTGTCGGGAGAATAAGTCAAAGCCCCCCAGATGACATCATATATGAAAGAATTCATGCCACTCGTCTGGACCAGACACCACACCTTGGTTTTCCATACTCTGGAAAACTGAATCAAGGAAAAGGAGTTTATATTACAACCCAAGTAACCAGCTGTATTCCAGAGGCATTTTCTGATTAAAGTTTGTTGATTACTGAGTGCTGTGTGTTAACCAACGATGTTATTGTAGAAGTTCCCATGGTTAACCTTGAACTTCAGAGCTTCCAGACAATTCCTTATTCATTAACCTTTGGTTTTAGTAGTCTTGGTCAGGGCCTGTCCAGGCTTATTGAGGAAGGAGGTAGGAGTCTTGTCCCTGGAGTACTCAGGGCTGTTAATGTTTGCATTGATTTTCTTAAACAAGGAGCATTAGAAGGGCAGTAGGCAGTCACCAAGTGTCAACTTGAGCTGTTAAACATGTTTCTTTTTTGTAAAATTAAAATTCCAAGCTAAAGATGCCTTATCTTTAAGCAGTCATTAAATACAAAATAAGATCAGAATTTTTTGAAAATCTTGCCATAGAAAGAGACTATTGCCCTCAATTCTACCTTAATTAATTATCAATGGAAAACTTCAGGGTGTGTTTTGCGGTACAACATGCACACTCTTAATTAAGGATTTCCTCTACGTGCCTGTTATTCTACCTGAAATCTGTTATGCTTGAGATACGCCTTCAGGTTAAGGCACTACAGGGATACAAATGGGAGGGGTCACATGGTGACCAAAATCCATCAGCTCTTGGTGCAACTTACTCTATTAGATTTGCTTTGGAATGAAGTTCTGAGGAACTGAGACATGGAACAGGTAAGTTTTGATGAGAGGGGAGTCGGAAGAATGGGATACTATATAGGAAAACAGACTTACAACGATCATCAGGGTGGGTTTAGCTGGCATCTAATGTCTGAGACCAGGTTATAACAAGAGAGGGAGTTAGCAATGGAAGGAAGTTATAAATTAACCTCTGGTCACTTCACAACTGTGTTTGGCTGGGTATGTCTAAGACTCCTTTCCCAGGTAAAGATGAAGGTCAAAGTGGAGGTGTTTTTCACTCATCCTGAGCTTCATCCTCAATCATCTCAAGGCATTGCCTGCCTCCAGAAATTCACCCTAATAAATGGGTGGTTGGTGACAGCTTCTATTCTGTCCAAATTATCTCTTCAGACTTTTCCTTGCATCTCTACTCAAGTGTAAGGTATAAGTCTTCATCTGTTTGCAACTTTCCAACATAATGAGCATCGGGACATATTAGATAGCCAGTGATGAATATGTGTCTCAAAGTAAGAATTTTCAGAGAGAGCATCCAGCCAGATTAGTTCTCTGTGGAGCAGGCAGTTGCCCTCACAGTGATTTGCAAGATGCCATTGAAACGACCCTGTACCCAAACTCTCCCTTCCCCTCCCACATAGCCTCAAATCCCAGTCATTAGAGATCAGTTCCCGTAGATTAAAGATGAGGTTTCTAGGAGTTTTTTGAAAATTAAATCCCTGTGGGTAGGACGTGAGGTAAGATGGGGAGGTGGCATTTCAGCACAAATCAATTCATCAGCCACCAACAACTCAGTTCCATAAAAGGACAAAGGCAGTGATAGATACAGAGCGCAGGTTGATGAGCAAAGAAGGCATGAGTCCAGAGCATGTGGTACGCGGTTAGAGAGGAAAGGGAGAGTGCACCACAGTGGGGGCCCAGTTAGCTAGGTCTTATATGGAATACTCAGGAGGGAGGCATCTGATCTGTGTTTTGACAAGCCTAGAAAAAAGGCAAAGAAATTGAAAAACAATCTTACTTAGTTCACAGTTTGGCTCAGGGTTTTTCCTGCCCATACTAATTTAAATAAGCTCTGACATCTACTGGACCAAGTACTATGTTAGAGGTTTTCATGATTTTTAATAACACGCAGTGGGCACCATTCTAAATGCTTTACGTGTATTAACAAACTTGATTTTCAAACAGCCCTTTGTGGTTGGTACTATTAGTTTTCCATTTTACAGATGAGGAGACTGCAACACAAAGAAGTAACCCAAGGTCAAGTTCACATAGATGCTAAGTGGCAGAGCTTGGAGCTGACCCCAGGCTATCTAGCTCCACAGTCATGTTCTTAACAACAACACCATTCTATCGTTCATACGTGTTATTTCTTTTAGGCATGACATTTGCTACTCCTATGGCTGTTCCTTCATTCAAAAACTGTTTATTGAAGTGGGTGCTAGAGGGTGGGGATCAACTATCCTGGTTTGCCTGCACCCTAGGCATTTCCTGGGATGCAGGACCTTTAGTGCTAAAACTGGGACAGTCCCAAGCAACCTGGAATTATACATCACCTTAAGCTAGGAGTATGATGTGATAAAAATAAACATAGGACCTGCTCTCATAAAGCTTACAGTCTAGTGGCAAATAATTACACTGTGGTTATAAATTTAGATGTGTCTGAAAGAAAAGACAATGTTCTCTGAGTGCAGGTAATGGAGGAATCATGGGAATAATGAAGATGGTGACTATTGTAACAGAAGCAGAAGGGTTCCTCATGTTTGTTATCTGTCTCTATCTCTGGGCCCAAGAAGAGAAAGATATGAGTTAATTTTTCCCTTTGGAGTGATTTTTATTATTACTACATTATAAAACCAGAGAAGAGCAACCAATAATCAAGAGTTATACCTCTAATGCCTCATTTATCCCAAGGATACATTCTTATTACATACTTTTTAAACCTGATGTGTGGCATTTTAAATAATTATTCACCACACATGTGTATTTTTAATCCTGCTTTTGTTTTGATAAGTTACAGCTGCAGAAAGCCCCAGGCACTGTTTTTAAAGAGGATTAACGTAGGCATCAAGAAGCCTCCATTTCTAATCAGCAAAATCCATTGTCGCGTGGAATTAAGATTAAATATCATTACATGTTTCACAAGAAGTTTAGGAGAATGTGAAGTTTAAAAAAACAGAAAGGTTAGAGGTAGCAGGAATGTCATATGTGGGTAAGAACTCCAAGGGCAAACCTCTTCTGGCTTTCTGTGATTGGAAACAAGGATGTGGATCTTCCAGAGCCTGGAGACCTACCGGGGAAGGATGGCCACTCTACCACGACATAGTCCTCTATCAACTTATTCATTTTCAGGACAGCACTAGTTAGTCATGTGTTACTGAGAAAAACTGAACCAGGAGGCACCTTCATTGCAGGTCAAGTGAAATGGAGAATTAATTTTTTAAAAAGTTATGTGCTCATGTGTTAGGCTGCTCAGGCTGCCATAACAAAATATCACAGACTAGGTGGCTTAAACAACAAGAAATTATATCTTACTGTTCTGGAGACTAGAAGTCCAAGGTCAGGGAGCCAGCAGTGTCAGCGTCTGGTGAGGCTTCCCCTTTGGGTTGCAGATGGTCTTTCTTCACTGCATGCGAGCGAGGAATGAGGGGAGAGAGAGAGGAAGCATGCTCTCTGCTGTCTTTTATAGAGGCACTAATCACATCGTGGCCCTCATTTGAACCTAATTATCTCCCAAAGATCCAGCCTCCAAATTGGGGGTTTGGGCTTCAATATATGAATTTGGAGGAACACAATTCAGCCCATAGCAGCTCGTATTTTCGTTTAGAGGCAAAATTGGAAGGAAAAGTCTTAGTTTCAAGAAATCAATAAAGAGGCAAGAGGTGTTTTCAGCTGGTTTGGAGAAGATGGTTTAAGCTCTGAATTGAAGATACAGCATATCCCTCACCTGGAGAGGGTTCTGTCACAGAAGCAGTGAAGTGTGGTAGGTGGGAGGCTGGATTCGGGAGCCGGCCCACCTTGGTTTCAGCCTCTGTGCTGCCACTTAGCAGCCAGATTAATGGGAATCACCTTGTTTCAGGTTAATGGCAATAGTGATAGTATTTAACACCCAGTGTTGCTGGATGATTAAACGGTCAATGGAAAGTAAGGGATACAGAGAGCCTTTACAGCAAACACGAGTGAAGGGGTCCCTAGGGGGAGACTGGGAGCTCCATAAGCTAGGGATCTAACCAGCTGTTGAGGCTGCACTGGACAGGGCACAGGCTGTACATTCAATCTGCTGAGATTGTGTTTTAATCAATATACAGGAAGAAAATCTGGCCTCACACTGATATGTCGTTGAAAACGAGAGAAGTACGTTCAGAGTTTTTTCAGATGATTGTGGATAGTTTTCTCTGATGTGGTGCCAAAACTTGACAAGTTGTACTTCCTTAAAGGTTCTTTGCTATGTGGAATCTGAAAGCACTTTAATAAACGTTCCTACGCTATTACATTAAAATCTATGGGTCTGTCCTGCACTTTGAATGGATCTTTTACACATGCATGATTTTATAACACTGTGCATCCGTGATTTGGAAAAAATTGATTCATAGAATTATATTGAGCTTCCAAATATCTGGACATTTAATTATATAATATAAAAAAATCATATTCATTAATATCACCACTGATCTTACCAAAATAATCTTTAAGAATTGGGACATGTCCAGCTCAGGTAGTGGATTCAAGTCTTCTGAAATTCTAATTTTTGCCTGAGAGCTCCAATGTTATTATTGGCAACAAACACTGTCAGTCGTTTTCCTTGAAGTGATAGATTCCTTTTGTTCATTTTTAAGAAAGTATCTGGATGTCTGAGTAACTATAGTTTATCTCGCAGTTGTTCCAAGTCAAAATTATGTTCCATGGAAAAAGCAGCTATTTCAGCTCACAACTCAAACATTTACACAAGTGCTTTTCCTTGAGACAACATGGCACTCCTGGATGTACAGAAGGGCTTTATGTGTACTTGGCACCATGGCCTTGGTTTGTATTCTACTAAGCGGCTGTCTCATCCACTATTGCTTTTGCAAATATCGACAGTGAAAAAGTCCTTAACGTTATTAGGAATCTAGCTTTGACCTTGCCGACTCTCGGAAAGAGTGCCCTAACGTGTTAACGCCAAGTCTCTCCGTGTGGTGAAGTGCAGTCTGCTGAAAATCCTTCGGCTCCAGTCCTACCAGAGGGAGAACTGTGGAAAGCCTGGTTCTACAGCGGGAGGACCATAGCAGGATCAGCGTGAGGTCAGAGGCGGGATTGCAGACGCGAGTTTCACTGCAAAGAATTCAGGCTCACAAATGGCAAAAGGCAAAACCAGAAGCAGCAGGCGGCACGCGAATCATACCTAAAACTAAAACAAAACAAAGCACTATTGACAAATCCGCTTAGTAAAGAGAGGTATGAAAATGTCGGCAGGAGGCAGAGAAAGATTATTACAAAGTATCTAGCAAGTAGTATTGCCAGAAATGTAATTTTTAGGGATTTTTTTCAAGCAACCAAGTTCATATCGTTTTTTGGCTTAAGATCTCAAAGTCCATCATCAACATGGTTTCTCCTAGTGGGGTTAAAGGTAAGAGTATCTTCTGCTTCCTCTGGTTAATTGACATTAGTATGATTGTTATACTTGAGTTCAGTATAACCAACATGTTCCTTTATTAATTGTCTGTAACAGAGTGATGAAATGCCTGGAAAGGCTGGTGAACTTTTTTTTTCTTTTTGTGGAGAGCTGTGTTTTTATTTATTTATTTTTAATTTTTTTTTCTTTTTGTGGAGAGCTGTGTTTTTATTTATTTATTTTTAATTTTTTTTTACATCTTTATTAGAGTATAATTGCTTTACAATGGTGTGTTAGTTTCTGCTTTATAACAAAGTGAATTAGTTATACATATACATATGTTCCCATATCTCTTCCCTCTTGCGTCACCCTCCCTATCCCACCCCTCTAGGTGAACTTTCTTGAGGAATAACCCCATGTCTTTTGCTGCCGGTGGTTGAAGCTTGACTCTTGCTGAATTCCCAAGAACACTGCTGTGCATAGTGAAATAAGACCTACTGCTTCCTAAGGAGTGGGGATGGTTGGTCCTTGTGATTTGAAACATTTTTCACTAACGATCTCCTTTTGGCAGCTGGGGAACACAACTGACATTCATTCTCTTTGTCTACTAGATTGCCTAGTCATTGTCAACAAGATCTAAGAGAATTAGAACTGCATTTGAGAGTTGTTTGTACTCAGATCCCAAGGTGGTCTTCATGACTATAAGAGCTTTAATTGTGAAAGAGAAGGAAAGATGTTGACCGTTTGGGATGGCTATTAAGAGGGTCTTCTGTCTCTAATATAGAATTTTTGTATATCTTCTGCTTTATATGGTATATCTTATATGGTATTTAAGTTATATATTGTATATCTTCTGTTTTAATTCCTTCTTGACTTTTTCTGTTTATCACCATCTCCCCCATGACATCCTCCTTTCTTTTCCTTGAAGTGATGGCCTATGTGCAGCTAGGAGAAGAAAATAAGCAATAGATAATTTCTGCTTTCTTTCCCCCCTTCTTTCACACTTCGCATACTATTTGTTATATACATATTTTCTCGTATACTGAACCACTTATCACTGCTTGCCTACCACTTACAGTGTTTGTGTCCTTATTGGTTAGTTGTTGTGATGCTTAGAGTAGAGTCAAAGTCATTCTTTTTAGAACTAGAAGTGGCCTAGGAAATCACCTAATCTAAACTTTCTTATTTTTATAAGAGAGGAAATTGAGGACCAGAGTGATGAAGTGATTTATGCAAGTTCATAAAGTAAATGGCAAACCAGATGCCCTCGGTGCAGGAGTGAGGCACTAATGTCTACTGTGTGACGTCTGCGTTTCAGCTGCTGTCCAATTGCTATCTCATTTCATCATGGTAACCACTCCCACCTTTATAAATGATGAAATTGAGGCTCAGAATACTTAAGACATCTTCCCACCCCAAACCGTAGAATGCCAGTCAGCCTGACCGCTCATTCCACATTTCATCTCCCGTCTCTTAGCTTTTGCCTTTGTCCCCCCAACTAGACCAAGTAGTAATGTGTCCCATCAGTTTACGGGCTTACACTGGTAAGAAATGTGGTTAAAAAATAGTGTTGAAGGGCTTCCCCGGTGGCGCAGTGGTTGAGAGTCCGCCTGCCGATGCAGGGGACACGGGTTCGTGCCCCGGTCCGGGAAGATCCCACATGCTGCAGAGTGGCTGGGCCCATGAGCCGTGGCTGCTGAGCCTGCGCGTCCAGAGCCTGTGCTCCACAGTGGGAGAGGCCACAACAGTGAGAGGCCCATGTACCGCAAAAAAAAAAAAAAAAAAATAGTGTTGAAAAAGTAGCAGGCTGCTGTTCCTTTAAGATTTAGAAAACTGATCTATGAAAACAAATTTTCTTGGAGACCTCAATCATGTCCCACAAGTTCATTAAAAACATCTCTTCAATACCACCCCACTGTAGAAAGAAACCATTAAGTATAAAATTCATGCTTTGGTATTTTAATCAAGTCAGAAACCTCCTTCTTGGCTGCCCAACATGGGAGTTAAAAATCTGCATTTAAATTATGGTTCCAAAATATAAATCCCAAGGACCCAAGAGGCTCTTCCCCAGAGGAACGGTATACAGAGAGTATGGACTTTTTGCTTATCTTTGATTCTGCCGGCTCTCAGAAAGTTCAGGCATGAGCCGGAAGGAGGAGCAGCTTTAGGAAATAACAAGAAAATGCTTAGGGATTTGGTTTAGAACTTCATTTAATGATAAGATTTTTCCACTCATTCATAAGGGCTGAATCTGCATAATCTGACATGAATTATGGTGTGGGACTGCTAATAGGCAATCTATTCAACAGCTGAGGAAGGGTTATTGCTTTCTGTCAACAGTCACACTTATTTGTTTTGTGGTGATGGCTGGCAGTTGCTGGAGAAAGAGTAGGGTCCCTTAAGAGATGTACGCATGGGCTTCTCAAACGCTCAGGCTTTGCTTAGCCTCTGCATGTAGGAGCATCCAAAAGGAAAGGAAAGCTCAGCTTAGGAACTGCTTTGGTCATAAAGGAAACCATGGGTTTATAGTGTGTAACAGAGAAACTTTTATTTGTTACCTCATAAACTTTTCCCCAAAGTGTCTTCCTGGTCTCAGGCTTTTCCACTTGTGTACAACTCACGCATCACGTTCAGATTAGTTTCCCTAAAGCCAGTTCTGAAGGCATGCGACTAGCCTGCACATATATACTCATCGCTGACTTCACATTGACCATGGAATCAAAATACAGGTCTCTGCCTGGCCTTTGAGTCAGTCCTCCACAATCTGGACCTCAATACCTTTCCATCCTGACCTCCTCCTTCTCTAGGTAATGGATCCACATCCAAACCAAACACCTCTTCTCAAGTGTACCTTGTACTCTTTGGCTTCTGCCACTGCTCACGAAGGCTCCTCTCTCCCTCCCTTCCTTCCCTCTTCCTTTCCATCGGCACCTCCAGCACTACCTAGAGCAGACCTGCAAAACATGAATCACTCAATAGTGGTTGTGAATGAAGTGAAACTCTTTGGGACTCAGTTCCTCACTGGAATTGTTCTTAGCATCAAAAGTTATATGTGGAAATGCTTTTAAACTGTAGGGACTTCCCTGGTGGTGCAGGGGTTAAGAATCCGCCTGCCAATACAGGGGACACGAGTTCGATCCCTGGTCCGGGAAGATCCCACATGCCGTGGAGCAACTAGGCCGGAGCGCCACAACTGCTGAGCCTGTGCTCCAGAGCCTGTGAACCACAACTACTGAGCCCTCGTGCCACAACTACTGAAGCCTAGAGCCCGTGCTCTGCAACAAAAGAAGCCTGTGCACCGCGAGGGAGAGTAGCCCCTGCTCGCCGCAGCTAGAGAAAGCCCGCACGCAGCAATGAAGACCTAATGCAGCCAAATAAATAAATAAATAAAGTGTAATAAAAGTATGGGTTTTGTCTTGAGCTTTCTGATGATGGAGGTAGCGGATAAGAAACCTCCACATTCCGCATGGCCTGAGTTGGCAATGTGCTCAGTCGGTAGGAGGGGAACTTTCCAAGTCACTGGCAAATGTTGACGTAACTTCTGGGGCCACTCAGGTCTCTGGGGAAGGGGGCAGCTGGATGATTAATCAGACAGGATCAGCCAGTCTCCTCTCTTTCTGGTTCTCATCAGCACCACTATTTCCCAAACTCCATTCTGTCTACTCCTGCGCACCCTGTGTTCCTTTTTAATACTCCATGGAACTCCTACCACAGAACCTTCCTTCCTGTACTTATTCAGAAGACTCCAGATTTTGCTTTGCAAATAAATATAAGAATTTCATCTTGCTGCACCACTGTCCCCTTTAATCCAGGAGTCACATGATTTTGGTATTTCTCATACCTGCTTAGGGAGAACAAGCAGCTCTTTGCCTTGTCAGTTAAGTTTTAGTGGCACTCCTTCCCCTGTCCTTGCCGTCATCTCCTGCGGAAACTAAGAAGTCCTTTGAAGCTGACCTGGTTACAATGCCTTGATTAACTCCATGCTGCAGCCCTGCCTAGCTGTAACTGTGGCATGCCAAAGCAAAAATCTTAATGATTTACACCAAAATCAGATGCTGGAAAATTGCTTTCGAGGCTGCTATTGAAGATGATTTCTCAGGGGCTATGTTGGTGGTAAACGTTACTTAAAGGTAGCAGAGCTGTGTCATCCGGGTTTAGGAAAGTCAAAAAGTTACAAGTGGAAAAATTGGCTGAAAAATTCAAGGGAGTAGGGTTATATTTTTTGTTTTGTGTGGTTGTGTGTGTGTATGTTGTGCTTACATATATTTCTTTTAATGTATCCGTTTGGATTAGGTTTTGCTTCACATAACATTAAAATCTGATATGAAAGTCTTGGACATTATAGAAATTATTTCTTCTTTTTTTTTTTTTTTAGCGGTACGCGGGCCTCTCACCGTTGTGGCCTCTCCCGTTGCGGAGCACAGGCTCCGGACGCGCAGGCTCAGCGGCCATAGCTCACGGGTCCAGCCGCTTTGCGGCACGTGGGATCTTCCCGGACCGGGGCACGAACCCGTGTCCCCTGCATCGGCAGGCGGACTCTCAACCACTGCGCCACCAGGGAAGCCCGAAATTATTTCTTTTTTAAAACAAAACAAGTAGTAGGTAGTGCAGGCCTGGTGTGTGGCCCTATGAAATCCTCAAGGACCAAGGCTTCTTCAAGGACTCACCAACCTTAGGTTAGGTATTTCATCCTCATGGTCCCAGATGACTGCTAAGGCTTCAGTCTACACAAATGAGTGTTAGGTACATAATGAAGAAGAGAAGGGTGTACCCCTGTAGGTTTTATAGAGCCATGTTGGAAGTCCCACACGACACTTCAGGTAACACTCCATCGGTCAAAACATAGTTGTATGGAAACACCTAACTTCTAGAAAGGATGGGAATGGAATCTCTTAGTGAGGCAGCAAGAGGGGACCAGCTAAAATCAGAGTTCTGTTGTTAAAGTAGAAGGGGTTGATAGATATTGGGAAATATTGAACTATTTCTTTCACATCAATCGCTATTTCCCATAATCCTTCAGTTTCAACTCACTTTTTTAGTCAACTTGTCTCCTGAACACATCTGCTTTTTCCCACTTTTCCTTTGTTCCTGTGGGTTTTTCTCTGCTTGAAATGCATGTCCTCTGCTGCCTCCAGCTAGTGACCGTCACCTTTTCCATCAGTCTTTCCCTGAGTGCTACCCTAAAAGGAAGCTCTCCCCTCTTGGAATTCCTATAACACTTATTTTCTCTGCCACTTAAATAATACTTATCACACCTTACCTTATAGGACAATCATTTGCATATATGTGTTTATATGTTTTATTAATATATGTTTATCACAGTCTAGAGACTACAGAGAGCTGAGGGCCAGTTTTAGGCATGATTGTACCCTCAAATATATAACACTTTGCTTTGATCATATTCACTCATTCAACAAAAATTTATTGTACAACTATCACGTGCCAGGATGCTGTGGCCAGCATGACATGTCTTTTAGGGGAGATAGACTAATATGTAATTACAATGTAGTGTGGTAAGTGCTTAGTAGGGAACTTGCTACAGAAATAAATTAATTTTATCCCTTGCTTCACTTATTTTACAGTTCTAAATTGAGAAATGTAAGAATAGTCTTATTTGTCTTATTTATTAGAACAGATAAACACATTTTTAGAAAACCACAGCAATGAGCTATGAATATCTTGAAGTAATATGATATCCATATTCTTAAGAATATCATCTGTAATAAGTAAATAATACAAAACACTTAGTGAAGAGAGAGAATTTGGTCTCCAGCTGCTCTAGAGTACTCTCTCCCACTTTCTCCCCTTCCCTTCTAATTTTTTTCCTTCTCTTTCCTTGTTCCCCCAAAGGATGTGGGGCAACTTATAAAAATATATAGCATGTAACAAAATAAAATACAATTAAATATAAGAGAGTCAAGCAAGTGGATTAAAAGAAAAGTTGGGGGACTTCCCTGGTGGTACAGTGGTTAAGAATCTGGCTGCCAATTCAGGGGTAATGGGTTTGAGCCCTGGTCCAGGAAGATCCCACATGCCGTGGAGCAGCTAAGCCCGTGCACCACAACTACTGAGCCTGCGTGCCACAACTACTGAGACTGTGCGCCTAGAGCCCACGCTCTGCAACAAGAGAAGCCACCGCAGTGAGAAGCCCACGTACTGCAATGAAGAGTAGCCCCTGCTCGCCGCAACTAGAGAAAACCTGTGTGCGGCAATGAAGACCCAATGCAGCCAAAAATAAATAATTAAATAAATATTTTTAAAAAGGTGGAATGATAAGGTGATGCTAGAAGTGAGGTTAGTAAACAGAACCAACTGATGAATGTTCTAAGGACTTTTAAAATTTCGCTAGGCGTACACTCAATTTAGATTTAAAATTTTTAGCAGCCAACTCAGAGAGGGTGGCATGATGCAGTGTCCATTCTTAGGTGACAAGTAGGAGTAGATGAAAAGTCTGACGGATGCACGTCTAAAAGTCATTTCATAACTAATTATCTGTAGGGGTTGCGTGAGGGTCAGTGCTAGTTACAGGGGTTCTTCTGTCGCTCTGGCTTTGGTGGGTTAGATATGCAGATGGCTACGAGCATTTGCTGGGAGAGGCACATTCTCCCGAGCTGCCTCTGGACCCGGACTCCTGTTCACTGTCCCCCACCGCAAGCTGTCTACACCAAGTTGCAGGGCTTCAGGCTGGCATTCAGGGCAACTCTGCCTCCTTGCAATTGCAGAAATTCCTATTATCATTATTTCTAAGCCAGGGAATTTGTTTGTTTTTTAATGAGCCTTGCCTCAACGATAAGCATGACAGAAGGTGGAAGAGGATGGTCCTCTCTCCCAACCTGGCTTTTCAGAGAGAGGAAAAATTACAGTTCTTAAAAATGTGAAGAATTATGGCTATGAAAACTGAAAAACATTTATTAAAACGTATAACTTAGCCTATTACTACCGTATCCAGTAAATCTCGAGCCCCCTTCATTTGATGGTTGCTTTATGAGAGTAATTGATATGTTGAGTTCACTGTGCTCAAGAAAAGGGGTTTGCAGCCTTAAGTTTGTGTCAGCAGTCCCTTTAGAGCTTTATAAAAAGTACACTTACCCAGGCTGCATACCTAGAGGTTCTAATTTAGTAGGTCTAGGGCCAGGTCTGGGAATCTGAGTTTTAATAGGTCTGTGAATCTGAATTTTAATAACACTCAACAAAAGATTCTATAAACTGCCGGGGCAGAGATTTGCTGTTTAGACCTCATTGGATAACTCTGACACACCACTTAGGATGCCAAGGGCACTGATAAACCAAAGGTGATCCTTCAGTAGCCACATCTAGACAACGGGCCAATGGTGGTATTCTGGCTTCGCTGAGTTCTTCCTGGTCTGTAGTGCTGCGTCATATCTGGTCTGCAAGCATCCCTGGTGGTATGTGCTGGGCTTCCAGATTTGGTTTTCTTATTTTCTGATATGACAGGCACTGTGGCACCTTGAAAAGCACACTCAACCTTGGAATCTGGAGTCTTGGGTTCAAGTTCTGGCTCTGTTACATATTAACCCTACAATTGTCAAAAGGCCATTTAGCTTTTCTGAGTCTCTGTCTCCTTTTAAAATGGAGATAAAATTATCTTCCCATCTTATAAGATTATCGCGAGGATTCTGTCATATAACATAAGAAAATAATTTGTGGACTGTCAAGTGCTCCGTATATGTAAAGAATTATTTTTAAGGAGATCCCTTTCCATCAACCCATTGACAATCTCTTGTTGATAAAACAGCTGTAGCCATTTTTGAGTTTTCTGGCTTGTGACTTCACAACACTGTAGTGTTTGGGGTACCGGGACTGTATTAGGCATAGCTAAGAGGCCATCAGGTGAGTGTCAGTGCCAGAACAGCTAGATGCACTGAGAAATCTCAAAGACTGAGGCAGACACTTACTGACTACTCCCAACTTATAACTCCTCCTTCTCTAAGCAAAGCAAGAGGGCACCTGTATACATACCCCTATCTAGGGACAGACCATGACTCAACAGGACCAAGCAGATTCTTAGAGCAGAAACTAGTCCCAGGCCATTATGAGCATTGAGCTGAGAATCTACATGGGATTCTTTGTGTTTGGAAGAAAAAGTTAGGGGTTCAATGCTGAGAATCATTCCTTGACAAGGGCTGCTCAAAGGACATATCTATTCAGAATCTTTTTTGGTGTAAACTGTGGGTAGGCACACCTATTTGCAGTGGCTGGGAAATCTAAAATCTATTAGTATGTTTTCCAGCTGAGAGAAAAAAATCTGTACTTGTGTTTGCCATTTCCAGTAGTTTCTAGAAATCATGGTATTGAAAGAAAGGGATAGATGATTTTTGTGGCTAGTTTTACTAAGTTCCAGGCCTTGTCACCTTAGGAAGGTATAGGTTGAACAAGTGCCAGGGTTGAAAAGGGGCTAGAAGTAGATATTTGATAGCTGTTTCTTTCATTCCCTGCTACATGGAGGAGAATTTGCATCAATTATAATTCAGTTTGAAAAATGGAAAGAAAACCAAGTACAACTAAGTGTTTAACCTTGAGGATGAAGTTTGGTAAGTGGTGGTGGGGCTCTTCTCGTATTCTTCATATAAGCACTGCTAGGAAATAACTCTCAAATTAAACTTCAGGAAAGGGAGGCAGGTGGGTATGGAGGAGAAGGAAGATCTGGGAACATTCCATGTGGAACCAGCCCCAGGAAGGGTTTTGGGGAAGCTCATCTTTACTACCTACCTTCTTCCTGACCCTCTGCACCCACTGTTCCCATGATGCCATCTGGCTGCCAAGCCCTTCCTTTCCTGCCCCTTCCCCATTTTGACTGACCTCCCTTTCAACACTTAGAATCATCCCTGTCAAATCCCATTTCTACTGTGCCTTATTTCAGGTTGGTCTTGGGAAGGAATAAAGTAACCTGATGAAATTGATTTGAGGTCACCTTACATTTGGTCTAATAATCTGTGCAGGATATTAAAACCTTCATTATCCATTCCATTGTAATAAACTCAGATGTAAATTGAGACTGGACACAGGAAAATACCCAATGTCTCTGCTGATGTATGCCCTGTATAAAATTTGTGGATTCTAAATATCAGTTTGGTCTGACACTTCTTCAAGGACTTCTCCCTGTCACATTGTTTTATTTTATAAATTGATTTGAAGTTATCCTCATTGTTTTGACTTGTTATGTAAGTTTCAATTTTGTTGCTTGCTGCAAAATGCCCATCGTTATCTAATGAGATGGAATTTATTTCATTCTCTCAGTTAATGATTCCCCTTAAAATATAATTAGGATCTGAAAGAGATCATTTTATAACATCAAAGCTATTTGGTTTCAAAATCTTACTTCTGTTTTAGTCCAGGAAATAGCGTCCAAGGATATCTGGACCACTGATTTAAATCCCTCAATCTTCTTGGAGAATCACTGCATCCAGTGGGACTTAGTACCTTCATTTATGGGAAGGCTTTGGCTTCATGACCCTGTGCAAAGTTGTGTATAGGAGAGAGGTAGATGAGCTTTCTGCTCAGGCAGAAAGTAGAACCCAAGGGACTTTAGTTTGGCAAAATAATTATTATTTGATATCTTTCATGTTTTTTTTTTTTTTTTTTTTTTTTGTGGTACACGGGCCTCTCACTGTTGTGGCCTCTCCCGTTGCGGAGCACAGGCCCCGGACGCGCAGGCTCAGCGGCCATGGCTCACGGGCCCAGCCGCTCCGCGGCATGTGGGATCTTCCCGGACCGGGGCACGAACCCATGTCCCCTGCATCGGCAGGTGGACTCTCAACCACTGTGCCACCAGGGAAGCCCTTTCATGATATTTTATTGAAAATATCTTAACTTTAGTCCCTTTTCGCACTGGAAGAATTAACTGATTACTAATTTAGAGGAGTCAACCTTATTGATTTATGTCTCCTTAAATTTGCATACTCAGATTCTGAGTTGACAAATTAGACTTTGAACTTGTGCTTTGCCACTAGTTGAACTTTTCAGCAGATATAAAAATTAATGAACCAAAGCCTCTTCTTCTGGAATTTATTTTAAAAGAGCCATGTCCATAGAATAAGAGCTTGTGTTCCTCCCCTGCATTTCCACCCTAAGGAAACCATATAATTCATTGAGTGTTTGAAATGTTTACTGGCTGATCAGTAAAAATGAGGTGGAATGGTGGGTCTGAGTGCTGCCACCCATCTGCTTGTCTGGTTTGCATTAAAAGCATTCTTTATTTAAAAAGGGATTTTACTAATGAGCTCACTTGATCATATCTCAGGGACAGGTCAGAATGAAAGGAGGTTGATCAATGTAGTAAGAATTCCTGAACATCATTTACATTCATTTGTGTTTTCGGATCCTCAGGGAGCCTTGGGGTACAACATTAAAGAGGTTTTCTAGCTGCTATTAAAAGCTGAATATTTGGGAAGTGGCTTACATAAACGTTTTCTTTTCTTGAATCTGGCCCTATAAGTCAGTGATCCCCAACCTTTTTGGCACCAGGGAGTGGTTTTGTGGAAGACAATTTTTCCACGGAAGCAGGAGGGGGATGGTTCAGGCCGTAATGCGAGCGATGGGGAGCGATGGGGAGCGGCAGATGAAGCTGTGCTCACTTGCCCGCTGCTCACCTCCTGGGAGTTGGGGACCTCTGCTCTAAATGGAATATGATTTGTTTTTCAGTCTGTTTATAAGGAACCTGCTATTTTGATGCCAGGGTTAAGTGAAAGAGAAGAGATGAGAGAAATATGTACAGCTTTTCCTTTTGTGTACAGCTGATAGAACTCAGGATCAGCAATGGAGAATGCTCTTGGGAAGGTTTTTCCAGGATTGACTTTGGTTTATGCCTAAATTCTTTCTCACAGTCAATGAGATAGGTCGCTGTAACTAGAGTTCAGTGCCTGTTCATGGAACAGAGAGAAGGTATATCTGCCTGGTACTCTTAACTTCATTATTAACATGCCCCAAACCCAGCTATGTATCTATTGGCAGGATAATTTCCACACCGAAAGCAAAACTAAACAAAAACAAAAGAAAGACCAAAAAAAAAAAAAAAAAAAAAGCATGGGTCCATAATATACAACCTTTGAGAATATCAAAAAACAAAACAAAACAAAAACCTTTGAGAATATAAACTGAGGGGAGAGTGGTTTTCTATAGGCCCCTGTGCAGGCTGGTCACTAATCTTATTGCTGTTGGTGGTTCCACCACTGGCTGACCTTATGATCAGAGGAAGGTAGGGCTGGAGCTAGCAGTAGGATAGGGTCAGAGGTCACAGCCACAGAGAGTGTGAAGGAAGACAGGCAAAACCCGACTCCTGGCCAAGGCCAAGGCCAGGGCACAGTGTCATGACAACTGCATCCCTTCTTGTGTTGTAGGAATCGTAGAATTTGGGTTTGAAGGAATCTTACAGATCAGAGTCTAATACCCTCACTTTTCAGCTGAGGAATCTGAGATCCAGACATTTAAGTGACTTTCCCCAAATCAGACAGCTAGCTGTTGCAGAGCTGTGACCAGAACAGAGGTCTCCAGCCACCCATTTGCCAACCCCTTTCCCACTGATATTCTCATCCCCAGGTGCTGTCTTTTAATGGCAGGTTGCTCATGGCTCTAGTGAAAATCTGTTCAGTAGATAACAAAGAGCCCCCCCATTCAACAAATATCTACTGTGTGTGGACTGCCTGCCAGCCCCTGCCCTAGGCACTGCTGTCTTTAGAGCAACCTATTCATGTTCTTCATTTTTCCCTGTGACTTTCCTTTCTTCTCTTTTATCAGCACCTCTCTGAGACTCATTTTCACTGTTTACATTAGCTTCCAGTTAGTTCTTGAAGGCGTGGTGGTGGTAGCAGTGCCACTGACAGTTTCAGAGGAGAGGGTATCTGATGTCTATTGGAAGTGATTATTCATAACTTTATATTAAAAATGTCTAAAAGGCCCACAAAGGTTTGTTTTCTGAGGTCTTTTAGAAAATCAGATGGGCATAATAGATTTTCACAGAGGAAGGAAAACCAATAAATCTTGGCTGCATTTAGTTTCAAAAGCTGCCTCCTGCATAAGAATTTGCATATAGATTTCTCAAGAAATTTGAAAAAGTCAAAGAGTTTGGAAGTGAGCTTAGAACAATATCTTTTATATCGTGAAAAGTAGATAGATGATTATTTTCCCCCATAAAGTAAATATGATGCTATTTATTTTTCTAGGACTCTCATGATATCCCAAGTGGAAGATTATCTTAACAATATGCAAATAATCAGAGGTAAGCATTCTTTGTTTCTATTTGCTGCAGAAGAAGGATGTACCTCTAATACTTCCACTTAATGAGGAATATAAATATTGCATTGATAGGACTATGACAGAAATGTATTTCATATAGAAATAAGTCACTTCCATAGCTCCGAGTTTGAAATCATAATTATCTCAAGAATTTTCCTATATATGAGACAATTACCTACCATTCAGATCAACATAGGACTCATTTCACAGTCCATGAACACTCTTTATTTTTCACCTTCAGGAAAATTCTACAAGTATTAAAATAATTTGTTAATTCTACATAGACTTAGCCTTCATAGAAGAGCTGTTAGGATGCAGAATTAGTTGTTGCATTGTTAGAAGTTGCATTAACCGACACAGAATTTGGGGGATGGGTTTCTGCAAGGAGAGATTATATCTTGGTCATCTAACCAACATCTTTTCACGGGGAATCCTGTAGAGAAGGGGAAGCTTGGTGTGTGGCTCACTGTAACTTCGTTTATTTTTTCCTATCTGATATACTTGCATTTAATTTATTTTTTAAAATCTCCAAATATTTTTGAGTCTGTTTTAGTGACTCACCATAGGATGAGGGTGAGAATGAGCAAGTATGTTTTGTTATGGGCAGATGTGATATATAGAAAAATTCCTCCTCCACTCCCTGCCCCCAATTCCCAGAGCCTGTGAATATATTACCATACTTGGCAAACAGGATTTTGTGGATGTCATTAAGTTAACAGCCTTGAGATGTAGACATTATTCTGGGTTATCTGGGGTGGGGGATGCAATCTAATCACACAGGTCCTTAAAAGAACCTTCCTGGGCTGTGATCAGAAAGAGATGTGATGATGGAACAAGTCAGAGAGATGCTATGGAGGAAATGGGCCACTAACCAAGAGACGCAGGCATCCTCTAGATCTGGAAGAGGCAAGGAAGTGGGTTATCACTTAGAGCCCCCGGAAGGGAACGTCACGGTCCTGCTGACACCTTGATCCTAGCCCAGTGAGACCCATGTGGCAGTCCTGACCTCCAGAACTGCAAAGTCATCCACGTGTGTTGTCTTAAAGTCACTACCTTTGTGGTAATTTGTTACAGCAGCAAAAGAAAAATGATGCAGTAGAGATTTGATTTCACAAGAGAAAATGTGGGACAGGGATGAATGGGCTTTTCTTTTGATGGAGAAGTGGTAACATTTGGGACCTGAGAGCGTTAGTAATAAATCTGGAATTTTAAATGAGGATTTTTATAGATAATTTGGAATTAGGATTGTACAGTGAAACTCCAGGTTTCCACATAATCGTGCTCTTTTCTTCGTAGTGAAATGTCAAACTTCACTAACTTCTGTGTGGGCAAGTAGCAGACAGTACATTGAGGGGAAATTGACCCAAGTTATGGGGTAATAATACCACCCAATTATATGTTTTATGGGCTGTTTCAGCTTCTGATCCGATATCTTTAAACATAATTTTTGAATCTAGTTGCTAGGGCAACCTAGACAAAAGACGTACATTAACCTCAGGCATTGTGTGCCCATTAAACAAATCTGGAGTTGGTGTAGAAAAGCAATGGTGAGTTAGGATGCCCTGTCATGGTACAGTGTTTTCTTCACATGAGCAGAAACTTTTAGCCAGGAGAAAGCTAGAGGGAGAAAGAGATCCTGGACTCAAGAGAGGCTGACATGTGGGTCCTAAACCAATATGATTGGTGTTCTTATAAGAGAGGATTCGGACACAGACATGCATGTGCACTGAGGAAAGACCGTGTGAGGTACAGAGAAAAGGTGGCCCTCTGCAAGCTGGGAAGTGAGCTGTCACCACAAACCAACCCTCCTAAAACCTTGATCTTTGACTACTAGCCTCCAGAACTCTGAGAAAATAAATGTCTGTTGTTTAAAAAAAAAAAAAAGAAGCTGACATGACTTTCCTTAGATTAAACCCTGAAGGAAAGAAGGGAAACAAATCCTTCAAAGCTGTGCTACACGATCTGGGATATAAATATCCTTAGAGGTGAGTGGCTGATTCTGTGAAGTGTGTGAAGCTACAGGACATAGGGGAACATCTTCCTGGAAGTCAATTAATGGAATAATTTTGGGAAAAACATTTTTAAAAATGCAAAGTAATAAATTATGAAACCAAAGTCATGATTTATACCAATATTTGAAGTAAAGACCTCAAAGGAATTTCATGCCACCCCAGACCATGGAGGTTTATACCCTGTGCTGGTGGAAAGGTGTAGGAAGCACTGATCAGAGACAAGTAAATAACTAACTCTTCACCATTCTACCTCCTCTTCTTCAGCCTCTCCACGGGGAGTGACTGGGATTTTCCAGATACTAACTTCTAAATTATAACACTCAGTGTGTTTTATGAACTAGTCCATCTTGCAACATTTAACTACAGTGTGTGTACGCTTCATAACTTGACCTGAATCTTTCTCTCCAGACCACCTCCCACCTCTCATATCATTCACCTTGTGATTCAGTCAAAAGGCTTTTCATCCATTCTTACGCCCTGTCCCAAGTTGAGTTTTCAGGGCAGCAGACTCTAGGAGGGAGATTCGTGTGCATGACGTTTATTATGGAGTGCTCTTTGGGATTAATGACTGACGTAGACAAAGAAGTAGGATCGGGCAGAGGGAGAAGCTGGGCTGAGATACAGCCTCAGTGAAAGACCTCAGTTGACCCCAGGGGGAGCTCTTAAACTGGGATGACTCTTCAGAATTATACCAAGTTGGGGTGAGGGGCTGGGCCTTTATCCTTCTGTGTAGAATAGTTACGGGGTTCTGGTTGCCTGGGAATAAGGGTGCTAGATTTAGCAAATAAAAATACACAATGCTCAGTTAAATTTGAACGTCAGATCAACACTGATCAGTTTTTTAGTACAAGTGTATCCCATACAATATCTGAGACATAACTACACTAAAATTTATTTGCTATGGATCTGACATTCAAATTTAACTGGTGTCCTGTATTTTATCTGGCAACGCTCCCTGGGAAGGGAGCATGGTCATTCAGAAAAGGAAAGAATCTGGCAAGGCCTCTGGAAGAGGGTGGTATTTGAGCAGGACCCCGATGGGCAGGTTGGATTTGGACACACAGAGATGGACAGCCCAGGAGAGCACACCAGGGGTACATGGGGGTCACTATGCATTTGGGCCAGGCACAGATTGCCTCAGCAGATCCCCAAAGAGGCTGACAGGTGAGGCAGGAATGTGGGCAGCACTCCTGGCAGTCGGGGGCATACATCCTAAAGGGGGACCTGGGGGTGCACCTCAGCACGCACTGTAGACACACATCACTTCCCATTGTGCGTCACTGAGACTCAGCTGTCACTGAGAGGTTGGTGTGCATGGGCTTTTATGAATCAAATAATGATATTCGGTAGGAATAAAACAGGGAGGCTTTATGATTCCTCTCACTCACTTAAAACAAGAAAGGAACCTGTTCAAGTTGAGCTAGATGAATGACCTCCCCATCTCCAATCCCCAAGAGAAAAAAAAGATATTCTCCTCGATGCCCAATATGTGGTTTTAGTATCAGCAACCAGGACTGACTTGAATGGACATCTGATTCTGTTATATAATAGTTTCAGGAAGAATAGCTACAGAGTATTGGTTATCAAACTAATGTTCTCAGATATGTAAATGGCTCTCCATAGTTAAATCCCTTGTGGAAAACGTCCCTGTTTAGCAAGTTAACTTATTTGCTTATTTCAGTTTATGTTTTGCAATCAAGATATACTGAAAGGATGTCACTGTATGGGAGTCTTACTAAGATGTCGTGTGGCTCAGATGAACATTTGGGAATCCTGCTTTAAATTTTTTCTAGGCTAAAATCTTTAGGGCTATTAATCTATAGCATAAACATTTGGGGCCCGTATCATCTAACTGTCTTTATGTTAACATGGACACCTAATCTCTTCCTGAGAAAAAACTGGGTTCTGGCTAGGGTTGATTTCTTGGCCTGTCTCTGCAGGTATTAAAACTTATTTTCAGGAATACCTCATTTTTAGACCACTTTTTCTATTCCTAACCCAGCTTAGCTGAACCAAGCCATATAGCTGTGCTCTTCACGGGAACATGGAAGAGCTGTTTTCCAACTGCTTTCAGGAAATATAACCCTAACTTGTAGCTTCATCATAATTATCAAATCTTTATTTAAGAAGGACTGTCCAAAAATATGCAGTTTATTGCTTCCTTTAGACGTTTGGAAATTCGTATCTTGACTGCTGAAAGCTACATTCTTATGCCATATCGTTTTGACTTTCATAGAATTGCTTTCACAAATTTGTGTTTTAATTTTATCCTCTGTTTACCTTGAATATAATATAAAAGAGTTCTATGAATCCTGCTAATAACACTGATATATTGATAATACTACTCATTATTAATTATATGATAATTTAAGAATTCACTCATTCAATAAATATATACTGAGCAACTTCTAGGTGTCAAAAATTCTTTTGAACCCTGGGAATGCCCATGAATGAGATAGCCAAAAATGTCTGCCCTCATTGAATTTATATTTAAGTTAGTGGAGGGAGAGACAGATTAAAAAAAGATAAAGTCTGAGTTGATGATAAGTGCTATGGGAACAAAAAAGGCTAGAGGGCTTCCCTTCCCTTCCCTTCCCTTCCCTTCCCTTCCCTTCCCTGGTGGCGCAGTGGTTGAGAGTCCACCTGCCGATGCAGGGGACGCCGGTTCGTGCCCCGGTCCGGGAGGATCGCACGTACCGCGGAGCTGCTGGGCCCGTGAGCCATGACCGCTGAGCCTGCGCGCCCGGAGCCTGTGCTCCGCAACGGGAGAGGCCACAGCAGCGAGAGGCCCGTGTACTGCAAAAAAAAAAGCTAGAAAGGGGGATGGGGAGTTGTGATTTTAAATAGGTTGTCACTGAAGGACTCTTAACTGATGCCGCGTATGATCCACATATTTTGCTGAGTATTTTACATCAGGATGTTGTTCATTACTTAACCCTGTGAAGATGTTGTTCATTATATTACACAGTGTCCTCTTTATGAGGCCCCGTGGGAGAATTTTCCCTTTGGTGGTAGAACTTGGAATAGTTGGACTTCTCCTGAGTAACTGGTTTCTTTTTATCTTCTGGGCACCAAGAATCATGTAACAGATCATGTTTACCTTTTGTTTAGACTACAAGGAAACTTGAAACTTTGGCATGAACTGGGAGTACTGACCTTGCTCTTGGCTTCGTCTTACCTTTTCTACCTCGTTTTAGCCTTTGTCCCAGTTGACTCGCCTACTTATTTTACATTTCATTCTATGTTATATTTATTTGGGTAAGCTTCCTTAAATATTTTTTTGAACAAAGGCATGAATAAAAATAATACCCCAATACTTATGTGCACACACACATAAGCACACGTAAGTAATCAAATCATCATGTGAAGGTGTCATTCATCTTCCTTATTTCACTGTACCTGGAGTTCTTATTTGAAAAAGCTTTTCAAGCTTCATGGGACCTTGCTTATATAGGTGCTCAATAAATATTTATGGAATTACAATTTTAGTAGCAGTTACAATTTAAATGAGAAAGATATTCATGAATATCTTGAGAGTTTTTCCATTTGAATAAAAGACAAGTACAATTTTTCTGGCTTAGTTTTTAAAATAATGATATTTAAAATATCATAAACCTTTAATATAAATGAGTGGGAGCAAACCTGGAACATGGTCAATATGTAATAATGACCCTTCTAAACCACTTTCTAAAAGTTTTAAATCAGTGGGTTCTAATAATTCTGGCATGATGAAGCCCTTTGAAAACTATCACTCTCTCTCCAGGCAAATTCAGTAACACAAATAATTATATGCAGTCTTACCTGAGTCATGGACATGCTGAAGTCCATCTATCCACCAACCCCAGGGTCTGAATGCTTATAATATTTTTCTTTTTAAGTAATACTATATGTTCTTAAAATTTTAATATCAAAAAGCAGAATTACCTTTAACTTCAGCACCAAAACAGCTATTGTTCACAGTATTTGGACATATTTATTTTCGATCCTTGTATTTTCGTTTTTTAAAATGTGTTGGTCTTATGTTATTAATATGATTTTATATATTGATTTTGTGGCTTAACAGTATAATAAGCAGTTCCCAATGAAATGAAAAACTCTTTGTAGACATCATTTTTAATGGTAAATATATACATATATTTATAAATAGTATATAAACTGAAATATTATATAACCATTAAAAATTATGTGTAAAAATACAATGTGCTTAAGCGTTTTTCTGATGTTTTAAATTTACTTCCCCACCTCCCTTTTTTTTTTTCTTTTGGCTGCACCATTTGGCATTTGGGATCTTAGTTCTCCAACCAGGGATCAAAACTGAGCCCCCTGCAGTGGAAGTGCCTGGAGTCTTATGGGCCTCCAGGGAAGTCCCCCACCTCCCTTTTATTTGCTATAATGTTGCTGTGAACATCTTAGAACAAATGTTTGTTGATATACCCAAAAATTTCCCTAAGGATTCCTAGAAGGAGAATTACTAGGTGCAAATGTATATTATAACTAATATTAATGATATACATGGACAAATTTTTTTTCAGAGAGATTGTTGCAATTACATGGCACCAGCAGTATGTGAAAACACCAAAGTATCTACCTTACCTCACTCTTGCCAGTATTGGGTGGTATCATTAAAAACAGAGACTTAATCAAATAAAGACCTCCTTTAATTTGCTAGGTGAAAAGTGGTGTCGTTTTTGCTTTAATCTGCATTTCTTTGATTATTAATGAGGTTTACTTTTGAAAATATGTGTTCAGTTTACCTTTCTCTTTAATGATCATGTGTTTGGTTGAAGGGTGTTATTTTCTTTCTTATTTTTTTACATGATTTTTATACAGCAAAGCCTTTTAGTAAAGTTTAGTTCTTTTTCAGGGAAGTCCTACTTTTTAAAAGTTTATTCCGAGGTATTACAATTTTTGTTTTTGGTGCTGTAATACAAAGGGAATTTTAAATTATATTTTCTAACTAGTTATTACTGCCATACATAAAGGTGATAGATTTTTATATGTTTATGTTCCAATAAATTTTCAATTGATCCTCTTGGAAATTTTAGATATATTATTATTTCTTGTTTGCAAAGAAAGATTCCTTTTTTATTTCTCTTATTTCCTGTTCTGAGTCTTATACTGACTAAAGCCTCCAGAATATTAAATAACGGAGATGATATGGAGTATCATATACTTTGCTTCTTATTTTAATGGGGATATCTCTAATATTTCATTGTTAAATATATTAGTTCTAGGCTTAAGATAGATTGTTAGGGACAAGCTTGGAATTTTATTAAATGCCTATTCTGCATAAGCTATCATGGTTTATCTATTACTGGTTTATTGATTTGTTATTTTTAATTTCTTAATATTGAACCACTTTTGCATTTTTGGGATACATTTTACTTGATCATAGTGGGTTATGCTTTTAAAGTTCAACTGGGTTGAATCTGCTAGTTTTTTATTTAGAATTAGCATGCTAAAAAATGATACTAACATACAGCTTTCTTGTTTAAAACATTTTTGTCAGGTTTTAGGGTCAGAGTTGGTTATGCTAGGTTCACAAAATGAATTGGGTCACTCTTCATCTTTTTCTTTGTCCTGAAAAAATTACGTAGCCTGGGAATTATCTGTTCTTTCAAGTATTTGGATATGTAGCTGTAAAATATTTTAACTGAGACCTGTTATGGAAAATGATGATTTGATAACTTTTTCAATTCCTCCTGTGGTTATTGACCCCTTCAGGCTAATATTTTTCGAATCAGTTCTAGAAGATTAGACTTCCCCTACCTCCATTTTCTTCCTCATATCTATGTTGTACTATTTAATTTAGTAGGTTCCTGTCTGTTCTAATGTTACTGTGAGTTATACTTTAATTAATGTATAGTGATCCACAGTCCAGTTTAATGACTTTTTCCCTTGACTTCTTCCTACTTTGGTAATTATATTGCTTCAGCTGCTTACTTATGTCTTTGTTCCTTCCCTCTCTCTCCCTCCTTTTCTTCCTTGGTTTCTTCCTCTTTCCTTCCCCTACATTTTGTTATTTTTCTGATCTAGCAATAACTGGCTTATTGAAATCTGTGAAACGTTTGGGACACAATTATGAAGCGCATTATTTCTCTCAGGTCTCTGTCTTTAAATGTGCCCTGCCTACTTCTCTTCCTTCCTCTCTGATGATATGACCACCATGTTAATTTCAGTCTAATGCAAAAGTCTAATTTTTCAACCATTTGCAGCTTTCCCCAGCTCCCCCTCCCCAAGAACCCTAAGCTCAGGACACTGATGGGACAGGCAGGGTCTATTTTTTCCCCCACTATTTTCTCCTCTTTTCCCTTCCTTTTGAAGCTCTTCTGGGGTCGGGGCCGTGGGTGTGTATATAGGAGAAGCAATAAGAGAAGAAAGCAAAAATCTTAAAAATTTAAAAAAAAAAAAACTGACCTTGCATCATGGTAATCTCTTGGGTAACACCATCTGGCCTTAGATACTTCCTGTGTGGTAGCACCCTGTATTATTAGTCAGGGTTCTCCAGAGAAACAGATCAATGAGATGTGTGTGTGCATATGCAGGCACGCGTGTGTAGGGAGGGAAAGAGAGAGGGAGAAAATATGAGGGATTGACTGATTGATTTTAAAGAATTGGCTCACATGATTGTGCGAGAGGGCAAGTCCAGAATCTGCAGGGTAGACCAACAGTCCAGAGACCCAGGGGAGAGCTGGTGCTGCAGTTCGAGCGCCATAGCAGTCTGATGGCAGAATTCCTTCTTCCTGGGGGGAGGCCAGTCTTTTTTCTCTTAAGGCCTTCAACTGATTGGATGATGCCCACCTACATTTGAAGGCTCATCTGCTTTACTCAAAGTTTACTTAATTAAATGTTAATTTTGTTAAAAAAGACTTCACAGAAACATCCAGAATAATGTTTGGCCAAATATCTGGGTACTGTGGCCTCTCCAAGTTGATGCATAACATTAATGGTCACAGACCCACTGCATAAATCATCTCATGAACCCTGCCCACGACTCTTACCCCAGCAGCACTCTTCTTCCTGTTGGGTTTCCTAACCCTAGAAAGCCACTCTCCCTGGAGGACTATCTTCAACCATGCTCAAGCCTGCCTGCCTTCCCGGGGTCCTCCTGGCCCAGAGAAAACTCTCTCACCCTTGTTCCACTACACTGTTGCCTCTTTTATTCTTTTCCCTTCCATGCTCCTCCGGCCAGGCTCCAGCTTTCAGAATTGTTCAGAGGAGTACCAGACACCTGTCTCTCTGTTCTTTAAGGCCCCAGTCTCCCTGGGATGCACGTCAAACTTCAAAGAATTTTCTTACCTGTTGCTCCTCTGCTCTGATGGCAACAACAGGAAGGGTTTACAAGTTTCCATAGTTTAGCATGTTGTGTACTTGACAGGAAACTGAGATGCAGGTCTCCTCTTCTTAAAGGCACCCCCAATCTTTCTAGATTGTTTTCAAGGATCTGGGTGATCGTACTCGCTACCCTCCTCCACAAGGGGAGCTAAAAGCCTCAGCACATTTTCCTAATGAAGTCTACTCTAAAACCTCTTCCAATTCAACCAAGCTTCCTTTGAATTGTTCATTTTTCTTTATGTCAGCAGGGTGGGGTGTGGGCGTCTTATAAGCTTTGGAGGCGTATGAGAGCTACTTAGTGCTTTCTTTAGAATTTGGTGATACTTGGCTTCTAATATACTCAGCCTTGGGGCTCTAAATAAATTCTGAAACAACAGGAAATGTCCCCTTCAACCTCAAAAATTTATCATTGCTATTTTTTGTATTTTTAATCTTTCTTTGTTGTTTTTGTTTTACCATAATTTTTATTAACATAGGTTTGTGTTTTAAAATATTCTAATGATGGGACTTCGCCAGTGGTCAAGTGGTAAAGAATCCACCTTCCAGTGCAGGGGACACGGGTTCAATCTCTGATTGGGGAGCTAAGATCCCACATGCCGCAGGGCAACTAAGCCCGCATGCCACAACTACTGAGCCCATGTGCCTCAACGAGAGAGAGAAAACCTGCATGCTGCAACTAGAGAGAAGTCCATGCGTCACAATGAAAGATCCCACATGCTGCAGCTAAGACCCGAGGCAGCCAAAAAAAAAAATTCTAATGACAAAAATTTCTTTCAATAAAATAACCAATTACCTTTATACTTTTTTCATCTACCTATGTTTGGTTTTCCTTGATGCTTATTTTATTTTTTCTATTTTTGTGTCTCTTTATGCTTTCCAGTGTTTTTTGTCTTTGACTACATGTGCTACGTAGTTTGTCTTCCGTTGTGTTTTTGAAATTAAACGTTTTCCTTTTACTTGTAGTAGTGATTGACTTCAATATTACCAAATATCTAATTAATTTATATTTCTCTCTTTATAGAAGTCAAGAACAGAATGATAACTTTGACTCCTTATGCCCAGTGAGGGATTTCATATGTCTATACCTGCAAGTCCCACATTTTCTGTTCTCCACTTTCTTTTTTTTAAAAAAAATTATTTATTTATTTATTTATTTGGCTGCACCATGTCTTAGTTGTGGCATGTGGGATCTTTTAGTTGTGACATGCGGGATCTTTAGTTGCAGCATGTGGGATCTTTTAGTTGCAGCATGTGGAATCTTTAGTTGCGGCATGTGGGATCCAGTTCCCTGACCAGGGATTGAGCCTGGGCCCCCTGCATTGGGAACATAAAAGTCCTAGCCTCCGGACCATCAGGGAAGTCCTCTGTTCTCCACTATCAATGCTTGTTAATTTAAATTGTTATAAAGGAGCCATATTTTTATTAAATATCAATTATTGTTTTTTTTTAATTTTTATTTATTTTTGACTGTGTTGGGTCTTTGTTGCTGCGCACAGGCTTTCAGTTGTGGCGAGCAGGGGCTACTCTTTGTTGTGGTGCATGGGCTTCTCATTGTGGTGGCCTCTCTTGTTGTGGAGCATGGGCTCTAGGTGTGCAGGCTTCAGTAGCTGTGGCACACAGGCTCAGTAGTTGTGGCCTGCAGGCTCTAGAGCACAGGCTCAGTAGTTGTGGTGCTTGGGCTCAGTTGCTCCACGGCATGTGGGATCTTCTGGACCAGGGCTTGAGCCCATGTCTCCTGCAATGGCAGGCAGATTCTTAACCACCACGCCACCAGGGAAGCCCTATTGTTTTTTTAACAAGAGAAATCAAATAAAAATTTAATAAGATGTATACGTGGGAGAGACCCAGAAAAATCAAATAACTTACCAAAATGGCTGAAGCCCTCACCTTAAACGCCATCATCAGCTAAAGACAAAAGAGTTCAATTATTGTTTTAACCATGGAAATTATCTTTTGAGACATACTGGTAACTTGGACTTTGAATTGAATTTTTCAAGCATTTTAAGAACAGCTGATTATTTTTTGTGCTCACTGTCAGTCTATTTATATTATAGTTTTTCCTTTCTTGCATTTATAATCTTGAGTCATCAATTGTTTACTTATATTGTGTTTTTGAGCAGTTTTTAGGAAGGCTACTGGTATACTTCCACAATCTTTGTATAGCTTGTGAGGTCTTTGTTTTTTTCACATCTAAAGAAGGCTTTTCCTATTTTTGAATTCTTCAGTCAAGACAAGAATTCCCATAACATTTTATAGTCATTGTTTAACGGTACACCAGTATTTAGTATTTCCAAGAAGTCTAAGGTCAGCTTGATATTTAATTGTATCTTCCGTCTGAAAACGTCTAGTATTTTTTTTTTCCACTGACGTTTAAGACTTTCACCAGGTTAGACCTAAGTGTAGGTCTTTTAAAAATTAATTTTCTTAGAAATATTCTTAGTTTTTTCAGTTTCCAGATTGGGCATTCTGATTTAAAGGAATTTTACTAATTGAGAAATTTTACTAATAGTATTCATTGAAATATTTTTTAATCTAAATAAAGAAAACTCCATCTCAAACTAGCTTAAATAATAAAGTGTTTATTAGATCAAAAACTAAACAATCCAGAGATAGAAAAGTGTACAAGCAACATATATCCTGGATTCATGTTGTTTTTAGGTTGTCAGTTCTCTTGGCTCTGCCCTTCCCTAATCCTTTGTAAGCTGCATTCTCAGCAAACATTCTCACATTTAAGTGACATGTTGCCAGCAGTTTCTAGAGCTACCAGCTTCCTTATTCACGTCTAGGAGGAGAGAGGACATCTGTTCTCACATTTGCTGAATAAAAGTTCTGTGTTTGACTCTGATTGGATAATCATAGGTCACATGTCTGCTCTGAACCAATCACTATGATGGTGGGTGGGGCTAGGGCTGCCTTGACCAGTCAACCTCTTCCTTTCATTTCTGTTATCACCTCTCTCAATGTTTAAATTTCTTACATCTTTCTTTTTTGTTCTGGGAGACTTTCTGAGGTTTGTCCTCCACACCTCTGAATGGGTTTTCTTCTTTAATCAGTTTTGATTTTTACAGCCTTCAACGTGAATTTTAATGCAGTTTCATCAAAACTTGTACCCTAGTTTTTAGTCACCTCCTTTTTATTTCTGTCTTTATTTCAATCTGTTCTCTTCTATTGGCTTCCTGTACTTTTTTTTTTTTTTTAAACTCAGAAGCTCTCTTTGTATTTTTTTTGGAAGCAGATATTGTAAAGGAATATAAAAAAATATGTCTGTATAACAATGTGAATGTACTTAATGCCACTGAACTGTACACTTAAAAATGATTAAAATGATACATTTTATGTTATGTATATTATACCACAATAAAATTATATTATGTTTCCTACAGAAAATAATTTTCAGTGTGTATTCTCCCTATGTGTATTCAGAGTAATATTTTCTTTTCCTTGCAAGAAAATATTTTATTATACCATATGTGTTGTTTATTTGCTTGTTTTTCTGTTAACTTATCTCCAACATTGTCAGGATTTATCCAGGTTTAGTTTTGTCAAAAGTCAGGGTTCATGCAGAGTCCCCAGTATCTTTTTGAGTAAAAATGACTCTTCTTCTCTGATCTAGACCTGGAGTGTTTTACATGTTCAGAATCCCCAGTACCAGTTCTAATTTTTGATAGGAATTGACTGGGATCTTCTATTCTTCCAGCTCTTTTTTTTTTAATTTAAATTTTGTAAAACATAAGAGATAGTATTTAATTCTTTTGTATGTATGGAATTATTTATATAGTTATCCCTCATTATCCACAAGTTCTGCATCCACAGATTCAATCACCCTCAGGTCAAAAATATTAAAAAAATTTCCAGGAACTTTCAAAAAATAAAACTTGAATTCGCTGTGTGTGGACAACTGTTTATATAGCATTTACATTGTATCTACACTATTCACATAGCATTTGCATTATAAGTTATCTAGAGATGATTTAAAATATTTGGGAGGTTGTGAGTAGGTTATATGAAAATACTACACCATTTAATATAAGAGACTTGAGCATCTGCTGATTTTGGTAGCCATAGCAGGTCCTGGAATCAATCAATGCCCTCTGGATACCAAGAGATGACTGTATGTGAGAGATTACACACTTTTCATAAAACGCTCCCATAAATTCTAACTTTTCTTTTGTTTACAGAGCATTTCTGAAGATATATACACATCCAGAATAAAATATGCTGCAGCCAGACCCTCCACCTGTGCTGGGAACTGAGATCTGCAGTTCCTCAGTATGAGTAAAAGAAAAGTGACTGTTTAGAGGTGGAGAAATATGAAAGTCATGAAGCCAGGTCAGACAATATTGGCACTGTGTGTGTGTGTGTGTGTGTGTGTGTGTGTGTGTGTGTGTGTGTATACGGGTGGGGGTAGTTGACTGCATGAGTTCTGGTCATTGTAGCTACTGCATGCTGGCATTGGGACAGACCTTAAGAGTGAGTAAAATTTTTTCCTAATTTATTTGATGTTGTCCTGGGGGTTCTCTTTCAGAGATCTAAATTTGTTTTAGTTAAGAATCAATTCTTTAAAAATTCCCATTGATTCTGCAACTAGTGTAAATGGTCCTGGCTTTTGTCAAGTTTTCTTCAAAGGCAGGAAACATCTTTCCTTTCAGATCCACAGGTAGAATGAATGAGAATGGTATAATTACTCAGAAGAAGATCAAGTTAGACGCTGGGGTGCAGACTAAAGCTGGAAACAACGGGAAAGTCTGGTATCCAAACAGGAAAGTGGGGTGGTGTTCAAGCTGTGTGGCAAGAATGTGTAATCAGCATTGGTGTTGAGAGCTCTGATCTGAGCTGGCACCAGTGTTGTTATAGACACTGAATGAGATGCACATGTGGAAGAACATGGAAATGAGTGAAAAACTCTAGAGATTGTTATTTATACTATTGTCATTATCGAAGAACAACTTCTCAGTCTCTTTTCCTTGTTTAGAAGAAAATGGGAACTTTTAGAAAATCTGCCAAGTTGTGCCTAATGAAGTTGGTCAGAATCCAAGCAGAGTTATAAGTACAGCAGAGGCCAGAAGAGGCAGGTGCCGTGGAGATGCTGTTAAGTGGTACATAAGAGGTGTGGGCTACGTCGGGGAATTGCAGTTTTGGCAAGAGGTGGACTAAGGCAGTGTCCAAAATCTCCCACTACAAATACATAGAAATACTAGATAAAACAATGTTGAATACATAGTTCTGGTCACAAGAAAGAAAATACCACGTCAGAAATGAAGAAAAAATGAAACCGGAGTGTTATGGATGTTGATGTATCTGTCCTGATATGGGTATAGGTTGGGGTGAGAGTTTCTGTCTTGGTGACCTTAAGCCAAAGTGAAAAGATGTTTTGTAAATGCAACCCTTGCATAAAGCAAAAATCCTCAAAAACTGTACCCTCGATGTAAACAGTGTCTAGAAAACAGTCCACCATTGTAGGTAGATAAAGAGGATATTCCCTCTCTTGGTCTGAGCTCTGGATAAAAAAAAAATTCTCCCAAGAAGAACTTATAACTCAGGCCTGTATCTCACAAGTGTGGTTCCTAAAAACCACTTAGGTGTCCCCCAAATCCCTAAACTGAAAAATAATTAGAGTTAATCACTATGTATTGATATCCTGGGGCACCTGGCTGTAGCAAGGATAAAGACACTTTGAAAATATACTCCCATAACTGGGCCTGCAGGTTTTTCGTAGAAAAGTCAAATCACTCTAATTATTATCTCATAATCAAAATATTAATTCATGTGAGAAAATAATCCATCATGAGAGTGAGGGAGACAGAGAAAGGGAGAGAGTAAGTCAACAAAATACACAGGGAGGTAAAGTCCTTGAACTAAATGAAATAATCTGAATGAAAATACAAAATAAATGTTTTTTGTATAAAGGATTTAAATTAAAGGATTTAAAGGATTTAAATAAAGGATTTAAAGAGATAAAAGAAAAAAAGTCTATATAAGTAAGTAGCATAACACTCTGGAAAAATTATAAAAACATTTGAAAAAGAACCAAGTAGAATTTCTAGAAATGAAATTTTAGCCAGTGAAATTGAAAACTCAGTGAATGTGTTAAACATCAGATTAGACACTCCTGAAATGATAAGTACTTACCCAGAAGGCAGAGCTGAATTATTCAGAATATATCACTGAGAATTGCAGAGATGGAAAAATCTGAAAGAGAGGTTAAGAAGCACAATGTATGTAATGAGAACACAGAATGTATCTAACAGGAGTTCCAGAGGAAAGAATAAACAGAAAAGAAGAAATAGAAATCTTTGAAGAGATAAAGGCTAAATATATTTTAGAATTAATGAAAGAGATGAATCGTCATATTCAGTAAGTGTAACTAATCCTGAATAGGATGAATAAGAAATAAAGCTATTTAACAATACTCTGGTAGACTATCAAAGGAAAGAGGAAATCACAGAAGCAGCCAGAGAGAAATAAGTTATTCTCAAAGAAAAAAAGTTTATCACACAGAAGTTTTCTCAGAAGTACTGATAGACATCAGAAGACAATAGAATAATAATTTTAATACTGTCAAGGGAAAAAAAAAAGAATATAGAAGTAGAGTGACCAATCATTCCAGTTCATCCAGGACTGTCCTGGTTTTAGCACTGAATTCCTGTTTTGGGAAATCCCCCAGCCTAAGGCAAGCCAGGACACTTGGTCACCCTACACTCTATGCAATTGCTCTATGCAATTAAACTGTCATTAGAGAGTAAGAGTGAAAAAACAACATCTGACAAAGTTCACCTATTGCAGACCAATGGTCTGACAGGATCACTGAAGGATAGCCAATGAAGGATAGAGTTTGGCAAAAAAGAAAACTGAATCCAGATAGAGGGAGTGGACTATATGAAGCAATGGGGGACAAATAAGTAAAATATCGCTTAACATAAATAAGCATTGACTAAACAAAATAATAATTAAGGTGACTATAAATTTTGGAGATATAAAAAAGGAGAAAAAAACTCTGACAACAATAACATGTAAGAAGCTGAGGTGGGGAGTATAGTGAGGATAGAAGTTAAACTTTCTAGAGTCCTTGAATTAGGGACAAGATAGGATTATTGGCTAACTTTACTCTGTGTTAAGCATGTACATTAAAAATCTCTGGTACCTCTTCTCCTTGCCCTTTTCTTCTGGAACAATCCAGTTTCAAAGCTATCAGGGCAAGACAGGCATCCACGCTGGGGCAGGCAGGTACTAGTCCCAGTGGCCCAGGGTGGGGTGACAGAGCCCAAGCAGAGTAAGGTGGGCATCTACACCATGGGCGGCCTGGTGCGTGGTGTGGAAGCTTGAGTGGGGTGAGGGGGGTGTCCCTGCAGCAGCCTGAGAACGGCGTCTGCACAGGGGCTACCTGGCCCAGGGTGTCAGAGCCCAGGACAGGGAAGGAGGAAGTCTCCCTATGTGGGAGGTGGTGAAGTTGAGTAGGGTGACGAGGGTGTCCACATGGGAGTGGAGATTAGTTACATATGGGGTGTTGTTCAAATAAATAAATATATTAAGATAATTGGGAGCCAGATACCCCACTGTCAGAGAGAGGGAGAGAATTACTAAGTAGAAAGGGACGAAACCACAATCATGTAGTTGTTGGATTGGAATTGGAGACATCTGCGTGGAGTCAAGGTTCTCAGTATAGGTAGATGTAGGAACAAACACAGATATACATGTACGTATGTATTACATGCATACATGAGCTATTTCTAAGCGCACTCCACTGGGATGGCCTGGGATTGAAATAGGGGACACCTGGAGCATCACACTGAATGTCACTGTCACGTCAAATAGCTATGGTAACAGTTTACAACACAACGTGTGTAAACCAATAGAGGTTACCAAATGAGTACAGTGAAATTTTGACGAGCAATGGAAAATTTACATAATTTCAAAATCCCCACAAAATACTGATTACTTATAAAACAAAAAAGAGGTACTTTCCAATAGAGTGGGCTGGTAGACACAAGCTCAATCAAGTGAATGTCATCAGTACTGAGACAAATCAAAATCATGTGCCAACTGAAAAAAATGCAATAATAATGAAACAGCCTCACTTCCAAGATGTTTCTGCCAAAGATGCATAATCATCAGACAAACCACGATTCAGGGGACTTTGGCAGAATTACCAGCCTTTCTCATCGAGTTGTCAACGTTGTGTAAGTCAGGGCAAGAAGGAAGAACTGTTCCATATAAAAAGAGAGTAAAGAGACACGACAAGTACGTGGAGAACTTGATTCTGAATTGGATCCTTTTGCCGAGCAGGACATTATTAGGTGAAATGGCAAAATTTGAGCAGGATCTGGGGATTAGGATATTGGTGTTAATTTCTTCATTTTGATGGTTAAATGACGTTTCAGGAGAATTACTATAATTGTTATATATATATATAAATATATATATATGTTTTGCAGGAAACACGTACTAAAGTATTTAGGGACTGGTGGATGACAGGCTCATGCTGGCAACTTACCTTAAATGTTTCTGGAAAAATCATACTGTACTTGCAACTTTTCTGTACATTCAAGATAGTTTCAAAAACAGAATGTTCTCCAAAACAATTTTTTTTCTGGCAACATTGTGGACTAGATGTCTCAAGAAAACCCTTCCAGGACTGGGTACTTAAAATGCCGAATTCGAAACAAAAAGAAACAACTTCTTAAAAGCGTGAAGTAAAAGAGAAAAACACTCAGAGACCAGAGATGCAGAAAGGCGTGATTCCCCAGGAGTGAGTGAGCTCCGGACCCCAGATCGCACTGTACCTGGAGCCTGAGCTTTATTTAGAAAGAAACAGGAAAGAAAACAAAGATAGGAAAGAAAGATAGGAAAGAAAGAAAAGAGAGGAAAGAACAAAGCAGGAAAGAAAACAAAGATAGCTCAGTGCCCGAGAAAGGAGAGACCTCTGATGAACAACTTGAGCCTGCTGAGGGTGAAAGAAATGTTCCCTGCAGAACGAGACTTACCTGTCTCATCCGTCTTGGCAAAGCATAGCGTGGCATGGTAATTTAAAACATCTTCTGGGCTTCCCTGGTGGCGCGGTGGTTGAGAGTCCGCCTGCCGATGCAGGGGACGCGGGTTCGTGCCGCGGTCCAGGAGGATCCCACATGCCGCGGAGCGGCTGGGCCCGTGAGCCATGGCCGCTGAGCCTGCGCATCCGGAGCCTGTGCTCCGCGGCGGGAGAGGCTACAACAGTGAGAGGCCCGCGTACCGCAAAAAAAATAAATAAATAAAATTAAATTAAATTAAAAATCTTCTGAGAATTCTCAATCATAAGTGTGCATTCCATGGGGTTGGTGCTGGAATTCACATTACCTGTGTGATCTGAAACACCAGTACCCCATCCCCGCCCACAGGTGTGCTGAGTTTAGAGCGGCCCCGGTTAAGTGTTATGCAGTTAGCCAGGTTTTCTAAAATACTGATCCTGGAGCAAGGATTTAAAGTGCTGAGGCTTTATTTGGGAAGTGCAAATCCAGGGCAGCTAGAATGAAGGAGAGGGAACCGAGGCAGAGGAGATGGGAGGTGATGTCATGAGGTCCTCCTGCCCTGGCCATCCTCAGTGAGGAAGTCTGTGGAGCAGGTGCTCAGAAATGAGGTTGTGCAGAGAAAATGCCTCAGAGCAGTGAAGATGGGTTGAGGGGAGGAAGGAGGAACAAAGATTTACCCACCTGGTGCCTTCTATCTCCTGCCTCCTGTCAAAGTTCTCCTCTGGGAAGGCCACTCCAGCACACTTCTGGGTTGAGTCATCTGCCCGCTCAGCACGGTTCAGGAGGCCAGATCCATGCTCTACGTGGGGTGTTTCATTTGGGGCCAGAAGTGGTGGGAGAAGCAGAAACTACCTGTGTGACTGCTGTTCTGGGTCGCACGACAGTGATGAAGGGGAGGTCCGGGCACACACAGGACAAGTGCGTGTCAACCCCTGGGTGCGGCAGCATGGTCCAGGAGGCAAGGGAATCTGAGATGCTGTGAATGACTAGGGTCAGATGCAGTGTCTTTCTTGTGGCCTCTCAGATCTAATCACGCTCTCCCCTTATTTTAGGCTCCTTTTTGTAATACAGTCTCCATTTTTATTCTTGGGCTATTCTAATTTCTTCTCAGAAAAGAGAAGAAGTCCTCTTCAAAGTGGTAGCCAGTTGTGATGTCTTGGAGGATATATGGCAACAGGTGAGTGTTTCATGTCTGACGGTCCTGCTCCTGTAGTTGGTCTTGACGCTGTACTTTATATTCTGTCTCCTTTCACCACCACCATCTTGGATTCCTCGCTGCTTGGTCAGCAATTAAGCTGGGTTGGATGGCTTGCCTGGTGTAGTGGCCCAGACCTTCACCCAAACTTTTTGCTCTTCTGCCCTTGCTGGGTGGTGGTGTATAGCAGACGGTTTTGTGTCCTGCTTATGTACCCTCAGCATTCACCTTTACAAGCAGAAGCCTGCTTGCCGAGAACACCTGCAAACTCTACGACTGAAGAAGCCCATACTCCAGGAGAAGACTGGCAGCATCATAAAGAGAATCCCCTGGAACCAGTCCTCAACCACAGATGGACCTGGAGATGGATAACAGCCCGCTCCCCACTGTGTAGCTTTGTGTGTTCCACACTGAGTTAGAGTTGCCCAGGAGGGCTGCATGCCTGTTGCCCGCAGTTGTAAATTGGTTGATAATACTGGTTTTTCTCTTCCTGTCCTGCTTCCCATTTCCCTACTGGTGTTTTCTGGGCTTAGTCCCAAATAAACTACTCATACTCAAATCCTTTTCAGGGTTTGTTTCTGGGAATCTCACATTGAGACACATTAGCTGTAATTGCTCATTGACAGTTAATACTAGGCTTGGTAGTACTGTGAGATACCCAGTGAACCCCAAACCCCGGTGTTCAGACATGCTCATTCCTGCTCCCATTGTGAAGTAGCAATCCTACTTCTTCAAGGGTACCAGTAAGCCACCAAGCTTACAGTTATTTCTTTGCCTGCTGGCTAAGCGGTACTGTACCCTTCAGTTTAGTGTAAGTCTTACTGATGTCCCCTCCTCCAAGAAAGCCAGTACCTCTAACCCTTCAGAGTCCAAATTTGGGGTATGAATTCCACAAGTGGGCCATTGGGTATGATTATGAGAGGGGCTGCTTTTAATTTCACTCCTTGGTTACCGGAGTGGACTGGTTTTCTTGTGATCAGAGACCAAAATACATTGGCTGTTAGTTCACTTCCAGCCATTGGAAACTAGAGAATATGATTTGTTAATTCAATGCACATGCTACATTCGTGCTCCCTAACTTCACATGTGTTGAACCCCAGTTGGCAGTGTAGCCAGCCTTCGACAAGCTGTCCCACCATTCCACCAGATCGGCAGCTTCTGGTCGATGGGTACATCGTTAAGACCAAAGAATCCTGTGGCCACAAGCCTATAAATGCATCACTATTGCTATAAAATGAGTTCCTTATTCTGAGGTGAGGTTCTGTGGGGTTCCATATTGGTAGACAGCATGGCGCTGGCAGAGGCACTGTGGTCAAGAAGGACAAACACATAATGCGAAGTAAAGGAATTGCTGCCCCGGGAGTCAGAAGAGATGTTGTAACACCGACCCACCACCAGGTGGCTGCCTGACCTCCTCAAGGAATGATGCTTTATACTAGGCCACTTCAGTCTCTCTTGCTGAGTGCTGGACATTCAGCAGAGGCTGAGGTTAGAAGAGGCTGCTGTAGGCTGAGCTAATGCAGCCTCCTGTTCTTTCACTTGCCCCTTATCCACAAGCTCTTTTTAGCCCTTCATATGATCCGGATAGGAGCTGGCCTGTATACTGCATGAGTCACAGATTGTGCCTTTCAGGTTCTACTCATTGGATTGAGGTGAAAAGCAGGTAGTTCCACACCCGACTCTCTCCTTGGTGGGTGTTCACAGAACAGGCTAGGACATATAGCGCCATTCTCTCCAAGACGTTCTCATCACAAATTCTCTCTCCTTCATTTGCAACAAGCTGGCCCTTTTTTACATTCAGTACAGATGGAGGGTGTAAGAGTAGTGAAGCCATGGTATGTTTTGTCTTGGTCTGACATCTCACTTTGATAACTGATATCTATCATTTTAGGATCTCAGGCAAAGCTTCTGATTTTAATATTCTATAAAATGTGCATAATCTCAAATCTAGCAAGTCAGCTTAGAGAAATTTTCACATATATATAAGGTGACGTGCAAGGAGCTTCACTACAACACTGTTTACAATAGAAAGAAAAATGAGAAGAAAACAATCTAAATAACCCTAAATAAAGGAAAGGGCTGGTAAACTCTAGTTATTCAAACAATGGAAGACTATATAGCAGTTAAAATGAATGGATAAATATGAATAAAAATGAGTTCAAAAAGCAAGTTGGATCTATACAGTATAAGACCATTTATTAGAAACCCCACAGAAAACTGTGGTTTTCTGTGTATTCAAAACTGTGTATTCAAAACTATGGTGGTTTTGAATACACACATATAAAAATATTAATTATAAACATAAAAATATTGCATATCAATCTCCAGGAAAGGAGAGGGGAGAAAAGAGTAGGTAATAAAAATCATACCCTTTAAAGAAGACAGAAAGATATTTTAAAACAAAGATAAAATATTTACATTTAATTATTTAATTTACATTTAAATTTAATACAGTAATAATATAATGTGATTACTATTTAACAAATTAATACATTTAAATTTAATATTAATTTAATCTTGACAATTTAAAAGAGGATTTTATAGAGCTTTTGAAATTATTCACAATTAAATTAAAAATTTTAGAAAAAATAATGGCTGGATGTTGTCAAAAGCCATAAACATTAGTTCCTAAATATTTTAGTATGAGAATGATTTTTAACATAAAGTTTCACTTCTTATTAATTATACCAGTATCCCTGCATATTTGAATAACAGTGGCACTGTGGTGTAAAGTAATACTTCTTCCATTTCTGAACAATGAATGATGTTAAATTAGGAGCCATTTGTCCTAGAGTTGTCAACCATTTAGCTTTTTCTCCAGGTATCAATGTTTTTTCTAAGTTGGACACGTTTGGAGTTCTATTCAAAATATAAATCTTCTACTCAATTTATTCTAATTCATTCTCTGCATAGAGATTCTCCTTCAGTGACTTTAGGAATCAAGCCCTGAGAAATGTCAGTTATTGGATCCCACCTGCTCCTTCCTCACTCCTCCCTGCCACCATGGGCCTCAGCTCTCACCTGTGGACCTGTGGCTCCCACTGGGTCTCTGAGGTAGGATGTTCCTGTCTGTCCTCACGCTTCTACTGGTCTTCACACCATCAGAAGCAACAGAGGGCAGATGTTAGCCCAAACTATGACTTTGGCAAAAATTATTTTCAGAGTCTCCGACTGTTCCCTGTTAATCACTTCAGACTGTTCATTTCAGCTTAACAAACATTTATTGAACATCTATTATGTGCCAGGAACTTTTCCAGATCCTGGCAGTAAAAAAGATAATTAAGATATAACTCTTGCCTTCAAGACTTGAGTCTGACCTCTCTAATGACCTTTCCTGTTTTGAGAACAGGAAAGATCTGGTTTTGATTCATCTTGACTTGTCTGCTGAGGCCCACGCTCATATTTCTGGCTGCCCAGTAAACCTTTTCTCTAGGTGTTTCACGGTGACCACAAATAAAAGGTGAAAATTGTTTTCTCTTATTTTCAAACTCTTTCTCTTCCTGGCATCCCGTTTGTCTCTGACCTGACTTGAAGCCTCAATTTTCAGTCCTCCACCATCATTCCTTCAATGGTTACAGTTATTTTCCATTTCCGGGGCTGCCGCTCTCAGTACACATGCTCTGGCCACCTCAATTCTGCACTACCCTAATCGCCTCTTAATTGGTCTCCCTGACTCTATTCTCTCCCTCTCTGATCCATCCTACTATTGTTGGCAGACTGGTGTTCCTAAAATACCCCTTAATCATGTCACATCTCTGCACCCAAACTTTCAGGGATTCCCTAGTGACTGGCCTGAAGCCCGTTGTTCTAGGCCTGCATTCACTGTCCTTCATTCTAGGGCGCCGACCTACCTTTCCAAACTTACTTCTGTATATTCACTTTCTTGAACCTCACCTTCAGGTAAACTCAGCGCTACCATTGATACTTTGAAGCATAAGAAGTAGAAAGGAGACTTCTTTGCAAATTTTATTTGATCACCGCTTTGAACTGTTCCCATTATTAGTCAACATTCTTTGCTTCTGTCTCACATTTCTCAGCACATTTTCAGCATCATTATCTTACAGCCGTGGATCCCTAACTATGGTGCACATTGAAATCATCCGGGGCCTTTAAAGACTACCCACGCTCGGATACACCTCCCAGAGACTCTGAATTACGTGGTCTGGGCATCAGGATTTTAAAAGGTCTCAGGTGACCCTAATGTGCTACCTAGACTGAGAACGTGGCTTCCTGGAAAGGCTGCTGTGAGCCAACTTTGCCGGTGCCGTAGGACAAACCACAACAATAATAACAGCAGCAGCAAAACGAGATGATGATATATTTGTTGGCCACTGTGCACTGCGATTTAGGGAGAGACCTGGTATTGGGTCACTCTGGTATGGGCCTGGGAATCTTACTGATAACTGCCTTCATTAACACACAACTTGAAGAAAAAAACATCTAGGCTTCTAAAAGCATTCTTCGAGGGGGTGGGCTTATACTCTAATGTGGATGCTCCATTTTTCCATCTCCATAGGAGGTCGCTAAGAAAAGCACAAACGGGCTCTCACATTACCGCCATGGGCAAATGAATCATGTTCTAAGTGCAGATGGTCAACAGAATAGCTACTGCGTCAGAAAAGCTAAGAAAATGATTTGCTACAGGCCGACAAAGTCTTCTGATCTTTCATGTTTATTTTTAGATAAACAAGAAGCCTATTTTGTGTTTGACGCTGACTCGGTGCCTGGAATATTTTAAGCACTCACAAACTTTTCTATGTGTCAGATTATGCCGGACTATAATATTCCCTAAAATGATATATTTAAAATGAAAGAACCTTCCAGGGGACAATGCTATACCCTGTGTGATGAACTTCAACTTTACAAATGGACAGTTAGACTCATGTCCAAAATGTATCAGGCTTCACATAAAATTACATGAAATTTTATTCTGGTTTGAAGATCAGAATTCCTCCAATAACCTTTAGGTAAAATTAGCAAGAAATGTCATTGGGAAGGTATGTTAGGACTTTCGTTTGGGAATACAAAATCATTGTTCTTCACTGAGCTGTGGAGTAGTTTGAAGTTATTAGAGGTCTCAAGTGATGATTTTGACCGTTCTATGCAATTGGGGAGTTGATGGGTCTCAATTTTTCAATCTGTGAAATAAAGTCATAAGAATAAGGGGTGGTATCAAAGTCATGTTGTGGTTTGTTTATATGTTATTCTTATTGTCTCTAGATGTTAGGTTATTGTATAAAAGGATTGTTATATTCCTAAACGGCTGGAGGTCTCACTGTATTTGTGCCAAGCGACTACGGATGAGATTAATCCCTAAGGGGGAAGGTCCTTACAGGTGGAGGGTTGGGGATGTGGCTGTTTGATGGTGTAGAGAGGACTGGCACCATGCCAGAGAATGATTTTGTCTTTTTGTGCTGAAATTACAGCAAAAGTATAAAACTGAGGACAAAATAGCTAAGTACCCCATACCCTGAAGATAGTTATCAAAGGGTCACCACCTCCGGGGCCCTTTGGGTTTGTTTACTAAGAGGTGGTTAAGTCCACCTCATGACCATAACCCCCTGTCCCATCCCTGTCTGCATGGTGTCACTAGGGCCCAGGTAAGAGGTTTCCAGCCTCCTTCCCCATGGGAGTTTCTTTCTTCTCCAAGAAGCCAAGGGAAGGGCTTTCAAGGGGCATCAGTCATAGGGTTTGAGGGCATCGTATCTTCTCCCTGATGGAGGGGTGCTGAACTCCAGAAGTTGCAGGCTCATTCTGTGCTGACCTGGGCATGGTACAGAGCAGGGCGGGAAAGTTTTAGGTGAGTCTGACACACGCCTCTGTCCATGTGTGAGGCCTGGGGACACGGCCGCTACTAGTCTGGAGATTCCTGAGTAGGAGGCTTGTTGGAAGAGCTGTCCCCAGCCGGGTAAGGAGCGGCCCGGGTGTGAGGAGAAGGTGCTGGAGGAGAACAGGATGGGGCCACACCCACCCTAGTTCTTCTGAGGGCACAGAAGGGACCACCCAGAGGTGAGGGGAAGGGCGGGAGCACAGGGATACCCAGTGGCTGCTGGGTCAAGCGAGGGGCCACCCAACCCGAGAAAGGGCTGGAGGCGTGCGCTGTAGATGGAGCAGATGAGAGATGGGGAGGCCTTTTTTCTGGGGGGCTCCTCAGGGCTTGGGGAGGGGCAAGGTGAAATTAGCATTGCCCCAAAACACCATGTGTTTAGGCAGAGACCGGGAGGCCAGGACATCTGCCCTCATGGACATGATCACCACTGCCTTCACTTATTTCTCCTCCCTGCCCCTAAGGTGCTAGAAGAGCCAGATCTTGAAAGGAGAAGAGGAGAGAAGTTATTTCAGAGTCAAACCGTGTTCATCCTTTACGGCAAGAACCCAGGACCTATGGATCTAACTATTTTGAGGAAGGGGAGATGAACAATTTTTAATTAGCTAAGGTATTAGAATTTTTAATATAAGTAGTGTTAATAATCAGAAGGGACTGCTGAGTTATGGACGGTGCCAAGAGGTCATTGCTAGGAAGTAGGACAGGGTTATTGGAAAAAACACGATTGAGAGAAAGATTTGAAAAAAGTAACAATTTTGTGTTACTAACCATTGAGTTGAAACTCCTTCATAGACTGTCTACATTTGAAATGTTGGAATGTTCTTAGTAATAGTGAACCTGAGTTTGGGATTTCCAGGGACCAGGACAAAGGGAGATCAGGAGTTTCCTACATCTATTTTTCAGTGAAAGTAGCTGGAGTGAGGTTTGGAGTCACAAAAGATGAGCATAGCCTTTTCTTGGAAGCCTATGCTCTGGGATGCCCAGGGCGAGGTGATGAGGGGTAGGGGGGAGGAGCCAGTCGGGGAAGAGGCCCCTTTATAAGAGGGAGAAGCACGAACAGGAAGGCAGGCTGGGCAGGAGTCACACTCTGACCCTCCCAAGGGGGAGGGAAGGGTATCCTATTCAGCAGTGGTTGCTTTTGTTCCTGTCTTCTGGAGGCTTAACTTGCTGCTGGTGAGGACTTGGGGCAGAGGTTTGGGGCAGGGCGCAGAGAGCAATGTTTCTTTTCCCCACCATCAGCTAGTTAGAATTATAAAGTTGTTCAAACTCAGAGCTGGAAGGTATTAAGGAAGGACATTCCGTACCCTTTTTTTATATAATCCTTGTTTTGCTAGTACCTAATATAGGATCACAGACCCCTGCTCTTTCCCCCTCCCTCTACAGTCCCTGTACACTGAAAAACAAGTGTCTGATCAAGCTCCTTGTTGGTTGCCATAAGGTTCTTGCTATTCCACTCCTGGTACACTGCTCCAGCCCCATTTGCTTAGAGGTACCTTGAGCTGCCTTGAAAGTCCACTGAGTACCACACCCCACTCTCTCACCAGGCACCTTTGCCCCTGCTGCTAGGGCATCACTTCTCAGAGCAGACATGGCCACTGCTGCCCAAGCTCATGACCCTTCGAAGAGCCAAGACGTTTTAAAAAACTGGATCCAGGTTGTTGTGTTTGGCTGCCTCATTCTCTTGGGATGTACTCTCTCCCCAGAAGTGCTTAGTCTTTCTTTCCTCAATTATTTTTTGGCAAGTCCCCCATTAGTTTACTGGACGTGTCCCCACATATCTGAACTTCAGTGATGAACATAGTTTAGGCTTAAGCTGAATGCCCTTCTTCAAACCATGAAGAAATGGAAATTGTAATTTCCATTTACCCTGGAAACGTAATTTACCCTGGAGCCTCATGGTGTGTGTGACTAGAACTAAAATGTCCAGTAAGCATGATCATTATCTATGCTTAGAGGAGCTGGGGGTGGAGAGAAGCAGTGAGAAGGAGGAAGAAATAGATCCAAGTCAGCTTTCTGGAGCCACACGGAGATGGTGTGTGGACTGACAGCTGAGCAGAGAACCCTCCAAATGAAATATTGTCCATGTGAGGCCATGGACCATCCTGCCTGATATTAGGGGACAGCCAAGATTTAACATGACTACTTTGCTTTTACAATAATGTTAAAGTCTTGAATTCTTTTTATTTTATGACTATTATTCTTTTCCAAATGTGAACACTTTCCTTGGAAAATAATGAAAATTATTTTTCACATTGAGTGAATCTGGAGATTCATGATCTCAGTCTTGGCTTTGTCTTTGATTAAAGGAATTTTATTTATGACCCAAGTCTGGATGCCTAATGATATCTGGAGCTGCAAATAGTGGTCTTGTTTTAGATTTTTGATGAAGCATTGAATACTATTTATGACTCTGAACACTTAACTTTGATTGGACAGATTTACTGTTTCAGAGAATAGTTTCCTGGAACTGTCGTGGGGTGATTATGATGTTTGCTACAGAGTGAATAGAGAAACTGTTCTTCAATATATTAGTGATGAAATCCTTCTCTTCCAATGCACTTCTTTTTTAAGGCTAAAGGACCTATTCTCTGAGGTGTGGATGTCACATGATTAACATGTTGGAAAATTCTAAATCAAACTTCAAAGAAACATTGTTCTCTTATTTGATTAACATCCATCTAGAATTGCTCCAGATTATATTTCTTTTCAACCCAGCGGTGAGACGTAATCAGTGTTTCTGATTGTTGGCTTTTCAACTGTGGTGAGGACAGCAGAAATACATATTTAAAGAATTCTTAGTCCTTGGTGAAGTGGGAGAAGGGAGTAGTCAGAGGTCACTAACGCTTCACCCCTCCGTAGGAGTGGGCCTGGGAAAGGTGGTCATTGAGCCCCTGGACCAAGCCATCATTGAAATACACAGCATGACTTACTTTATCCTCAGTTTTAATGGTAAAGGGATGGGTAGGATAGGCAAATTAGAAAATAAAAATCAAGAGCTTGGGAAGTGAAGTTAGTCAGAATAGAATTTGATTCCTGGATCTCCCAGCAACTAGTCTTTGACGTTTTCTGTGTTTTTTGGCTTCTCTGAGCCTTAGTGTCTTCACTGGTACGTTATTATTTGCCTGACAGAATTGTTATGAGAGTTACATGAAGTGATCCCTGAGTAGTACCCAGCCCAGCGAATGACATACGGTAGGTGAATAATGAACATTTGCCCGCTGGACCACCAAGCATCCGTTCTTTTGGCGACAGTATCTGATTTTCCCTTTTGAGAACCATCCTCTTCCTGTTGTCTGAGGAAGCGCTGCCAGTGGAGCTGATTCTACTACCAGCTTCAGGAGTATAACGTGTAACTCAGAAGTGGTCAGGTAGCATCAATGCACCCTTGGCTATATGACTCCTTCAGGGATCAACATAAATCAGGCCATTCAAAAGACAATCCAATGTGGGAGCTGCTAGGGAGAGATACCTTTTCCCCCTCTGAACTTGAACATAGAGAAAGACTGAAGCCATTGGTAGCCATTTTGCTCCCACAGAGCCTCAGAATTAAGCTGATATATGTAGAGAGCAAAGCTGAGAAATATAATTTAAGACATAATTTGAGCCACTGATCCCCAAATGCTTCAGCTAAATTAATTAATATATACTAATTTTTTACTTAAGTTATTTACTTGCAGTCAAGAGTCCTGACTGATATAAGGAACATAATAAAGTTTTGTCATTCTGCACCTCCCTATTCCCCCAGTTAAGGCCAGAACCCTGCAGAGGAAGCATAAAAGTATTAAAGTTCTCCCAGAATTCCTAACAGGAGGCAAAAAATGCAAGGAAGTGATTTCCAGACTCTGCAATTTCATATACGTAAACAACTTTGAAAATATATTCCATTAAAAAATAAAATTCATAAAACACCAACAACTACCATGTCCTCTCACTATTTTCTCATAAAAGAAAGGGCATTTTTAATTTTCTAAAATAAGAAGTACAGAATATAATAAAGGATAGTATTTAAAATAGAATAAATCTAGCTTTAAGAAAAACGCACTGTGCCATCCTTATTTCTTTCATTTACCACAGAGCAGCGAAAATGTCAGTGGTTTTATAAGTTCTAGGTCTGACATAAGACATCCTAGAATCAAATCCTCACTAGCTGTTCCTTAATTATTCTGAGTTTCAGTTTCCTCATCCTTAAAATAGAAATAATACTGACCTCTGACTCATCAGGTTTTGGAAGAGCGCAACAACAACAAAAATAAACAAGTGGGACTACATCAAAGTAAAGAGCTTCTGGTAAGCATGAAAGGAGTGAATGCATGTAAAGTTTTTAGAATAGTGCCTGACACATGGTTAGTACTCAATAAACATTATTATTACCATTACTTATCAACACTCAGTGTAAGTCTCTGGGACGGATATCAGATTCTAATTTCAGCCTGGACACTAATTCTGTGATCTTGGGCATGTCAGTTCAGCGGTCTGGGTTTCAGAGGGTTTTTCGGAAGAATGCAGAAATCTAATGCAAGAAACAACGCCCGTTCTCCGATTCGTCTCCTCTCACGGGGGAGTGAGCCACCATGACTGGTCACTCAACGCTCACGCGGGACCAGATTGGCTCCCCAGAGGAGAGATGAATCATTCATCCTGCCCCACAGTGTTCCTGTCAGCAGATGGCTGCTTTTCTCTCTGGATGGACGGAGAGACACGGGAGAGAAAAAACCTGATGGAGGAGTGAGTGGAGGAGGGATTCAGGGTAGGAAGTTTCCAAAGATGACGTTGGGAAAATCCCAATGATGCCAGCCGCGGTGGGCAACAGATTTAGGGATGACAGGTTACTACTTCCAACCACTCCACTGCCCTCTACTGGCAAAGCCTAGTGAGTGGTGAGGAAATCTTGGGTATCCTGCTTGTCTGGGAGGGCAAGTCCATCCTTGAGCGTCCTCTTTCGGGCGAAAAGTAAAGACAATGCGGTAAAGCGTTGTGCCCGTTAATTTTAAAAAAGGGAAAAAATGGTTCAGGCAACTCATATAGAGTTTAAAGGCTCTGTTAGCTGATGCATATCAGGGAGCACCTCAGGGTTAGAAAACTTCCTCATCAGAAGCGGGGCTGGAGTTTCAACAGAGACAGGAGAAGAGTTCGGTATGTGATCCTGGTCTTGACTCAGGGAGCAGTTTTCTTCCACTGAAACTGCTATAAAACGTGTAGTTGGAACGTTGGGAGAGGATTGCATGTCCTCACATCTCCTTGGAATCCTTGGCCTAAGTCTCATGTTAGCTGCTGTCAGAACTGTTCTTTGAAGAGCTCTCTGCCTTGTGGCTTGTCTCTTACCTGTCTCATGTCACTTAAGGTTCAGGGGAAGGGGAGATAGGGGAGAAAAAAGAGGGAGAGAGGAAAAGAAGAAAGAAAATAAAGAAGGGAAGTGGACAAAGTCAAAGCAGGCAGCTGGATCTGTTTTAATTCTTTTTCAACTTAAAAGGAAACTTTCCCCAGTCTTAAGATTGTTTTCTTATTTCTCAGGAGGCTTTAATGTGTATTTTCTTCCTTCGAACTTATCGTTTTCATTCTTATTTCCTAAGTAGTCCAGTAAGTGTTTAAAAAATTCCGTTAAGAGAGAAAGAGAGCTAAATCACACAGATGTGTGTCATATTATTCTTTAAACTGTAGGTGTGTGTGTAAACATTATATACATTTCCTTATGCATGATATATTCCACAATAAAAATGTCAAAATAAAGAGAGAGAAAGAAGGAGAAATATTTAACTTAAGGCTGGAAAGGAAAACAAAGTCAGTATCTTTCGACTCTCAACTCATCCTCATTTGGGTCAGTTATACGTTTTAGGCTTAGTGTCAGATGGGGGAGGAACAGATAGGAAGCAGTAAAGAAGTTCAGGAACGGCAAGTTCTGGGAATCGTTCCACTGAAGCATGCGCCGGGATTTTGTTCATGCAATGATAGTTTTTGTAGTCTATGACACTAATGAACTTCCGTCAAACACTAGTGAGGAGCAATCTGGAGTACAGCAAAGAGCAAAGTGGCTCCAGTGTTAAGATGGATGAAACATCTTGCTGATGAGGGGTTTTATGTTTATGGGTCAAATCCACATTCACACGCATGCAATGCTCCTTTCTCCTAACTGCTTTATGATTCTCTTTTAAGATGTGCATTCATTGTGTTGCTTACATAAGGAATGAAGAGCTACTTTCTCGAGAAACCTGCTCCATGGGTATATCTTAATGAAAAAGGGTTGAACTGGAAATTTTAAGCCTGTACTTTCAAAGGCCAACAGAGATACCAAACTGGAGGCAGAGTACAGAGGAGAGGAGGGTATGGAAGTCCTGAGGAAACAGCCAGTAAGACTATCTTCTGCTTTAACCCAGGACTTCAACCTGAATAGGGATGTGTTATGGACTGGATGTTTGTGTCCCTCCCATATTCACGTGTTGAAATCCTAATCCACAAAGTGATGGTATTAGGAGGTGGGGTCTTTGGGAGGTGCTTAATGCACCAGAGTGGAGCCGTCATGAGTGGGATTAACGCCCTTATAAAAGAGGCCCCGGTGAGCTCCCTTACCCCCTCATTCATGCAAGGACACAAAGAGAAAATAGCCATTTGTGAACCGGGAAGGGGGCTCTTACCAGGCACCAGATCTGTAGTGCCTTGGTCCTGGGCTCCCCAGCCTCCAGAATTGTGAGAAATCAATGCTCGTTGTTTAATCCACCCTGTCCATGGTGTTCTTGTTATAGCAGAGCCCAAATGAACTGAGACAGAATGGAGGAGATCACATCTGGCGCAAGCTTATTCCTGGTGGTACTTCTTCCAGTGTCCTTCAATCTCCCCATATTCTGATTTTTCTCTGCCCTGCTTCAGCCCTTCTCATGTTTATCACCCATCTGGGATTCCACAACCATCTCACCTCACCCTTACTGCTCTCTCTCCCTCTCCTTCTCTCTCTCTCTCTTCCTCTAGTCGTACATGTCAAGCTTCTCCAGAACTAGCAGTCATAACTGGACATATCTTGTAACCAGATTCAAGTTTGGCAGCATGAAGAACCTCATTTGTTTATTAGCTTTGGTATTCACATTTCAAGTTAATTAAATCCAACCAACATTTTTGAGAACCCAGGATATGTAGATATGGGGACTAGCAAGACAAAAGACATGGTACACCGCTGGTTGTGCTTTGGGGCCATTCCTATTACCATTGCCAAGTCCTCTGAATAGACTGACTTCTGGGTGTACTTCGGCTTGTTGGATAAATTGAATCCACTTTTAATAATATCATTGATGATAATTGTTGCTTAGTAAAATTTATCGAGAAACAGTAAAAGACCGATTGAGTATTTCAATTACTTTTTCGCTCATAGAAAACTTGGCCATAGAAAAAAGTAAGTCTCAAAGGAGTTGAGTGCGGGAAGGGTGGAAATCAGGAGGGTCAGTGAGCTGCTGGCGGGATGGTATGGTGCTTGTGAGCAGTGTGCTTGCTTAAAAACCCAGACTCTTCCCTGAAAGACCCCCAAGTGCTAATGGGAAACAAGAAGGAAGGGAAAAAAATGATGCTTTACCCTACGTGATTTTAATTCTCAACAAGGAAATGAAAAATGAATTTTGTCCCAAAGACTTGATCTGTGGCTAATTCAAGTCTATGTCATTTTTCCCTTGTTCTGGAAAATGGGGTTATGTAGAACATGAATCTCATTCCAATAAATATTGACCTCTGTTATACAAAATGCAAATGGTTGAATCTCATAGTTTCACACTGTTATTTAATTGAACTTCAGTTATCTAGAAGTGAAACATTATTCAGTTTTCAAAATCTATTTAATTTTTATGTTTTGCCTTTTATGTAATGACTTTATTCATTATGATTAAGCTGCTTAGATGAAAAGAAAACAAATCAGTCACTTGAAGCAACTTCAAAATTCTGAAGAATCAACAATATCAAGGTGGTAGATTAAACTTTTAAACGTTTGATTTAGATGTTGGCATGTTGCTAATTGTCACGTCGCGGGTATCTGGGTTTGAAATCTGGCTCCTCCACTTACCACATTACCCCAACAGATTTTTCAATCTCCCCATGCCTTATTTTAGGGGCTAATAAGAGCACTTAATTAATAGGGTTGTTGTGAGGATTAAATGAGTTCCTCAAATAAAGCATTTAGAAGAATAGCTGGCATGGAGTATCCTCTGTAAGTGTGTTTTAATTCCCGTCATCATCATCATCATCATCATCATCATCATATCCTGGCAGGTTGATTGACTCAGCATCAAACTTTTTTTTTTTGATGATGAAGAGTGAATTTTCATTATTTATCTTTCAGAGAAGTTCAACCAAAATTGTCTGTGATGATAAAACTGCAGCCCGTGGTTATAATCATTGTACAAATGTTCAACTCATGCTGCTTGTCATTTTCTGGGTTCTCCTTACTATTTCACGACCATTTAATTCACAGATGACTCAGATGACTGAAAGGACATTAGTCCTTCTGTCTCCTTATTTGCTCAGGGTTGAAGCAAGTAGTATTTGTCTTTTGAGAAGAGAAATTGGCAAATGGGTTTATTTTAGAGGCATTCTGCTCTGTTCTTGCTTTCTCGCTTTGCAGGGTAAAACAGTAAACTCCCTAGTGGGTGGGACAGAAGGAGGTCTCACTCTGACTCTCATCCAGTGCCTCTCCTTAGCCAGGCTCCAGAGCTAGGGATGTTTAAATTCATTCCAGAAGAAATGGCTTTGGGTTTGGCTTCAGAAAAGGCAAAAATAATTGGATTAATTTAATAGAGATTAAAGACCATTCATAGTCTTCAAGTATACACATAATGAATATGTAGAGAATGCTGTAACCATTTAATTTATCTACTAAGGACAGAAAAACATATTTGTTGGCTTTTCAGGAATACAATTTTATGTATAAGGTAAGCAAATTCTACAAAAGGGTTTTCTTGGGCCAAGGAATTTTCCCTTTTGTGGGTGGGGTCCATGTTTCTTATTTCCACCTGTTAATGCAGGACCTCTATCTAAAAAGCCTTCCCTACTCACTACCCTTACTGCTAATACCCGTCCTCGGCTTATCTCACATTTGCTAATTAATAAGCTACTATGCATTGACTGTGATTTTTTTTCACCTCTCCCAGTCTGGCCCTGTGGGTGGAAGCTATTGACAGGGTTTCCACTGTCTTTAAAACTGCCTTTAGTGAATAGTTACTGCCTTCAGTGTCCCCATCTGAGCTGTCATTAATTTAAGGTGACTCCACTAGGGGTGCTTGGGAGATCACCAGGGGCCAAAGGGCAGGAATGTTTTCTGGGATCTCAATGAACCAAAGCTGTGCTGGATTCTGTACAGAAGTGAATCTTGCCTCCTTTTCTCTTAGGTTTTTCACATGGCTCCCAAAGCAGAGCTACTTTTAACCCAATGTTTTATAGAAATATTAGTGAACAGTACTTTCATTTACTTTGACCTGTAGCCCTATCTGCTTCCTGGTTTGCTGAGCACAAATCAACCAGAAATGATCTAGAAGGCAAACCTGAGCCACAGACACCATGCTGAAGACAGCATCTCCCCTCCAACGGCTGAGGCTCTACTATTGGACCACGTCTCTGTGTCTGACATCTTGGGAAGAGTTTTCCTCTGACTTCCGATGGGTTGTCCATCGGCATCCATCGGCATTCCCTCGTGTCCAAGGGAAGGTACTGTCTAGGCTCAGGCTGGACTTAAGCTCCGAGGACTTTGATGAAACTAAATAGAGCTTCTTGCTCATCAGGATGGTTGTGAGTTGGGGAAAGACCAAGACTTTAAAATATCATGAAACACCAGCAGACAAGGAAATTTAAATTACAATGTCAATGGATCACCAATGTTAGACTCTAGTATACGCATTTAATGATAGAAAGGAAATGTACTAATTTATAACTGATTATCTCTGGGGTTGTGGAATCAGAGCTGATTTTTTTTTCCTTTTTTATGTTATATTTTCACTTTTGTTTACAATTATTATACATACTTTTAATCATCAGAAAAATATTAACTTTCTTTTTCATGAGAATAAATACCAGCAATTTAAGGCTAGCTGGCAAACAATAGAGCTGGAACTGACAGATAATGATGATGGTGTAATACAAAGAGCACATACCAAATTCCTGAATACTTTCATATTAGTTCCTTGATCTGTTCTCAGTCACGCTGAGAAAATCAAGGCAGCTTAGTGGGCCCAATAAGAACAGTTATGTTTTAATCTCTTTAGATGAATTCAGGTTGGTTTTGGTATTTTCAGGGCCTCAAAACATCTAGGCAAAAGGTGAAAAGTGGTCAGTCATAGCTAGGTGATTTCAGTTTTGGCTTTCTGTTCGGGTGCTTTGATATTGTATAGGCAGAGTGATAACGAGAGGAGTTTACAGGAAATATCTGACATAGGAACAAAATTCCATCTTCTTTTTCCCCCTTTATTAAATAGGGCCAAGGGGCTATCAGGAGGGAGATCTCTAGGAAAGAAAAAGGAACAAATATTCTCTTTCTCACAGAATTCTGTCGAAGAAATAAATTCTTAATTTAGGCCAAAGATGTTCAACCAAAATAGAGTTCCCTTGCTTAGTACTAAGTGTTTATTGCATCTAAGTCTTTAAAGAAACACAGTATTAAAATAAACCTAGTAAGAGTTTGTCCTACTAGTCTTTTAGAAATAATGAAGACTAGTAGGAGATCAATTAAAAACATCCAGAAGTGAAAATGTTATGTGTCTCAAAAGTAAACTCTTTTTCAGGGCAAAGGCCCCTCAGGCAGCTCCCTAGTTCTCATCACTTCCTTTTGTTCTGAAACCTTCAAGGACTCCCGTTAAATTATTCACATTTTTTTTTTCAGGAAGAAGAATATTTCATTTAAAAAAATCGTAGTAGAATATGATAGATGTAGAAAGTACACAGAAAATCCAAATATTGTAGCAAAATGTGGACTGCAAGTGTTTTTACATTCTAAGAATTGTGTCAGAATTCATCTTAGAAGAAGGAATATCCTTTTGTTTGGGAAAACAGTTAATAGGTTATGTGAAGGCAAGGCCTAAGCATGACCTGAAAGGAATGAGTAAGGGTAAAGAGAACCATAATAAAGCAAAAGGGTAGTTTTCTTCGTCTGAGGGGTTCCCAAGATATTAACTGACTGATTTTTCAGCCTCCTCTGGTGGCAGATGTGGAGTGGGACAGGCTGAGGCCTGGGAATGGGCTTTGAGGCTCAGAACCCCAAAAAACTCCTTCCGGTGGACTCTAAGAGCAGTAATATGGCTTTTGAGTTTTGTTTTCCTTTTCTGCTTTATCATTCTCTTAGGATATTCTCAGATTTCAGTAAAGCTAAAATGCCTGTCTTGTGTGCAAGCTGCCTTGGGGAATGCAGGCCGCTGGCTGCGTTCCCTCCTCCAGCTGTGGAGAGGTTAACTCATGGAGAAGCAGAAGACATACATCCAGGAGCGATCTGGGAGAAAGAGGAACAGCCATCTTGATTCCAAGAAGACAAGAATCAATTAAGACATGTAAGCACTCCCAGAAAATCCTCAGAAATATTTAGAAAGTGACTAGATTTTCTGTTTATAAGTTGGGCCTATTTTATTTGGATGTTAAGAAATGGGCACATTTAAAAGTCTGGATAAGTTGGAAGCACTCAGATGCTATATGGAATGGGTAAAAGTGGTGATGCTTTTGTCAAAGGGGGACTCCTGGCTTTCAGGAAGGGGTTGTCCGAGCCCACAGAATGTTAGTACTGTTCTTGATATATTGCAGATGATCAATAAAGGTGGGCTGAATGAATGATTAAACAAATAAATGACCAGTAACCAAGAACATGAGGTTCACTATTTAAAGATAATGAGTAAAAGAGGTTTTGTCAAAGTCAAAGTAACTTACTGAAAAAATGAAATATTCAGACAATTGTGCCATTAGACAAGTTGTTTAGGTAAAAGAAAAAAATCATTTTTCCAGATAATGATCCAAATAGGATAATAATCATCCCATTTCAAGATTAGGAAAATATAACAAGCTGGTTATGCTATCTAGAAAAATGATCAATTGAATCACTGAATTTCTTATGAATAGGTTTCTTTATACCAAGTAAACAGGATTTTTAAAAGTTATATTATCATCTCATTTTTGAATTGGCTGAGAAAATGACTTGTCTGCTTTAGTATGTATGACTGAATAAATACAATTTACTCATTTTACAAGAACATAGTTCTCATAAACACATTATCTATCAAATCCTCATGGTTTAAAAAATTATTTATGTGTGTGTCTATTTATTATTGGAACAAAAGAGAAGGACTAGGAAGAAAAAGTATAATGTACATAAAAAAAATTTGAAGACAGAATTATATAGGTGAACTAGAACTGCCTTTTTCACGTTAGAAGAAGCAAAGGAAGGGCTTGTTAGAATTAAAACTCATGAATTTTGGTTTTTCTAATGAAAATGATAAATAGGATACAGGACGGGCAGTGCCAGCTCAGGATCCCCAGTTGCAACACAGATTGGAAGGAAGGCCATAATGACAGAGTGGGTTCACCTGTGGGACTTTGGGCAGTGTTTCGATGGGTTTTGGTCATTGTCTCCATGGTATAAGCCTAGGGAAGAAAAAAAGAAAGAATCGATTCTTTGATTATAACATTTATCAAGACTCTAGCCTTCTCTCCAGATCTAAGGTTAAAACTTCTATTTAATTCACTATTGTCAACCTACTATATGCCAGGCATTGTGATGAAAAAGTATGTGGTATATAACAGTAAACAAAGTGTATGATATCTGCCCTCATAAAGTTTAGACTAGAGGGATGCAATCAATACATAAATGCATGGCTACAAACTATGTTGTGTGCTAGGAAGGAAACCATGTGATGTTCTATGAATGTATTGTGGGGGGAAGCTGGGGTTGGTGTAGGATGAGGTGTGGATAAAAAATGATAGTCAGGGAAGTCTTTTGTGAAAACATGACTACTGACCTGAGATCTTAAGGACAATTGCCTTTATTTTAAAGAATTTACCGTATGATCCAGCAATCCTACTTCAGGAGATATACCCAAAGGAAGTGAAATCAGGATATCGAAGAGCTAATTGTACTATTATGTTCATCGCAGCATTATTTACAATAAGCAAGAAATGGAAATGACCTAAGTGCCCATCAATGGATGAGTGGATAAAGAAGATGAGGTATGTATGAATATTATTCAGCCATGAGAAAGAAGGTAGTCCTGCCATTTTCGACAACATGGATGGACCTCGAGTGCTTATGCTAAGTAAGATAAGCCAGACAGAGAAGGAAAAATACTGTATGATTTCATTTATATGTGGAATCTAAAAAAAAGAAGTCAAACTAATTGAAACCGAGAGTAGAAAAGTGTTTGCCAGGGATGGGGTGGGCAGTGGGGATAGGGAGATGTTGGTAAAATGGCACAAACTTTCAGCTATAAGATGAGTAAGGTCTGAGGCTCTAACGTAAATCACAATGACTATAGGTGATAACACTATAATATAATTGAAATTTGCTGAGAGAGTAGAACTTAAATGTTCTCGCCTATCCCCCCTCCAGAAAAAGATTAAATATGCGAGGTGTTGGATGTGTTAATTGACTAGATGTTGGGAATTTTCACAATTATATGTATATCAAATCAACACAATATACACCTTAAATATCTTACATTTTTATTGGTCCATTATACCTCAATAAAGTTGAAAAAAACCTTGATTTTCTTGGTTTAAAAAAAGAGAATGTATTACCTCCTAAAATCCTCCCAGCAATCTAAGGGGTCAAGTGCTTCCTTTATGGTTGGGAACATTGAAGTACCCATAGGATAACTGAATGAGTCAAGAGCTAACAACAAGTAACTGGCTTATGTGATGCGAAAATCCCACTTTCTTGATTCATAGTCTCATTTATCTCACCAGAGAAAACAGACTGTCTCAGTACATAGCAATAGCTTGGTTACAGTAAAACCCCAGGTAGACACATTTCTGGGAATGTTGTAAGTCTACATCAGAATGTTTTCCAGCAAAAAAAGCAGAAGTGGATTTTAATTTTCATATCAATAGCATTTGAATTTATAAAGATGAGGATAAGAACCTGCTGCATAAAAAATAAATAAAACAAAATTCAAAAAAAATTAAAGATGAAGATAGATTTCTTTTTAAAGTCTTTCTGGGTAAATAGAGCCTATAGTCAGGATGGTACAAGGTTATTTTCACATTTTGTTTTAGCAGCTCTTATTGTTTTTAAACTCCACGCTGACTTTTTTCTTTCCCCAAAGTCTATGGTTGACTAAAACCAGACTGACAGCAGCAGTAGTGACTCTGAGATCTTTTTTATTCCTTTCCAGTGTTCTCATTCCCCTCATGCATGCCACTCTCATTTTTGTGCTGAGATATTTTAATGAGTTTCTGAATGATTGTTTCCCACTTCTCCTAATATCCCTGCTCAGGTCACTAAATTAGAGGAAAGTATTTTAGCAAATGGGAAAGGAAACAAAAAGTATCATTAGCGGGAGGACCGCTGAAGTCACAGCTATTACTAATGTGAAATGTCTGTTGCCTAGAAGTGTGGAAAAGACGCTGCCAGATGGAAGGGTTAATTGCTAGATGCTGGCTTCAAAAGAAGAGAGGGCTACTTAGAAGATCCATTTGTCAACAGCGGTAAAGAACACATTTCTTCTCCTAGTGCATTCTGCGATCACAAATTGCCCTCTCCTGGAATGAATTGGGTGGGAGAAACAATTGCACAGATCTTGATTTTCTAACATTCCTATGGTGTTTCATCATCTGTAGACTAGGAATCTGGCTACTGGCAACAAAATGCCAGAGTTCTCATGTTTAAAACCAGAGGGCTGGGCTTCCCTGGTGGCGCAGTGGTTGAGGGTCCGCCTGCCGATGGAGGGGACACGGGTTCGTGCCCCGGTCCGGGAAGATCCCACATGCCGCGGAGCGGCTGGGCCCGTGAGCAATGGCTGCTGAACCTGCGCGTCCGGAGCCTGTGCTCAGCAACGGGAGAGGCCACAACAGTGAGAGGCCCACGTACCGCAAAAAAAAAAAAAAAAAAAAAAAAAATTAGACGAGTATTGTAAAGGAGTAGTAACCTTGGATATAAAGCTGGAAGAATTAAGGTGTTTGAGACAAGTCTTATGTTAATTACAGGGATGTATATCTGCACAGGCAGAACAATGGACCAATGACTTCATTACCAAGACTCCTGGTTCTAGACTAAATTGTTACTTTCAACCTTCTACTTGGAAGCATTTTTTTTTAATTAAAAAAAGTTTTGTTGACAATATCCAATAAAGTCCAGGGGATCTTTGCCTAGTCCTGGCCGAAAAATGCTTTCGTAATATAACACCATTTTAATTACATATTTGTTTGCCTCCCCCCGCAGACTGTAAATCTTTGAAGGCGAGAACCGTGTCTATTTCCTTTGCCTCTGTATCCTCAGCGCTGAGCACAGTATATTTGATAGCATTAAAAAAATTGTGCACACCTGTTAATGTTATTGTATCATTAATTATGAATAGTCCTATACAAAATACAGCATTTGCCTTTAAATGAAATTATTTGCTGCATTTTTATCATGTGATTGCATTGTATCCATGACCAACTTTTTATTCATAATAAAAATTATTTCAGCTTTTAAAGTAGAAGTCAGTGGGAAATAAGGTAAACATTCTTGCTGGAACATTTTGATTCTGTGCACTGAATGGATTTGAGTGATGGGACATCTCTGATGCGGTAAATTCTTATTTGAATCATTGGCAACATGACTTGTTCTCAAGTTAGCAGCTTGAACACCCATATCCTACAGCGATACGTCTTTTAAAAATATTTTCTCAAATGAATTGAAATGGGAATCTGAAGAATGTTAGTTTTCGTGTCATTACTTCAATATTGAGTGACCTGGGATAAGAATGTCCCAGTGCTTTAGTTTCCACATCTTTTAACCAGGATTAGTAGTGTCTGCACTTAGGATTTAAACACATATAAGATGATACGTTATCAGTTCCAGCAATTGTGCCTAGGTAGGTAACCTGAATCATGTGTGACAAAAATAGGAAGGGTCAGGCTTCCCTGGTGGCGCAGTGGTTGAGAGTCCGCCTGCCGATGCAGGGGACATGGGTTCGTGCCCCGGTCCGGGAGGATCCCACATATCGCGGAGCAGCTGGGCCCGTGAGCCATGGCCGCTGAGCCTGCGCGTCCGGAGCCTGTGCTCCGCAACGGGAGAGGCTACAACAGAGAGAGGCCCGCATACCACACACACAAAAAAAAAGAAATGAAGAAAGGGAATAGACAGATGGCAGCTCTATGCTCCTGGACCAGGGTTCTTACATAAGACCTGGTGAATCCTGGGATTCAAATCCCAGGATGGCCAGACTGTATTCTGAGGAACCAGGAAATTGGGAGCATCTGGTTGAAGTGATAAATGTGTGGGGAAGAGAAAATGAAGCTTCTGGATGGCAGGTTTTGAAGCACAGGTGCTACCAACTACATTATCACCCAAACCTGAAAACTTGAAGCTAAGTATGTACAGAGCATTGGTACATGACATATGGTGTTTCAAATATAAAACTTATAGACCATCTGTCAAATCTAGTGGGGCTTTACTCTGGAAGGATCACTGAAGATTGGAGAACCTGCTACATTTTCACACCCAGAAGTAAATAGACAATCAATACATATTAATTGAGTAGTCATCATGGATACAAGTCTAGTTGCTGTAAAGAGTTACAGGAAATGTAGAAAATATGGTCTTGCCCTTCAAAATGTAAGGGAAGACAGTAACAGAAGTGCAGGCAGAGTACATGGCTTTAGGTTGCTTCTAGTTCTTAGGCTTCAATTTCATGGTCCATCATCACTACTCTTGTGCATTCTCCATAAATTCCCTTGCCTCCTCTGGCTTCTTCCTTGCTTGGCAGAGCCACAACGCTGGATAAATAGAATCTCTCTGCCATGCAACTGAACATCTCTGGAGAAAAACACACAGTCACGTTGTCTTGTCTCACTTTAAATTCATGACCGTAAACCTCAGTGGGTTCTTGAAGTGGTTAGCCCATTGAATTATCCATCCCCTGTACCCCCCCTCCCCTACTCATCTAGAGGGACTCTTTCCCACCTTCTCTGCTTTGCTTCCCTGTTCTCATTCTCAGGGATAAACACTTATTTTACTGAGAAGATTGAAGCAATCAGGAGACAATGTCTAAAAGCCCACATCCTATTTACCTCCCTACCAACACCTGCATCCATACACTCGGCTTTCCCGCTTGTTCCTATATGAAGCATCTTTGCTTCTATCCAAAGCTAGTTGCTTCACTTGTTTGGAAGACCTCATCCCCTTTTGCCATGCAAGGATATTGCTCTAGCAATTCTTTATTCTGTCCCTTATGCATCATTTCCTCCTTCCTTTGCTAGACCATCCTCACCAGCATTTAAACATACTTTCCTCTTAAATGAAACAAAATCTTCTCTCTCTCCACTCCCTCCATCAGCTACTACCTTTCTTTAATCACTTTTGTATAAAGCTCATTGCTTATAATTTCTCATTTTCCATTCATTCTTAAACCACTTCAATCAAGCTTTCATTTTACAAATTCCAGTCAGACTGCCCTCATTAAGGCCACCAGTGACCTCTACCTGGTCAGTTCTAACAGTCAGTCAGTCCAGGACCTCCTCCCACTGGCAGCATTTGGCCCCTTCCTCCTCCTTGATACACATCATTCACTAGACAAATCTTTCTTTGACTCTTACCTCACTGGCTGCTCATTCTTAGTTTCCTTAGTTGCTTTTTCCTCTTCTCCCCGGCCTTTGATGTTGGAGAACCCTAGGGCTCAGACCTTGGTCCTCTTCTTTTCTCTACATTCGCTTACTCCTTTGGTGATTTTATTTAGATCCATTTTATTTAGAACCGTGTAACATCCATATAGTTCTATATAACATCTATTTGCTGATGATCCTTAAATTTGTACTTCTAGTCCAGAATTCTTTCCTAAATTCTACATTTATCTACCCAACTGATTACTCACCTACTTGGCATTTCTATTTGGGGACCTAATAGGTATCTCGGTCTCAGCTTGTGTGAAACCAAACTCTTGATTGTTATGCAGCTAATCTCTCTACCTACTCATCTGTAGCCTTCCCAAACTCAGTTGATGGTAATTGATGACTCCAATCACCCTTGCAGTCATCTTGGGCTTTATCTCTTTTTCTCACTCCACATTCAACCTCTCGGATAAACCTTCGAATTATATGCAGAATCGAAGCATTTCTTACCAATCCACTGTAATTAGTCTCACCTGAGCCATCATCTTCTCTTACCTGGGTTGTAGAGAGAGCCTCCTGAGTGATCTCTCCTCTACTTTTCTTATTCTCCTACAGACTATTTTCAACCCAGTTGCAGAGAATGATCCTGTTAAATGCAAATCAGTTCATGACCCTCCCTACTCAAAACCCCATGTCACTAAGAGCAATAGCCAGGATCCAACGTGATCTGGTTGCCGTTATCCCCCAGACTCCTCTTAACACTCCCCCACTGTGTCACTCACCTGAGACACACCTGCCACCTAACTGCTCCTCAAATGTATTCTGTACTCTCTCACTTATGAGCTCTTCCTGGAATGCTCTTCCCCCAGATGTGCTCTTGTTTCCTTCAAATCTTTGCCTGTATATCTACCTTTCTCAGTAAGCCTACCTGACCACTCTCCAATACCGCAAACTACTCTGACCCCCTACACTCCTGATGCTACTTATCCTGCTTGACTCTTCCTTTTTGATAACATGTACCATCTTCTCACGTATGATATATAACCCATTTATCAGGTTTATTGTTTATTGTATGTCTCCCCCCCAACCCCAGTAAAATTCCATGAGGGCAGGGATCTTTTTTTTTTCTTTTACTGATTAATCCCAAACGCCTAGAACTCTGCTTGGCACAGAGTATGTATTCAATAAATATGTGTTGAATAAATGAATGAATAGTGGTAGCTCTGATGTCATCACCTATACTAAAAGTTACACAAGTGCTTCTTTGCTTCTCTTTTGTCTTCTGAGCATATGTCTCACATATTCTTGAAAATTACATAGCCGTAAATCCTAGATGATTATTGAGGTAGAAAATTACATGCTTCCTATTTCATATATAAAAATGTAAATAGAGTCGATATTTTTACATGAAGTCTTAAATTTCTATGTCCCTGGACTTTTGATTTGGTTCTAGCAAATTATCTTGCCTGTAGGCCTTGGAACCACAGTCCTTCACAATGAGCAGTTCCAGTAAAGAAAGGAATTCTGAAAAAAAAAAAAAAGAAAGAAAGGAATTCTGCAAACTCAGATGCAAAGGGCCAATTGTAAGAGACATTTTGGGTAAATCTACCTATTGAAAACATTTACAGGAATGAAATTCTGTTGTGGATTTAGTAATACGAACGTGTACTTCAAGCCCTTCTGTAAAAAAAACCAACACTTTTGAGACATCTGGACATTAAATTTTAGTATATTTAGTACAGAATGTAGACTTCAGTTTCTAAAAGCCACTCATACTAATTGATTATCATGGATGAGAGTATCCAAATTATTAATTGTAAGTTTGAAAAATATATTATTGGATTTATCTTTATAAGACATGAATCTTGTCTTTTTTTCACTTTGTGCATGATGGTAAATGAAATGATGATTTTATGTATGAGAAATTTGTTTTGGCAAGTATAAGAATGTAAGGGGAAAACCCTATAAACTCATTCTCCTGTCTTTAGATAAGATCAGTCCTTCCTAGAGGAAGTGTGTTGGTATATTTATACTTGACGATTTATTTATTCTTTTTTTAAATTAATTAATTTATTTTTATTTATTTATTTTTGGCTACATTGGGTCTTCGTTGCTGTGCGTGGGCTTTCTCTAGTTGTGGTGAGTGGGGGCTACTCTTCGTTGCAGTGCACGGGCTTCTTATCGCGGTGGCTATTCTTGTTGCAGAGCACAGCCTCTAGGCATGCGGGCTTCAGTAGTTGTGGCACGCGGGCTCTAGAGCACAGGCTCAGTAGTTGAGGCGCACGGGCTCAGTTGCTCTACGGCATGTGGGATCTTCCCCGACCAGGGCTTGAACCCGTGTCCCCTGCATTGGCCTGCGGATTCTTAACCACTGCACCACGAGGGAAGCCCTATACTTGGCGACTTATATTTGTATTTTTCCCTTAATTCTTATTTTAATTTAGTCTATTTTCAAAAACTAAAGTTGTTTTCATTACATCTAAAAAATTACATCGGAACTAGTTTTTCAATCTAATTCACTTCTTGGATTACCAAAATCCAATTACCAGAAACATTTCAGGATGCTTTGTCTGTCTTTGGTTTCTCTCTGACACCTTGCTAGTGTCTGGAACACAGGAAGTCGTTATTAACTAGATAACTAGAATAACTAGAATTAACACATTTGAGCATCTTAGGTCGATTCAAAGGAGTTTTCAGTGCTAATATGTGTATTTCAGAGACATTTACTTAAAATGTGCTTTGAAAAATGTTTTGTAAATTAGTTTTTATTAGAAAATTTAGAAAAATTAATAAAAATATTCTATTCAATTGTTTAAACAACTCTAATCAGACGTACTGCTAAATTTCAAAAGTCTGAAAGACTTCTTTTAACTATATTGGTTTTATTATGATTCTGGTGATTTTATTGCTAGTTATGTTACTCTTCTGATTCTATTTGTATTAGGAGGTAATGAAAAATTACTTTTATTTCATGTTTATGGGTATTGGATTTTTTTTCCTGTAATATCCTTCCAGCTTTTATTTTTTATTATGTTAAATCTAAAATTCCATATCTAAACACATTTTTCATAAGTATTATTGCTGATTATAGTATATTTTTATGGTAATTAAAATATAGTTTATTAAATCATATGTGCTTTTACTGAAATTTTAGTTTTTTTAATTATTCTGTCTTACTTTCTTAGAGTATAATTCCCACAGGATTCACATATGAGAAGAAAATAGTTTGTTTTTATCACTTTTATTATAAATGTCCATACTGTCCTTTAGAATATTTGTGCTATTTTACATTTTCACCAATTATGAGATTAAGGTCCTGTCTGGCTGTGTGGTGTTGAGCAGTTATTACCATTTTTAAAATCCATTATTACAAAGAAGATTGATATGCAATGACATCATTTCCTTTAATTTCATTTTCATCTAAGTTTGAATATATTAATTCGATATACATTTTAATAGGTTATTTTATTTTTATTTCCTGTACATGTATTACTTTCATTTTCCTATTCTTTTTTCCTGGAGAGCCTTTCACTTTTGTGATTTACATCTTTCTTTTTTTATTATTTCATACAATAAGGCTTTTAGTCAGTGATAGAACTTGGGTCTTAAGAAATACAATTATAAAAGTAATATATGTTCATGAGAAAAATTGAAGCAGTACCAGAAGATGAAAATCAAAGTTAAAAGTCTTTTTTGGGACTCCCCAACCCTCATTTTCAGACTCCATTTTTGTTTGGGACTGAGGTTACCTCTATAATACTAAATTATATGTTTATACTAGCATTTATTGCTTTATCAGATTTAAATATTATTTACCAACTTCCCAATGTAAAAGAAAAGGAATTTAGATTATTTACAGATATATGTTTTTGCATGCAGCATTTAGTCCTTCAACAAATATTTACTGAGAACCTTCTATGCTGGAGATAGAGCACTGAACAGGATAGAATTGCCTTCTATCCTCATGGGGCTTACAATCTAATAGGAGAGAGAAAGAGATTAAACAAGTAATTGCAGATGTGATGAGTGTTACCAAACAGGAAGCATGATGAGCAAGTGAGTTTATAAGAGAAGGCTTACCTTAGTGTGTGTTGCGGGAAACAACAAAGAAAGTCTCTTCTAAGGAAATGTCATTTAAACAGGAAGGAGGCACAGGAATTAGCCAGCAAAAGAGCAGGAAATCTGACATGTGTGAGGATCACATATAATTTTTATACCATCCTTTTCTTCAGCCAAACTGTTAGTGATATAGTACATATGTATATATAATTTATCATCTCAAATAAGAAACATAAGCTTCTATTTCTTGATCCATCACTTTAGACAATATTGTTTCACTCCCTGCTATTTAAGATGAAATTAACATTCTTAGCTCATGTCTACATTGTCCTTCTTAATCTTCCAACTTCTGCAGGTATACTCTTTATATTTTCAACAATAATAACATTTTTCATTCTTTTCTGTAACTTTAATTAAGGCTTCTGTGCTTTGTCTATTGACTTCAAAAATCAAAAACCAATAAATATTTATAATATAATAAGTACATAAACATTATTCACTGCAAAAACCAAGAACTGTGATCGAACCTGAGGGCTAAGCCTACGTCTCTGCAGAAAAAATATCCTTATAATCCAGGGCAAATTAAATCCCATTTTTTCAAGTGCATCAAATGATCAAAATTATGGCATATGTTGGTTGATTTCCTTTTTGAACCATAGGTTTCTTATATACTTTTGTTTTGTCTGCAAGCAATTATTTTTTCCTGAATTAAATGTCCTACTCTTTTCGAAATTCTTTTGTGCTTTGCTCAATAAATTTTTCCTTCCAAAAATAATACATGAGAGGTAGGCGTTTGATGTCTTTGCTGGTCAGAGGTTTATGGGGAGGAGTATTATGTCGAGGCTGTGGGGTGACATACATGATGGGAGGCAGAGAGCTGGGCATTCGAATGTGTTGGCTACAGTACTCAGCCTGCCTTATTGTTGATTCAGATCCTCTGCCTCGTTTTGACTTTAGGTCCTCTTTTTCTGTTCAAATCCCTACCACTTCCACCCTCTGATTTACAGAGCATTAAGTTTGCCTGTTGTCTGTTCCCTTTGTTGGTTGGAGAAAGGGCCCTTGGGTCTTCAGATTTTGAGCCATAAGCTACAATAATTAGATCTGAAAATGTAATTGAAGCAATGAGGTGAATTGAAAGAGCACCGAGGTTGACCACACACTCAGGTTTCATTCATTTAAGAAATGACTGTTGAGTCTCTGTGATGTATTACTGAGTATCCATGATCTATTGACATCTAGCCCCATTCTGGGTGCTGTGATATAGCAGAGAACTAGATAGACAAGGTGCCTGCCATCAAGGAGCCTGCATTCTAGTGTGGGGTGAAAGACACTAGGGAAGCAAATAAGTATATAAGATAATTTCATCTCGGGTCACTGCTATGAAGCAAATAATATGATAGACAGCGACTATCATAGCACAGTGACTAATTTAGATTGGGTGGTCTGAGAATAATAAAAATAGTGTAAGAGGTATTTTAAATAAGCATGACTCATAAAGTAATCAAAATGCAAATTTGTTTTTGTCACCTGCTATCCTTTAGAAATTTTATTTGTGAAAGTAATCTTTCCCTGACTCTGGATAAAATCTTGACTTTTCTCTTCTCTCTTAGCAGATGTCACAAACACAAGCTTAATTTAGTGATTAGGATGCCCACTCCTAGACATTAACCTATCCTTAAATATTCATTCAAACTCATCCTCAAGTATTCATTTCCCCCTTTCTGCATGCCAGGCCTTTGGGGGAAGTGGCAGAATGGTGGTGGTGGCTGACTTTTGCCCACTTTCTCTTTATTCATCTTCACCGTGATATTGTTGCACCAGGCGTATGCTCTCAGCCTGGATAAAGCAGGTGGGGGCTGGCTAATGAGAAGAGATAAAGGTACAGGGTAGCTATTACTTGGCTGCTTGGCTTTTCCTATGTTGGTGTTGGTTTTATAAATGATTAAAGCTCGCATCTCCTGGGTGCTTTCATATCTTCAGATATTCCTTCCTGGGCTCCTCTGACTGCAACTCTGAGTGATGCACTCTGAGGAAGTGAGGTAAAGCTAACTCTGCATCTCAGTTCTGGTTCTGCCACCCAAAGAGTTAGTACAGCTCATCTCTTGCCTTTAGATTTCCCAGGTAGGAATCAGACCTTGTACACTGTGCACTCTCTAAAAGTTTGCAGATGAAGATCTTCTGGGGGACCTGAGGCTGACAGTGAAGGGCCACCTCTGCTCTCTGTCCCCAAATGGAGAATAATAGGTTCACAGCACAACTTTCTCCAAAGAGAATACCCTCACAAGCCCTCCTGCTTTCAAACATCTTCTTCTGATTACTTTATACTTTAGGTAAAGTATTCAAGTGGGTAAAGTGTTCAAGAGTTATAAAACTATTTCTCAAGATAGCTTAAAATATTGATATTTTGGTCTGATATCTCACTTGGAATTTCATATCTTCTCCACCTTGTTGTCTTGTCAAAGCCTAATCATCATCCTCCTAAAATAGTCAATGTTTATTGAGTGCTTACAACGACTTAGTCACTGTTCTATGTGCTTTACGTACATTAGCTTACATAATTCTCACAGCTATCAAAGCTATTAATTACTATTAATACTCACATTTTATAGATGAGAGAAGTGAGATTCAGAAAGGTTAAATGACTTGCATACAGATGCTGAGCTAGTAAATGGCAAAACTAGAATTCAAACCCAGAGAGTCTGACTCTGCAGCCCATGACACACACACAGTCTTTTAAGCTGGGAAAGCCTATCCATCCAACCCTCATTGATCTGAGACCTGAATGGTCAGTAAATGCCAGCAATGCATTCTGGGGGCAGAGTGTTCTAGGTAGCAGACTGTAGACATGTACTGGGTTTCCTCTTGCAGTTCTGTAGCCCATCACCTTCTTGTTTTTGCTTTTAGTTAGTGCTTGATTCTCCCTTATAAGTAAGCCAAGTATCAGCAGACCTTTCTGATCTTCCTGGTTTAGCCATCCAACGACAGCCGTCTGTCACCTTGGATAGGGGTCTTTTCTGCATATATATCCAAAGGAAGTGAAATCAATATCTTGAAGAGATATCTGCACTCCCAAGTTCATGGCAGCATTATTCACAGTAGCCAAGACATGGAAACAAGCTAAATGACCATTGACAGATGAATAGATAAAGAAAATGTGGTATATATGTGCAATGGAATATTAATCAGCCTTTAAAAAGGAAGAAATTCTGCCATTTGCAGCAACATAGATGAACCTGGAGGACATTATGTTAAGTAAAATAAGTCAGAGAAAGACAGATACTGTATGATCGCACTTATATGAGGAAGCTAAAATAGTCAAACTCATAGAAGCAGAGAGTAGGATGGTGGTTGCTAGGGGCTGGAGGGGTGGAGAAAGTGGGAGACGTTAGTCAAAGGGCACAAAGTTTCAGTTGTAAGACAGGTAAGTTCTGGAGATCCAATGTACAGTAATGTGATTATAGTTAATAATACTGTGTTGTATACTTGAAATTTGTGAGATCTTAAGTGTTCTCACAGAACACACAAAAAATGGTAATTATATGAGGAGATGGATATATTAACTAGATTGTGGTGATCATTTCACAATGCATACATATATCAAAACATCAAGTTGCACACCTCAAATACATACAATTTCTTTTGTCACTTATACTCCAATAAAGCTGAAAAAATAAAAAAAAATAAGTCTGAGATAACGATTGAGTGATAAAATCAATCTTTGGGTGACTAATTGCAGCTTTCTCCTAGAAGGAGGAGAAGAAGTCAACAAATTTAGATTGTTGAATTTTAACTCATTTGAAACAAAGTACTCATGTATATTTCAAATTTGCTTTGCATTTTTACTTGGTCTAGTTTCTCATTGTATTTTGAAACAAAGAAGTTTATATTTGTTTAAAAAATCAAGCAAGGAGACCAAACTGCTTGGTCTAGGATAGTCTAAATGAGCCCAGTTATTCACCAGTGGTTCTCAACTGGGGTCAGAATGCCCTCTGGGGCATTCAGAAATGTCCAGGGCTTTTGGGGTGTCACTGTGCCTGAGAAATATACTAGCATTTAGTTAGTGGGTCCACAGATGTTAAATGTCCTGAAACGTACAGTCCCCCATAATGAAAAATTGTCCTACCTCATTGCTCTCATGGAGCCCTCCTACTGGTAAATATCATCATGGAGGCAGCTGACATAAGTGAAGACAGAGTGCTGAGTTGGGCTCATTCACCTGCACAGAACTAGTCCTTCATTTTCTTACCCTGTCAGTAACAAAAATGCCACTCATCCCTCTATCTGCAAACAATACCCTGGCAGCTGGAGTAAATAAACAACTTGCTTCTTAAATATAATTAACTCTTCCCGTGTTGATTAGAAGTGCAAGATCGTATACAATTACGATTTTGTCAAAAGAGATGCTGGTCAGGGATGTAGGTGAAGTGTACTCTCCTAATACTGTGGCTCTGGGAACAGGATCAAGAGCTGGAGCTGCAGTTTGACTCTACTTCCTCAGACTCCACCAGAAGTGGTTGCTGCAGGATGGAGAGCTTAGCCCCAGAGGCTCTGAGAAAGGGTCTGGACCAGATTGCTTCCATTGGTCCTCAGCAGCATCACATTTCAGACAAGCAAGGATGAACTAGCTCCTTGTTTTAAATGGGCTGTCTCAGGTGAGTGAATAGTTAAGTTTCTTGGCATGGGTTTGCAAGGATAAGAAGCTTATTTTTTTTTTGCCTGTCTCTGATATCAAATGATGTTCTAGAAAAAAATAACATTCGTTTGTGACTTAAGGTTTATCACACAATCTTGTATATATTGGTGGCAATTTAATATCTAATTATATTTAATCTGTTCCACTAATACTCTTCCCTTCGTCTCTCTTCCAAAATGGCCCTGGAACTTTACATAACAGATAACGGCTTGTCACTTTTGATTTCCCCTTAACTCTGAGGAAAAGGCTTTCTGATAATGTCTGAAAGGCAAGTAGATATAACTTTAGCAAATACTTTATCACTGAAACTCATTATAAGCGAACATTTATCCATTTCTTTAAACTTTCAAAGAGCAGCATCATCTCGCCTCCACATTACCAACCATTTCTCTATCCATATATTCATTTTAGAACACTTTTACTCTGACCCTATATCTTATCATGCAAAGTAATTATTAAGACTTTTACTTTCACATGTAAATCATCTTCCTTTAGCTCACATGAGTTTAATTATCTCCTAAAACTTTCTCTTGACTTCTGTTGCTCAAAGAGCCCAATAAAAGATTGTTTGAATTCTCCACATAATTGACGATACCTCATTTCTCTTAGAGACCTGCTGACTTGACATTAGACCTAAGTCCTGTCTCTTTGACATGCATGAGATGAATGAGAATCACAATCTATATTATTCTCAGAGCCATCAGATTGTTGCCAGGTAAAAAAAATTAGGATAGAGGACTTATGATGAAGAGACAGATGAACTATCTTGGTCTTGCTGATATGGCTCTGCCCATATAGCTCTCGTGTCGTACAGGGGGATGAGTATTGGCAGGAACCATTTGGGAACCTTAACAGAGGGGGTTAATGAGGAAATCAGGCTGGAAAAGAACTAGCCACAAAGGATGGCCCTGAGAGGGAAGCCAGTCTGTCCAGTACTGGGGTTAAAAGGATACAGGAGCTCAGGCTGGTTGAAGCAACCGTTGTGTCTAAGAGGACTAATCCAGTCAGTCAGGGCATAGTAGGGAGGAGATCCAGAAACTGGTCAGTGTCAGAACATTCATTTATTCCCATCTGTGGGGGTGGTGGATGGGAGGTGTGGAGAGCAAGGTCATTTTTCAAGAGAGGAATGGGTAAGAGGAGCTAAGCAGGGTATTAGGGCTTTCAGTTACCTGTGGTTTAGATCCTGAGACAGAGCTGTCAGAACCGGAGTGTTAGGTAAGGAGTTAATGTGGAAGCCTGGCTTTTAGATCCAGCCCTAAGTGGTATGGGGGAAAGAAAGGGCTACACAGTTACGAGAGCGTCCCACAGTTGATGGTAAAGGAGCATCAAGGATCTGAGCCCTACCTACTAGATTTCAAGGTTTTAAAATGTTTTTACTAATTTTTTTTTTCTTTTTTGGCCACACCGTATGGCTTGTGGGATCTTAGTTTCCTGACCAGGGATCGAACCCGGGCCCTCAGCAGTGAGAGTGCAGAGTCCTAACCACTGGACCGCCGGGGAATTCCCCCTAAATTTTTTTTTTTCTGATTTAAAAAAGTAATATAAAGCTTTTTTCAGGTACTTGGAAGATGCAACTAAGTATCACAAGAAATCAAAATCCCTCATTACCTTACACCAAGGCATAGTTGCTCTTAATGACTTACTGTACTGCCTGTCCATTTGTCTACCTGTCCATTCATTTATCTTTAGCATTTGGGGTTAGACAGAATTTAATAAACTGTTTTAAGTTGGGCATGTCCCTATGTCATTACATATTGTCTAAAGGCAGATTTAAAGAGTTTGCTAATATTTTATTATAGAGCAACGAAATGATTTATCTTAATGTTGCACATTTATTCATTCAGTTAATATTTATTGAGCATCTGTTTTTGCCAGGCACTGTTCTGGGTGCTGGAGATACTTAAGTGACCAAGACAAAGTCCCTGCCTTCCTAGAGCTCATGTTCTAGTTAATTGATGTTCCAATTTTTTTCATTTTCTTTGTGTCATTATGAATAATGCTGAACACGATAATCCTTGTCACATCAATCTTGGACCCCATTTCTGATTATTTCTTTGGCCATAATTATTTCTACAATATTTTCAAATTTTATCCAACTTTTTAAAGTGAACAATTAAAAATATAAAAGTGTTAAGTGAATAATGCTATATTGATGCATATATGTACATACATGTATATGCATACACACACGTATGAAAGGAAATTGCAGGCTCATGCCACTTCATCTCAAAATACTGAGCATCTGCCTTCTAAGAACTACAACATCATTATCACCTAAAAGAATTTAACAATCATTACCTAATATCAACTAACATCTTGTCCATATTCACATTTTTCCAATTTCTCCAAAGTTTCTTTTATAGTCTAAAATAAACCCAAACAAGGGGATGTGTTGCAATTTGTTGTTATATCTTTTTAGTCAGTCTCTTTCTCAGTTTTTCTCTCATTGACATAGCTGAAGATTCATGTGCAGTTGTAAAGTATAAAATAGAGATCCCTTGTACACTTTGTTCATTTTCCCCCAGTTATAACATTTTGCAAAACCACAGTATAATATCATAACTAGAATTCTGACATCAATACAACCCACTGATCTTTTATCAGTTTTACTTGTACTTGTGTGTGTGTGTGTATTAAGTTGTATATAATTTTTACCACCTGTGTAGATTCATTTATCCACCACTACAGTCAAGATCCTGAACTGTTCTACACCATAGGATCCCTCTTGTGGTTCTTTTTTTTTTTTTTTGCGGTACGCGGGCCTCTCACTGTTGTGGCCTCTCCCATCGCAGAGCATGGCTCACGGGCCCAGCCGCTCCGCGGCAAGTGGGATCTTCCCGGACCAGGGCATGAACCCATGTCCCCTGCATTGGCAGGCGGCTCGTAACCACTGCACCGCCAGGGAAGCCCCCCCTTTTTTTTTAACACTTAAAATCTGAAGTGTTTTTTTCAGTTAAATTCAACCAACATTTCTTGAATTCTTACTACAAGAAGGGCACTTCCCGATAACTACGGCTGAAAAGATATGGTGTCTGCCCTGAGGAAACTCTAATTTGAAGAGGAACAGATATATACATAATTGTACAGCCTGGCAAAAAATTGTGGTCATTTCCGTTAACTTTGGGGGTGAGGAATTAATGTTCCTTTAGGCAAGTCTTCAGCGTACAGGAGATGTGGCATTAACTCTCCAGGAGGGAGAGTGGTGTCCTCTGTGTTCGTCTGAGCTCCTGTGGGGTGATTGATCATAGAGACCCAGACCTGGAAGAAAGACAAGATATCACTGCAGGTCCCCTGAGGTCACAGGCGGCTGGGATTGGATAAGCAGATTAGATTTTAGGACACAGCAGATAAGACCCAATGTAAGAAAACGTTCCTTGGAAGGTAGGTAGAGGTCATTGGTGGCTCAGAGCTCTGACAGAGCCTGACAGACAGACCTCCAGGAGGAGCTATATCATGACATGGGCAGGAAGTTTTGACTTGGAGTCAGTGTCCTGGTCATAGCACAGGAGCCTCCGACTTGCTTTGGTTTCCCCATATTCCAGAGAATGAACAGTTTAATGTTACAGGCAAAATAGCAATGTGATGACATTTGACCAACAAGGGTGAATAAGCAGCAGCAGCTGATGGTGGAGTCTGGTCCTGCACTCTGCTGACCAGCACAGAGGACAGGACATCCCACCAATAAGTGCTTAGCTCAGCAGTAGCTCAAGAAAAATGGCCTCTTGGCGCCATGATATTCTGTCAGGAGAGAAAACAAATCTGCCTGCCATGGCCTGCTGTCATGAATCTGTGTAAACGTCTTAGAGGGAGATTCAGGGTCATCAAACCTCCATACAATTACTTTAAAGTATTGGCTAGAGTTTCACTACAAATGATATCTTCCTTAGACTTATAGGCTTTAGAGAACTAAGGTAACAGATATTGAACATTGGAAAAGATACTTGTCTTGGTGAGGATGTGCTGATGCAGGATGTTTTTTCCCTAAAGCCTCAACAGAGCTTTTCTTTTCCTCTACATCATATAAGTGTTAATAATTCATTCGTCTTGTCTTTCATTTCCTATTTCTATGAGACTTGTCTAGTCCTGGTTAGGGACGTGTATGATGCACAGTCACAGCCCCAGTCTCTTTGGCTTGATGGTGAAGGACTATTCCAGCAACCTGACAAGGATCAGGGAGGATACCTAGTGACCAGGTGGAGGGTGAGAACTTCCTCTTACTGAGGTCAGGCAAGTGAGAGTGAGGCCAGGAAGAGACACTAAGGTCTAGCTCTAGCCACTCACATATTTTATTTTATTTTTTTATTTTAATTTTTTTTTGCGGTACGCGTGCCTCTCACTGTTGTGGCCTCTCCTGTTGCGGAGCACAGGCTCCGGACGCACAGGCTCAGCGGCCACGGCTCATGGGCCTAGCCGCTCTGCGGCATGTGGGATCTTCCCGGACCGGGGCACGAACCCGTGTCCCATGCATCAGCAGGCGGACTCTCAACCACTGCACCACCAGGGAAGCCCCAAGCCACTCACATATTTTAAAGAGAAAATGGTAATGGATAGAACAGATAATTATGGGCATGTCACTTATAATCCTTTTCACTTAAAGCAGCAAATTGGATTCTCTCCAAAACGCCATTCCTGGTTAAAGAGTGAGGCAATTCTAGGAGTGGTTGCCAGGCAGTGGATATGTTGTTGTCACTCCAATGTGGTCAGACATCCTAATCCCCACTGCATTTTATGACAAACGACAGTATTTTAAAGAAAATACCATGCACAGGCTATATCTGTACTATAAATATTTCTCTAGGGATAGCACAGAGTCTTTTTTGTTTTTAAGTAGACTATTTGGAGTTTATAAGAGGGCATTGGGCATTACTCCCCCTTTGTTTCATGGCTTTGTCAGATTGTGAGTCCACAACCCCAAGTCAAACCATTTGAAATGTACAGGGGGCAATTAATTAAGTGATGTATGGCTTATATGATGCTCCCCTCCACTGCCCCCAAATACACAAATTACTTAAAGGAAAGAAAAAATCCTTAAGCCAACTATTTTTTAAAATTAATTAATTAATTAATTATTTTTGGCTGCATTGGGTCTTTGTTGCTGCGCGGGCTTTCTCTAGTTGTGGCGAGCGGGGGCTACTCTTCGTTGCGGTGGGTGGGCTTCTCATTGCGGTGGCTTGTTGTGGAGCATGGGCTCTAGGCACTCAGGCTTCAGTAGTTGTGGCTCATGGACTCCATAGTTGTGGCTCGTGGGCTCTAGAGCACAGGCTCAGTAGTTGTGGCACACGGGCTTAGTTGCTCTGCGGCATGTGGGATCTTCCCGGACCAGGGCTTGAACCCGTGTCCCCTGCGTTGGCAGGCGGATCCTTGACCACTGCGCCACCAGGGAAGCCCCAAGCCAACTATTTTGTTATTGGAAGCAATCAGATTTCCCCCACTGAATTAACAAAGCTTTATTATTCAAAGATGCATTCCAACCAAACAGAAGGGCTTGGACGTTCTTGGCAAACTATGTACCTGCAAGGCTAGTTCACAGACATCACTATCTGTGAGGGTAGTTTAGGAGTATGGGGGCATCAGGGCCAAGCTAGGGGTGAGGGGTGTTACTACCCTAGGAGCCCATGTGAATACTTCATTGGGAATCAGGAATCAAGACATAAAATAGGGATTGATGTGGATAAGACATTAATAGGTTGATGGGCCAGAATATTTTATTGGTATTTCAAAATCTAGCACTAGGAAAGAGAGAAATACTGAGGGATAAAGGGAATCAGAGAGGGATGGAGAGCCTTGGCACTCTGTCCTTGTCGAGAGGCCCACAAGATGGTAAAGAGGATCTATGAGTGATTTTTGATGTTTGTAAAAATCTAATGGAAATTATGCATTTACTCATAATAACATTGTACAGACTAATTAAAATGTTAAGATTCTTTGCTTTGGGCTGGGATTATATAAATCCATCGTTGTAATATGTTTATCTCAATCTATCCAGAGTTCTGACTATTGACAGCTGCATTTGTTAGATTAATGAAAAGGGAAAATAGATTATTCCTTAATATGTGCCTGTTTGTAGACAAATTTTTTTTTTTTTTTTTTTTGCGGTGCACGGGCCTCTCACTGTTGTGGCCTCTCCCGTTGCGGAGCACAGGCTCCGGATGTGCAGGTTCAGCGGCCATGGCTCACGGGCCTAGCCGCTCCGTAGCATGTGGGATCTTCCCAGACCGGGGCACGAACCCGTGTCCCCTGCATCGGCAGGCAGACTCTCAACCACTGCGCCACCAGGGAAGCCCCCAAATTTTTCAAATCATGAGGTCTACAGGAGGACATGATCAGAGGAACCTTGGTGGTGAAAGAGTTGATAATTACTACCCTAAAGAAGACTCTGTCTGGTGGATCTGATGAGTTTCTGCTGTACCTTGGGGCCTTGGGAATGCTCAGTGATTATATATATTTAGTCTTTATTCTAGTTACAAGACAAATATTTCTTGAGCTTTCTGAGCAGAGATACATCTGAGCTAAATAAATACATGAAAGGTCAGCTTAGTAGTGAGCTTAAGATAAGTGATAGTTGCCATCTCTCAATAGAATTAATTTTACAGGGGAAATTCTTTTTATAAGGTTCAGGGTCTTACTTCCTACAGTTGGAAATACAAGATGAATGACTAGACACTGCCCTGGCCCTTTAAGGAATGCCTGGGGCGGGAAGAGGCCCTCATGAGCCCCAGCTGGGCTATTGGCCAGCTTCACCTTCTCAGGAGAACACCGTATACCATTTAGAGGAGTGTCTCTTCTGGCTTCTTATCCAGGACAGAATCTAGTATCAGAACATACAGTAAGGTTGCAGGGAAAGCTCTTGGGTCCCTCAAACCAAAAGTTTTCAATGTGTATTTATGTATCAAAGACTAGGATGTTCATTTCCTTCTAAAGTAAAATCCGTTTAGTGAGTCAAAGTAAAGGATGATGGATGTCTAGTTCATTTTGAATTTGATTGCAGAGAAGATAAGCAGGATGTTCATTGGACACCCCAAAGAGCTTAAGAAGAGAGGGGAAGGAATCAAAAAGCAAAAGCCCTGATCCTGGTGACCTCCCTCTTTGCCCAGAGAGGGCTCTGTGTGGTGGTTTTCATTGTTCCAAGGCCCGTGGAGGCTTGCGAGAAGGTAAGCTCTGTCACAGTATGTGTGTGGGGGGTTCAGCTTAGGTAGGCATGGTCCTCAGAAAGCTTCCGCTTCAAGTTTTTGACTCTCTTAGTGAAAAGGCAAGCAACAAATAGTCAGCTTTCCCTGAGGTGCCATTTCTCCTGTCACAAATCTGGCTTCCAGTCAGGAGAGCACCTCGGATGTATCAGTCGGCTCCACAGACTGTCTTGTGCCTCAGAAGCTCAGAGAGCGTTCTTGGCAGGACACAGCCATGGATCACCTAATGACTAAATTCTGCAGTTTTAGAGCCTGAGTCCACTGAAGATTTCTAGCCATTTCTTTTTCTTTAAAAGGCCTGAGTTCTTTTTTTTTTTTATTCAGAATGGAATGGAATATTGCAGAGGAGTCTTTAAAAACAGATATGAGGTGTTTTCTTCACTGGAGACATTGCTATCATCCTAAGATAAGGGAAACCTGCTACCTCTGAGATAATTCTGACATCCCTTAACTGCATTAAAGAGATGCAGGAAATGGTGATTTACTGTAATGGCGAAGGGTGTATTGGATGCAATGCTATTCAATTACAAGGAAAAAAAAACAGATTAAGCATTGAACAAAAGCCATCAGTCAAAGGAAGAGCTTTTGGGGGAAAAAAAAAATTTAATGAGAACTATGCGTGCTAGAAACAAAGAGAGGAGAGGATATATAAAAACGCTGTTTGTTTTTTTAGCCCCAGGTGAAAGATTGAGAGATTGAGAAAAGAAACAGCTTTCAGATTTTATGAAAACTGCGCTCTTCTTTCCTTCACTCTGCTGCCCGCCACACCCCCCACCGCCAAAAAAAAAAAATCAGATTAGCCTTTGAGAAAAAGTTTAATTAAGCTTGTTCTGAGAAACATCTGAATTATTTCCATTTTCTTTTAGTGGGCCTTTGGGTAGCACAGTTATTGAGTACTGTATATTCCTTTTGTTGTCTAACTGTACCTAAAAAAGATTTTATCCGTCCACTTAGAGTTCCTCTTTAACTGAAGGCTGTTCAACCTTGCCCCAGGGTCCCGACCTCTTGTCAAGGTGACAGTGCTAAGTACCTCTGCCCTCACCCAGGGCGAACCTGCAGCCCAGCTCTCTTTCTCTCTTTTCCAGAGGTGGTAGCTGCCAGCCAGAGGTTTAATATTCTCAGCTTCAGTTGTTTAGTTTTGTATTCAAGTCAGTGTTATTTCTTAAGGAACAGTAAAAATGAGGTGTTATTACAAAGTTCCCAGATTTAAAACAAGAATTTTATTTTAGCACTTAATCTTTATGCACTTGTTATGCCTTCCGCGTTGCTGCAATGTCTCAATGTTTTATTATGATTAGCATGTGAATAGCCTGAGGGAAACATTTAAAAAGACATTGCCAAACATTCTCCATCTTTCTGCACATAAGTAATTTAACAGCTAATTATTCAAAATTCAAGCTTCCCAGGGAGTGAAACCTCAGGGTTAAATAATTATTTTGCTCTGTTCGGATAAGGTAGAGGAAAAATTCAACCAGTTCAATGGTAAGAAAGTCAGTTTTTCAAGGTAATAAAATAATTTTCATAGTTATCATCTTTGGTAAAAAAATAGCTGTAGCAAAAGGGAAAAAACTTCAGGAAAGAATGAGAATGATGAATAATGAGCTGGAAAGTGATGCTATGGGAAAAATGGAAACAATGGAGATATGTTTGCTTTTGGAAGAGAAGATAGAGGTAACTACCATCTAGGAAGAGTTTTAGTCACACACAAAAAAAACAAAAAACGAAGTTTTCTATCAGCAAAGGACAGAATAAGATGAAAAGGGCTTACACTAAAGCGGGAGAGATTCCAGTTGGATCTAATGAAGATCTTCAGGACTGCGAAGGGATCAAATACTGAAATGGAATGTTCAGGAAGACTACTTATTTTCTTTCCCCGGTGACTTTAAAGAAGAAAAGAGACAATTTTTGTTTCAAATTGTTTGCCTGCATAAAGGTAGAGACACAGGTGGATAGTTTCTGGAAGTCTCTTAAAGCTTAACAATTTCTATTTTCTGACAGTTCCTTTAATGTTGTTTTTCTTTTGAGATATGTTATGCAAAGGAAATGAATGTGTCCTATCTTTTTTTTTTTTTTTAACTTTTTTTTTTTTTTTTTTTTTTTGTGGTACGCGGGCCTCTCACTGTTGTGGCCTCTCCCCTTGCGGAGCACAGGCTCCGGGCGCGCAGGCTCAGCGGCCACGGCTCACGGGCCCAGCCGCTCCATGGCATGTGGGATCTTCCCGGACCGGGGCACGAACCCGTGTCCCCTGCATCGGCAGGCGGACTCTCAACCACTGCGCCACCAGGGAAGCCCTGTCCTATCTTGATTAGCAGCATTCCCATCCCCACAGTCCTCCATCTGACAAATCTCAAGGTCAATCTTTCACTCCTTCCCTCTTACACGCCCACGTCTGTCCTCAGACTGACCCATTACAAAAGGCTACAACATTTAAATGCTGGGCAAGTGTCAGGTACTATGCCAGGTGCTGCTTTACACAGCTACAATCTAATCCTCACAAAAAACTCTTAAGAGAGCCAATATCAATCTTCTGCTAGATAAAGTATAAATGAAGAAATAGGAACTAAGAGATTTGCTTAAGCTAATTATAGAGGGAAACTATTTTTCTCCTTTTTTTAAAAAATTGGAATATAGTTGATTTACAATGTTATGTTAGTTTCAGGTGTACATCAAAGCGATTCAGTTTTCAAAATCTGAAAAAGAATAGATATATATTCTTTGTTAGATTCTTTTCCATTATAGGTTATTACAAGATATTGATTATAGTTCCCTGTGCTATACAGTCGGTCCTTGTTGTTTATTTTATATGTAGTAGTGTGTATATGTTAATTCCAAACTCCTAATTTATCCCTCTCCCCTCTTTTCTCCTTTGGTAACCGTAAGTTTGTTTTCCATGTCTGTGAGTCTATTTTTGTTTTGTAAGTAAGTTCACTTGTATCATTTTTTAGATTCCACATATAAGTCATATATGAGTTTGTCTTTCTTTGACTGACTTAGTTCACTTCATATGATTATCTCTAGGTCCATCCATGTTGCTGCAAATGGCATTAATTCATTCTTTTTTATGGCTGGGTAATATTCCATTGTGTGTGTGTGTGTGTATATATATATATATATATATATATATATATATACACACACACACACACACACACACATATATACCACATCTTCTTTATCCATTCATTTGTCGATGGACATTTAGGTTTCTTCCATGTCTTGGCTATTGTAATAGTGCTGCTATGAACATTGGGGTGCATGTATCTTTTCAAATTAGAGTTGTCTCCAGATATATGCCCTGGAGTGGGATTGCTGGATCATATGGTAATTCTATTTTTAGTGTTTTAAGGAACATCCATACTGTTCCCCATAATGGCTGCACCAATCTACATTCCCACCAACAGCGTAGGAGTGTTCCCTTTTCTCCATACCTTCCTCAGCATTTATTATTTATAGAGGGAAACTTTAAACTTCAGTCTTCAAATCTAAACTTTGCGCTCTTTAAACATGTCATGAAATGAGAAACACCTGGAAGCCATTGCTTAACTCCTATGCTGTGTAACTTTGGGAAAGTTACTTAACCTTTCTGACCTCAATGTCCCTGTTACCTTGGGGCTTAGTTCTTTTTTTGACTAGGATATACAGGAGCCCTACGGAGAAGTGGAATGATAGGTTAGTTTTATGTCATATGGGATCCAGCCTGATCTAGCTGACAATATTTTACTGCATGTATCTCATTCACATTTCCCAAGAGAGAAGATCCAGTTCCCAAGAGAGAGGTCTCAGAGCTGGTTGTCTTCCTTGTGACCAAGTTTCATGTAATTACTTTTGATTTCTGCACTCTATCCTGATGATCAGTTGTGACCAGGGTGACTGGTTGACATCACTCCCTGAACATGACATGAGTCAAAGAAAGTCTATATAAAGAATATAGGAGGTACTAAATATCGATACAACAGGAATCACATTACCATACATAAAATTTCAAACTGACATGTTGTATACCTTAAATTTATGCAATGTTATATGTCAAGTATATTCAATTAAAGAAAAAAACAAATACAGTTTGAATGGCTTTTCTTAGAAGGGCTATTTGTTTGTGACTCCTCTTCAGTATATTACTTATAAAATTTAGTTTGTAGAATACTTGAAGATCATCTGATCCAGGTATAGCAAATATCGTATAACCTGTCCCCAGTTGATTGGATGTGGTTTCCTGGAAAACAGAGAGAATGGATCTGAGACTATTTGCAGGCTCATGCTTGCCATGGTCATGAGGGAGAGGGAAGCACTTATGTCTCTTAATTGTCATCCCTAATATACTCAAGTTTTAATTTTATAGATGAGATAACTACAGTCTAGATAGATTTCTGTCTTGACCAATAATGGCTCCAGGGAGAATAAGCACAGGAAACCCTGCCATAATGCTACAAGTAAGGTCTAAAAATTTTCAAATGCATAACGTGCAGAACCTCATTATTACAAGAATAATGAAAAACAATACTTTTTGGTCAGCTTTCTAGTTGCTATATGAAAAAAAGGAAAAAATCCTTTATTTTCATCTATCAGCTATATAGATATAGACTGGTTATTACAAGTAAATATATACTGAACATTCATTTCTTTCTCTCCCATTCCTACTGTGGAAGATAAGAACATTAACCTGCTTCTTTTGAGAACAGGGGTTGGGAGCCAATAGTCAATCACTTTGTATTCTAGTTAGCATCGTCATGGGCATGTTATGACAGGATTTTACTGTAATTTAGTACTTTTCAATGAAAAGTATTCCAAATGGTACTGAAGAGAAAATGCACACCTTTGGGGGCTTGGGAGTATAGACCCCAGTGGCTCTCTGCAAGCATAAAATTTCCAAGAAGACTAGTGCTTATTTTAGAATTTACTTGAACTGTAGATTCATTCAATAAAATATCCAAATTTATTTTAATATAATTAGTTTCAAATGAAGCTGGTGCTCTAGGAATAATAATAATAATAACTGACATTTATTTATCCTGTGGCTTATGTACATACTAGCATATGACTATATGTGGTTTCCAGACTGAGAGTAATGGAAACAAGGGATTACATAACTCAACTAGTAAATTTTTAAAAGATTTAAGCTAATGAAGGTCTGAAAGTGATTGGCTGTTGCATACTTGCCCAGATTCCCTCTGTCCCTTTTTCAGGTTTACATATTTATACTAAACCTTTCCATTTCTCTTCTTGTTTCTCCTTTTATCATCATTTATTTAATTCTCTTCATCCTAGAAAATTGTCACCTGGCCATCTGTGACTTTAGTGCCTCCTTTGAGAACAGAACTCCATTTTCAGGTAAAGTGTTATGAAGGATCCCAAAGCATCAAACATAACTGTGGGATGGAGTGAAGCAAGAAGGGAGCCTTAGCCCTCAGTGTCTGCACCTCCCTCACCTGGGATGGTCCCTTCCTTACCTCCTTAGAAATCTGGGACTCTGATCATCACAGTTTGAAAACACTTTTCTTTTTTTTCTTTTTCGTGGCCAAACATAACTATTTATTATTTTTTTAAATAAATATTCAGTTTCTTCCTTTAAAGAAAAAAACCCCTAGAATTTAAATATTTCCAATCCCATCACGTACAAGTCTGTATACATTATTTACATCTCTCAGTTAAAACATATTACAGATTTTCTGACATCCGGTATCCCCTTTTATTTTATTTTATTATTTTTTTATTTTTTTGCCACACCACATGTCTTGTGGGATCTTAGTTCCCCGACCAGGGATAGAACTTGCACCTCCAGCAGTGAAATCACCAAGTCTTAGCCACTGGACTGCCAGGGAATTCCCTCAGTATCCCCTTTTAAAACAAAAGCGATGAAGCAGTTAAAGTTTGATCAATAGTAACTACAATTTGAGTAATCTTGGCACAGTTTACAATATAGCGCCTGTTGCATTTCATGTTTTAGATTCAGCTACTTTAATAGAGAGAAATTGTCCATCTCCATTAGAGCAGGATCCTGTCTTACTCATTCTCTGCAACACTTGCACAGTGTGAATGCTGCCTCACACTTCCATTTATGGCACTGGCGGTATTCTTCTGGTTTTGTCCTCATAAATGATTCTATTAAAACTTTAAGTATTCTCATGTTTATTGTATTCTCTCTCAACCTAGATTTCATGATGCTGTTCCTAGATAATTTTTAGTAATAATGTATAGGGAAAGTTCAGATAAAACAAAAGTTAAGTTTTCCCCACGAGACTAGTGCCCTTACCACCCTAGTAATGCATGTACAAAAATAACAAATCCAATTTGGTGGCTGTAAAAAACTATTTCCCCTAAAAATAGTTATCTCTGCAGAACAATTTAGAAGACAGCTTTCTTAAGGATTCCAGTTAGTTATTAAAACATGCTTCATTTTATTTTATTTTTGTATACAGAGAGACAAAATTTAACCCTTCCAATCTCCCGGAAACTTGAGAAAACAGATTATTTGAAATTCTTTAAAAGTTGCTCTAATTGTATGTTGTTGCTTCAATAATGAATAGAAATGTTAATTAACAGTGTGCTTATTTTCTATTTCTAAAAGCACAGTGAGTGGAGAAGTAGATTAACACTCAGGGAACTCTGTCAGGAGGAGGTTAGCAATTTGGACAAAGAGGCTGTCACACTACCATACTCCCTGAAACTTCTTATCCTAATTATAGTCAAAATTGCTAAGAAAATATAATGAACTTTTTGAGAAGTGGCCTTTGAACCAGTTCTATAATGTTATTGGAAATATTCCAACACAAAAGCTGCTATAGCATGTTTCTAAAATATTTACTTATTTTCTTCTTTAAAACATCTCTGCTTTTTTCATTTCTACTATTTTGCTTCTTAATTATTTTTATTATCAGCTTATCAGGTTAAGCACTTTAAAATACCTGAAGTAAGACTACGTTAATTGATTTGGGGATTCTCCAAAAATATTTTTAAAGTGTCTGTTTATCATTTGTTTTTTTCTTAGAAATTTAGCCTATGAAACAAACTGCTTCTGAGGTGGGAAAATGTACATCTGTAATGTACTGATATGTTTAGATTGAATTACTGTCAAAATATATTAAATGTTTTAAAAAATACAGGAATTGAGTTCCTTTAAAACGAGGTGTCCTTGTATTGGATATTTCCTTTAATATATATTGTAGAAAAAAGTTTCACCTAATAAAATTGCTTTAAATACTTTTCTTTGACTTTTAAAGATTCATATTTAAGTTGTAAACTTTAGAACTTTTATTACAAAATATACACTTTTTCCTTGATGGTTTGTTTACCCATTTGATAATAAGATTAAATATTTTTTATTTATGGCTAAACTTCTACTCTAGGAATTTTAGGATATTACATCAAGGTTGGGCAGACTTCCTTCTCTTTGCCAGGACACAGTTAATTACTTGGTCCTTTTTTTTTTTTTAAAGCAATGAGCCTTATATAATATGAAGTTCCAGGCAGAAGTGTTTTCCAAGGAAGTCCCTTTTATTTTATACTTACAATTACATTAACTAACAATCAGATAGTCCCACTGGTTGCTCAGCCCTCTGCTGGTGAGATCTCTTCTTTTAAAGTTTGAGCAGTGTCAAATCCTCTTGTCTTAGTTTAAAAAGGTCAAAAGTGGTTTCTCATGGTCCAGATCTTTGCTTTTATCTTGACCACTGCTCACCTATGGCCGGGGTCACCCTTTATTTTTTTAAAAAATGGAGATGATTGTCTATTATCATGTCTAGTTACAATGTTTCCTTCCCCTGAAAGACAAGGTTTATATTCTAATAGACCGTTACAAAGTAGTAAGTATGATTAGTCAATCAGGACAAGAGCAATGTTTAAGAGTTTATAGAACTTTCATGTTTTTATTCCCTTCCTCTGCTGTAATTTGAATGTATTGTGTTATCTTTGCAAGGAAGGGGCTGACCTTGTAGTCCTGTGTAAAAGGGAGGTATATGACAGTTTGTCAATCCCATCCCTTCCCAGATACAGAGAGTTTTGTCACATGGCCAATGATTAGGAATCTTGGTCTGCAGAATATTTAAAGGTTTTTTTTTTGGTATAGTTTATATGGCAGATACTAAATTGTTACAGATCTAATGAGACAAATCAGAGGATTTGAGAGAATAGACACCAAATGAGGATCTTATGACATTTTGAACCAGAGCAAGGACAAACAAATTGAATAAGTTCCTTTCTTAAAACTACTTATAAGGAAACAGGTATTATACTAGCTTCAGAGTGGTACCCTGGAGTTCACAACCAGGTATGCTGCCCTATCTAGAAATCACAGTAGGAATTCTATATAGGGATATAATAATTATTGGTATTTAAGAGAATTGCTCCTAGAAAGGTAAGAATATTCTTTTTGTGACAACAAAGATTCTGTGAAAATGCAGTGTGATTAAATACATATTGAAAAAAACCTACTGCCATTGTTTACCCTTGATCATGCAGTTGGCTGGTAGAAAGATGCTGAGTCACTGAAACGAACAATTTAAACATATGCAATTGATCATCCTCACAATAGGAAGAAAAGTCATGCTATTTACTGTTTGCTTGTAAAGATGCTATAGGTATAGCCCCTGGTTGTTGGGAGGAGGTCATGCAGAGGACGTGACCAGAGGATGAACCCTGAGCTGCATCCGGGCAATGCGAGGCTCTTCACCCCTCCCCTGTCCTTGGAAGGTACATTGCCCACCGTTCCTGAAGTGGGAGCCATTTTCAAGCAGACTTGAGAGAGTAAGGTATTGTTGAGACCACCTGGGCTGAATAGGTGGCTGAACCCCGTTAGGGCCTCTTTGTAAACTTTTGAGATTCTGGCGGGCGGCCCAGAGATCTACTCTTCTTGCGGCGCCTAAGACAAGCCTCATAGGTAAGTTCCTTTTTTTTTTTTGGCGGTACGCGGGCCTCTCACCGTTGTGGCCTCTCCCGCCGCGGAGCACAGGCTCCGGAAGCGCAGGCCCAGCGGCCATGGCTCACGGGCCCAGCCGCTCACGGGCCCAGCCGCTCACGGGCCCAGCCGCTCCGCGGCATGTGGGATCCTCCCGGACCCGGGCACGAACCCGTGTGCCCTGCATCGGTAGGCGGACTCTCAACCACTGTGCCACCAGGGAGGCCCGGTAAGTTCCCTTTTTTATGCAACCTGCCTCTTACCAATCTGGAATGCTTTACCTCTTTCTTCAGTGTCTCCTTGCCCCCTGACTATAGGGCCAGGTTGTGAACCAACAGTGGTCCAGACCATCAGAGATGATGTTATATATTCTATTTTTATAGTTTCTTCATGGTAGGTTTTTGGGGAGAGGGTGGAGACAGCAGCCCATGCTAGCTGTCAGAAAAGAGAAACTCAGCTCAAGATTTTCCCCTCATTTTATGAGAAGAAAATTTTCTGATGCACTGTAAGGAACTGTTTTCAAGATCTTGTGTATATGTGTTATGTCAGTTTTTGTGGGAACAAGAGCCATAGCTTTCACTAATTTTCACAGAAGGCTGTGGCTTAGATAAAGTTAATTTCTTGGTGTCTGTGGTGTTTGAAAAGGAGATGCCATCCTATTTCCTCCACAAGGATTACTTGAAAACTGTATGGAAAGATTTCGGTATAACCAGAAACAGACAAGGCATTTTCCATGCATTAGGAAAGTCCTTAGGAAAGTGAAGTTGCTCAGGTTATTATGATAAAATCAAATGTTAATCTGTAAATGACTTCTTTTTAGTATTAAAATAAATCCTTTTATCCAGAAAAAGCAGAATGAGTGAAAAAAAAGTAATTGTTATTGGAGCCTTTCTGTCCCATGAGCTACCCCAAGATGAGTCAACCACAGACACTGGTTGAGATCTGATACAACCAAAGTTTATTTTATGTCCTCTGTCAGTTCAGGGAAGGGAAATCTGGTAATATGATTAATAAAAACATATTATTAATAGACGGATTAAGCTTAAGTTTGTAAGCGCAGTCAAGAGTACATCCTTAAGTATTTTTTTCTGTTTAATTTGAAAGCTTTATAAATAGATAAGGGAGTACAATAAAATAAACTCGTTGCATTGGACTCATACTGGAATCAGAGTTATCTGTTCATTATACACATTGAGTTGCAGTAATCCCTGTAATTATAGTTAGAGATTTTTATGCTGTGGGTTTTTTTTTGGGGGGGGCAAGCGTTTTTTTCTACTTTTTTGAAGAAGTGTTGTATTTTTTATCTTGGGTACCTAATCTCAAAATTGAAGCATTTTAGAGCCGACAGGAATGCAAAGGACAAGGCATCCTTGCAGCCATCTGAAATAGTGGGAAGACTTAGGATTTTAGAGTCTCAAAGATCTAGGTTTGAATGCTGGTCTTGCCACTTGTTTTTTCCATGTTCTTTTATGGATTTACTTACTATTGATTCAGTGTCAACATTTGGCATTGACTGGAATTTACCTCCTGCTGTAGTTTAATCTCAGATGCTCGATCCTGGTAAGACTGGTTCAGAAGAGCCAGGAGCTGTTTATGGTCCTCATATTTCTCAACGGTGTGATGGTCTCTGAAATTCTGCAGACTCTCCTTGTGGTTCTTGTGCTTTATGACTTGTGTAACTTGGCTAAACTTCTTAACCTCCGAGTCTCAGATTCTTAGCCATAAAATGAGGGTGATATCTACCTTTGTAAGAGCTGGATGTGGTGTGTTTAAAGCCTGTAGCACAGTGTCTGGCTGCAGTGGTTAGCCATTTGATTCTGACATTTTACATCAAGCTTGTACTGGAAAATGTTTAGGAAAATGGAGGTCATCACTTTGTGAGAAGATCTGTTACACTGTAGCTCAGTTCTCATCCAGATCAATGACTGGTCCTGGTTTGCATTCCCAGCAATAACAAACTTAATTGCTCTTAGATAGAATGAGCTTCCAAATGTTTTTTTTTTTTTAAGATGTTGGGGGTAGGAGTTTATTAATTAATTTATTTATTTTTGCTGTGTTGGGTCTTTGTTTCTGTGCAAGGGCTTTTTGTAGTTGTGGCAAGCGGGGCCCACTCTTCATCGCTGTGCGTGGGCCTCTCACTATCGCCTTCTCTCCCATTGCGGAGCACAGGCTCCAGACGCGCAGGCTCAGCAGTTGTGGCTCACGGGCCTAGTTGCTCCGCGGCATGTGGGATCCTCCCAGACCAGGGCTCGAACCCGTGTCCCCTGCATTAGCAGGTAGACTCCCAACCACGGCGCCACCAGGGAAGCCCCCCAAATGTTTGAGGACAGACATTGCATCTCTTCTCCTCTAGATTTTACAGTCCAGTTCATTGAACTATTACTGCAAAATATTATCTCAAGACCATTTATTCTTCTAGACACAATTTAGAATATCAATTTCTCTTTTCAGTGTGGAATCTAAAACAGGGTTCAATATTCTGGAATTGATACGAGCTCAGAATAGATAGTCTATCATTGGCAAACTGAGCCACCTTAGTTAGAAAATTTTTCACTTCAAATCTTAGAGCCTCAGTTTTTTCATTTATAAAATGAGTTGTTGTAAATAAACAACACGTAGGATTGCTTCTTACTCAGTTACACATTTCAATTCATATGCATGGATATTATATTTCTTAGATGGTAGAGCTCTTTATTTCACTAACAATGTTTCTTTTTAATTGAGCATCTGCTTTGTGTTAGACTCAATGAGCTACACCACAAAAAAAAAGCATAAAAATATCCCTCCTCGGGCTTTCCTGCTGGCACAGTGGTTGAGAGTCCGCCTGCCGATGCAGGGGACACGGGTCCGTGCCCCGGTCTGGGAAGATCCCACATGCCGCGGAACAGCTGGGCCCGTGAGCCATGGCCGCTGAGCCTGCGCGTCCAGAGCCTGTGCTCCGCAGTGGGAGAGGCCACAACAGTGAGAGGCCTGCGTACTGCAAAAAAAAAAAAAAAAAAATCCCTCAAGGGGTTTATGCCATCTTAGTGATGACATGAAGCAGAGAGTTTTTGAAAAGAGTGAATAAGAAAAGTGTCTAGTCTCCAGTAATTCAGCTTCCACATAGTGCATAGTTTTTATTTTTAACAAAAGTTGAAGTATTGTCAACAGCAATACTCTACTCATTAACATAATAAAACTAACATTAGAAAATAAAATGTCTTATGAAAATCTATGTGAGGCTGTTACTGTAGAGACTGTGGAAGATGCTGAGTGGTGTATTGCCATTGGCATCTGCTGGCAGAGTTGGAATTAAGAATCACCATCACCAAGCACAGTCCTTATTTTTTTTATTTTTATTTTTTTGCGTTACGCAGGCCTCTCACTGTTGTGGCCTCTCCCGTTGTGGAGCGCAGGCTCAGCGGCCATGGCTCACGGGCCCAGCTGTTCCGTGGCATGTGGGATCTTCCCGGACCGGGGCATGAACCCTTGTTCCCTGCATCGGCAGGCGGACTCCCAACCACCACGCCACCTGGGAAGCCCCAGTCCTTATTATTTACTCAAGTCTGAGAACTATTCCTCCTTTCTGAGATAGCATTAACACCAGATCAAAGACACGGTGGTTCTCTGTGGCCTGGGTGATTTAACACATAGGTGCTGTCTGATGAACCTCTCCTCCTCTCTGACTGGGGAGCATGGAACATTTATGGACACCACTTACCCTGTGACCCTGAAGCCCTGCACTGCTGTGCTTGTTCCCTCTTTCCCCAACTGTTTGTGTTGGCCTGATATTGATGGATATTAACCGGCAGAAATAGTTGATAGGAAATCACATTTCAACAGCAAATGAGACTGCTAGAAAAACAATGAAAGAAAATCAATTGCCTTTAATGTTTTATTTTCAAAAATTGAGAGCCATGTTTTTTTTTTTAAGATGAAACTTGTTCCAGAGGTTTCTCTTCCTTAGTTGTTCCTTCCCTCTATGGCCTCAGTAGGCTCCTGGGGTCAAGAACCAAAGAGAATCCATCTTTTCCAGGGGACCGAGGCAGCTTTTTTGCCTGGGGAGACTCATACACCCTGTGTCCCAGGCTGAGCCTGAAGAGAGGTTGCAAGTATCTTTCTCCCTCCAAAGGGGATCAGGGCAGAGTCCTGGCATTTTTGATGACAACAGATTCTTTACTGTGTCTGGAATGTTTTCCCCCGGGCTTGTTTCATCTTGAGCTCATTTTGCTGTAATTTATTCTGTGCTGTATGTTTCTGTATCTGTCCATTCAGATAAGAGGCAAGTGTGTGTGTGTGTGTGTTTTGAGTTCATCTTTTTGTCATTTGTGTAGCTGATTAAAAGCTGTAGATAAATAGACTATTCAGCACCAAGTGAGGCTAATCACAGATAACACGTGGCAACCTCAGAAGATTTAATTCTGCCTTTTGTTTGAAAGGCAGAAAACTTGAAAGAGTGCGTGTATCTCAGCATGGTATGTGAGGATCACAGTTCACACTGGGAACAGTTCTTTCTCGGCAGGCGGATTTGTGTGCCTGACAGCGTTTGCTGTTTTTGGGGATGGACCCTTCAAAGTCCCTTCTCGCTCTTGCATTGTGGTCTATTTGAGGCTGTTGTCCTCCAAATGCCATCCTGTCATGAGCAGTTCCACTTGCCCTACTGTGCCAGCAGACATTTTACTAGTCTGTAATTAAGAAACTCGGTTTTATATGAGTCGTATATGATCTGTTTATTTGTCAACTCTGCAGATAAACCCTTCTACCCTGGAGGTATCCCAGGGACAGGAACCATCTGTCATCACCTCCAGATAAATGTCTAAAGCTGCTTGGTTATTAGTTTTCTGCCTGCTTTAATACCTGGCTTTACCCTTACTATCACTTATGGTTCGTGGTGTGCCAGTTATGTGCAAGGCTTGAACAAAATGGAAATTGCCTTGGTTCCCATCTGGTTTAAAATGATGAACTCTTAGGATCTATTGTGGAGCTGAATAATGAGTTGAAATAAATGCCCAAATAATTCAACTGAAAAAGTTTTATTTAAGAAAAGTAGTTTAATTTTTATAATATTTGATTTAATTGAAACAGATTAGCTTTGTGGAATAAATTCACTGGGTCATTGATCAATGCCTTAATTCACTTAGCACAGATGGTTAGGCCAGATATTGTCAGAGAGCTTATGGTGTTATATTGGGATATGGGAGTCCTGTGATAGATACAAACTTATCTATGAAATCTAGGACTAGAAGTCCAGCTAAGTGGGAAGCATGTGGCAGATGTTATTAGTAGCTTCCTAACTAGTCTGTTGCCACTCTACCCATGTGTAGTAGGCTGAATAATGCCCCCTCCCCCGCCCCCAAGATAGCCAGGTCCTACCTAATCCCTGGAACCTGTGAATGTGACCTTATATGGTAATAGGGACTTGGCAGATCAAGTTGAGGATCTTGGAAGGGAGAGAGCATCTTGGATTATGCAGGTGGGCTCAATGTAATCACAAGGGTCCTTATAAGAAGGGGGCAGAGGGAGAGTTTACCACACACGGAAGAGAGCAGGCAATGTGCCGATCTCAGCAGAGAGAGATATTTGAAGATGCTACCCTGCAGGTTTTGAAGATGGAGAAAAGGACCCTGAGCCAAGGAATGTCAGGAAAGCAGATCCAGAAGCTGGAAAAGGAAGGAAACAGTTCTCCTCTAGAGCCTCTGGTGGGAGCCTGACCTTGCTGCCACCTTGGTTTCAGCCCAGTGTAACTGACTTCATACTTCTGATGTCTAGAACTGTAAAAGAACAAATCTGTGTTGCTTAGAGCCATCCAGCTTGTGGTAGTTTGTTATAGCAGCAATGGGAAACTAATACACCACCTCATCCTGCACATTTTGGATAGATTAATGTTCGTAAAACACAGCTTTGTTAAAGCCCCTTCATCATTAAGTTTAATAGTTCCATTCTGCTTCATAAGCACTATTGAATACCTCCTAAGTGGCAAGTACTATGCTAGTTCTGGAGATGCAGACATCAAGAAGCAATAGTTCTTGTCTTCTAGTGGCTTATATTCTGTTGCAGAAAACACACAAACTGGCCAAAATTGAAATAAAAATCAGTCAGAGATATTTTATGAGCATGCACAGAACCCTTTGGGAGCTCAGAAGAGTGGCAACTCAACTCAACTGTCCTCCTGGACTACAGGGTCCAGGGATGGGCTGTGTTGTTGATGATGAGAGATTATGCTGGGGAGAAATTGGAGGAAAAGCTATAGGTTTGAATATACCTCCTCCAAATTTGTATGTTGAAATCTTAACCTCCCCCTGCAGTGTGACTGTATTTGGAGTAAGGAAGTAAGTGAGGGTAAATGAAGTCATAAGGATGGGGTCCCGATTTGATAGGGTTAGTGTCCTTGTAAAAGGAAACACAAGACCGTGCTCCCTGCCATGTGGAGACACAATGAGAAGGCAGCCGTCTGCAAGCCAGGGAGAGGACTGTCACCAGAAACTGAATTGGCCGCATCTTGACCTTAGACATCTCAGCCTCTACAAGTGTAAGAAAATAAATTTTTGCTGTTTATGACACCCTGTCTGTGGTATTATGTTCTGGCAGCCTGAGCTAGCACAGCATCCATGCTCCTTTTTAGAAGGAAATTGAGGATCAGAAATATGACTTCACCCTTTAAAAATGGAGATAAGCTTTTAATCAGTAAAGTGCTTATTAGCTAGATTGAAGACTTCTGTCAAGTTTTGGACATGCAGAGAGAAGATAAGAATTCTCCTAGTGTTAATAAACTTTTTAATTTACTTTCTTGTTATACACATTAAGATGCTTTAGAAGATCCGTAGTTCTAAATGTTTGTGAAACATTGTTTGAGTAAATTATTTAAGTCATAAAACAATGGCTATTGTGAAAATTAATGATGGTTCAAAAATTGCATCCATTGATGTAAACAGTAATTTTACTGTTTCTTAAAGGAGCCCTGTATTCAAAGATTATAAATACCTCACAACTAAAAGGTGGAAGCAATTCAAGTGTCCATCAATAGATGAATGAACAAAGGTGGTATGTACATACAATGGAGTTATTCAACCTTAAAAGGGAAGAAAATTCTGACCCCGGCTACAACACGGATGAACCTTGGGGACATTGTGCTAAGTGAAATAAGCCATCACAAGAATAATTTTACTAAGTGTTTCTTAAAGGAGCACTGTATTCAAAGATTATAAATAGTTTATGATTTTCTTATTATAAGAGTCATTCCACTCTTTACTTCCTCACAGCAGGATACATTTGAAAATAAAATGATACCTAACTTTTTTCCCCCTGAAACTCAAGCATAGCCTAATGCTTTTTGTTATGTTTTCTTCTTTTTCCACAGAAGGAAGAGGTCAGACCATGGAGAGATTTGTACATGGCTCTGCAGGGTTTCAAATTTATCCTGTTGGTGGAAGCCCATGAAAGAGATTTTAAAAAATTAGTTTTAATCGTAGTAAAACACATATAACATTAAATTTACCATCTTAGCCATTTTATAAATGTGCATTTTAGTAGTGTTATGAAACCAATCTCCAGAACTCTTTTCATCTTGCAAATCTGAAACTCTATATCCATTAAACAACTCCCAAATTTTCTGCTACCCCCAGCTCCTAGCAACCACCATTCTACTTTCTGTTTCTATGAATCTGACTGCTCTAGGTACCTCATGTGAGTGGACTCGTACAGCATTTGTATTCTTGTGATGGCTTATTTCACTTAGCACAATGTCCCCAAGGTTCATCCGTGTTGTAGCCGGGGTCAGAATTTTCTTCCCTTTTAAGGTTGAATAACTCCATTGTATGTATATACCACCTTTGTTCATTCATCTGTTGATGGACACTTGAATTGCTTCCACCTTTTAGCTGTTGTGAATAAAGCTTCTATGTACACGGGTGTGTGAATATCTCTGCTTTCAGTTCTTTTGGTTGTATACAGAGGTGGAATTTATAGATCATGTAGTAATTCTATTCTTAATCTTTTGAGGAAACTTCCTGCTCTTTTCCACAGCGGCTGTAGCTTTTATTTTCCCACTAACCGTCCACAAGCGTTCCAATTTCTCCACATGCTCCCCAGCAGCTGTTGTTCCCTGTCTTGTTGTTTTGTTTTGTTTGATAGTAGCCATCTTAATCGGAGTGAGGTGGTATCTCATTGTGGCTTTTGATTTGTATTTCCCAAATGCTTAGTAATGTTGGACATCTTTCCATGTGCTTATTGGCCATTTGTGTATCACCTTTTGAGAACCCTGAAGGAGGGTTTAAACAATGACATGACATAGTGAGGTGTGGGCTTTGGAAAGGTCACAAGGACAGCTAAGTGGAAGATAGATTATATAGGGAGATGACCAAATGCAGGGCAACTAGATAGGAGGCTCTAAGTTTCTATATCGATACTTCATTATTTTCAAAGAAAAACCCTTCTGTTGGCATTTAATTTTCTCCACTCACTCTCAGTCTTTTTTCCAAATCTTACTCTTGTTATGTTTTTTCATGAATTCTGTGTCCTCTTCAAGAGAGGCTGTATGTCCCATTAGAATTCCTGTCTCATAACTTTGTGATTTCTTTTTGTATCAGAATTGTACTTATCTCTCCTTTTCCTACCTGAGTATAGCTGTAAAGCAGTTTTCCCTTATCTGCGGGTGATGCATTCCAAGGTCCCTAGTGGATGCCTGAAACCTCGGATAGTAGTGAACGCTGTATACACTATGTTTTTTCCTATACGGGCATACCTATGATAAAGTTTATAAATTAGGCACAGTAAGAGATTAATAACAACAATAGTAAATTAGAACAATTATTACAATATACCATAATAAAGGTATGTGAATGTGGTCTCTCTCTTTCTCTCAATATCTTATTGTACAGATGGAATGCCTTTTCCATCTTAACTAAGCACTTATGCACTGTGGCCATAACTTTTGCAGTGGAGGTGTGTTGGGGGCGGATTTCTCCCTCTATCCCTCTTGAGTTCTTGTGGCTGGACTAATAATAAAATTGACCCAAGACAGATTAACAGGAGAAAGAAAAACCACATTTTAATTCATGGGCATGAAGGTCCCATAGAAATGACCCAAGTAGGCAGCTTTTACACTTTTTAGACAAAGCAACAATAAATTTGTGAGGAATTGACAGGGTAAAGAAATTTAGGTTTGGGTGCTTTATAAGTGAATAAACAGAGTTTGGGTTTGAGGTAGAAGATTAAAAGAAGTGACAAGGTTTGTTTATATACAGGCTTCTGGCCTCTGAACTCCCTATCCCTGATGATAAGGGTGCCTCTACCTCCAGATGCAGGGGGTACACTTTTCACATGAGAGATTTATTTCCCTCTTTTCAGGGAGATGGAAAGGAGAGTCAGTCAGATTTTCTTTCTTGCGTCGGCTGCATCTCAAACAACTTCAATTCAAAATAATCAATATGCCATTGTGTCATATTTTAAGGCGGCCCACACTGAGCCCTTACAGGTGTGACAACAAAACGAGCATGAATTTCTTTTTCCTTCTTCACAGTCTCATGGATGGAAGATTCGTTCTTACTGTAGGTCTTAACACCAGCATACCATTTTTTTCCTCTTATTAAGTTGAGAACTTTCGCCTTCTGACTTGAAGCAGTTTTTTGGTTGGGGGGTGTGCTCACTGTGCAGCTCTCGGGATCCTAGTTCCCTGACCAGGGATCACACCTGCACCCCCTGCAGGGGAAGCACGGAGTCCTAACCACTGGACCGCAGGGGAAGTGCAAAGGAAGCACTTTATGGCTTCTCTTTGGCGTATCTGAATTGCCAGCATCACGAATTGTGCTTGGGAGCCCTTGTTAAGTAAAATAAGGGTGACTTGAACACCAGCTGTCATGACAGTCAATTTGGTAACAGAGAAGGCGACTAAGTGACTAAAGGTTGGACACGCTGGACCAAGGGATCATACACATCCTGGGAGGGATGGCACTGACATCGTGAGATTTCATCACAGTACTAGGAGCACTGGGCAATTTAAAACTTATGAGTTGCAGGGACTTCCCTGGTGGCGCAGTGGTTAAGAATCTGCCTGCCAATGCAGGGAACACGGGTTCGAGCCCTGGTCCAGGAAGATCTCACATGATGCGGAGCAACTAAGCCCGTGTGCTACAACTACTGAGACTGTGCTCTAGAGCCCGCAAGCCACAACTACTGAGCCATGTGCCACAACTACTGAGCCTGCAAGCCTAGAGCCTGTGCTCTGCAACAAGAGAAGCCACCGCAATGAGAAGCCTGTGCACGATAACAAAGTGTAGCCCCCACTCACTGCAACTAGAGAAAGCCCGTGCACAGCAACAAAGACCCAAAGCAGCCCAAAATAAATAAATACATACATTTATAGAAAAAATAAAATAAAACTTATGAGTTGTTTATTTCTGCAGTTTTCCATTTAATATTTTCTGACTGTGGTTGACAGTGGGAAACTGAAACTGTGGAAAGAGAATCTGAGGTTAAGGGGGGACTACTGTATACCTTTCCTTATGTCACATCTTAGTTCTCTTCCTCCTCAAATAGCATTCTGATTGCCCCAGTTTGGTGAGTTGTCTTTCTCTCTCTCTCAAGCATGGCTGTAGCATTCATTTAGCACTTCTCATGAATACATCACTGTGAGTTATATGTGTGTATAGAATGATAAACTCCTTGAGAATGTAGATGTTTTCTTGTGTCTATATGTGTCTGTGTCAATATCAGACCTTACTTTGGTCTGTTTGTAATGAGCAGTAAGTGTTTGTTGCTATGATAAAAATGAATAAATGAGTTTGGGAATACTTTGAATTAGGTTGCATTTATACAACTAAAATTATCTGTGTAATTTGGCTTTTTATGCATATAAAATGGTGCTTCATCAATTCAGACTCAAAATATAATTGCTTTGAGAAAATATTCAGAAATGGGAGGCAGTAGAGTGCCAAGCAATATTTTAGGAAGGAAAACTCACATTACTTTTGAAATCTTCTATGGGCCAGATGCTACACATGTTATTTAATCCTCACAGTAATCTTCTGCACTAGGGATTAATATCCCCTTTTCAAGATGAGGGGCTTAGGGAAGTTCAGGGAGATTAGCATGAAGAAAAGCTGAAGTAGAGAGACTGAGCAGTTTGTGTTGTGATGGTCTTGGGCAGAATGATCAAACGAAGAATTAGCCCAGGTTAGTGAGAATGGGGAGGTGGAGAACAGATTCTAGAAATGTTTACAAAGTAAAATAAGCAGCTTTTGTGTTTGTTTGGGAGGAGTAAGGAGACAGGAATCTCAAGTTTCTGGTTCAAGACAGTAGAATTTGGTGCCATTCACTAATGAGGAGCAGAAAAAGGAGTACTTTTTGGGCCACAGAACTGAGGTTCCTGTGGGATGGTCAGGTGACAGAAATACAGGCCTGGAATTTAGGAGAGAAGTCTCAGCTGAAGAAGCAGCCTTAGAATCATGTGATAAATGTATTCAGCCATTAGCAAATACCTATTGCCAATACCAGCCTAACAACAGCCAGCTCAGGGTGTAGGCAATCAGACGGTGCGGTGTCTACACAGAATAAAACTGAATTGAGTTGACCTTTTTTTATTATCCTCAGTGCCACAATGCCAGTAATGAAATACTGCTCCCTGAAAAAATCTTTTGTGAATCTCAATTCTAAACAATTGCTGCAGTTACTATTGATTTTAGGAATATATCTGCAAGCTTCGAATTAGCACATTTTAATTCTTATCTTTCACAAACATTGTCTTCTACATGGGGGAATTGATTCAGAGACCTCCTTGTTATACATTCGTCCCCCGACACATGGGAACTCAGCTACATGCTTTTGTCTCAAGAATAAGTTATTTGTTTGGAATCACTTGAGCTACACTTGCGTATGGGTTCTTGTCTTCGTCCTCTCTGATGCTACATATTTTTGCATTTAAACAGTAGATTAGATGTAAACAGTGCTAGCACAGTGAATTGTGAAGGTGAAGAACAGAACTTGGGTTATACCAATTCTGCCATAGCATTTGACACTTGGAATTTTTACATTTGTGTTTCCATTTAAAACAGTGTGAAATTGTTAAGTCTGAATTTTAGCTCATATCTGTAATATTTTACTCAGTTTGAACAATTTTTAAAATTTTTTTAATTTTTAAAAATTTTCAGCTTTATTGAGGTATATTTGACAAAATTGTAAGATATTTAAACTGTACATCACAGTGACCTGACACACATATACATTATGAAAGGATTACTCTACCTCATTAATGAACACATACATCACTTCATATATCTATCTTTCCCCTCTCCTATTTTTTTTGGTGAGAACATCTGAGTTCCACCCTGCCAGCAATCCTCAATCATACAATACAGTGTTATCAACTACAGTCACCATGTTATATATTAGATCCTCAGACCTTATTCATCTTATAGCTGAAAGTTTGTATGCTTTTACCAATCTCTCCCTCTTTTCCCCACTCCCTGCCCCTGAATAGTGTTTTAAAATGCAAATTTATTCTTCATTGTGCATTGTATTAAAATTAAAAGCAAATCAAGAAAATAATGATTACTACTAATTATTTTGAGATGATTACTGAAAATAATTTTGTTGCATCGAGGAGAGTGTTAAAAAATGATCTGATCTGGGCGATTTCCCTAGCAGTCCAGTGGTTAGGACTCTGAGCCCTCACGGCTAGGGCCCGGGTTTGATCCCTGGTTGGGGAGCTAAAATCCCACAAGACTTGTGGTGCGGCCAAAAATAAATAATAAAAAAGAAATCTGATCTGAGTGTCAAATAAGATAGGACCATACTTCCAGCGTCTAAGGAACTGTTCTAGGCTCTGTAGACTTAGTAGTAAATGAAGCCATGAGAGTTTAGAGGTTGGTGTGGGTGAAATGGCCCAGGGAGAATGTGTAAGGGAGGTGAAGAGTACTCAGTGTTGATCTCTGGAAAACGCCAGCTTCTGAGAAACAGACTTCAGAAGAGGAGGCGCCCAAAAGCTGGACGAGGAGCAAATGCAGTAGAAGGAGGAACGCTAAGAGGGAGTAGAGTCAGGGACGTCAGGGGAGAAGTTTCAGCAAAGAGGAGGTGGTCAGCAGCATCCAAAATGACTAAGAAGACGAAAAAAAAAAAGAAAAAGAAATGGCTGGGAAGTTCACGTTGGCTTTGAGCATTAGAAAGTGATGATTTATTCTTAGTCTTTCTTTTCAATTGTGGTCAGCAGTTCATTCCTAAAACTGTTCATGAGGAAAAATATTTCTACATATTGAGGGAATCACACAACCACCACACAGCCACCCTCAGAAGGACTTCACGAGTAGGTCACTGCAACATCAGCTCATCATCTGAGTTAGGAAAATGAGGCCTATGGCTAAAATAACTTGACACTTTATCAAGAAATACTTTACTGATTATAAAATGAATACATGCTTATTGCAGAGACAGCCATAGAGAGAAGCAGAAAAAGAAAAATGATTTGAATTTTATGACATTGACAAATCTTTTTGTATATTTCCCAAGTTTATTTTTCTATATAAAAATATACTTTCCAAATATTTTTTGAATCATATTACAGTCACGTATTTGTATATAACTTTTTAAATACAGTACCATATGGTAAATAATCATGCCACTGAATTCTTCAAATACATAATTTATTAACAGCTGCATAATACTGTATCATATGGCTGTACCATCATTTATTTAAAGATTTTCTATCCATGGACATATAGTTTTTCCTCCTTTCTACTATTATAATCAATGTTGTGATGTACTTTTTTTTTTTTTTTTGCGGTCCGCGGGCCTCTCACTGTTGTGGCCTCTCCCGTTGCGGAGCACGGGCTCCGGACGCGCAGGCCCAGCGGCCATGGCTCACAGGCCAGCCACTCCACGGCATGTGGGATCTTCCCGGACCGGGGCACGAACCCGTGTCCCCTGCATCGGCAGGCGGACTCTCAACCACTGCGCCACCAGGGAAGCCCGCGATGTACTTTTTTGTATATAAAATGTAGACTGCATTTTTGATTACTTTTATGAAGACCGTTTTCTAAATATAAATGTAAATACTGGGATAAAGGACAAACCTTTTTTAAGATTCCAGGTAGATATTCCCAAATGCCTTTGTAGAAAACTTATACCAATGATCCTCTTAATAAAAGTGATTAAGAGCTTGCCTCTCTTCATTTTCATAACTCTGCCTTGAATATTTTTCTTTAAAATATTTGTCGAGTTGGTAGGTATGAACTATTATTTTAGTTTAGTTTAGTTTTGAGTTTTTTTGATAATTAGTGGAGTTGGGTTTTTAAACCTTCTGTGGATTGTCCTATTCAGGTGTTTTGTTTGTTTTTTTTTTTTTTTAGTATATTGAGAAAAATAGTGTTGATTTATATGAATGTTTCACCTATAAGTATATTTATCTGTCATTTTGTTAGTTATATTATGTACCTTTGAATTTTATTAATGAATTCTTGAATTGATGCTTTAAAAGTGCATGCATTCAGATGGAACATAAGAAAGGTGTCAAATTCTCCCTAAATTGACATACAGGTTTAACAATTTCTACCAAAATCTCAGTAGATTTTCTTGTTGAGATAAACAAGCTTATTCTAAAATTTATAGTGTAAGGAAAAGGCCCTAAAATAGCCAAAACAGTTTTGAAAAAGAAGGTAAAGTAGGAGAAATCACTCTTCTTATTGTTAAGGTCTACTATATAGCTATAGTTATTAACACAGTCTGGCATTGGTGGAGGGGTAGAAGATAGACCAATGGAAAAAAATTGAGAAACCAAAAACAGACCCACACAAATATGACCCATTAATTTTGGACAAAGAAGCAAAATTAAGAGAGGAAATGTAGTTGAGATTTATTTTTAAGTCAATTAAGGAGAGTTTGATTCCTAATAATATAAATTATTAACATTTATTTTTATAACTTGTTTTTGACTTATTTATACGAAGTTAAGCGTTCTTTCTTATACATCCTGTTTTAAATTTTACTAGTGGATGCCTTTACTTTTTAAAACCTCAAAAACATTTCTTTTTGCAAAATACAAAACAATTAATAAATTAATTTTGGATTTTCCTTATGCATACAGGTTAAATAATTTGTCCTTTTCTTACTTCTTCCTGGTTTCCAATAATGGCTAGCTTAAGTGAGATTTTGGTAGATTCACTCATTATTTTAATAATATATATATTCCCTATTAACAATTATTTTGTATGTATATCTGTTGTTTTCCCATGCGTAAGACTGATATTTAAGTCCATATGATCACTACGAATTCTTTTATACCAGTTTTATTCATCCTTTTTAAAGATTTCTCTGAATCCTTACATATTCACGAATGCCTTCCTTTTGCTGAAACAAATGAAAACAGCTTATTCTGATTCACAGTTATTCTCATCTAAAGTTTAAAAATTATTCTATTTCATCTGGTTGGGGTGTGGAGAAGTCTGAGTTTAGCCTGAAAATTATTTTTTCCTTTGAAGATGACTGTCTCTTTCCTGCTTAGGTGCTTACGTGATTATTTTCATCAACTCTCTAAGATTCTACCAGGTTATGCTCTGATACGCATTTTCTTGATTTACCTGGTACAGGGTAGGCTCTTTCAATTTGCAGAGGCCCATCTTCTTTAAGCTAAGGCCATTTGCTTGTAATATAAATTGTGGTTTTAACCCAGTCCATATTTTTGGCTTTGTTTTCCTTCTGGGATTACGTGCATTTTCACGTTCATATAACATACTCAATTTTATAATAATAATCTTCATTATCTTATAATTTGTACCTTAAATATACTGGTCTGTATCCTTGAAATACTTCTCAAGTTTGTACTCCATACACTAATTTTCTTTTCAGTAGGATTTGTGCTGTCTGTGAAGCCCCCTTTGTAGATTCTAATTCTATGATTATATTTTAAACGACCTTATGGTGTTGCCTCATTAAAGCTAGCTCCTTTTTCAGTTCACTTATTTTTTTCACAACATGCCTTTGTCTTTGTCTTATTTTTCTCTTATCAGAGAGTTGATAATAAAAACTTATTTTTGTGAAATAAGTACTTTGCTTATGCTAAGCACTTTTACAAATTTGATACCCTTTCTATTTTATTAATTTTAAAAAGAGGAGCTTGATAATAAATAGTGTTTCTGGAATACTTTAGCCCCTCTCACTGTCCATATTGGTTCTTGAATTTATTCTTTCCCAGTTATCAACTTGAAATGTACTCCAGTTTCTAAGGCCCAGCAGGCATTCATTGGGTTCAAGGCTACTGAACTCACCTGGGCTCTTTGCAGTGTCTCTCAAGTTCTCTGTGCAGTGGTCAGGTGGTATGTGTCACTTTTCTTCACATATTCTGTGTCAACCTTCTTCCTTCCCCTTCTATCAGATGCTCCTCAAAAGGCTATTAATTTTCCTTTTATTTCTTCTATTCTTGTCTTGTGTCATTAGACCCAGGGCTACAGTGTTCTCAACACTTATCTTTTATATCAGCATTTTATATTCTGCATTACATAGTCCAAGAGTCTGAAGGGAGAAAAGCTAATATGTCTCTTTCTGGTTCAGAACGTAGATCCCAGAAGGTCAGAGCAGTTACAGCTTAGTGTGCTTTTAAGGCAATCTTTGAGTCCTAAGCCTCAGGAAGTAGTTTTAAATTATGAAACTTGTAATTAGATGTATTACTCTGTTATTTCAGATATTATCTGTATGATTCGTGCCAGATTTTGTCTTTTTTTACATCGTTATATGTATTAGTTTGTTCAGACTGTTATAACAAAATACCATAGACCAGGTGGCTTATAAATGACAGAAATTTGTTTCTTACAGTTATGGAGGCTGGAAAGTCCAAGATCAAGTTGCTGGCAGTTTCAGTGTCTGGTGAGCGCTGTCCTGGTTCATAGATAGCTGTCTATGTGCCCTCGCATGATAGAAGGGGGAAGGGAGCTTCCTGAGATCGTGTTTATGAGGGCACTCATCCCATTCATGAGGATTCCACCTTCTTGTCCTAATCACCTCCCAAAGGCCCCACCTCCTAGTACCATCACTTTGGGGAAATAGGTTGCAACATATGCATTTTGTGAAGACACATTCAGTCTATATCAATAAAGGTATGTAAATGGGAAGTTTGGTGAGAATGAATCAGTCTACCATCCTGTTTCCATGATCAGAATGTTTGCGGTTGGTAGTCATATAAAATGGTATGAAGAGGCAAGTTAGCATTATGCAATACAATTCTTAAATGAAAAACATGAGAAAGAAGGCAAAAGAATTTAAAGTCACAAAACAAGAAGTTTTCAAGGTTAGAATTCAAGATTGCTGTTAGAATATGAGTTTATAGCGCTTTACTTTGTCAGGTAAACCTCGCTGCTCATATTACTTTGATCTTGATAAATGCAGATACCCATTTCTCCTTGTATCCCCAGTACCTTACATAATACTCACATTTAGTTGATATTTCACACAACTTCTAAATTGATTGATGGAAGACAGGAATTAGGAAGATGTTCTTTATTGTAATTATAGGGAAATTTTACCTATGTACTCCTCAACCAGTGACTTTCCAGGTTATCCAAATGATTTTTGATTGTGAGAGAAGTAGTAGAAAAAAACGATTTGAATTTGGCGTGAGAGTAAGTCTGAGAAAGGGTATGAGTAAACTCAAGATGGAAATGGAGAACAGGTAAGGTGCAGCAGCAATGGGGAATCGTGGAGCTGAGGTTGAATGGTGCCATTGCTTTAAGTGTTTGGGATTGCAAAAGATGGGATATATAAGATTGTTTTTAATATCCTATTACTATGCCTACAGCTCATTCATTCAACTAATATTTATTGAAAACCTTTTTCATGCAAGCGCCCATTCCAAGTGCTGGAAGTATAACAGTGAATAAAGTAGGTAAAATCCTACCCTCAAGAAGCTAACATTTGAGGAGGGTGTGTGGTAGAAAGGCAAGGATACATTATGTCATATCACATGCTAGAAAGTAAAATGGTAAGAACATAAGAGAATGGGTACAGCTGCAGTTCACATAAATTGCTCCCAGCCAAAGTTGATCGCCTCTATTATTTGAATGGCAAATTGAACCGTTGGGCTTCTCAGAGGCATGGATAATTGGATTTATACCAGCAATCTTGCTTAATATTAACATATTTATTTACATGAACATGATGTAGCTTAAGCCAGTTTTTAAATTAACACATACACCTGGCACAAGTTAGTAGTTATTTTACTAATATTTTATTTTTTCTAAAACGTACCTAATCCATCACTGACTCTGTACCTGTGTTTGAGTTTAGCAATGTACCCTCAATATTTCCTTGTTTGTTTGAGGCTTATTCATGGCTCTGAGACCCCTAGCAACCCATTCTCAGTGTTAAAGTTCCTACAGTTTTCCTGTAACTGAAAGTCTCTACAGGCAGTTCAGTCCTGCTGTCCTCTATTCAGCATGCTTACTCCGTATTTATCTGAATCATGGGAAGATTGCTTTATACTCTATTTAGCCCCTCAAAGGCCAGAAAGGAGAGATTACCACACAGGGTGCACACTGGTCACTATCCCGAATCCTGCCTTAATTGTTCTTTTCTAATCACTAGGGAAACCTCTCTCCTTCCATCAGGTATTTGTTTTTACTGATTAATTACTTCCATCTATTTAAAACTAATTTCCTTGGAAACTCCTCTAGCTGACTTCTTAATTATGTTTTCCCCAAGTCTGGCCATTGTCACAGGACTTACTTGGTTTTAAAGAGATTATGTTTCTATTTCCATGAATATTTTAATACATTAAAACTGATCTTAATAGTGTTTAAAACAGATATGATAGTTTGGGGCATGGAAAGCAAATTGCAGGGCAGTGGAGGTATGGTAGAAAAGAAAATTTAAAAGAGAGCGGGGAAAATGAGCAACAGCAAAGCATTTGGGAACAAATGAAGGTAAAGAATGCAAAATAATTAGCAAAGTTAAATAATATATTCGGGGTAATTCAAGCAAATTTTACATGTTAGTGTTACAATTTTTTCTGGAAACTATATACCCCTGAGATACTTCTGAATTTTGGGAGCAAAAAACCAATGAGTATAGTGAACAGATAGTGTCAGTGGTTTTATATATATATATATTATATATATATATATATAAAATATATCCCTTCACACAAACTACCTGTGAACAAGGGAACTACCCCTGACAATCATAGTGTGTGCGATTAAGCACCCCAGAGGCCTGAGTTCCTCAGTGAATTGGTCCTACAGCATCTATTTCCATAATAGCATTATGATAAAGTTTACCTGTAAAATTGTCAAAGGGAGGGTAAATAAATCAGAGGGAATTTTAGATGTGGGTTCATTTAGAATATAGGATTAGGATGGTTAAATGGTACAAATTTTTAGTTATAAGTTAAATAAGTCTGGAGACCTAACACACAGCATGGTGACCATAGTTAATAACAGTGTATTCTATACTTGAAATTTGCTGAGAGAGAAGATCTCACATCTCAAGTATTCTCACCACACGTGCGTGCACACACACACACACACACACACACCCCACACACATATACACACAAAGGTAACCATGGGAGGTGATGGATATTTTAATTAGCTTGATTGTGGTAATCATTCTACAATTCTACAAAACATCACATTGTACACCTTAAATGTATACAATTTTTATTTGTCAGTCATACCTTAATAAAGCTGGGAAAAATACTCCCCTTAAGCCTGATTTCAAAATACCAGCATGATGTCACTGAACACAGCGCTGGAAAGAAATCTACACGATAGGCTCTGACTGGCAAGTGTGAGCCAGCTTTAGCCCCACACTTAGTGTTCTCCCTAAGTGGTCTGTTTTTATGCATGTCCATCTATACAATTTCATCAGCAATTCAGATTTGTTTATATGTGTAGAAAACCTAACTGTGATTTAGAGCTCTTCCTCTAAGATTCTTGTTTGTGTTGTTATTGTCATTATGTTGCCACCTTCGGCTCCATTCCTTTTGTGGAAACTGGACTAATAATACCTACCTTTCCTACCTCATGATGTAGTGAATATAATATGCTTTACAAATAATGATTAATTGCTCAGACTTATTATTCTCTTTTTTTCCTTTGGCATAATGCTTCTAATCAGTAGCCTTAGGTCTTCAAATTTAGTGAAAGTTATACTGTGAGATAATTTAGATTTAATGAGATTTACCTGATGAAGACAACTCACTTTTGATTAGCTGGAAAACCTTCTGTCTAGTTCTAAAAATGGCCAGGTTGCTGTCAGTTAACAATGCCCTAACCCTTAGCTTTGTGGCTGAATGCTTTAGTTGCTTTTCTTTCCAAATCATTGGAGCCAGTTGGTCCACTGATCTTTATGAAAATGAAAACCGCATTGTTTTTTCCTCTTACCTATTTGAATATTTGTCATTTTTAGTGAGGCATCAACAGGAATGTGTGTGTGTGTGTGTGTGTGTGTGTGTGTTTGAGTGTTTGAATTTATGTGTTCGGCGTTAAGATGGGGTATTAGACAGGGTTTTATGCTAAAAAAATAAACTTTATGGAGGAAAATTCTAATATTCTAGAAACAAATTCTTCTTTTGTGCTATGCTCAATGGAAATATTTAGACCTATTTCATCTTATTTACTGTATGTTTTTTATTTTGCAGTATTTGGTGCTATGGTTGACTGGCCACTTGAAACACTCCTCTCTATGGTTTCCCAGACATTGTTCTCATAATTTTCCTCCCACTTCTTCAGTTTATCCTCATCAAGTACTTTAATGGACTCCTCTTTCTTTGCCTGCCCTGAAAATATTGGAGTTTCTTGGACACTATTCTTCACCTGTTTTTTCCCTCCCTATTTGGCGTGCTATTCTCATACTCATGGAACCCAACCTGATTTTCCAAGTCCCCCGTTCACTTACTCTTTCTAATTGGTTGTTGCTCATTAGGTAGTAGATAAATAATGGAGACCTACTAGTTCTCTACTGTAACTTCTTTGGTCCATAATTAAAAATAAGAAATGAAACTACCTTGGGACTTCCCTTGTGGCGCAGTGGTTAAGAATCCGCCTGCCAATGCAGGGGACATGGGTTCAAGCCCTGGTCCGGGAAGATCCCACATGCCACGGAACAACTAAGCCTGTGCGCCACAACTACTGAGCCTGCGCTCTGGAGCCCGCGAGCCACAACTACTGAAGCCTGAGGCCACTGCAATGAGAAGCCTGCGTACCACAACGAAGAGTAGCCCCTGCTTGCTGCAACTAGAGAAAGCCCGCACGCAGCAATGAAGGCAAAAATAAATAAATTTATTTAAAAAAATATGAAACTACCTTTAACAAAAACTAAAACAAACTTTACTAAGAAAGAAAGGTATTCCCAAATGTCTTTATCATGGTTGAGCTTTAGGTGTACTTAATTGCTCCCTAACTTGGTTATTCTCTTTTCTAATGACTAGGACATGTAAAATAAAATAACCATGGTGTGGAAGGAGAAGGATTTTGGTGAAGGGTGGTGTGAAGGAAAGTACTTTGTAAATGCATTCTGTTATAATCCATCTATTTTTCACTTTAAAACCGTCTGTAATGATTAGTCAAATCCATTTCACCTGTTTTTACTAATCAATGTCATTTTAAGACTTACTTGTCCTCCAAGCCGCATGTAGCCTGAACTATAAGAGATGTTGGCTGGAGTTGTTTCTAAGAACTTGGAGTCTCAGCTGCATCTAATCTAGTGCAGCTGAGCTGGTTAAGCCTGGATAGGACCATTGACCCTCCAGCTGGGCATGCGAGGGTGTCCACTGGGTGACTTTTCCAACCTGCAGAGAGCCGCATCTTACTTATGCCTGCGCAGAACAACATTCCCGCACCTTTTCCCAATCACCTTGCTCCATCTGCCCCACGTGCCCCATGTGCCCCCAGGTGTTCCACGGGCCCCACGAGCCCCATGCCTCTTACTGCCCTGCTTCTTTATTCCTCGTCCTGTGAATACTCTGAGCCCTTGCCTTTACTGAGGTGGGTTTGAGATTTGTTCTCCCATCTCCTTGCTTGGCTGCCTTTTGAATAAACCCTCTTTTTGCCTCAAACATCTGAGTCTCAGCGTTTTTGTTCGCTGTGCATCGGGCAAGACAAACCCGGTTTAGTGACAACTTGACCCCTCTCCTCTATTTCTTCTTGCAGAGAGCTGGGTCAGGGTTTTAATTTCCCCTTTCTCCCAAATTCAACGTGGAATTCATGAAACTTCAAAATCAACCTTATATTTCCAGAAAGAATGGAAGCAGTTCAGAAATTTGCTCATCTTCCTAGGTAGTTAGTGTTAACATTTTCCATAACAATTATGGAAAAAAAACTGTACAAAGAACATTTTCTAAACATATAACATTAATTCACCAAAAATTCTGACTGCTTAAAAATTATGTAATATCCTACTGCTCTTCCTGGAGCTGTCGTTTTGGTGTTTGGGTTATTTTTTTCAACGTTCATTTGCATGCTAAGTGTAGTTCAGAATGTATAAAGTCACCGCAGGTAAATTTTCTCGTCTGAGTTTTGACGTTGCTTTTTCAGTCTGCAGTCTATCAGAGGAATATGTCTTCATTTCTTAATTCCTATCAGTTTCATGTCTCCCTCTCTCAGATGCATCCTCAGGACTTAAAGATTCAGTGTGCATTACTCTTATTTTTAAAGCTATCATCTAGTTTCCAATCCCCAAATACCAGCCACTCACCTTCCCCTAAGACTGGAGGTAGTTCAGAATCCTCTCAGTTCATCCCACAGGTTTTCATTCAGTTTACACGTTGAATGCCTTCCTCATGCTAGCCACTTGCCGGGTGCTTAGAATACAAAGATGTTTAAGTCACAGTCCCTGTCCTCAAAAGGACCTCATCATCCAGCAGGGAGACAGGCACGAAAACAGGAAATTACATTACAGAATGATAAGTGCTGCTGGAAAGGAAAGCACAAGGGACAGTGATCCAAGAAAGAGAAGTTAATTCTGCCCATGGGGTGGGGAGAGCTTCATGGAACAGCAGTGCCTGAATTTTTCCTTGAGTGATGAGTGGATTACTAATCTCCGTTCAAGAATCTTGTTCCAGTTCTTCAGTGGGGAACATTGCAAATGATCCTGAGTTAGAACACAAAGTGTGGTCTAATACAGTTCCTCTGGAGACCTAGTCCCTAAACTCATTTTAATTTGTAATACCTAATTTAAATCTTGAGCTACACTTGTGGGTTCCGATTTCCGCGCTCTCCACATATGGGTTTTCTTCTCTCACTGATTGTCATTCTCCTAATGCTTTTTAAAAGGGTTCTTGTGGTAGACAGAATAATGGCCCTCCAAAGACATCCACGTCCTAATTCCCGGATCCTATGAATATGTTACCTTATATGGAAAAGAGGAGTTTAGTAGACGGAATTAAGGTTGCTAATGATCTGATTTTAAGAAAACGGTCCTGAATTACCTGGGTGGGCCCAGTGTACTCACAAGGATGCTTAAATGTGGAAGAGGGAGGCTGTCCGAGTGATAGCATGCGACAAAGCCTCAACTGGCCGTTTCTGGCCTTGAAGATAGAGGAAGGGACCACAGGTCAAAGAATGCTGGTAGCCTCTAGAAGCTGGAAAGGACAAGGAAATGAGTTCTTCCCTGGGACCTCCAGGAAGAATGCAACCCCACCTACGCCTTGATTTTAGCCCAGGGAGACCCATTTTGACCTTCGGACCTCCAGGACTGTGAGAAAATAAATTTGTGTTTATTTGTGTTACCACAATCCATTTTGTGGTAATGTGTTATACCCTAGGAAACGAATGCAGCTGTTAAAGTTTATCTTCACTTACTCTCATGTTACACAGTACTCACACTCTATTTCGTCCTCTGATTTCAAAGAGCTTTCCTACTTCATAGATTTGGCTGTCCAGTCAGGGCATCCAGTCTGTTAATCCAGCTCTCCAGATTCATTTGTTAATTAAGGAATCTTTGCCTAATTTCTATTTAGTGCTGTTTCAACACAAAACAATATTCAACATTTCACATTTATATCTTTTGATATTTAGTTCCAAGTTTGACATGAGACCTCAATCTCGAATTGTTCTATACCATGGCTCTTGCCAATCTCCCTCTCCCCTCAAAATCACTAACCTTTTTTTACTACCTACCCAAATCCCATTCTTCTTAAAAAGGCTCTGTTAGCTGAAATATAAGGGGGTACATTGGAAGCCTTTGTTGATAAAGCTGGGTGATTAATTCAGGGTCCAAAATTACTCCTAGTCTACTGAAAAAGGAAAAAGTTCCTTATAAAATAGTGGTAGAGGTTGGGGAGAGTGGGCCAGGGCAAGTATTGGTCAAGTATAAACATACTTCCAAACTGAATAAAAGGGCATGGTTATCTGTTTTGGTGCACATGGCCAGATTGCCATTCTACCGACAGTTTCCATCCTTCCCCCGTGGTGGCCCATCGTGCTGTGGGACACCAAGGCACAGTGGGAGGGATGTGCTCATTGGGAGATGTGTGCCCGACTCATTGTGAGACCCTGAGAAACACTGAGAAACACTGCTGGGAGACCAGTGGGTAAAATTTCAGATGACAGGAAGCTGAAGGAGAAAAAAAGTTCTTTGGGGGCATTTTTTAGACCATAAACTTGGCCATTCTGGGATCTAAAAGCTCTTCTGATAAGTCATTTGTGAGTAGCTCATTGCTTTGAAGAGCTGTTAGAAATAATATGCTTTCTCCAGCTTGCCTCTTCTCCACCTAAAGGAACAAGTTACTTCAAGTTACAACGAAGTAGGAAATAACTTCTAAGAACACGCAGGCAGGAAGTCAGAGTGGACATTGGAAGCAGCATTCATCGACATTTTTAACTTACTGTAGTCTGTGCCACCTTTCTGTGGCCATATCTTAGAGGGACTCTAAAGTACAGTCCTCTCTTTCCTGTCCTGATCTTGCAGTATCCTGTTCAGTTTCTTTATTTCAGTATTTCACCTAAACTTTCTCTCTTTATTTCCAATTTAGGAAAATCTCTCATGTCCTAAGAAGTGATTTTAAATGTGGGAAGGACCTGGAGTCCTCTGTGAAAATATAGATGTATAGTTCCAAGAATTTTTTTAATGTATGGTAATGGTTTTTAACTAATTAATATTTCCTTTTTTAAACATCTTTATTGGAGTATGATTGCTTTACAATGTTGTGTTAGTTTCCGCTGTATAACAAAGTGAATCAGCTACATGCATACATATATCCCCATATCCCCTCCCTCTTGCATCTCCCTCCCGCCACCATCCTACCCCACTAGGTAGTCACAAAGCACTGAGCTGCTCTCCCTGTGCTATGCAGCTGCTTCCCACTAGCTATCTGTTTCACACTTGGTAGTGTGTACATGTCAGTGCTACTCTCTCACTTCATCCCAGCTTACCCTTCCCCCTCCCCATGTCCTCAAGTCCATTCTCTACATCTGCATCTTTATTCCTTTCCTGCCCCTAGGTTCATCAGAACCATCCCTCCCTTTAGATTCCATATATATGTATTAGCGTACAGTATTTGTTTTTCTCTTTCTGATTTACTTCACTCTGTATGACAGACTCTAGGTCCATCCACCTCACTACAAATAACTCAATTTTGTTTATTTTTATGGCTGAATAATATTCCATTGTATATATGTGCCACATCTTCTTTATCCATTTAACTGTCGATGGACACTTAGGTTGCTTCCATGTCCTGGCTATTGTAAATAGTGCTGTAATGAACATTGTGGTACGTGACTCTTTCTGAATTATGGTTTTCTAAAGTATGGTAATGATGGTTTTTTAAAAGTCAGCTTTTCTATTTCAAAAGCATGAATAAAATGTTATAAAGGGAAATAATGATTTCCTGATTGTGGTAGGAGCTGAGAACTTGTGGCTGGAGTAGACGTGGGCAGGTTGTAACTGAAGAAAGTAGCCAATGAAAAAATAATGGAAGCTGAGAGGGTGAACTAGAAATCTGACAGAAGAGAAAATTTTCACAGTCCTAGGTCCACAGAGGGATACCATTTTTACAATAGGAAGAAAAATAATATCTCAATTTTAACTATATTTAATCAACGGTGGGGGGGGAACTTGGTATTCTGGAAAAGAAAAGAGGTGGGGAAGGACTTTACCCATCTTGGGAGCTAAAGAGGGGTGACCAGATGCTCACCTGTGCTATGAGTATAATTCTGGCTAAGTCAATCCCACCCCAAAACTCAGGTCTAGGAATAATACTGATATATCCATGTTAGGCACTGGTCTATAAAATCAATAGCTAATCCTCATAACAATCTTATGAGGTGGATACTATTACTATCACCCACATATTATAGGTGAGAATATTGAAGCATGACTACTTGCCAAAGATGTCAATGCTTATAAGTAGTGAATCTGAATTTGGAACCCAGACCACCCAGTGCCAAAGTCAGTAACCTCTATCGTTACACCATATTGACTTGAGAAGAGCCTTTGAACAATGGGAGTAATGATAGTTTGTCCTAAGCATGGATGGGTGCATTAAAGACTGAGCCATCCTCTCTCATGGCAGCAATGGGATGAGGGCTGAGGCTCAAACCTTAGGTCATCACAGCAAGGTAACAACGACCCAAAAGAATGAAGACAGCAATCAATATTTACAATGTAGAACTCCACCAAATTTTCCAGTGGTTTTAACAATGTCGGTGTTGCTAGGTTAGAGCTTGGGGCTGAGAGGAGAGAGGAGCTTGGAATAGGACTTCAGAGCTAGAGGTTCTCAGAAATTGACAATATTGTCTGAATGGAGAGGTGAGGTCTGGGAGTAAGAGCCAGGACTATGGTGTGAAGGTAATAATCGTTACCGTAAGTGATTCTGATGGTTTTGAATCCTATTTACAATGAAAGTAGCCTTGTATTACAGGTATTCGGAGTCTTCCAATCACAGGCAATTTGGGGCTGCTGAGGCATACAATTCCAGAGGGCGCCTTTCTGTAGAGTATTTTTCCCCCCGGGGTTAGGGGGACTCTTCTGTGTCAGTGGAGAGAAGCCTGCAGAGTTTGTAGCAACAGCAGTTCCACTTCTTGACTTTGGACTGAGGACTGTGTGTAGACCTCATGCTCTGCATATCTCAGAACTCTCTTTAGTTGATAAGGACTTTCCAATCAGCCTTTTTCATTATCTCCTGCCTGCTTTAACTTCAGACGTATTCACATTCAGCAGTCTTGTCTTATCTGAACAGTGAGCAGGGACCAGCCTCGGGGACAGTGGAAGCGGTAATATGCAGAGGCTTTAATTATATTCACACTTGAGGAAAGAAAGAACACTTTGCAAGTTATAAACTGTCAGCTGCGAGCCATGCACACATGTCTCTGACTTATTGCCGAGGGGCTCGTTCAGTGGGGGGTGCCTTGGGGGATCCTTCAAGTGCTCTGGGCAGCATCACAGTCCTGGCTTTCTGGAAAGAGTTGCTCTCGCCTGGTTACTTTGGTCACAGAAGTAGAAGGGATAAACCCTTTCAGTCTGATGTGACAAATGTTCACGGAGCTCCTGTGATGCACCAGCTTCTGTGAGGTGCTGGGAATGAGAGTAAAATGCTCCCTGCTTTCAGGGGCTCACAGTGAAGAATTAAGGAGGAACATGGAAGCAAATCAGTGCAAATCAGCATGAGAGATGCTTTAAAGGAGGTGCTTTTAGGGAATAGAGGGAGATGTGGACAACATGACTTTGGGGAACTCTAGGAGGCCTCCAAGAGGAGGGGATCTTCAGTCCCAGCCTTCAAATCTCTGCGGCCACACGAAATCCCTCTATCAGAGTTGATGAACCTTGGCTGCACTTTAGAGTCATCTGGAAAGCTTTTAAAAAAAAATCCCAATATTCAGGCTGTAGCCCAGGCCGGGTAACTTACACTCTCTGGGGGTGGGACCCAGGCATATGTACCTTGGAAAGTTCTTCACGTGATTCCAACATGCATCCAAGTTTGAAAACCACTGTTCTAAAATAAGAATTCAGAAATTCAAAAATAAGAAGGACCATATTACAATTTGGAGACTCTGTTAACTGTATTCTGAGAGGGCTGGGGGAAAAGGGAAAGGAGGATATGGTTATGTAGTAGAGATCAGTGGTTATATTGGGCCAGGTTCAAACACAAGAGCGTATTAGAATCTAATACAGTAAAATCCAGGAAAATACCATGAGCAGCAAGGCATGGAGTGTTTGTTAAAGCAACTTTCCAGTAGGGATCCTTATATGTATTTTGTATCTGCCTGTTTCATAAAAGTCTTGGGGAAGCTTGCATCTAAAAGTATTTGAGGAGAAACCAGAGAAGTTTATCTGAAAAGGCAGAGGAATTGCATACATTCAGGCACCAACCTTAAAATTATGGAAATATTGTTGTCATGTTGTACTACCCTAAAAACCCATTTAGGATTTTTCAATTGTTCATTTATTTATTTTTACCAGAAATTCAGTGAAAATAGGCCATTCGGGGCTCATATATTCATGACTGCTTCAATTAAATTTTAATAATGATAATATTGTCATTATATTTGATATAATTTATATTTATAGCATACCTACATATGCTGATACTGAACATATTTTATTCCCATAATAGTCCTATAAAGTAGGTAACTGATTATTCCTATTACCTAGATGAGGATGTGAGGCACAGAGAGGTTCAATAAGTTGTCTGGGGTCCCACATAGCCTAAGTTCAGTCTGTCTGAGTGCTAACCATTCCCTATCCTACCTTGCTCCATTGTGTAAGGGAGAAGCTTGCTGTAGTTGGAAGAAAACCGGTTTGGGTATAAGAGATAAGGACTAACCTGTGTCCTGCAGAGGATGCCCCAGCTGGCTCCGGATCCCTGGTGATCTAGATGGGTTTTAGCTCTTGCCATGGAGTGGGATGGCTCTGAACCAAGCAGCATAGTCTCCCTTGGAAATCCACTGGGTGGAGGAGGCAATTCTCTAAAAGGTAGGCACATTAAGGAGGGTTCTGAAGCTTGTCTAACTTAAAAGGAAATTGCCTGGGGGAGTCTGAGATGGAGGAAGAAATCCAGACAAGCTGGCATTAAAGTTTGGCGTTGCTTAGACTGTTTTATATCGTTACAACATAGAATAATTCAATCCTGGAAGATGCGATCTGTTTGGCACACGGTATCGGTCATACTGTAGATAACGAAGTAGCTGGGCACTGGAAGGTCCCCAGTTTGGCCCTACCCCTCTTGTAGAGTCCTTTATGTTCTCAGTCTTCTCTCTAAGCTGAACAGAACTTGTTAGGCAGGTGTGGGTATAAAGCTGGAGTAGAACCGTGGCCCCTGAGGACTGGTGAGAAGTGATAATCTCAGGAAGGTGGTAGGAGAATAGTGACCGAGTGCTTTCCTGGGGGGCTGGAGCTGGGGCCAGAGGGGAATGGTACTGGCACTCCCCTCCCTCCTTGCAGCTCCAGGTCCTGTGATCTTCATCATCACTGCCACTGCCGTTGATCGTGCCTCACCATCTCTCGCATGGACCAGTGCCACAGACTCCTGACTCTTCTGTAGGCTCAACTTGACCTTCCTTGTGCCAGTCCAACCTCCCCACCATGACCAGAGCTGTCTTGCCAAACCCCAAGCTGATCACAGTCAGCCCGATGGGCTCTAGGATCAATCTAACCTCTCCAGCATAGCATCGAAATCCCTTAGACCTTGACTTCAATCTTCCTGTCACCAAGGGGAGGCTGGGTCTTGTGAAAGTCCTGTCTCCCATCTGGATCCCATCCGCTCATTTGCCTGTAGGGATCTGGGAAAGACAAAGGCAGGGAACTGGAACAGAGATTAAATCAAGCTCTTCTCTCTCTCCATCCTACCTGTCCCTCATCCACACCTTCTTGAACCTTAAAGAAATTTACGTCTTTCAACTCCATAACTGCTATAATGCTTTCTCTCTCTATAGTCTGTGTCAAGAAGATTTTGTCAATCTAATCTTCTGTAGTTTGTATTTAAAAAAACAATAGAAGTATTGGATATGAGTTTTCAAACTAAAAAACATACATCCCACTTACAAAAAAACAATCTAAAACAATCCTTATTTCCTCCTTCCTTATGAGCCACTACTGTCGGGTAACATCAAACAGGTTTTAATGATAAGCTATCAAAGATATTTATTAAACTCCTAAAATGGAGCTGCCATCAAGCTTGGATTCCACACGATCTCCTTCACACGTGTTCATGTTTGCCTCTGTCTTTACAATGTTGGGCACCACTCCTGACCCCATCCAGAGGAGGTTTACAGTGAGGCCAATGGAGTTTAAGTTCCAGGGCCTTTTTTCATTCAACAGGGTCCCTTCCACATCTCAGGGGAGAACCCTAGCAATGTGTTTCACAGGCATGTGTGTTTGCAAAGTTGGTAAAAGTAAGATATTTAACAGCAGTTGCGATGATTATCTCTCCATCCTGACTTCTCTCTGTCATGCTTTCTCTGGTGTCCAGCAGTGCTGACATGGGTATTGTGGGGACTCAACTGAGGGGAGGTTGAAATGAGGACACATTTAATGAGCTCAGTCAGATACACTCATGTGTTCCACAATCACTCTGTACAGTTAAGTTATTGTGTGTGGACTCAATATTCTGAAAGAGAGCCCACTGAATTTATACAAGTTTTGAGTTCCAGCAACCTGACAACATGATTCCTTAATCTAATGTTCCTCAGTGTGGTCCTTGGATCATCTATATCAGGATTGCCTGGGCTACATCTTCAAATGCCGCTTTCTGGTCTACACCTAAGACCTCCTGAATGGGAATCTCTTGGGACAGAGCTAGAGAAGGCAAGTTTCGTGGGATCAGGGACTCTGGCTTTAAGTCATGTGCATTTGTGTTTATTTGCTTACCACTGATTCCCTAGGACTGCCTTGGTGCAAAGTAGGTGCTTAATAAATACTAAATTTAATTTTTATGTCCACAAAGACTTGAGAATCACTGCCTCTGCCTATTTAATGTTTCTTATATACCAAGAGTACAGATCAAGATTTTCCAATATGGGGCTGGTTTTTCTGAGAACGGAGAATGTGAGAAATAGAAAAGTTCTTGGAGACCATCAGTCCAGTGGCCATGGAAGGAAGGGAGGGATGACAGAATTACATGGGGTGATTTTTCAGATGAAGTTTTCCCATCTGTCCCATATTCTGCTGTGCTTTCATGTGAAGGTATAGGGCAGGTGATGTCTGAATTTTTTAGACAATAAGATGGATGGTGTGAGTTTGGAAATTCTTCATGGTGGTTCTCATCTCCCCTCCTCCAGTCAAGAACACTGATTTAATTCAATCTCTCTTTTAACAAACAGGGTCTCTGAGACACAGAGCAGTTTGGGTATGATCTCCTATTTATTTGGGGAGCAGAGTAAGGTTAGGACTTAATTTTCAAAAACTCCATGTACAGTGTTCTTTCTATTAGTCTGTATGCAGGAAGTTTATATGCAGCTTCTACTTTTTCTTCTTTTTTTAAAAAATTCTCCAATATTTGGAGGGCACACACAACTTTCACCCTTGTTCTACATTGTTTTACATCGCTTCTCATGGTTTCTTGTGCATAAATGTGGTATTTTTTTTATATTTTAAATTTACAAAGAACAGATGATATATCTTCAAATTCTTTTGTATTTCTGAAGGTAACTAGCCCAATGATGAGCTAAGGTGGCAAAAATAGTCGATTATTTTATTAATATTTCAAAATAATTTATTTGGTGTGATAAGATGCCATTAGGTACAACATTTCTAGTGCAGATGAAATTCTTGTTAGAAATACTGTTCATATTGTGAAATTCATGCTGATTAAAGGTCAACAAGGGCTGTGGGCAAGAAAGAGGGTACAGCATCAACAAATCATAGTCCAGAGAAATAGTTACTTTTGGGGTCCAAGGTAAAGAGGCAGGGTGTTCGAACAGGGGTCCTGGGAATTCTAGGGCAGCCAGTACTCAAAAGTCAAGGCTTGTTTGCAGATGACTCCAGGGACCTGCTGGTTGGTAAGCAGGGCCTCCCTCACACCTGAAGGCTACCCAAAGCATGTTCAGGACAAAGACAGAAGACATGACCAGAACTAGGGTTTTGACCGTGAAACCTATGTAATTTATCAAGAACTTAGTTAATTTCTTGTAAATTTTATGCTTTTATATTTCTTCTTCTCTTTTATTTTCATACAATGATGTGTTTGTAATTTGTAGTCAGATTTTTAGATTAGTGACGAGCAAATGTAGTCAATTTAGTTAGACAAATTAAACTAAAAATTATTTTTTAGGGGCTGTTAAAATTTGAAAGATGTTAACATGTTCTTCAGATGTGCTTTCATTATTATTATAAATGTTGCTTAATCATTAGCTCTGTGCTAACTGTTAGTTTGGGGAATGATTTACATGTTTATAATTATGGTAGAAATCATTTTGGTTACAGATAAATCTTTTTATTTACTTGAATTTTTTCCTCACACAGTGTTTGCCTTTTATAACCACATAAATTTTGATTTGAACCTGAAATAATTTAGTAAACTGGAGAGTTTTATTTTTGTCCAGGCCAATCTTTGTATCATAACCTTCATTTCTCAGGACTTGGTCAAAGGACAAAGAAAAATGGACGTTATTATCTATTGCATTGAGATATGCCTTGCATTGCTGTACTGTTATGTAACATTTGATACTTTCACATTTTATCTACACTTACACATTTTCTCAAAAATTATACGGTCAAGTACATGAGGGCAGGGACTATGTTTTATTAATTCTATATGTCCTGTAGCAGCAGTTTTAAAACTAGCTGTATCTGAATCACCTGAGGTGCCCTTTAAAAACTCAGAGTATAGGGCCCCAGCTCAGAGATTCTGATTTAGAAATTTTAAGGAGAGTCGCTAGAATCTGATTTTTGAAAGCTCACCCAGATAATTTTTATGGACAGTTAGATTTGAAAATCACTGGCTTACAGCATGGAACACTGCCTTGCATTCAGTAAATGCTCACAATGTTTCTTTGTTTATTTTGAAGCCTGAATCACTCAGGAAAGTGACATGAACTGGGTCCAACTTTCTTACTTCATTTTTTCCTCTTTTCTGTGCTTTACCATGACTCACCAACTACCTAACAAAACCTTATTCAGATGCATTCTTTCTGTTTTTGTGCATAATCATAATAATAGCCAACACTTTTCATTGCCCTTTCAAAACTACTTGACAAATCTAATAGTGCTTTGTAAAATCTGCATTAGTCCTTTGTGACAGAAGATGATCCTGTTGACTATGGTCACCAGCCAGAAGTGTTGGATATGGGAAGACGGATGTGTGACAAATGTCTGCTGCATACTGTGTATATATTAAAACACTGTCCTGCAGATCTTGGCTGCTGCTATTTTCAGAGTCTTCTGCTGTTTTAAACATGATCCAAATGATGTATTTGTTCCAGAAAGTCATCTAGTCTCTGATTACTCTCTCTGCTGTCTGGCCTTCCCATCACTTCTCTTTCTGATTGCCCTTTTTCAGATCGTCATATAGCAGTTATCCATTCTCAATTCGTGGCTGATCTAGTGAAACTGTGACAGGAAGCTCTGCCATTGTCTGCTGAATGAATGACTTGCTTCAGCATCAAGTAGTTCAGACTCATTCCTATATTTTTTTGGGGGGGTGACCTTGTCTTGGCAATTTAAAGTTTAATAAGCATTGTTTGTGACATTGAGGAGACTTTTCAAGGAACTTAACTTGTTGGTTGTTTGGTGTATTTAGGTTCCTGAAGCTGTAGAGAAATGTGTTTCTGGCTTATACTTCCTAGGGCAGGAGTAGAGCCACTGAAAAAAAAAAGTGACAGAAATCGGCTGGTGGAGGACACGGGAGAGAAACACCAAAGAGGAGACAGAGGAATACATAAGAGGGTAAAGAAGAGATGGAGAGGCTAAAAAAATAGTAACACATAGTAACCTAGGGTGGTTCTCTTAGTGGTGTTGCTGTGATGGGATAACTCACTGATAGCATTTCAAAGATTATATCTGACCTGTGATAGCACTTGAGTTTACCTGCCTTTTGCAAATTTGGACTGTGGAGTTTAGGACATCATTCCCTATTCTTTATATCCTTTGAAGTGTTCATGAACAGATTATTTCCTTTATATCCATCTTAAAAAAAATTAGTCTAATGCAGGGGTTTTTAAACATATGATTTGTGGATTCATGAGTTGGACATTGGCTCACAAATCTTCTACAATTTGTTTGTAAAATTTATACTTTATCTGCATTTTTCTCCTCCAGGGAGAAGTCTAAGAATTCAGATTCGCAAAGGGATTGTTGTTCCGAAAAAAAAATTTTTTTAATAAAAAATTTAAGAGGTTAGCTAGTAGTGGACCCCAGCCATAAAAAACTATCACTATGTAAAATGTTCTCTGGATAACAGTGAGCAGAGCTCTGAATTAGCCTGATTACTGTAGCTGGTCCTCAGGCTGATGCTTCTCCCCTCTTACCTTTAATAGTTGGTTTGGTATGTGATCAACTCTCAACATCACCTTCTGTCTGTCATCTCATTTTCCCACTTTTCTATTAACAAAAACTCCAGTGCCTTTTTTTTTTTAAAACATGGACAGTCTACATCAGAGACTCTTTTCAGGTCTGAGTTATAGGTGTTAAGTCATTTGTTGTTTTTAGGGTTTCTCTCCTGAAAGCTGGCAAATATTTTTGCGTTTGCTTTCTCACATTTTTTTTTTTAAGTCTGTTGCATTAGTCAGTTTACAAAGTATTTTATAACCACTTGAATGTAGGTGTTTTCCCAGGGTCAGGTTCAAGAACACAACTTCCAGTGCATACCCACCTCTAGATGACCATGGTTATCATTAGGACTTTTGATAATGTTTGGAGTTTCCGGCCTGGAAGAGTTTGCTGATGACAGGAAGAATATTCTGATGCAGCTTCCAGATCTCCTGATAGCTTTTTTTTTTAAAAAAATAAATTAATTTTATCTATTTATTTATTTTGGCTGTGTTGGGTCTTTGTTGCTGTGCACGGGCTTTCTCTAGTTGCGGCGAGCAGGGGCTACTCTTTGTTGTGGTGAGTGGGCTTCTCATTGCGGCGGCTTCTCGTTGCGGAGCACGGGCTGTAGGCACGCGGGCTTCAGTAGCTGTGGCATGCGGGCTCAGTAGTTGTGGTACATGGGCCCTAGAGCGCAGGCTCAGTAGTTGTGGCGCATGGGCTTTGTTGCTCCACAGCATGTGGGATTTTCCTGGACCAGGGCTCGAACCCATGTCCCCTGCATTGACAGGCGGATTCTTAACCACTGTGCCACCAGGGAAGCCCCTCCTGATAGCTTTTTGAGCATAGCTACATAATCTCACCCTTATGTCAGTTTGTGACAGAAACAGGATTTCCATCAGTCTGGCAAAAACTTCTGAGCTGATGGGTCCTTGGCTTCAAGTTTATTAATGAGTAATAGCTGCCCATTCCTCTAAGCCCTGAGTTCCTGGGAGGACCCAGTAGAGACTGAAAATAGAAAGAAAAAGGGTATGAGGTCAGTGATGAGGTGCAACAGAATCAAACCTCTTAACCGTCAGTGGCCTTAAGACAGTGGGATTGAGTGGCCGGTTAGAGAAGGAACAACCACAGCTTCCGATGATCCCAGCTGTGACTTGCCATACTGCCACGGGGGAAGCTGTTGTGTATCCTTTAAATGGATTTTATTCTAGAGTCATTGCCCCAAAGATTTGTATCTTGCATTTATATATTTACTCAATTTAGTTTTGTTTTTTTTTTTTTTTGCAAAGCACTATTGAAGTCCTTATTTTGTGGAATATTTCATTGTTCGGAGTAAATTTTTTTAAAAATTGCAGCTCCTGTTCAATACTCATTAATTTTTTGTCCTCAGACTGCTTACAACCCATTTCCTACTTTGTATCTTGATTTATTTTGGTTATTATTCAGATTTGCCTAAGGGTAATCATTTTCTCCCCTCATATAGTAGAGAACATCCATATGGATTTATGTTTATATCTATCTCTAGTTCTTAGCAAATATCCATAAACCCATAGTAGTAAATAATCCCCCTGTGACTCCTAAATCTTTTTCTTTACGCTCTTAGTCCAGGGACTGGGATAGCAGTAGAGTAGGGCCTGAAAATGGCCTAGAAGGTGGGCTCTGACATCATTGAAGTCTACAGAAGTCAGGAAGTTCATGTATCAGGACAGCTCATCAAGTTTAGGACCTTAGCAGGGACACGGAGTAGCAAGGAAGAAATAAAGGCCAAAGGAGACCAGCCACATCAGAGTCTGGAGGAGCAGCAGCAAGAACGCTGGAGCTTGGGAAACACATACATAGTCATGTTGAGTGACAAAGGCCAGAAGACTGGCCCAGCGGGTCAGATAAAAGTTATCAGTGCCCACACCCAGTGTCTGGACCGAAGATTCAATTAGGAAATCCGTGGCAAGAAAATGACCTTGCTGGTATATATTTTGAGCCTTATAAGGACTCTTTATTACATGCTCTCTGCCCTGGACCGGGATGAGGTCAGCATGTGGGCAGTAGTGAGCCCACAGACAGAGAAAATAGGGGAACAAGCAGACTGAGCAGGGAGCCAGGCAGTTCCTGACAGCACTTTTGGCTGTATTTCATCTGGACCTGGTCAAATTGCTTATGTTTGCATTTTCTAGATGTCCTTTATCTTTTTGATTTATTGGTCAATAACATCTATAATGCACCATAGAGCTCAAGCATTCAACCCTTTTGCACTTTTTTATTTAGAAAAAGGGGAAACTCTGTTGGGATGCTTTTACTGCCTGCTATTTTCTGATTCAACTTTATTTAATCTATCCAAGACCAAATAAAATGCAACATCTTGTCCCATTTCTAGTAGATCTTGGATTGATGTTTTGCTGCCATTATCCCATGAATAAAAAAGGGTAAAAGGAGGTGCTGTGACAGGGTCTTGCAGTGTCAAAATGTTTACCTCTGGGTTCTTGTTGCTTTTGGGAACAGCCCCAACCTGACCCCTTCCTGCACAGATAAGCACATTTAAATGAGCCACATGCAAATCTAGGCATTGCTTTAGAGTCTAAAGTATAGATTCTCACTGCTGGATTGAGGATATACACTATAGAGAGTGGAGTTGGTAAGAAGCAGATGTTCACATTGCTAAATCCTCCTCCTCATTTGCCAGTTTGATTCATCTTCTGTGAAGGTTCAAGTGAGGAGTAGCTAAGGCTACTGATTGCTCTCCCACAGTGATTGAAAATAGATTTAAAACAGTTCCAGCAAGAGTGAAGGGATGAGAAGATTTCAGGAGTTAAATGGAACCTATTGCAAGGCTCTTGAGGAGTAAAAGTCTATTATCATCCTGTTGGCCTCATCCATAGAAAAATCTGGTTTTCTATTAGGATGGTACAAAAACTATATACACAGACAGAAAGATGCTCCATCGCATGAGTGACCGTGGATGTCACTCCAGGTATAGGAGGTGGGGTGGGCAGCCATGACAGCAGGAAGAGGAAAGAGTCTTGTGAGTGAGGTGCCTCCCTGGTGAGAAGGATGGAGTTCCATTAAACACAAAAAAATTCAAAGAAAATTTGAATTTCTTCAAATCGTGTCTGGTTTTGAGATACTAAACAGTCTCTCTCAACATCTCTCTGTCATCATTGCTATGTCTTTCCTCAGCCCCTTTTATTGTGGCATTGGCCTTCTTGCCTCCAGGCAGCCTTTGTAACTTAGCTATTTCCATTGGCTTTTGGTCCGAGGACATGATGACCTCACAGAGGGTCCTCACAAATTGGCCACCATGCTCCTAACAACCTTTTTGTTTTACTGCCTAGGTCTTTGAGTGTACCCCCCTCCACCCCCACCCCCAGACCTGGCCCACTCCGTTAGGTCATCCTGCACATTGTGAGGTCTTCTGCCACCCCCCAACCATGTCCTGACTAATTTTCTATAAAAGTAGATTTTCATCTTCTATAACTCCGCTTCCTTGCTTTTATTCCTCTGCCCCATATCTATCAACCCAGCTGAATGAAGCCAACCCAAAAACTTTGTAATTTTTCTCTTCAGTGAGTCACAAGATATGTCCTCTCTGGTTTGGCAGCAAATTAATTTTAAGAATTCGAAACTTAAAATTTTATATAGCATCATTGGCTCTGAGCTGGGAAGTGGGTATTATGACAAAATACGTGTGGTTCATATTTTGTGACTGGCAGGTGGGACTTCTGATATAGGGCTATTTTATTTATTTATTGCTTAGGATAGGACAATTTTTTTAACATCTTTATTGGAGTATAATTGCTTTACAATGGTGTGTTAGTTTCTGCTTTATAACAAAGTGAATCAGTTATACATATACATATGTCTCCATATCTCTTCCTTCTTGCATCTCCCTCCCTCCCACCCTCCATATCCCATGCCTCTAGGTGGTCACAAAGCACAGAGGTGATCTCCTTGTGTTATGCAGCTGCTTCTCACTAGCTATCTATTTCACGTTTTGGTAGTGTATATATGTCCATGCCACTCTCTCACTTTGTCCCAGCTTACCCTTCCCCCTCCCCGTATCTGCAAGTCCATTCTCTAGTAAGTCTGCGTCTTTATTCCCATCTTGCCCCTAGGTTTTTCATGACCTTTTTTTTTTTCTTTTTAGATTCCATATATATGTGTTAGCATACAGTATTTGTTTTTCCCTTTCTGACTTACTTCACTCTCTTTCTGACTTACTTCACTCTGTATGACAGTCTCTAGGTCCATCCACCTCACTACAAATAACTCAGTTTCGTTCCTTTTTATGGCTGAGTAATATTCCATTGTATATATGTGTCACATCTTCTTTATCCATTCATCTGCTGATGGACACTTAGGTTGCTTCCATGTCCTGGTTATTGTAAATAGAGCTGCAATGAACATTTTGGTACATGACTCTTTTTGAATTATGGTTTTCTCAGGGTATATGCCCAGTAGTGGGATTGCTGGGTCATATGGCAGTTCTATTTTTAGTTTTTTAAGGAACGTCCGTACTGTTCTCCATAGTGGCTGTATCAATTTACATTCGCACCAACAGTGTAGGAGGGTTCCCTTTTCTCCACACCCTCTCCAGCATTTATTTTTTCTAGATTTTTTGATGATGGCCATTCTGACCAGTGTGAGATGATATTTCATTGTAGTTTGGATTTGCATTTCTCTAATGATTAATGATTTTGAGCATTCTTTCATGTGTTTGTTGGCAATCTGTATATGTTCTTTGGAGAAATGTCTATTTAGGTCTTCTGCCCATTTTTGGATTGGGTTGTTGGTTTTTTTTGATATTGAGCTGCATGAGTTGCTTGTATGTTTTGGAAATTAATCCTTTGTCATTTGCAAATATTTTCTCCCATTCTGAGCGTTGTCTTTTCGTCTTGTTTATGGTTTCCTTTGCTGTGCAAAAGCTTTGAAGTTTCATTAGGTCCCATTGTTTAATTTTTGTTATTTCCATTTCTCTAGGAGATGGGCCAAAAAGGATCTTGCTGTGATTTATGTCATAGAGTGTTCCACCTATGTTTTCCTCTAAGAGTTTGATGGTGTCTGGCCTTACATTTAGGTCTTTAATTCATTTTGAGTTTATTTTTTTGTGTGGTGTTAGGGATTGTTCTAATTTCATTCTTTTACATGTAGCTGTCCAGTTTTCCCAGCACTACTTATTGAAGAGGCTGTCTTTTCTCCACTGTATATTCTTACCTCCTTTATCAAAGATAAGGTGACCATATGTATGTGGGTATATCTCTGGGCTTTCTATCCTGCTCCATTCATCTATATTTCTGTTTCTGCGCCAGTACCATACTGTCTTGATTACTGTAGCTTTGTAGTATAGTCTGAAGTCAGGGAGCCTGATTCCTCCAGCTCCGTTTTTCTTTCTCAAGATTGCTTTGTTTATCCAGGGACTTTTGTATTTCTGTACCAATTGTGAAATTTTTTGTTCTAGTTCTGTGAAAAATGCACTGGTAGTTTGATAGGGATTGCACTGAATCTGTAGATTGCTTTGGGTAGTAGAGTCATTTTCACAATGTTGATTCTTCCAAGCCAAGGGCATGGTATATTTCTCCATCTATCTGTATCATCTTTAATTTCTTTCATCAGTGTCTTATAATTTTCTGCATACAGGTCTTTTGTCTCCTAAGGTAGGTTTATTCCTAGAGATTTTATTCTTTTTGTTGCAATGGTAAAGGGGAGTGTTTCCTTGATTTCTCTTTCAGGTTTTTCATCACTAGTGCATACGAATGCAAGAGATTTCTGTGCATTAATTTTGTATCCTGCTACTTTGCCAGATTCATTGATTAGCTCTAGTAGTTTTCTGATAGCATCTTTAGGATTCTCTATGTATAGTATAATGCCATCTGCAAACAGTGACAGCTTTACTTCTTCTTTTCTGATTTGGATTCTTTTTAGTTGTTTTTCTTCTCTGACTGCTGTGGCTAACACTTCCAAAACTATGTTGAACAATAGTGGTGAGAGTGGGCAACCTTGTCTTATTCCTGATCTTAGTGGAAATGGTTTCAGTTTTTCACCATGAAGAATGATGTTGGCTGTGGGTTTGTCATATGGCCTTTATTATGTTGAGGAAAGTTCCCTCTATGCCTACTTTCTGGAGGGTTTTTATCATAAATGGGTGTTAAACTTTGTCAAAAGCTTTCTCTGCATCTATTGAGATAATCATATGGTTTTTGTCCTTCAGTTTGTTAATATGGTGTATCACGTTGATTGATTTGCATATATTGAAGAATCCTTGCATTCCTGGGATAAACCCCACTTGATCATAGTGTATGATTCTTTTAACGTGCTGTTGGATTCTGTTTGCTAGTATTTTGTTGAGGATTTTTGCACCTGTGTTCATCAGATATTGGCCTGTACTTTTCTTTCTTTGTGACATCTTTGTCTGGTTTTGATATCAGAGTGATGGTGGCCTCGTAGAATGGATTTGGGAGTGTTCCTCCCTCTGCTATATTTTGGAAGAGTTTGAGAAGGAGAGGTGTTAGCTCTTCTCTAAATGTTTGATAAAATTCGCTTGTGAAGCCATCTGGTCCTGGGCTTTTGTTTGTTGGAAGATTTTTAATCACAGTTTCAATTTCAGTGCTTGTGATTGGTCTGTTCATATGTTCTATTTATTCCTGGTACAGTCTTGGAAGGTTGTGCATTTCTAATAATTTGTCCATCTCTTCAGGTTGTCCATTTTATTGGCATACAGTTGCTTGTAGTAGTCTCTCACGATCTTTTGTATTTCTGCAATGTCAGTTGTTATTTCTCCTTTTTCGTTTCTAAGTCTATTGATTTGAGTCTTCTCCCTTTTTTTCTTGATGAGTCTGGCTAATGGTTTATCAATTTTGTTTATCTTCTCAGAAAACCAGCTTTTAGTTTTATTGATCTTTGCTATCATTTCCTTCATTTCTTTTTCATTTATTTCTGATTTGATCTTATGATTTCTTTCTGCTAACTTTGAGGTTTTTTTGTTCTTCTTTCTCTAATTGCTTTAGGTGCAAGGTTAGGTTGCTTATTTGAGATGTTTTTTGTTTCTTAACGTAGGATTGTATTGCCATAAACTTCCCTCTTAGAACTGCTTTTGCTGCATCCCATAGGTTTTGGGTCATCGTCTTTTGCCATTTGTTTCTAGGTATTTATTTCCTCTTTGATTTCTTCAGTGATCTCTTGGTATTAAGTAGTGTGTTGTTTAGCCTCCATGTGTTTGTATTTCTTACTTATTTTTTCCTGTAATTGATATCTAGTCTCATAGCATTGTGGTTGGAAAAGATATTTGATACGATTTCAATTTTCTTAAATTTACCAAGGCTTGATTTGTGACCCAAGATATGATCTATCCTGGAGAATGTTCCATGAGCACTTGAGAAAAATGTGTATTCTGTTGTTTTTGGATGGAATGTCCTATAAAAATTAATTAAGTCCATCTTGTTTAATGTATCATTTAAAGCTTGTGTTTCCTTATTTATTTTCATTTTGGATGTCTGTGCATTGGTGAAAGTGGGGTGTTAAAGTCCCTTACTATGATTGTGTTACTGTCGATTTCCCCTTTTATGGCTGTTAGTATTTGCCTTATGTATTGAGGTGCTCCTATGTTGGGTGCATAAATATTTACAATTGTTATATCTTTTTCTTGGATAGATCCCTTGATCATTATGTAGTGTCCTTCTTTGTCTCTTGTAATAGTCTTTGTTTTTAAGTCTATTTTGTCTGATATGAGAATTGCTACTCCAGCTTTCTTTTGATGTCCATTTGCATGGAATATCTTTTTCTGTCCCCTCACTTTCAGTCTGTATGTGTCCCTAGGTCTGAAGTGGGTCTCTTGTTGACAGCATATATATATGGGTCTTGTTTTTATATCCATTCAGCCAATATATGTCTTTTGGGTGGAGCATTTAATCCATTTACATTTAAGGTAATTATCGATATGTATGTTCCTATTACCATTTTCTTAATTGTTTTGGGTTTATTATTGTAGGTCTTTTCCTTCTCTTGTGTTTCCTGCCTAGAAAAGTTCCTTTAGCATTTGTTGTAAAGGTGGTTTGGTAGTGCGGAATTTTCTTAGCTTTTCCTTGTCTTTAAAGGTTTTAATTTGTCCATGTAATCTGAATGAGATCCTTGCTAGGTAGAGTAATCTTGGTTGCAGGTTCTTCTCCTTCATCACTTTAAGTATGTCCTGCCACACCCTTCTGGCTTGCAGAGTTTCTGCTGAAAGATCAGCTCATAACCTTATGGGGATTCCCTTATGTGTTATTTGTTTTTTTTCCCTTGCTGCTTTTAATACTTGTTCTTTGTATTTAATTTTTGATAGTTTGATTAATATGTGTCTTGGTGTGTTTCTCCTTGGATTTATCCTGTATGGGACTCTCTGTGCTTCCTGGACTTGATTAACTATTTCTTTCCCCATATTAGGGAAGTTTTCATCTATAATCGCTTCAAATATTGTCTCAGTCCCTTTCTTTTTCTCTTCTTCTTCTGGAACCCCTAGAATTCAAATGTTGGTGCATTTAATGTTGTCTCAAGATGTCTCTGAGACTGTCCTCAGTTCTTTTCATTCTTTTTTCTTTATTCTGCTCTGCAGTAGTTATTTCCACTATTTTATCTTCCAGGTCACTTATCCGTTCTTCTGCCTCAGTTATTCTGCATTGATCCCTTCTAGAGAATTTTTAATTTCATTTGTTGTGCTGTTCATCACTCTTTGTTTGCTCTTTAGTTCTTCTAGGTCCTTGTTAAACGTTTCTTGTATTTTCTCCATTCTCTTTCCAAGATTTTGGATCATCTTTACTCTCATTATTCTGAATTCTTTTTCAGGTAGACTGCCTATTTCCTCTTCATGTGTTAGGTCTGGTGGATTTTTGCCTTGCTCCTTCATCTGCTGTGTGTTTCTCAGTCTTCTCATTTTGCTTACCTTACTGTGTTTGGGGTCTCCTTTTCGCAGCCTGCATGTTTGTAGGTCTCATTGTTTTTGGTGTCTGTCCCCAGTGGCTAAGGTTAGTTCAGTGGGCTTCCTGGTGGAGGGGACTGGTGCCTGTGTTCTGGTGGATGAGGCTGGATCTTGTGTTTCTGTTGGGCAGGTCTAAGTCTGGTGGTGTATTTTGGGGTGTCTGTGGCCTTATTATGATTTTAGGCAGCCTCTGTGCTAATGGATGGGGTTGTGTTCCTGCCTTGGTAGTTGTTTGGCATAGGGTGTCCAGCACTGTAGGTTGCTGGTCGTTGAGTGGAGCTGGGTCTTGCTGTTGAGATGCAGATCTCTGGGAGATTTTTGCCATTTGATATTATGTGGAGCTGGGAGGTCTCTGGTGGACCAGTGTCCTGAAGTTGGCTCTCCCACCTCAGTGGCACAGCCCTGATGCCTGGCTGGAGCACCAACAGCCTGTCCTCCACATGGCTCAGAATAAAAGGGAGGAAAAAAATAAATAAAGAAAGAAGATAAAATAATATAAAGTAAAATAAAATAATTAAAATAAAAAATAATTATTAAGAGAAAAAACTTTAAGCAATAAATCAAACAAACAAAAACAGACAGGACCCTAGGACAAATGGTAAAAGCAAAGCTATACAGAGAAAAATCACACACAGAAGCATACACATACATACTCACAAAAAAGAGAAAAAGGGAAAAAATATATATATCGTTGCTCCCAAAGTCCATCCCCTCAATTTGGTATGATTCGTTGTCGATTCATGTATTCCACAGATGCAGGTACATCAAGTTGAGTGTGGAGCTTTAATCCGCTGCTCCTGAGGCTGCTGGGAGAGATTTCCCTTTCTCTTCTTTGTTCTCTCAGCTCCCAGGGTCTCAGCTTTGGATTTGGCCCCGCCTCTGCGTGTAGGTCGCCTGAGGGCGTCTGTTTCCGCTCAGAGAGGACGGGGTTAAACGAGCAGCTGCTTCCGGGTCTTTGGCTCACTCAGGTGCGGGGGAGGGAAGGGTATGGAGTGCGGGGCGAGCCTGCGGCAGCAGAGGTCGTCATGACGTTGCAGCAGCCTGAGGCACGCTGTGCGTTCTCCCGGGTAAGTTGTCCCTGGTTCACGGGACCCTGGCAGTGGCGGGCTGCACAGGCTCCCGGAAGGGGGGTGTGGATAGTGACTTGTTCTCGCACACAGGCTTCTTGGTGGCGGCAGCAGCAGCCTTAGCGTCCCATGCTCGTCTCTGGGGTCCGCGCTGATTGCCGCGGCTCGCTCCCGTCTCTGGAGCTCCTTTAAGCGGCGCTCTGAATCCCCTCTCCTCGCCTACCAGGAAACAAAGAGGGAAGAAAAAGTCTCTTGCCTTTTCGGCAGCTCCAGACCTTTTCCCCGGATTCCCTCCTGGCCAGCTGTGGGGCACTAGCCCCTTCAGACTGCCTCAGTCCTCACCCTGGGATCCGACCGAAGCCCGAGCCTCAGCTCCAGGCCCCGCCCGCCCCGGCGGGTGAGCAGACAAGCCTCTCGGGCTGGTGAGTGCCCGTCGGCACCGATCCTCTGTGCGGGAATCTGTCTGCTTTGCCCGCCGCACCCCTGTTGCTGCGCTATCCTCCGCGGCTCCGAAGCTTCCGCCTCCGGCACCCGTAGCCTCCGCCCACGAAGGGGCTTCCTAGTGTGTGGAAACGTTGCCTCTTTCACAGCTCCCTCCCCGAGGTGCAGGTCCCGTCCCTATTCTTTTGTCTTTTTTTTCTTTTGTCCCACCCAGGTATGTAGGGAGTTTCTTGCCTTTTGGGAGGTCTGAGGTCTTCTGCCAGCGTTCAGTAGGTGTTCTGTAGGAGCTGTTCCACATGTAGACGTATTTCTGATGTATTTGTGGGGAGGAAGGTGATCTCCGCGTTTTACTCTTCCGCCATCTTGAAGCTCTCCTAGGGCTATTTTATACAGACTCTTCAGAGAATCTGAATGAACTTTAGAATTAGCTTGAGGAGGAAGAGAGGGAAGGAATATTAAATTAAAGCAAGAGAACCTTCTGTTTCCCACCCCAGTTACACTGAAGTTAACAGGTAAACTGATTTGTGTGGCTCTCCAGATATAATAAGCAATAAATGAAAACTTCTCAGTGTTTGAAGGCCCCCTTTGTGGCCCTCCAGTGTGTTTTATGGAGGCTCACAGGAGCTGTAGCTCCCTCACGGAATTAGGAGCTTACAGTACCTCACAGGAGTATGTGACGCACTATGCAGATATTTATAATTATATCGTGAGGAGGAAATTAGATGTGTGAGTATAGGTTTTGAAGCAGGAGAAAGTGCAGAGGCAAAGGAAGCATAAAGGTTTGTTTGCTGTGACTCTTTGGCAAAACCTGTTCTGAATGAAAATGCCCTCAAAGAAACCAGAGCAAAACATCATCAGCCTGAGGTCTCTGAGTATATAGAGTTGTGCCATATCAAAAAGAAGTCTAAGCTTGTGATCCCTTTTCTCAGGTGGGATTTAGAAGGTATGTCAGTATCTACACATTCAGTTCTAAGATGGTGGAAAGAAGCTTTGAAGCCAATGAAAAGCATAAAGCAGGATTTCATTAAGAAGTTATCCAGGGGCTTCCCTGGTGGCGCAGTGGTTGAGAGTCGGCCTGCCGATGCAGGGGACGCGGGTTCGTGCCCCGGTCCGGGGGGATCCCACATGCCGCCGAGCGGCTGGGCCTGTGAGCCATGGCCGCTGAGCCTGCGCGTCCGGAGCCTGTGCTCCACAATGGGAGAGGCCACAGCGGTGAGAGGCCTGCGTACAGTAAAAAAAAAAAAAAAAAAAAAAAAAAAAAGAAGTTATCCAGGAACATGGAATGCTGGTGTGGGACATCAGGCTGGTGCTGGAGCATGGGACTGGGCATGCACCCTGAGCTGGCCCTGCACCCAGCCATGCCACAAGCTCTGAAATGACCGCCATGGAAACTTGGTTGCTAAGGGGTGCCAAGCTATGACTTCATCATCTTGGGAGCACTGGCCCCATCTGATGCCTCAGTGACTAGTCAGGGACTGATGGCTGCAATCTTAACACTTGAGTCTTACATCACCAGAGATGAATGAGCTCATTTCACACAAAGCCATTACAAAATCCATGGGAGTGACAATGTAGTTATAAAGCATAAAATAGTGATAGGAACATCTACCAAAAGTCTGATCCAATGTTTCTTTCTTTCTTTCTCTCCCTCCCTCCCTCCCTCCGTCCCTTCCTTTGGTTTTCTTTCTTTTGCTGTGCCTGGTCTCAGTTACAGCAGGTGGGCTTCTTAGCTGCAGCACATGGGCTCCTTCATTGTGGCAGGCGGGCTTCTTAGTTGCGGCTGGAGGGCTCCTTTAGTTGTGGCTTACCAGCTTCTTAGTTGTGGCATGTGAACTCTTAGTTGTGGCATGCATGTGGGATCTAGTTCCCTGACCAGGGATTGAACCCTGGCCCCCTGCATTGGGAGTGCGGAGTCTTAACCACTGCACTACCAGGGAAGTCCCTGATCCCATGTTTCTGCGGCATAGAAAGCACTATAAATTTGGCATGATGATCATGTCATCTTATGGTGTCCATACACTTGACATTTGGATTACAAAGGGCCCTTTGCTTCACCCTTAATAATTCTGAGATAGTATTTGTATGATTTACTAATGTTTTATCAAAAGTAATAACTATAGTATCTTTAACAATTTCCAGTTCATAGAGTACTTCCTTATATATTATTTTATGAAAGTATTTTGGAAGCTATTATGAAGTAACTTCTCTGTAAAATGAAAGACATATAAATGGTGTTCCCTAGTCGTTATATTTTGAAGTCCTAACTCCCAGTACCTCAGAATGTGACCTTATTTGGAAATAGGGTTTTTGCCAATGTCATTAGTTAATTTAAGATGAGGTCATTAGGGTGGGGCCTAATTTAATATGATTGGTGTCCTTATAAAAAGGGGAGGTTTGAACACAAGCTCACACAGGGAGAATGGCATGTGAACATGGAAGCAGGGATCTTGTGACTACAAGCTAAGGAACACCAAAGATAGCCACCAACCACTTGAAGCCAGAGGAGAAGCATAGAACAGATTCTCTCTGATAGTTCACAGAAGGAGCCAACCCTTCCAACACCTTGATCTTGGACTTCTAGCCTCCAGATATAAGACAGTTTCTGTAGTTTAAGCCACTCAGTGTGTGGTACTTTGCTGTGGCAGTGCTAGCTGACCAGTACAGCAATCGTCGACACATCCACGTTACTTGTGATTGTGCCACAGTTACAACCTTTTTTTTTCCCCACTTTTCTCTGGAGACATTTGAAATTTCTTTAATAGAAGGTATGAGTGCTGGGATGTTGGTAGCAAGAGGAAGGCCTGGGACAGAAGGGCAGGCTCAGGGCTGTCGCAGATGAGGAGTGCTGAGCTAGCAGGGGATAGTGAGTGGTATGCTGGAGGGAAGTGGCCAGAGAAGTTAAGGGCCGGTGCTCATTAAGGCTCCATACTCAGACCCTTTTTCTTTTTATCCTGTGCCTTCTCCCTGTCGCTCTCATCTACCCTCATGGCATCAATCTCTATTCATTGTTTGATAGCTCCCAAATCTCTACCTCTAGCCCATACCTCTCTCCTGAGATCCATGTATTCAACTGATGATTGACCTCCTTACTGGAAGACCCACAGGCACTTACGACTCAGTAAATGCAAGAATTAACTCTATTATCTTTAATCCAAACCTACACCTCCTACTGGCAATACAGTATGTCCCCTACATATGAGCCTTCAAGTTGCGAAGTTTCAAAGGCGTGAACTTGAGTTTGCATGTCCAATCACATAAGTTAGTTCACATGTTTGGCGTACATTGTCATGTGCATGCATCCTCTACAAGTGGTTGTGCTTTTGTATACTTCACAGTACAGTACTGTATAGAGTACAGTAATACTGTATGTTTACTTCAAGCCCAGGATGTCCAGAACCAAGTGTAAAAGCAGCAGTGATGTAGCTGGTACTATTATACTTTTCTAGGTACTGTACTGTAATATTAAAAAATGTTTTCTTTATTTTTTCTGTTTGTTTGTTTTTTAAGTATTATTTCTGTGAAAAGTATTATAAACCTGTTACAGTACAGTACTATATAGCCGATTGTGTTAGTTGGGTACCTAGGCTAATTTTGTTGGACTTGTGAACAAATTGGACTTACGAACACACTCTTGGAATGGAACTCGTTTGTATATAGGGGACTTATTGTATTGTTTACTGGCATGAACTCATATCACAGGTCACTCGATCCAGGATCCCTGGTGTCATCCATAACCCCTCCCATTCCCTTTCCAACCACATCCAAACGATTCCAAACAACTGTTCCTTCTGCTTCTCTCAGGTCCCTCAAATCCATCCCTTCCTCTGCATTTTCAGGTCCTACCCTAATTCAGACACTCGTAATTTCAGGTAACTTTCTCAGTGTTTTTTTTTTGCATCACATCTCTTCCTTTCCTTGCTGTTGCCAGAGTCATATTTCTAAAATATGTGTCATATCACTTTCTTACGTAAGTCTTCAGTGGCTACCCAAAACATACAGGAGGACGTTTAAGTTCCTTGGCATGTCACAGCTTCGTTATTTGGTTCCTGCCCATTTTTCCAGTTTTATCATCTATCCCCTTTTGAACTCTAAGCCATAAGGAACTATCAACTAATTAGTTTCCTGAAGGTATCATGCTTTTTCACATGGATGTGAAGTTCCACTTGCTTTTTCCTTTTTCAGGAAAACCATTCCTTCTTTGATTGCTATGCCTGTTTACTGAAGTCCATTTATCCTTGAAGACATCCCAAATATGCTGTTTCCCTTTTTTTTTTTTTTACATGCTGGGCATATAAACAGTGAGGCAGTCACAGTCTAGTTGGGGATATATACGTCCAACAAATAATCATAAATTATTTTATTTTCATAATTATAAGCACTGTGAAAGGGAGCATCTAACACGTAGACCAAACCTGAAATGATGGAAGTAGAAAGAGTCTCTGGAGAAGTGTCATTTAAGCCAAGACGTAAAGGATGTACAGCAGTTTTCCAGGCAGAGAGGGTGCTAAGTGCTCTCTAGACAAGGCAACAATATATTTGAAGACCCTGAGGAAGGAGGAAGTTTCCCTTTCTCAACTCACATAGCATCTTGAACATATAAAATCATCATATTGCTGTAATAATTTTCTGACTTGTGAATCCTTTAATTCACAAGTAGAATCTGTGAAGTTTCAAGTTCAATCCAGGTAGGATCTGTGCAAGCTCTGGTCTGGTGTATTAGCTTTCCATCCAAGTAAATATAAGTTAAAGGAGAAGAAACTGGGATTTCCTAAGATTAAATCAGTGGAGATAACTTAGGTTGTTAGGCCCTCAGGAATTTTATCAAGTTTTGTCTATCTAAAGAAAATCTAAAGATTTCGATTGGGAGTTAATATTAATGTTCATGAGTATAATAATATCCTACATTTATGCAGATCTTTGGACTTGATGAAGTAGATATAAAAAGTGATGAGTAATGTGAAGTCCCACTTCTTCAGAGAGAAAATAAAGGAGAGATAGATTATACCTCACAAAGGCTCCAAGGTCATCATTTCTCCCCTGTCTTGCTGAAACAGGAAAATGATGGACATGATAGATAGCTGTTGGAGCTGTGATTTTTCTCTTGCTCTATTGGAAGCAGAATAGAAAGGCCAGGCTGACACTGATGGATATGTGCTGTGATGTGAGTTGGCACAGTATCATACTGATCATACTGATCATTGCCAAGATCGGGATGTGTTCTTGCACAATCTTTCCTGTAGCAGGCACTTTGCTTCTACTGCAGGACTCTTTTCTTCCTCTTGATGCCGTATTGTTGTGTGACTCTGTTTCAGCTGTTTCAAGTGGTAGACGGAGGCAAGAAGGAGACGGCCATGTGTGTCGAGTGGCTTAGAGGTTCACCTGCCTCTTAAGGAGGGAGGGACCTGAGGATAGATGATGACTCTCCTGTCCGGAGTCCAGGAAGACTGCCTGAATGACTGATAAGCTCTGTGATGCCCAGGTCATTCCTTCTGCATACTTTGGACAGCAGCTATGGCCCTGCTGGGCGCTCAGTTATTTCCGGCTAACTGGGGAAAGGGGATGACCTGATCAGTACCCTCCAAATGGCCCCGCTCTCCACTTCTCCCATCACCATCCCTCAGAATAGTAGGGTTTTCACAGCCTACATTGTCACAGAAGTTCAAGCCTGCTAGCACAGGAGTAACCTGATTTTACAGCCAAGTCAAGGAGGACTTCTAACAGGGCTAATGATACACTTGTCATCTGAGGAATTCAGAGCAGTTCAAAAATAATTTATAGTATAAGGAGTAAGAAATGTAAACCACTTTGTTGGAAAATGGACCATATCATACGTTTTCAGTGATTCTCCTCCTCTGTGACTGTAGAATGGCATCATAAGAGCGACATTTGTTTTCCTTTTATGCTATTTACCACTCCAGGTTCCTTTTTCTTGCCATATATATTTAATTTTGACAGTGAAGAGATCACTAAAAGTAGCATTACAGGTCACTTTAATTACAGCCATTTCAATTGCTTATCAACATAGCAATAAAATACAGAAGTGTTACCAAGGCGTTGCTGAGTCGTCATCTCTTTTAATAGCTCTCTGTGAGTGTGGTCTGTACTGCAAGCTAATTATGAAGACTAACTCTTGCAGATGGGATATGTGTACCTATTTTTAATGAATTGTTAAGCACTCAAGGAGGATGCCTGTTTGGAAACATAAGAGTCTTAATCTTAGTTTGATATATTTTACCCTATCTATTCTTTTATCCCTATTGAACTGCTGGGTATTTAGTTTGCTACTTCTTTTTTCCCCCCCTTTTTCCTTAATTTTCTTTGTTATGGTGGAGAAGAGATTGGGGAGAGCTAAGAAAGCAAGCAATTAAATTTTTCTGAGTCACAGCCAAGACCGTTTAGAACTTATTGGAGTCCCTAGGAAAGATTTTCTATATCCCCCAAACTCCACATACTTTATTTAATGTTGCACAGGATGTGGGTTATTTTACTCTGTACGGAGAGGGTGGTAATGAGGGAGGGAAGTATATTCCAGGGATTTCTCTCAATCTGCAGTGTTTCTCTAAGCAGGGAAAGACCCATGATGAATTGTCATGTCTTCAACCTCCTTTGTAAGTCCATTTGTGGCATCATAGCGACAGGACACAGGGCAAACATTAGTTTTACATCACCTTGTTTAGGAACGTCATCATGAATAAGTACTTGAGTCTTCATGAAGCTGGCTTCTGTAACCAATACATCATATTTAGATGCACTTCACTTTTAAAATATATCTTCAGAAATCTGATGTCAAAATCATGCTGTGGAATCATTCCCAATGGACCGAACTTGAAGCTTCCAGAATAGAGAGCAGTATTTCCTCCTACTATTGTTTATTTTTCACATTAGGAAATTGTTTCAACATCAAGATACTATTTGGGCTCAGAGAACCTTATCTTAGGAGGTCTAGGTGTGGGATACATTTTGATTAAATTCAATATGAGTTGAGTCAATATGAAATTTTATCAAATAATCCTCATGTCAATCTGTTTGAATGAATCTACACACTAAAGTCTATGAAAGGATGGATCAGAAGCAAGTCCAGGTTGTATGGGGTCTGAGGCTTTAATGATTTGGAGAGCTTTCTTTAAGAAAAAGAATACAAAGTTACAAATGCAACTTTAAATCAGGTATGAAAATAAATATTTATTTAGACTGAGAAATCAAAAGTTATGCATTTTAAAATGCATTACAAAATCCCAAATCATCACAAAATCCTAAAAGAGAACACTATTTTTATTAATTAACTTTCGGATGCACTTTTATAATTGTTACATTTTTTGGTTGCATTCTGTCTCTTCAAATGATAATACATTTTAAATATCATTTTTTGTAGAGAGTAGAAAGGTAATAGTTTTTCCCTTAGCATACTGACTCAAAATTGCTTTGTATTACTGGTAGTTTAGAAACATTTTTTTCAGTTTAAACTCTTCATTGATGCTGTTTGCAAATGTTTAGGATGTTTGTCAAATTAGGGAAATCCCCTTTAAACTTTGCGTTGTATACGAACTTTATGATTTTAGACATTTGAAGTTTTCTTAGGCAGAAGGTTTCTAATCTGAAATATTATTTGATCTGACAACATTCATTAAGCAATGCAGACTGTGTTTTTCTGTTCTATAACATTCATCTGCCTTTTGCTTTTTTATTTCTGGTTTGAGACTGTCCTGGTGGAATTTTTTTCTTCATGTTAGTGATATTGATCCACAAGTTATAGTTTCCATCATGATATAATAAGAATGTTGGTGATATTGAAACTTCAGCCAGTATTCTCTTTTAGTTTACATTTGGCTTCTTTATTAAAATCACGCTTGAATTTTGGCATTATCTATAATTCTGAAAAAATATAAAATGAATCTGAAATTAAAGTACAAACAAGAGTAGTTCAATACATTTTAAATTACTGCTCTGTTGTACTGAGCTAAAAGTGTTGTAGTTAAATGAATCTTATATCACATACCATGATTTATTAATGAATATTTGCACTTGTTTCTTTATTTCTATTTCACTGTGTTAGTGACAATATTTATACTATTTCATCTAGAACCACTAGAGTTTATCAGGACAATATGTGAGAGAGACTCTAAGATATAATCTAATATCTTGGGATGCATAAAACATGTAACAGCTGCAGGTTTGTGCCCTGCAAACACAGACATTCTGGTAAATTCCATTAAAAAATATTCTCATCAAAAAAGGGAAAAATATATGGTGCGTTTATATTTGTGTGTGCTGCATAACCACGTATACCTTTGGCAGGAGAAGACTTCAGTTTTGATTATGCATTAATAAGAATGGAATCTTTTGTGTAAAATATCATACAAATTAGCTTTTGTCTTCTTACATTTCAAACCTTGTTTCCCTTTCACAACCCAACATCCTGGTGCTGGGTCAACCATAGGACATGCTAACATCATGGCTTAACTTCTCGTCATGCATTTCAGATCATGATGCCCGGTAAGTTGGTGTAGTTGACTGTAGGAGTATTTTTGGAGGTCATTTCCACCCTGAGATGGCTGCTCACAACTTAACAGAAATGACTGGAAGTGATATAAATATGAACTATTAAATTCAACTCAGTGTGTCCCTAACTCAACTTCTTAGCCAAAACCCAAAGTGATTCACAATTACACCAAAAATCATCCAACACAGGGGAAAATGTAACAGATGGGAAATCAGAGTGGAAAGAGACTGTCATCTAAAGCATTGCAGTTTAAAGATCTCTCATTTGCAAATTTTATGAAAATATGTGATGATATGTGGCTAGGTCTTCTCTCAGGGCCCTGTAAGGTGAAAGCCCCATTAGTCTCACAAGAAAGCTCATTCTGGGGGAGATCTGTCTCTGTCTCTGTCTCCATCTCTCTCTCTCTCTCTCTCTGTTTTCTTTTTCCCTCTTAAGTTTACTCTGCAATGGCCAGAGTGTGCTTTCATCCTTTCAATGCAAGAGGTGACACTGGCATGTTTTGGGAAAGGAGGGCCATGGAACAATAGTCTATATTTGGCACAAACTTGACACTCCCCATGTTTTCGGGGGCGGCAACTTTCCATTTGCTAAGTGACTCTTAATTGTGCTCATCAGTCCTTTCTAGCATTTTCTGTAGGAAGCAAGGCCCAATACTTCTACCACCACGGAGAAGCAGTGAAGCACAGTCAGGCTAAATAGATTTCCGAAGTTTATATGGTGCTTTAATGGCTGCAGTGTTTGGGAAATGCCCTGTTAAATAGTTTCATTTAATATGGGACTTCCCAGAGCCTTTGAGATGGTAATGTGAACATCAAAGATGCTTCAAGAAAGGATGAGGGTATGCAACATTTCCTACATTTATTTCATCAAGAATCTTTTTTTTAATCTGTCGTGTCTCCTGTAGAACTGAACTTGTGGAGAAACACAATGCTTGTATTTCCATTTTCCATTAGCTACCCCCCCGCCCCCCCGTGAGGAGTTAAGACCGGTATTCCTATTTGAACCAACCAAGAGTGCACATAAAATAAGCACTTATTGTTCAATGACAATAAAGTTTTCAGTAAAAACCTGTTCCTAATAAATTCATATGTGTTCATGAGTCTGTGATTACTAACATTGATGTCGATTTTTAAGTAGTTATATTCAGAGCAAGGTTTAAATAAATTCAAGGAACTCAATATGCAAAGTGATCATCTTTTAAATTCATCTGAATTGTGGATTATACACCCTGGCAGAACTCTTCATTATTTGTCCCTGCTGCGCTCAAGATGCCCCGTAAGGGCTTGAAGGCAGGTGTAAAGGTGAGTTTAAAAGGGACGAGGGAGGGGCTTCCCTGGTGGCGCAGTGGTTGTGAGTCCGCAGGGGACAGGGGTTCGTGCCCCGGTCCGGGAGGATCCCACATGCTGCGGAGCGGCTGGGCCCGTAAGCCATGGCCGCTGAGCCTGCGTGTCCGGAGCCTGTGCTCCGCAACGGGAGAGGCCACAGCAGTGAGAGGCCCGCATACCACACACAAAAAAAAGGGACGAGGGAGCTGAGTGAGGAGTAAGAGTTAATGAACATGTGTGTGAGAATGGAAGGGAGCAGGTGTACAGAAGGACGATGAATGAGAGGTAACCTCCACTTGTGACAGCGTCCAGGTTCAGAATGAGGCGGTGTCAGACCGCTGTGCTGCTGCCCAGTTACCTGAGAGCCCTTAACTGGAGGCAGAGTCTATTCTGCTGATGGCATCCTGAAACGGAACCCACTCGCTACTGCCACTGCCCTCGATCAAGTGCAGCCCTGCTTTTTATTGAAACTGCCTCTTATCTTCCTAACTGGAACCCTGCCTTAAAGTTTATTTTATTTCAGTACATGCTCCTCACTGCGGCCAGAAATACCTCCCCAAATGCAAATATAATTATTCTATGGACATCCACACAAGCTCTTTGAGGAAAAGCCAGAATGGTGGCAAAGTGGGAACAGCAAAAGGAGAAAAGGGAGAGACTTGACCAAGGCTCTGATCATCAGGATGTATGGTGTGGGCCAGGTGACAGGCAAAGGCAGAGGGAAGCAGTGCCTGGTTGCAGTGTATGGCGCGCATTTATCCCCGAGTCCCAGTTCCTGCTAAACTCTCATTGGATTCCTCATCAAATCAAGATTTAAGGCAAACTGCTATGGAAGAGTTGAACCAATTTCTTTCCTGTGTTCACCTGAGCCTCATCAGTTGCAGGCACCACAGGGTGAAGTGCAGCGTATGTTCACTTGTCTGTGATTAATCGTAACACCAACGCGTTTCTTCTTTCCCTTTTCTAGTATCATTTCTTTCCGTTCAGAGTCTCTCCTCGCTTGGCCTGGCTAGTGCTTGACACAAGGCTTCTGAACCTCTTCCTGAAAACCAAAGCCTAGTACTGTGGAGCGGGGTGGGAAGAGAAAATTAGTGAAGAGAGAAGGAAAAAAGGTACTAAAAATACCTATGCTATATGCTCTTGTGAAAAATTATAACAGGGGTGTTTCTAGCTAGAATTCAGAATAAGGAGAAGAATGAATGGAATCCCAGGTCCAAAGAATAATGTTAAGAAACCAACTTTAGAGTCACAGAGTTATGCATTCAAGCCTTGCTCTGCCAATTTTTGGCTCTGTTTGTTAATATGTAAAAAGTAAAATGGGATCAATAGTGGTATGTATCTCATAGGGTGGTTTCAAGAATTAAATATTTCTTATACTTAGTGTTTAATCAATATTAACTAATATTCTTTTTTTCTGTTGATGATTGCGTGATCAACAGAAGTTAGATTTGAAGTTAGAAAAGTTAGAGGTTAGGAAAAAAATGAAGATTAATCTTTCATCTTTTCCCACATTGACTGATTTATGACAGATTAATTGTTACCATTTTCTGGTAGCACATATTAGATTCTAGGGTAGATACTTCAAAGCAGAAGACACCCTTGAGAAGTGTAAAACTTAGATCCCGTTTTGAAGTAACCTAATAGATCATTTACATATCAGTTGAATAATCCAACAACATTAAAATTTCAGGATGTTATATTTGAAAGAAAACTCATAGGTCATTTACTGAAACTCTTTCATTTCATAGATGCCGAAGCTGAGTTGTATCATTCATTTGTTCATTCACTTAACAATTTTATTGAGTACCTCCTATTGGTCGCATACTATTACCTGACAGGTATGATAGAACCTGAGGCATAGCAGTGAACAGAACATACAGAATCCGTGCTCTTTTAGGGTTTCTGTTCTAGTTGAGGGAAGCAGACAATAAACAAAATATCAGGTGGTGACATGTGCTATGTTAAAAATAAAGCAGAGTAAGGATGAAGAGGAAAAGAAACACAAGAACATGCATGGGTTATTGTGTGTGTGTGTGTGTGTGTGGACACTCTTTTTCAGGGGAGGACTCTCTGAGAAGGGGACATTTAAATAGAGACATGATGGATGCCAGTACCAGGTTTGCTTTTGTGAAGGCAAAGTAGCACCTCAAGGATGACCCCTGTCCAGATCAGCCTGCCCAGCCCTCTCAAGCACAGGTTAGATTTGGAAGAGTGTGTGAAGATGAGGTGAGGAAACAGTAAGTACGTTTTGGAGGAAAGGTGACACAGTGCACCTTTCTGCTTCTGGCTCACAATAATTTCCAGTAGCTTATGTGAACCCTTTGCTGGTAGGTAATGTAGTATTAGGGCATTAACCAAAAAGACTAAAAGGAAATGCTTCTTGTTTTCACATTCTCTTGTTCCAGTTTTTTGACACATATGAGTGTGACTTAATGTGAGGGTACTTGAGACTGCTTTATCTTCTGCAGAAATGTCATCTTTATGAAAGTTAAAAGTAAAAGGAGAACAGGGCTTAGGTTCTAGAGCGTATTTTCATGGAGGCAGTGGCATCACAATTTAAAAATCCCTAACAGCAGAAACAGTTGAGAGAGGGCATTTGTTGGAATGAAGTGACAAAGACCCCCCAACCCTCATTGTTTGCCCTCTCATTGTGGGAGTTAACTGTCAACAACAGGGGAATTTTAAAGACAAGGTGAGGAGGAGAGCATGTTCTCTTCTTCCCCCTCAAGCATTAAGGTCATAAATGTGAATAAGATACTCAAGTTACCAATGGAAAAGTGCGCTGTTGACTGGGATTGCTCCAAAAGCAAACCAACCAAAAACCAAACAAAAAGCCCCTTACTGACAGACTCTATTCTCCAGCTTGGACATCAATCCTCGAGCTGTTGTTGTCTCCCCTTGCCTTCCTTTGAACAGTTAGAAGCACTAACCTCAGTATAGGTTAGGGTATGGAACTTTCTTCAGAATCTTGATTTCTTCATACCATATTGGCACTTAAGTTCTCCAGCATGGATCAGAAGTATGGAAAATTGTGGAAATCCTGTATATCGCCTAGGAGGAAGGAGAAATAGTTAAAGACAAAAGGAAGTCAGCATCAGTGGGTAGTGCTGTCTGTTACTGAATTTATTGAATCTGTGCTAGCAATTGACTTTTTAAGTGGTATCGTCATTTAATATAACACTGAAAATAATGCTTCTCCAAACTATGACACCATGTTTCTTACATCTTAAAATTTTTATTTTACATTATCAAGAGACTATTTTAGACTTATATAGAGTTAGAACTTTCTTTTATTATTTACCATATTTGTATATGTATAATAAGGAAGATACAAGTACAATAAATTGATTGTTATTGCAAGAAGATGTGGAATTACAGTCACTCCTGTAACAAAGATCTTTGCTCCATTTATACCCTGTTGCTCAGTATCCATGTCTTTCCACATGTATAATCACTTTTTTAGTGCCAAATAATAGTCCAAATTTTAAAAGACAGTAATGAAACTCATTATTTCTACCACCTACAATGCAAATAACTCAACTAAAGTGAGTTGTGAAGATCTATGACCAAGTTTGCACATGGGCAGGTAGTTACAACTTCCTCACAACTGCCACCTGGGGGACAGCAATTTTAAGATGCCATCAATTAGAAAATGCATCTCAATTTCAGAGATATTGAATATGTGAGGGGAAATGGGTATACCATTTGGATGGAATATGGTAATTACAGAAATAGAAAGTGAGAAAGCCCTATAATACTTTCTAATCCCATGGAACAAGGGGAGGAATGTTGGCCAGAGCATACTTGACTTTAGGTGAATGTATCCCTAATTCTGAATGAATTCTGGCACATGGGAGCTGCTGAGGATGAGTCTCTTTAGGGAATGAATGGATGACTATGGTTGACTTTTCTCCCCTAAAGGAGGAGGCAGGTTCTCGTCATTGCTGCTGTTGACTTATAATAACGGAAATTAAGTGTGACAAAAGAAAGGTCACCAATGACCTCACAATCCTGACATGATTACTTTCATTTTTTGTACTCCATCCTAATGTTCATCTATATGCATTTTTAGTTTTCATAATTGTAATCATAATAACGAATGTATCATTTTATAGGTTTTCACTGAATATTATATGAAGACAGTATAATCATAATTTTATGGCTGTGTAATATTCCATTGATTTATACACTATTTAAACATTCCTTATTATTGTTATACATTAAGGATCCTTCTGATGCTTTACTATTTTAGATGGAGCTGCAAATAACATTATTGTGTACTTAGTTTTTCCTTCTGTTGAATTACTTCCTTAGGAAAAATTCTCAGGAGTGGAATTTTTGGGTTTAAGGGAATGATACATTTTTATAGCCCTTGGTATAAAATTGCCACAAGAAAGGTGCCAATAAAATTTCAGTGGCCATTTCTCCTTGAAGATTCTGTAGGACAGGGGATTGTTTTAACCACTCTGCAATGCTTGTCTTCTCCATTTTCTGGGATGTGTATGTCATTGGAGGCTTGGCTGAAAAAGAGAGGGACAAACAGATGAAATGCGTTTCTCTGGCTTAGTTACGAGGTGCTCCCCAGCTTTCTCACAGCTTGGAAGCCGTGGTTCAGTTCTTCCCTCTGCTTTTCCATCTTTCTCAGCTCTGTGCAACTGGATAGAAGGCTCTAATGGGCTCTGAGTTAAGGGAAATCAGGCATTATTAGGTAGGACATGGAGCAGATTTCCTTTTGAATCCTTCAGAATTGGATAGAAAAGGTAAACTTTGTTTAAGAAGTGTGGCTTGGTTCTAAAGTAATTTGCATACTTACTCTATGGAATTAGTCTGATTCAGAGGGTCAAAATGCTGATGTTCATTTTGTTGCATTCAAGATAACTAGTACCAGGCTATAAAATCATCAGCTAAGTTAAGGCTATGTGTGAGAGACATGGAGCTGAATTTAGGACAGAAACATGTGCCTCATTGGGATATGTGCCATTTGAGGATTTTTTCACAACGCTTTCGGTCATATCTGGGCTTCGACCATATCCTCCTCGCTGCATAGAGAAAGTCGGTAACTTAAGTGACAGAGGTATGTTTCCAGGATCCTGAAGGAAAGGAAGCAGGCGTTACAACTCATGCAGTTCTTACATGGGCTGTGTTCTGCATGAGGGAGGGTAGCACTGTCCACCTATCTGTTGACCTACCCTAAGTAAATCTTATGCTCCGAAATCCTTGTTTTTCAATAAATAGTTCCATTTTATCCACGTTATCTCTCTACTTCCAGTTACAAAAAACATTAAGCTTTTTGGGAGAAGACTGGCAAGGGCCATGGACGCCATCTGCGGTTATGGGAAAGCAAAAGAAAACTATCTGTAGAGGGTATCATCATGGTCATAAGGACTCAGAAAGTGCTGTTTGCTAAGCTTCATTACAATTGTCATAATACTAAATCTTACAGTCTCAAAACACAGTGTGATGTTATGATACTATATAGGTCAAATCAGATGGAGTTTGAGTTCAGGTTTTCAATCACTTTTTTTTTCTATAGCATTTATTATAGAAACTGGGAAATCATTGTCTGAGTCTTTCTTTTTTTAATTTTTAATTACAAATGTTTTTTACTGGAGTGAAGTCTGAGTCTTTCTAGCTTTCCAGTTTGTAGTCTTCAGCTTTGACACTTTGTGTTACGTGCTCATAACCACGGACACATGTTTGTGTTATATTGGTCAACAATATAACACAATATAACAATATATTGTTATACTGTTTGTGTTAGCAATATTGGCACAAACAATATAACAATACTGTTCGGGTGCAGGTGACAGAAATTCATCACAAACAAGTTAAAAAGAGGAATGTACTGGTTCGTGTTACAGGGAAGTCTGAATAGTTTGGGGCACACGTGGATCCAGGGGCTGGAATAATATCCTCACATTTCTATTTTAACCTCTGTTTCATGGTTCTGCCCTTTTGGTGTGTGGCTTCTTTTTCATACAGGCTCTAGCCACATGTTAGGAAATATGGACAGTGGTAACCCAAAGTATACACTCTTCGCTTGTGATTCCCCTCCGCTAAGAGAGAGCCTGTTTGCCTCAGCATCCAGTCTCAAGAGTGACTTAGTTGGCGATGTTGGCATCATATGTCCATCCCTGAACAAATTATTATAGTAAGGAAAATAATGTTCTCCAATTGGTGGACCTAAGTGATGACTTCACTCCTTTGGCAGGTGGGGCTGGACATCAAGACTGACAGTGTCCCACAGTGAGCACATGGGGTGGAAGAGGGGTGGTGTAATAAGGAAAAGTGGGGTGCACATAGAAAAAGAGGAGGAAGGGGTTCTGAGCAAACCCAACAAGTGGTCATTACGGGGCAGTTCTAAATGCCAATAAGATTCACTGAAGAGATGAGGTGGCCTTTTTCAGTGTTTCCTTTTCTTTTAGATCTGCTTTCCATTACCTTCCATGTTATCTGACATTTTGAGTCATGTGTTGAGACTACGTTAAATGTGTACTTTAGTGCATAAATAAATATAAGCTGAGATCAGAGGAAATAAAATGCAATACCTCTTTCTAGTGTTTGGAATGATTTAATTACTTATTTTTCTAAAAGCCTTGGTAGTGGACTTTGGTGTAATGGGATTCATGTTCACACCAAACTTCATTCTACAGCTTTGTAGTGGGTACTCAGTGGTCTCCACACCTGAAATGATAATTTTCTTGTCTCAGCCTCTTCTCTACATATCAGCATAATTAACAGATTTAGTTACTATGTGAACCTTTATTTGCACTTCTGCTTAAATGTGGATGCATTAGGCCAAGTGACTCCTCTCTAAATTTTCCCTAAGGATTCTTAATCTTGTAGCTCACCAAGTAGCACGTTTTCTGTTAGAATGAACTTCCCTATTCTTTCAGTAATATACTTCATATTTCCTTAATAAGCCTTGATTATAGAACTTGTTAGCCACTTGTAAGCAGCTTTAAGTTTCTTTATTCTAGCAACAGACTGGTAAAATGTAGGAAGAGGCACATTCTCTGAAGACACTGACTTCCAAATACACAGCCTCCTCTAGTTTTCCTGTGGTCTTGTTGAGGATTTGAACTAAAGCATGATTATAATCTGGGGAAAGAAAAAAATTGGTGTGTATTGGGAATAAATATCTGATCTGTGGATATACAGGAACACTCCAGTTTTTTGACAGTACTGACTGAAGTTGAGTTTATCTGTTCATCTCTCCCTCCCTCTCACCTCTCTCTCCCTTCTTTCCCTCCTCTCTCTCTCTCTCTTTTCCTCCTTTCCATCTTTTCTTCCTTTCTTTCACTAGAGTAATGAACATCTCACAGCTGAGCTGGCTTAAATGGGTTCAAAAAGAGAACTATTGTCTGAAACAATAGCGCTACATCCCACTGCCTAAGATAAATAATACTTCATACTTCATAATAATACTTCATAAGACATTTTTCCTCAGTTGATGGAGCAGTTGATATTTGTGCAAAATTCAGTTTAAAAATGAGCCATAGGGCTTCCCTGGTGGGGCAGTAGTTGAGAGTCCGCCTGCCGATGCAGGGGACACGGGTTCGTGCCCCGGTCCGGGAAGATCCCACATGCTGCAGAGCGGCTGGGCCTGTGAGCCATGGCCGCTGAGCCTGCACGTCCGGAGCCTGTGCTCCGCAACGGGAGAGGCCGCAACAGTGAGAGGCCCCAGTACTGGAAAAAAAAAAAAAAAAAAAAAAAAGGAGCCATAATTAAAAACACAAATTCTGAGAAAAATCTCACATAAAGGACTGGCCATGGAGAAAGAGATAATTTACCAGTGTTTTTCATTAAGATTAAAGTCCCAAGGAAGAGATAGACTAAGGAAGGTAGATTTCCTTTTAATTTGGAGGATGTTTCTTTTTTCTGAAGACATAATGAATCAGCTAATCCCAAATTCTGTCTGGGCTGAGTTGAAGAAGTGAAAAGTATATAAGGTGCTCCCTTACTTACCTCTATGACAACTGTTTTTTTTCCAGAGAGCAACCAGCCTGTCCCCAGTTAATAAGTCTACTTGGTGGATGGGGCTGAGAGTTTGTTGCTCAGACATTTAATCTCTGCGGTCTGCTATCTACTGTTGATTCTTTGGAGGGGTTGTACCCTTATTTTTTTTTATCCTCTTGATTATCACTCACACCTGTTGTTTACATGTTGGGTAATTCCTGAGACATATATACACTTACTAGCATTATAAAAGAGTTGCATTTTACATTTTTTACTGAAAATTTCCACTTCCATTGCACAGGATCTTGTGGACTCGCCTGAGAATGTAATTATTAAAGAATATAATAAACATAATTAACATTGTTTACTTTTAATTAGCACAGTGCTTGAAACTGAATTAATATTTGTTGGATGATTTTAAAAATTCTAAATAATGAATATGGAATTGAACTATAAGACTATATCCCTTCCATAAATTCACCCGAACTGTTAGGTCAAAATTAGCATTTTGATTGACCTTTAATACAAGTATTAAAAATCATGAATTAAATGATCAAATTTATGATAAAAGCTAGTTTTATTTATATGATACCAAAATATCACACATTATTTTTGAGTTCTTAATATAAAATTGATAACTCATGCACTGCTAATAACTATGACTATCACCTTAATTATGTATTGTAGCATATCATTTGCTTTGGTGACATACATTTATAAATAGTACTTATAGAATTAAGTATGTTAAAATCTGAAAGGGGTCTTGAATATTCTAGCAGATAATTTCATTACTTTACAGATAATAATGTATAACTAAAATATCTTGAGCATTTACCATTTGCTGGGCACCACAATAATCATATTATATATAAAACCTTATTTAGCCCTCATATGAATACTGAGAAAAAAAAATAGACCTGCAGGTTTAAATTACTTATTTAAGGACACAGAGCAGAGTCACTTAATAGCAAACCTGAGATTTAAATCAAAGTTTTCCTGTGACTATGAGTCTGGGGACTCTCCATCATACTATATTGCATACATGTATTTTTGGAAGATACAAAATTATTTCTGCATGGTGGAGTTTGTGAAACCCCATTCTACCCTTTATTGCCAACCTGGGGCCTAACATAATTAACATTATTTTAGTTGAAACAAATAGGCATGAAAAAGCATAGGTAATTAAGTTTACAAAGCTAAAAGAAAGAAAAAGAAAAAGAGTGGATCCCATGATTGACATGGAGAGCCAAGGGGTGATAAGGCCCTTAAGAATCTAGGATGAATGCTCTAAAGTGTTTATAACAAACAATCATGAGCAAGTGGCTTCAGTTCAGTTTAATGAGACATAATTTGTCTCCCTAGGATGCACATAGTTTTCTATCTACATAAACCAGCTACTTATTAGTTGGCACCACCAAGGTGAGACTTTATAGCTTTGATTTCATAGTAGTTGCATCTAACTTACAATTTTATAGATCTGCTGAGATATAAACAGTGATGCTTATAAAAATTAAGGTTTATGGGCTTAATTTAAATTTAAAATATGGCACTTAATTTAAAATAATGGTTGACTATTCTTTCACAGGAAACTAGGTTGCTCTTTTATGATGATTTTGAATTGTGGGTTTTTATGGCTATAACTAAGGATGACTGCTGACACAGGTCCATCCTCACTAGCAGGCTTTCACTATTAAACATAAGTAAAGGATGAACAGAAATGTAATAAAGCCTATTCTATTTTATTTTGTAAATTTGATTCATTTAAAATTTAAAAAGTGGATAAAGCACACTTGCAGAAGAAAATTAACAAGAGCATTGACTGACAGCTGATTCGTAAAATCAGGCTCTTTATTGAAAAATATGCACAGTAAGACACTTAACTGTGTTTACTTAATAAATTATTTTCAGTCTCTACTACCATGGCTAGTAATTACATACTACATACATTTTATTGAACAAACATGGAATGCTAATTACATTTCTTATTATTTGAAGAAGTAGAATATTAAAAATTAAAGCCTTTCTTGAAGCAGCCTCTTGGAGTAAAAATCTCTGACTGATGCCTGTGAAATTACTTGTACATTAAGATACAGCTCACAAAAAAAAATATGTGCTACAGATAGCACATTCTTTCTTTTCCTTTCCCTTCTGTGAGGTAAGTAGCAAGATCAGAAAAAGCTGAAAGGTTAAAAGTGCAACTTCTTCCCTAACTTATTCTTTATTCATCATGTTCATTTATTTATCAAAATATATTCTATTGATGCTGGTTATAATGAATAAGACAGGAAAAGCCCCAGCTCTCAAGGAGCTTACAGTTTATAAAGAAAGTAGATTTGGAGTAAGAAATGGTAAGTGTCATAAAGGACATCATCAGAATGACTATCAGGGACACACAACCCAGAAGGGATATGGCAAAGAGAAGATCAAAGGGGACTGAATAAGTGCTAGTTAATTCAGGGAGAGGTAGTTAGAATATATTCCTGGCAGAGGTTAGGAGGGCCTAAGGTGAGCAGGAAAATTCGAGGAAAGGATAGTGTAATATGACTGGAGTATGAAGACTTAGAAATGAGTGGAGCGTGAGTGGCAAGAGTTTGTAAGATTGGCAAGTTGGTTCTCTAGGTCATGTGAAGGATTTTTGGCAATCTGACTTTGGGGCATATATCCAAAAGAATTGAAATCTGAATCTCAAAGAGATATCTGCACTCCCATGTTCATTGCAGCATTATTGACAACCAAGACAAGGAAGCGACCTAAGTGTCCATTGACAGATGAACACATTAAAAAAATGTGGCATATACATATAATAGAATATTACTTATCCTTAAAAAAGATGGAAATCCTGCCATTTGCAACAGTAGGGATCTGAAGGACATGATGCTAAGTGAAATAAGCCAGACAGAAAGACGGGTAACTGCATGATTTCACTTATATGTGGAATCTAAAATAGTCAAACATATAGAAGCAGAGGATAAAATGGTGATTGCCAGGGAGGAGGGCAGGGAATGGGGAAATGTTGGTCAAAAAGTACAAAGTTTCCACTTTATAGAATAATTTCTGGACATCTGTACAAAATAGGGCTTATGATTAATAATTCCATATTGAATACTTAAAAATTTGCTAAGTGAGTAGATCTTATGTTAAGTGCTCTTATCAAAAAAGGAAAAAAAAACATACCTCAAAAAAGAAAAAATAAAAAGGGGTGGGTGAAAACTTTTGGAGATGATGGATAAGTTTATGGTATTGGTAATAATGAGCGTTTCAGGGGTGTATACTTATCGTCAGACTCACAGGTTGTATATGTTAACTATAGCTTTTTGTATATCAATTATTCCTCAATAAAGCTGTTAAAGAAAAGAATTATAAAATTTTTTTCAACTTTAACCTCTAACCCAAAGGAAAGCAATTGAAGGATTCTTTATTTAAAAAAATTCAAAAGGGCTTCCCTGGTGGCGCAGTGGTTGAGAGTCCGCCTGCCGATGCAGGGGACACGGGTTCGTGCCCCGGTCCGGGAAGATCCCACATGCCGCGGAGCGGCTAGGCCCGTGAGCCATGGCCTCTGAGCCTGCGCGTCCGGAGCCTGTGCTCCGCAACGGGAGAGGCCACAACAGTGAGAGGCCCGAGTACCGCAAAAAAAAAAAAAAAAAAAAAAAATTCAAAAAAAATTTTTTTTGAATTTTATTTATTTATTTATTATACAGCATCTATTTTGTACATATTAGTGTATATATGTCAATCCCAATCTCCCTATTCATCCCCCCCCCACACACCACTTTCCCCCCTTGGTGTCCATGCAATTGTTCTCTACATCTGTGTCTCTATTTCTGCCTTCCAAACTGGTTTATCTGTACCATTTTTCTAGATTCCACATATATGTGTTAATATATGATATTTGTTTTTCTCTTTCTGACTTACTTCACTCTGTATGACAGTCTCTAAGTCCATCCATGTCTCTACAAATGACCCAATTTCATTCCTTTTTATGGCTGAGTAATACTCCATTGTATATATGTACCATTTCTTTTTTATCCATTTGTCTGTTGATGGGCATTTATGTTGCTTCCATGACCTGGCTATTTTAAATAGTGCTGCAATGAACATTGGGGTGCATGTGTCTTTTTGAATTATGGTTTTCTCTGGGTATATGCCCAGTTGAAAGGTTCTTTAGTGTCAGGGAGTTTGAATCACAGAAGAAAACTATTTCTTCTCAATTCATTTATAAAGTGGTCTAGAACGGAAATCCATCTGGAAACATGTGAGTGGTCACAGTTGAAGAAATCTTTAATCAATAGCAATGTAAGTTACCTCATGAGATGGAATACCTTATTCATTATATTTACACCTCAGGTTAGTTTACATTCGGTCTCTAAGAACATGAAAAAAACAGCCTTGTCATCCACTCAAAGGAGTGAGCTACTGGGATTGGAGTGTTCTGGGTATTGGATCTGATTTGGACAGATATTTGCAGGGTTTTTTTCCCTCCAATTTCTTTGGTCTTTAAATATTATTGCTGAAAAGTATAGCCTGAGAGATAGCCTCATCCACCAGAGGGCAGACAGCAGAAGCAAGAAGAACTACAATCCTGCAGCCTGTGGAACAAAAACCACATTCACAGAAAGATAGACAAGATGAAAAGGCAGAGGACTATGTACCAGATGAAGGAACAAGATAAAACCCCAGAAAAACAACTAAATGAAGTGGAGATAGGCAACCTTCCAGAAAAAGAATTCAGAATAACGATAGTGAAGATGATCCAGGACCTTGGAAACAGAATGGAGGCAGAGATCAAGAAGATGCAAGAAATGTTTAACAAAGACCTAGAAGAAATAATGAACAAAAAAGAACAGAGATGAACAATACAATAACTGAAATGAAAACTACACTAGAAGGAATCAATAACAGAATAACTGAGGCAGAAAAACGGATAAGTGACCTAGAAAACAGAATTGTGGAATTCACTGCTGCAGAACAGAATAAAGAAAAAAGAATGAAAAGAAATGAAGACAGCCTAAGAGACCTCTGGGACAACATTAAACATAACAACATTCACATTATAGGGGTCCCAGAAGGAGAAGAGAGAGAGAAAGGACCTCAGAAAATATTTGAAGAAATTATAGTCAAAAACTTCCCTAACATGGGAAAGGAAATAGCCACCCAAGTCCAGGAAGCGCAGCGAGTCCCATACAGGATAAACCCAAGGAGAAACATTCCGAGACTCATAGTAATCAAATTGGCAAAAAATAAAGACAAAAACTATTGAAAGCAGCAAGGGAAAAACAACAAATAACATAAAAGGGAACTCTCATAAGGTTAACAGCTGATTTCTCAGCAGAAACTCTACAAGCCAGAAGGGAGTGGCATGACATATTTAAAGTGATGAAAGGGAAGAACCTACAACCAAGATTACTCTACCCAGCAAGGATCTCATTCAGATTCGATGTAGAAATCAAAAGCTTTACAGACAAGCAAAAGCTAAGAGAAGAGGTGCACCTTTACAACAAATGATAAAGGAACTTCTCTTAAGTGGGAACCACAAGAGAAGAAAAGGACCTACAAAAACAAACCCAAAACAATTAAGAAAATGGTCAAAGGAACATACATATCGATAATTACCTTAAACATGAATGGATTAAATTCTACAACGAAAAGACAGTCTCGCTGAATGGATACAAAAACAAGACCCATATATATGCTGTCTAAAAGAGACCCACTTCAGACCTGGGACACATACAGACTGAAAGTGAGGGAATGGAAAAAGATATTCCATGCAAATGGGAATCAAAAGAAAGCTGGAGTAGCAATACTCATATCAGATAAAATAGACTTTAAAATAAAAAATGTTACAAGAGATAAGGAAGGACACTACATAATGATCAAGGGATCAATTCAAGAAGAGTCAACAATTATAAATATATATGCTGCCAACATAGGGGCACCTCAATACATAAGGCAACTGCTAATAGCTATAAAAGAGGAAATCGACAGTAACACAATAATAGTGAGGGACTTTAACACCGCACTTAAATCAATGGACAGATCATCCAAAGAGAAAATTACTAAGGAAACACAAACTTTAAATGACACAATACACCAGATAGGTTTAATTGATATTTATAGGACATTCCATCCAAAAAGAGCAGATTACACTTTCTTCTCAAGTGCACACGGAACATTCTCCAGGATTGATCACATCTTGGGTCACAAATAAAGCCTCAGTAAATTTAAGAAAATTGAAATCATATTGTAATCATCTTGTTAGACCACAACGCTATGAGATTAGAAATCAATTACAGAGAAAAATTGTAAAAACCACAAACACCTAGAAAGTAAACAATATGTTACTAAATAACCAAGAGGTCACTGAAGAAATCAAAGAGGAAATCAAAAAATACCTGGAAACAAATGACAATGAAAACACGACTATCCAAAACCTATGGGATGCAGCAAAAGCAGTTCTAAGAGGGAAGTTTATAGCAATACAAGCCTACCTTAAAAAACAAGAAAAATCTCAAACAATCTAACCTTACACCTAAAGGAACTAGAGAAGGAAGAATAAACAAAACCCAAAGTTAGTAGAAGGAAAGAAATCATAAAGATCAGATCAGAAATAAAAGAAATAGAAACAAAGAAAACAACAGCAAAGATCAGTAAAACTAAAAGTTGGTTCTTTGAGAAGATAAACAAAATTGATAAACCATTAGCCAGACTCATCAAGAAAAAGAGGGAGAGGACTCAAATCAATAGAATTAGAAGTAAAAAAGGAGAAGTTACGACACCACAGAAATACAAAGCATCCTAAGAGACTACTACAAGCAACTCTATGCCAATAAAATGGACAACCTGGAAAAAATGGACAAATTCTTAGAAAGGTATAACATTCCAAGACTGAACCAGGAAGAAATAGAAGATATGAACAGATCAGTCACAAGTCATGAAATTGAAACTGTGATTAAAAATCTTCCAGCAAACAAAAGTCCAGGACCAGATGGCTTCACAGTGAATTCTATCAAACATTTAGAGAAGAGCTAACACCCATCCTTCTCACACTCTTCCAAAAAATTGCAGAGGAAGGAACACTCCCAAACTCATTCCATGAGGCCACCATCACCCTGATACCAAAAACCGACAAAGATACTACAAAAAAACAAAATTACAGATCAATATCACTGATGAATATAGATGCAAAAATCCTCAGCAACATACTAGCAAACAGGATCCAACAACATATTAGAAGGATCATACACCATGATCAAGTGGGATTTATCCCAGAGATGCAAGCATTCTTCAATACTCACAAATCAATAATTATTAACAAACTGAAGAATAAAAACCATATGATCATCTCAATAGATGCAGAAAAAGCTTTTGACAAAATTCAGCACCCATTTACAATAAATACTCTCCAGAAAGTGGGCCTAGAGGGAACCTACCTCAACATAATAAAGACCATATACGACAAACCCACAGCAAACATCATTCTCAATGGTGAAAAACTGAAAGCATTTCCTCTAAGATCAGGAACAAGACAAGGATATCCACTCGCATCATTATTATGCAATATAGTTTTGGAAGTCCTAGCCATGGCAATCAGAGAAGAAAAAGAAATAAAAGGAATCCAAATTGGAAAAGAAGAAGTAAAACTGTCACTGTTTGCAGATGACATGATACTATACATAGAGAGTCCTAAAGATGCTACCAGAAAACTATTAGAGCTAATCAATGAATTTGGTAAAGTTGCAGGATACAAAATTAATGCACAGAAATTTCTTACATTCCTATACACTAATGATGAAAAATCTGAAAGAGAAATTAAGGAAACACTCCCATTTACCATTGCAACAAAAAGAATAAAATACCTAGGGATAAAGCTACCTAGGGAGACAAAAGAACTGTATGCAGAAAACTATAAGACACTGATGAAAGAAATTAAAGATGATACCAACAGATGGAGAGATATACCATGTTCTTGGATTGGAAGAATCAATATTGTGAAAATGACTGTACTACCCAAAGCAATCTACGGATTCAATGCAATCCCTTTCAAATTACCAATGACATTTTTTTTTTACAGGACTAAAACAAAAAATCTTAAAATTTGTATGAAGACACAACAGACCCCGAATAGCCAAAGCGGTCTTGAGGGGAAAAATTGGAGCTGGAGGAATCAGACTCCCTGACTTCAGATTATACTACAAAGCCACAGTAATCAAGACAATATGGTACTGGCACAAAAACAGAAATATAGATCAATGGAACAGGATAGAAAGCCCAGAGATAAACCCACACACCTATGGTCAACTAATCTATGACAAAGGAGGCAAGGATATACAATGGAGAAAAGACAGTCTCTTCAATAAGTGGTGCTGGGAAAACTGGACAGCTACATGTAAAATAATGAAATTAGAACATACCCTAACACCATACACAAAAATATACTCAAAATGGATTAGAGACCTACATGTAAGACTGGACACTATAAAACTCTTAGAGGAAAACATAGGAAGAACATTTTTTGACATAAATCACAGCAAGATCTTTTTTGATCTGCCTCCTAGAGTAATGGAAATAAAAATAAACAAATGGGACCTAATGAAACTTAAAAGCTTTTGCACAGCAAAGGAACCTACAAATGAGATGATAAGACAACCCGCAAAATGGGAGAAAATATTTGCAAACGAATCAACGGACAAAGGATTAATCTCCAAAATGTATAAACAGCTCATGCAGCTCAATATTAAATAAGACACTAACCCAATCCAAAAATGAGCAGAAAGCCTAAATAGACATTTCTCTAAAGAAGACATACAGGTGGCCAAGAAGCACATGAAAATCTGCTCAACCTCACTAACTATTAGAGAAATGCAAATCAAAACCACAGTGAGGTATCACCTCACACCAGTTAGAATGGACATCATCAGAAGATCTACAAACAACAAATGCTGGAGAGGGTGTGGAGAAAAGGGAACCCTCTTGACTGATGATGGGAATGCAAATTGATACAGCCACTATTCAGAACAGTATGGAGGTTCCTTAAAAAACTAAAAGTAGAATTACCATATGACCCAGCAATCCCACTGCTGGGCGTATACCCAGAAAAAACCACAATTCAAAAAGACACACGCACCCCAATGTTCATTGCAGCACTATTTACAATAGCAGGTCATGGAAACAACCTAAATGGCCATTGACAGACAAATGGATAAAGAAGATGAGGTACATATATACAATGGGATATTACTCAGCCATAAAAAGGAATGAAATTGGGTCATTTGTAGAGATGTGGATGAATCTAGAGACTGTCATACAGAGTGAAGTAAGTCAGAAGGAGAAAAACAAATATCGTATATTAACGTCTATATGTGGAACCTAGAAAAATGGTACAGATGAACCGGTTTGCAGGGCGGAAACTGAGACACAGATGTAGAGAACAATCGTATGGACCTCAAAGGGGAAAACGGCAGGGGGTGGTGGTGGTGCTGTGATGAATTGGGAGATTGGGATTTACATGTATGTACTAATATGTATAAAATGGATAACTAATAACCTGCTGTATAAAAAAATAAATAAAATAAAATTCAAATATATATATAGCCTGAGAGCAGACATAAAGTATGTTTGTTTTCATCAATAATTCCAAATTTGGCTGGTAATTAACCTGTCCTTTGGCATTAAGATGCTTGTGCAGACAGAAATGTAAAGGAACTCATTGTTAATATCTGTTCAGGATCAGAAAATTGAGGATTTAAGAGTTTGGCTGTGATGTCAACTATATCAGAGGGCTATAGATGTTTGAGTTTCCAGCTCACTCTTTCAAAAATACTTGTGAACAGAGAAAAATACCTGTATTTTAAACCTTGCTTCATATTATACCCAGAAAAAAATTTGAAACAATTTTTGATAAAAGTAACTGTCATTACTTTAGAAATTATTTGATTAATCAACGAATATTTATTGGGTACCATATTTAAGTCACGCAGTTTACACATATAAATTAGTCCTCCAAGAGTCCTGAAAATTAGATGTTTCAGGCATCTTCACTTTAGCAGTCAAACTTGGGATCAGAGAGGTAAGTTTGCCCTAGGACACAAAGCTGATAAGTAGTGGAGATGTGATTTAAACTCAGGCCTGGCTGCTTCAAAAGGGTGTGCTATTTTCACTGTCATGTAGTGTCTCCAAAGGGTTTATTTAATATTTATTAAGTTACTTACATGGACTGGTTATTTTGTGAATCACAAACCTATGCCCAGAGGTCATAAGAAAAATGAGGGGGAGATGTAAATTATTAAGACATTTGCTTTGAGGAAATATTATTTGCTATCCTGGAGCAGGGTTTATTATAGCTCAACTGGATAAGCAAAAGACAGAGTCATGGGGTAGTGGGCTTCTTATTCTGTTTAAGGTGGTCTTTAACAGAAGAGGGAAATCTTCATGCTTGTTTATTTGCTTATTTGTCTCACAATAATTATACCTAAATAATTATACCTAAATGAGGAGGATTAATGAAAGTCCCTGCTTCTCTCATACTTTTATTCAAGTATGATTGATAATAAATAAGAAACAGTGGTAAATATACAGAATTATTCCTCGGGATTTATTTCCTTAAAAAGAAAGACTAGCACTTCTCAAACTATTTTTTGCTGAAGATTAGCATTTTGTTAGATATTAATAATGGTTCTGCCAAAAAATAGTTGAAATAAATTTAGGAAATTTGAGATGATACAGTGTCAGACTTGATCTTTATAAGTGGATTTCTTAGAACCTTTAATAGGTATATTATAATCACTGATTCCCAGGAACCACCCCAAACCCATTTAATGGGAATCTCTGGGGGTGAGACTCAGGCATCAGTTTTGGTTTTTTTTTTTTTACATCTTTATTGGAGTATAATTGCTTTACAATGGTATGTTAGTTTTTGCTTTATAACAAAGTGAATCAGTTATGCATATACATATGTTCCCATATCTCTTCCAGGCATCAGTTTTAAGTTTTCCAGATGATGCTGTGATTCTGGTATGCAGAAATGCTATTGTAATGAAACTTTTCTTTTTTTTTTTAGTACATATGCTCAGGCTAGAGGCCAATTGTTTTCATTTCGTCAATTATTTGTCACAATGGAGAAATAATGATGATAAATGACACAAAGTAGAAAGGCTTTTGTAGTTTGTCATAGATTCAGTTCTTTATTAAATGAAAGTCGATTTTGATCAGACAAGCATCCTGTGAATTACTAGTGATGGGAGAACAGATGGAGCTATAAGAGGGAAGGAAATGACTGGAAAATAAGCCAGCTCCCCCCCACCCTGTACATCTCTGACTTCTGTCCACAATGCTTCCACTTTTCTAGAGGCAGCAGCCAGGACCACCGTGGGAATGCAGGGCCCTCTGCAGCTGCCCCCTCTGTCGCCTGGGGCACCTGGTTTTGCAGCTCTGTTGAGGGCTGAGGTCTGAATTTTTCCTTTTTTCCTTTCACTTTAGTCCCTTGGTTCTGGCAGAGACTTCAGGTCCTATTAAGTGGATTCTTGCTCTTTTAGCATGTTCTATACGCCTGATGTTGTGAAACAAGTTCATTAAAGATTAGGGCTGACTTCCCTTCTTAATTCTTTTCCATGGAGCGCAGTGTCTCTGGGGTAGAGACAAACCCAGGACAGAAAAGCCCCCCACCCCCTGGGCTTGCTCATCTCTCCAGGCCCAAGTCCCGCTTTTGTTTCGGACTCTCTTCCTGGGCATTCCCCTCACTGCAGTTCCACAAACACTGTCCTTTCTCTTTGACTTTGAGCTTTTGCACGGGTGGCTGTATTCCTCCTCGCAAGCACTTCCTTTGTGCTGTCTGGCTAAGTCCTGTTTGATATTGTCCTTCACAACTTGGCTTGGAGACCACCTTTCCTGGCAGTGCCCCCCCTCCTCCACCGTCCTCCCTCATATACTCATCCCGGTTGAAGGCCCCTCATGTCTGCTACAAACAGCACCCTTTAAATGGTCTAACAATGGTAATCTGCATGCACGTCTCCCCAGCTGGCTCCTAGAGTCCTTGAGGGCAGAGTCTGTTTTGTTTTCCAGTTCCCAGCTTAATGCCTGGTCTACCAAAAATGCTTCACTAATGTTTTATGGGTAAGTGAAAACACTCTTTCTTGCTCTTCCCAGCACTGAACACACTCGTTCACACGTTCACAATTTTACATTCTTTTAGATCCCTTTCTCTTCTTTTCTAAACCACCTTCTCAACTGGCAAATTGTGGCTCCAGCCATACCCCTCAATATTGACATCATATTGATTTCCACTTACCGACTTAATATTTTTACTTTGTAATATGTATTTTATAAAAACCTCGTATGAGTTTTATATTCCCAAATGGACCATAAACTTTTCAAGACAACTATATTCTCCCACTTCCAACTTCAAGTAGCCATTGAATGGCTGTATGACTCAAATGATGTAACTCAGGTCTGTATTTTAGCCTTATTCTGTCCACCTACATGTATGCTTTCATTGTGCCCTCATGTATGATTCCAGCAATTAACTTTCTGCTTGAAGATGTCTTCGTTCATTCTTTATTTTCACAAATTAATGTCTTTGTTCAATATATATTTACCGAGCACCTCTTGGAGGGGCTAAGGACACAGCAGTGAATAAAACAGACAAAATTCTGGCCCTAGTGGGTGGGGGCAGAAAGAAGACGACATAAACAAGTAACATATAGAGGGTCACATGGTAATAAAGATATTGGAGAAAGTAGATCTAAAGGAAGGAGGGTAGAGAGTGTTGAGGGAGTTGCAATTTAAAATAGGAAAAGCCCACTGATAATGTGGCCTTTGAGCAGCATCCTGAGGGAATGAGCCCCGTGGCTATAAGGGGAAGAAAGTTCCAGGAAGAGGGAACGGCAGATGCCAAGGCTCTGATGGGAGCATGATAAGTGTATTGGAGGCACAGAAAGACTATCAGTGTGGTGGGAGCAGGCAAAGTGGGAGAGTCATGGGGGAGGGAGCTGGAAAGGTGATGAGGGTGAACAGAGACTATAGGGTCTGGAGGTCAAGATATGAACTTGGCCTATTTATCGGAACCTTGTTTGGGTATCCAGTGTAGAACCAATGCCGTTTCAGTGCTTTGGAGGATATAAAGGTGAAGGCTCAGACTCTGCCCTCAGTGAGTTCAGACTCCATAATGTGGGGAAAGCCCCAGTTTGGGTGAGAAGCATCTCAGATCCCAAGTACAGAAGCTTAGTGCTGACTCATATACTGTTGGTGTGAGTGTAAACTAATATACTTCCCCCTCCCCCACCATAGTTCAGTCTGGCAAAATGTATATAAATTTCAAATGTGTATGCTCTGGACATGGCAGTTGCACATCTAGGTTTTTTCCCTAAGTAAATATGAAGTATACAAAGATGTATAAGCAAGTATGTTTATAATGAATTGTTTATAATAGTGAAAAACTAAATATTCAGCAATGAGCTTAGGCAAGTGAATGTGATACATCCAGTTAAGGAAATATTGTATAGTTATTCAAAATGATGATGTAGCTATTGATACAGAAAGATTATCATGATATATAGTTAAGTGGAATAAAGTTATAAAACAGCATGCAAAGGAGGAATCTATTTTTATAGCATATTAAAAGTGTGTGATTTATATATCATGGAAATCTAGATGAATATGAACCAAGCTGTTAGTCGTACTAATATACACATATTGGAACTTGGGGGGATTTTTACTTTCTTTATTATACCTCTCTGTTTGGTATGATTAAATCAATGGGAAGCCATTTCTATGGCAATCAGAAAATTACTGTTTTCAGTTTTTAAAAAGGAAAGAAAATGATAAATGCTTAGTCCATAATAAACGCTGTGTCCAGCAAGTGTACTGCTTTTCACCTGATCCCCCTGATCACATGTGGTGGACTTCTGGGTTCCCACATATAAAGGCTTACTTGGTTTTATCAATTTACTTTCTTGTCTGTCCAACTAGGGCAGATCTAAGAACCCATCACTCTGACTCTTACTTCCTTCTACCCTTCCCTAAATTGCTTTTGATATCAATATCTCCAAAGTGAAAATGAGAGATGAAAATACCACAAAATGGGAACCATATTTATCAGGAGAAGATGCATAACTGATTAACTTGGCTTGTATGTTCTGTGCCCAGTTTGGGACTTTTTAGTCCTTGATTAGAAAATGTTTCTGGGTCCCCAAGGACACTTATTACTCGTGGTTGTTACTTCTTGAATACTACTGATGCCTATTCAGGATTTGTTTGAAGAGTTTTAAAATTGGATTGTCCTGCCCCTTGCCTGTCCCCTATACAGTCCTGACTCAGCCAAGCAGAAAGTTCTGAAAGGACTGAATGAAAGCTGTAGTTTCCAGCCAGTCCCCCTGGGGAGCTGGAGATGTCTGGTCCGTGGTTCGGAGGCATTAATTCTGCTTGCTTTGGCTTTGCCAACTGTGTTTGATTTCTTCTCTCTCACTGGGCACTTCATTGTAGAATTTTGTATGTAAAGGGAGCGTTCAGCGTGTATTGCAGTTTCCCACATGTGCTTAGGCAGCAAATGCTGTCAGAAGCACTCAGTATAATAAAAAAAATGGCTCTCATCAATGACATTTTTTTATTATGGATTTCCTAGCTCTCTGATAGGCTGTACCTTTGATTTAGGATTTCAAAAAGAATTTAATCATGAAAGAAAGCTCTGTGTGCTGGGTGAATCCTCTTGAAGGCAATTGCCTTTTATACCTCCAGGTTCTTAATCGCTCCTTCAGTCTGCTCAGCTGTTTTATTCTTTTATGTTTGGATCAACATGTAAATAACTGAGGATCATGGCTGACTTTACTTAAGGAAAGGTAGAAATGAAATCCAGGCTCAATGGAGGAAGGAGAGAATAAAAGAGATAGGAGGCTGATCCACTCAATCAAAGGATGACTTTTCATGCCCGAGTTTCTGCATCAGGAATATGGAGCTATTCCACTTCAGCTTTCCCCAAAGTGAGTTTCAGGGAACAGTAGTCCCGTGAGGCTAGTGTTCCAAGGCTAGTGCTCCAAGGTCAGGTACTACACATGATCCTCAATGGTTTACAACATGTATTAGCTCTGAGAAGACTTGATGTAAAATTTTATTTTGTTGAATATAGCATTTTTTAATGTATTTGCCTACTGAACTCTTTTTAGAAGAATGACTTATACCACCTGAGTTTTATGTTCCTTTCTTCCTTTGGAAAATTGAAAGATTAATGGATTCTCTATAATTGAGATTAAAAGACATACACACTGGAGCCCAAAGTTAGAGCAAAAAGTTAATATATTAAGGGATCTTCTGCTTTATATCTAATTTTGTGAATCTTTCATTTAAAAAGATACACAAAGCAAATATGACAAAATGTTAACAGTTCTTATTTTTGAAAAGAGATTTTCGGTTATGCTCCTTTTTAGTATGTGTTCAATTTCTGAGAAAGTCAGTTAAGGTGCACAGGAAATGTAAATGTCAGTTGTACATAAGGCATTACAGTAATAACCATTCATCTGTTCATTTATTCAACAAAAGTTTATTGAGTACTTAAAATATACCATGCACAATTCTTGGCATTTGTGATATACCAATAAATAAATAGAGAAAGATTTCTGTCCTTGAGGTGCCAGACTAAGGTTTAATTCAATAAATATTTATGAATTGTTGAGGCTTGTTTCTAATAATGTCTGAATAAGATTCTACCTGACTGACCCTTCTGCAGATAACAACTATAAAGTCTAGACAAAAATAAAACAAAACTAAAAAGCAAAACCAATGGCCAGAAAGTGCTGGAGAGCAACAAAATGCAGGTAGTTTCTGGAAGGAAATCCACACTTAGACAAAAGGGAAGGCTCTGGGTGAGTTCCTATCTGTACGGCTTATAAACTGAGTAAAGGCCTCAGCTTGCCCTGTAGATGTAGGATGCTAAAACTATGCTAGAACACCTGAAATCTTTTTGGTCTAAAAAAATCAAATAACAAAGATCTGGACAACAAAGCTTCTGGAAAGTGATGGAATCAGAGAGAAGGAGACTAAAGATACATCCCGACCGCCTGACTGGCCCTGAAACATAAATGTTTGGGGTAGGTTCCAAGCAGCTTAGTTAAGGATTAGATAGAAACTGTTATCCAAGAAAAAGAGCTTGAAGTTTGAGGCCTATCAAGCTAATTGCCTGCTAACAGAAACAAACTCAACAACAAAACACTCTTTACAGGCATAAAACATAATCTAGCAATCCACAATCTAAAATTACTTAATACACAAAGAATCAGAAAAATCTGATTCATTCTCAAGAGGAAAGAGAGTAAATGAAGGCCAACTCCAAGATGAGCCAGATGTTGGAATTAGCAGTCAAGTATTTTAAAGTAGTTATTATAGTGATGCACAAGGTCATGAAGAATATATGCTCACAATGAGTTTTTAAAAAGTAAATCTTAGCAGAGAAGTAAAAAGAATAACAAAGAATGAAATGGAAATTCTACAATTGAAAATTACAATATTTGAAAATTTAAAAATTCACTGGATGGGCTTAACCAAAAGAAAAAGAAAAACAAAAAAAAGAGGAATCTGTGAACTTGAAGAGAGAGCAGTCGAAATTAGCGATTCTGAAGAATAGAGAAAAAATATTTTATAAATGAACAGCACCTCAGTGAAACATGGCAAAATATGAAAACATTTACCATAAGTGTAACGCAAGTCCCAGAAGAAGAGAGAGGGAATGGGGCATAAATAATGGCCATTTTTTTTACATACATTTGTAAATTTGAGAAGATTAGAAAAACCTAAGTGGCATGTATACAAAGAAAACCATGCAAAACATAGTCACACTTCTGAAAATCAGTGATTAGGAGAAAATCTTGAATATAGCCAGAGAAAATCAACACATTTTATAAAGGGGAATGAAAATTCAAATCATTACTGATCTCCTGTTAGAAAAAAATGGAGGGTAAAATACATTAGAACAAAATCTTTAAAGAGTTGAAAGGGCAAACTGTTAACCCAGAATTTTCTGTCCAGAAAAAATATCCTTCAAGAATGAATGCAAAATGAAGACATTTTTAGGTCAAACTAAGGGAATTTGTCACCAGTGGACCTGAACTAGAACCATATTGCGTTGAAAGAAGTTCTTCAAGCTGAAAGGAAATGATATTAGACAGAAATGACCGATTTTGAGCATTACCATAAAGATATACTAATCAAGACAGCAGAGTATTGGTGAAAGAATAGACACATCAATCAATGTAATAGAATAGAGAGCTCAGGAATAGATCGACCCAAATTTAGCTAATTTTTGAAAAAGATGAAAACACAATTCAATGGAGAAAGGATAAATTACACAAATATATACGTTTATCAAAACTCAGCAAATGTACACTTAAGATTTATGCATTTCATTGTATATATGCAAGTTTAAAAGAAAAAAAATAAAGTGATGAACTTTAATGATTTGCATATTGACAGATTTAGGAGTGAAATGCATCAATGTCTTCAATTTACTTTGAAATGCATTAAAAACAAGATGGATTGATGCATGGATAGAAGAATGAATAGAAAAGTGATAAAGCAGATTAGTAAAATGATAATGGTCAAATCCAAGTGGCAGTTATACAGGTGCTTCTAGTATTATTTTTCTCTCTCTGTTTAAAGTGTTTTGTGTAAAAAAATAATAATGGACTGCCTATTATGGACTGGTATTTCTAACCATGGTCCCCCAAATCAGGAAAAAGTAGTTCTTTATTCTCAGGTATCTCCTAGTCTAGTGAGAGAAACAAACATGTAAATCATAAAAAATATGGTACTATAAATTCAGTAGGGATGAATAAAGGTTATTATGACAACATGGAGAAAGGTCCCATAATCCAAACCAAGGGTGGTCAGAGGTGGTGAGGAAAGGGGTCTAGTATTAGGTGATGCTTTTACTGAGTCCTAAAGGATGAAAAACAGTTTGCCAGAAAAGTTGGGGAAAGAAGGCAAGGGAGGAAAGAGTATTCCAGGTAGAGGAGATAGCATGGGCAAAGACAAGAAGAGGATTTACAAAAGAAATGAGTGGGATATTAAATGTAATTAGAAGCCAGACACTGCAGTTTGGGCCTGTGTTATTGGGAGCTATAGAATGGTCTTAAATAAGGAAGTAGCATGAACACATTTGAGTTTTAGACAGACTGCTCTGGCAGCTGTGGAAGACAATTGAAGTATTGCTTCTGCAAGAGTAATTAGGCTGTTATAATAATAAGACTTGATGGGAGCCTGAACTAGGACTTACATTTTAAGGATGGGGGAAAAAAGGGATGTCAGTTTAAGGCACAGGAAGGAAGCAAGGTTGGATATGGGTTTGGGGTGGCCATATAATTTATCATCTATAAAGGGCACTTTTGAGAGTGAAAGTTGGCATTTTGATAATTATGCCAGGGCACCAGGAATTAATTGAAATAGTCTAGGGTAAGTGGAGCATGTTGTCAGACGAGATATGATGGGGCATGTATTGAAGAGGAGCCTAGAATGACTCTGAAACCCCTAACTCAGCTGACAGAGATGGGAGCAGGTTTAAAAGTAAAGATGATGACATACAAAGAAGTTTGTGATTTGTTGGTTTCTGCTCTAAGGAATTTACAATCTAGAGAACACTCAACTTTTCTTGGCTACGGTAGTCAGGGATAGAAGAGGCATCTGAGCTGGATCATAAAGAATGTAGGTTTTGGATCTCCAGAAAGATAGAAGGAGACATAAGACCAAAGTGAGCCCTGTGCCTTGAGCTCTGAAAATAACATTTTTCTTAGAGCTGGGTTTTTTTGATTATTTAAATAGTTAAAAAATGGAAATAACTCAAGTATCCCATTATTAGAATTTTAGGAGTCCAAGTGAGAAATAGACACCAAAACAGACAGATGAGGTCAATATATCTATATCTATCTCTATTATTGTTATTACCAGATCTGGACTGGAGCAGGTAACTGGGACCTGCAGCCACCATTGTGCTTCCTGATTGGATCTCGGGAGTCCTCACGGGGAGAGGAGTCTCTAAGGCAGTCACCACGATATTCTTGTTTTCAGAGGTATTCTGTAACTTCAAGGTGGAGCTCCTTTCCAGGTAGATGATTATCCATCTAGAAGAAGAATCACTGTCTTATCTGTATCAAGCCCTGAGAGGGGGTTTAGAGAGAGAAAGATAACAGGTGACATCTGACTTTTATGTCATTAACTTCTTCCTATCAAAAAAGTAAATCAACTGATGTTGGAATCTTATTAACCAGTTGGATAATTCCCTCCTCTTCCAATGTTGGGGAGTTAAAGGAGGGGTGGGGAAAAGAGATAAAAGCTTTACTGGCATGCTGTCCTTTCCTGGAATGAAAGTTATTTCGTGGACACATGAAGGCAGGAGAGTAGAGTCCCTTCTAACATACTTTATATTTCTATCATAATTCAAATCCAGTTTGGTTATCCATTTCAGAAATATATTAATATATTCTCATGTGGCAACACCCTTTATAGAACACTCCCACTATGCCTCTGCCTGCAAGTCTCCTTTTTTTCTTCATCCTAATGGTTTCTAGGCACTGACATCCTCATATATGTAGATTTACATTCAATTACAAATTCTTTAGGCTGCAATTTCATTTTGCTTCCATTTCTATCTGATTGGTTTCTTTTGAACAAGATATACCTCTTGATCACTGTCTTCATAATGAATTCTATACCACCAAGTCTCAGCCATATTTATGAGGTAAAATTGATCTTCTTTGCTAAGCCTCAAGTTCACCTTGATTTTTTTCCCCCAATCTATATTGAATGCATTGGTATATCTACTAAAATATATGTAGATAGGGCTTCCCTGGTGGCGCAGTGGTTGAGAGTCCGCCTGCTGATGCAGGGGACGCGGGTTCGTGCCCCGGTCCAGGAAGATCCCACATGTCGTGGAGCGGCTGGGCCCATGAGCCATGGCCGCTGAGCCTGCGCGTCCGGAGCCTGTGCTCCACAACGGGAGAGGCCACAACAGTGAGAGGCCCGCGTACCACAAAATAAATAAATAAATAAAATAAAATATATGTAGATTCTTGTACTTTCAACTATGTTCTCCTTTGAATTATCTGGCACTTCATCCACTGTTAATCTTTTTTTTCAATGTCAGAAGCGTTGTTGACTGTCTTAATATTTTTGCCATTTTACTGAGAATATTTCATCTTCCTTTTCAATTTCAAGTCCTCTCAATCAGAACAGCAAATTATTTTCTTCCCAGTCATCATGATATATTCTTTGTCAGAGGTATTCTATAACCTCTAGATGGAACTCAAGGATACATGCCCTACTCCCTCTTTCCAAAGTCAAGGAAGAAGAAGATGTGTACTGATATCTATCTATATATCTAGATCTATAATCTGTATATCTATATATCTTCACCAAAAAATTAGTGCCTTTTGGTGGGTAGAGGAAAATCTCTCTCAGGACTGTATGATATCTTTGGAGACTTTTTTCTCCTTATCTTTTCATCCTTGGAAGATGAACTGGGAAAGACTTCTATTTGGAGGAGTCCCTTATCATGGTAGACCTAGGAGAGCTAGGTAGAAGACAGAAGAGGAAGGCTGGCAAGTACATCTTAGCTGAGATTGACTTTGCAACTCTGGAAAATGGGCTTTATTTTCCGTGCTGTCACTATGAGGGTAGTAAGATCTAGAAAGCCAAGAAGAAGGTCATTCAGCTTCATTTTAATTAAAGCTTAAGGCTAAAGGGTCAAAAGTAATGCGCATAGCTCATCTAGACCAGTGTTGGGGAAAATATTACAAGCCTCTTCTTAATATTTACATATGGGGGCTTCTGTTCCATTCTTCAGGAAGAAACAGTATTGGAGAAACACTTCTTGCCCTTTTATCCAAACTCTTCCTCCAACAAGGAGGGTGAAACTAATTCAACTGGTGAAACTAGGGAGTCCTTGGAAGCCTTTGAGTCCCATTAATGGGAGCACAGCCATTGCACTGTGACTCAAGTGACATAGGACATCTCTTTCATCTATACATGCTTCCAGGATTAGCAGGGACTTGCTGTTCTCTATTCCCTAATTTCAGCTTCTTCAAGACTGTAACTGCATGGGTACATCAGGGTTGCATATTTACCAAACTCTAGGTTTGGGGAGTGGTAAAGGAAGCCTTGCAATGACCTCTGATTCTGATTTATTGGCAATTGAGCTGATAGTTTGATACTGATTTAGCTAGTTATTTATGTTTGTACCCTGAAGGGGACAAGGAAAAGTGCTAATTTGAGTACCAAATCCCACCCTGAACTTTCAGCACCCAGCTTACCAAGGAAGTAGATCCTACTGAGATACCAAAGGTTTAGCTAGGAAAAGAGCTTTGCATGTTCCTGGAGTGTATTCTCTGCATATGGCTCCCTCCTCACCAATGTGACCTGTTACAGTGTCATCTACTCAAGGATTCAAGGACTTAGTATCCCAATCAAATGTCTCTCTTCATCAGCGATAATCAGCATCCCTAGCTAAAATCCTATTCTTTTTGGAACTTTGTGTTTTGGTCTGGAAAACCAAAACATATCTATATTATCCTCCATTTTCTAATAATCTACAATTTACTTCTCATATTCTTACCTTTTAAAGCCCCAATACAATGTGGAAGAAATGGTTAAATCATTACCTGTCATGTGGCAAAGATGTCCTAGTCATAGGCCACTATAGTTAGAGTGGTGAAGATATAAAATAGGTTGTAATAGGGGAAAATGCACAAGCAGAGACGTAGCAGAACACACACACTCCCACAAGCACTTCTTTTGCTAGAGAGTTGTTGACTCAAGCTGGGCATAGCTGGACAGGGTGCACTATAACCAATGATTCAGTGGAGAAGACTTTGCTCCTGTAATGCTCTCCATATTTATAGGAATTATAAATTTATTTTTATAGGAACTATATATTCATATTTACAGGTACTATATATTTGTAGGAACTTGTTAGACCAGAATTGGCAAAATTTTTTCTGTAAGGGACCAAAGAGTAAGTATTTTCAGCTCTGTGGTACATAGGTTCTGTCACAGCTACTCAACTCTCTACTGTATTGCGAAAGCAGACATAGCCAGTATGTATATTAATGGGCATGGCTGTGTCTCAGTAACACTTTATTTACAAAGGAGGTGGTCGGTCAGATTTGACTCATGGAGCCAGTTTGCTAACCATTTATCTAGATAACAGTGTAAGAGTGAGCACTTTGTATTCAGAAGTGGTCTTGGTAGAAAGGGAGAACTTTTGGAACTTAACACCTGGTGTGTCAGCCTGTTCTTCTATTGACCTAACTCTGACTGGCTGAGTCAGCTTTCTGCCACGCTACCAAAAGGGATCTGGAATGAACCTCTGGAACTAGACGCCAGGAGCACTGCTACTCATTTCACATGACTCTACAGGAGAAGATAGGACTCACAGCAACATTTCTAGAAAGACCTGTCTGAAGTTACAGTCTCCAATTCGTTACCTTCTCAATCAACTCCAGTAGAGCATCTATCCCCACCATGTTTTTGAAAAGGTCATTCATTATCAGTCTCCATGTTATAAAACCCAAAGATGGCTCTCTGTACTCTCCTTACTCAGTCACTCTGCAGTGTGCATGTAGCTGACTGCTTTGTCTTTCTTAATGCACCATCTTCTCTTGGCTTCTATGGCACTGCATTTTCTGCATTTTCCTTCTGCTTCATTGGCTACTCTTTTCCTGTTTGTCTGTATTGGCTCCATCAGCACGTCATCTAAATGTCAGAGTGCCACACAGTTAGATTTTGGGCACACGCTCTTCTCTATTTGTTCTTCCTCCGTAACTAATTTCATTTAGTCCTTTGGTTTAAATGACATTTATATTCAATGATTCCAAAATTTACAACTCCACCTCTGGCATTTCCTTTCAGCTTTAGAGCCATATATGCAATTATATTTTTGATGTTTATGTTTGGCTGTTTAATAGCCATCTCAAGTTTAATATTTCCAAGGCAGAAGGAAACCTTTTCCCCAGCTTTCAGTATCTCAGTGTATAGCACTATCCTTACAGCTAACCAAGTAAAAGCCCACCTCGTTCTTTATTTCTCTCTCACACAAGCTTCTCTTCGGAACCATAAGCAGAACGGAGCCCAAACCAAACAGCTTCTCTCCATGTCTACTAATCCAAGTCACCCCCCTGCTGGACGGCTGTAACAATCCACTGATTCTTCGAAATTCTCCTTTCTGGTTACAACCTCTTCTCCAAGGAACAGCCAGAGTGCTATGTTTAAACGGTAAATCGGATTGTGTCTCTTTCTGCAGAGAACCTTTAATGACTTCTTGGCACATGCAAAGAAAACCTAAAGTTCTTATGTTATTCGGTCCCTCTGAGACTCTCCAATCTCTTCTGTCAGTCTCCCCCTCACTCCCTTTGTTTCAGCTATGTTGGCTTGTTCCCATTGTAGAACTTTTTATACCAGCTCTTTCTTCTGTCTGAAATGTTCTTCTCCCCAAGATCTTTGTGTGACCAGTTCCGTTTCTGAGCCTCAGCTCAAAAGTCATCCTCTCAGGCCTTTCCTTATTAACTATTTATCACTTCACTCACCACCCATGGACATTGTCTATTACATTGTCTATTGTAATAGTAATAGACAATGTTCTTATTTTCCTCATAGCTCTTACCTTGATTATAAGGGCCTATGTTTATGTGTTTCTTGTGTGTCTCCCAATAGAAAGTAAGCTCCTGAGAGCAGGGACCTTGTCTTCTAGTTACACTCTGTATCACCTACAGCATTGCTTAGTAGAGAGTTGCCTCGCAGTAAATACTTGCTGAAATTAAACAGATAATGTACCTCAGAAAGCTTCTTTGCTTTCTTAAATATCTGAGTCAGGAATATTGTTTACCATCTGATCAGCTTTGATTCGTAAACAGTCATATCTCTCAGCAGTGAGTCATCAACCCCACAATGCATCTCTTCTTCCTGTGGCGGTTGATTGGTTTCTGGATCTTTCTAGGCTCTTTACTCCTGGATACAGAAAATACGGGGCTGCCTCTTCCTGAGAGGCTCACTCTGCACTGTCTTTTCTTTTCTTGCTAAGTCACAGTTTCTATCAGTTTCTTGATCTCCTTATACTTTTTAAGAGATTTAAAATTTTAAATCCTTTTGGATTTTCTTTGATTATGATACATACTTATATATGATAAAGAGTCTGTGGACTCCTGAGTCCAGTTGGGGCAGTTCCAACTCACTCCACCCCTGTGGTCTCAGCGTAATTATTTTTTTTTAAATAAATTTATTTATTTTATTTATTTATTTTTGGCTGCATTGGGTCTTTATTGCCGCATGCGGGCTTTCTCTAGTTGTGGCGAGTGGGAGCTACTCTTTGTTGCGGTACGTGGGCTTCTCATTGTGGTGGCTTCTCTTGTTGCAGAGCACAGGCTCGAGGTGCATGGGCTTCAGTAGTTGTGGCACGTGGGCTCAGTAATTGTGGCTCGTGGGCTCTAGGGTGCAGGCTCAGTAGTTGGGGCGCACAGGCTTAGTTGCTCCGTGGCATGTGGGATTTTCCTGGACCAGGGCTCGAACCCGTGTCCCCTGCATTGACAGGCGGATTCTTAACCACTGCACCACCAGGGAAGCCTCAGCATAATTATTAATGGCACCTCCTTATGTTCCCCAAATTGTCTCAGTTTGGACAATATACTATATGGTCACCCTTACTGGTAAGCCTTCCTGCAGTCATTCCTGCTCGTTTGTCATCCAACCTCTGTTCCCCAGTTTTTAATCCCTTCTGGTGAGGGGTCTCAGGTGGCATTACGCTCTTAGTGGATCCCCAGGGAGCTCTCATTACACACTGTCACATCTGGCCATGGAACTCCAACGTGGGCTTTGCAGCCACTGTCTTCTCGTACCATGACAGGCAGACTCATTTATCTCAGTGAGATGAATTAGCAATTAACAATTCGCCTCCTTAGAGCTGCTGAGCTGGGCTTTGCACAGGGAACTGCCTGCCTCAGAAAGCTGAGTCATCAGCCAAAACCCACAGCCTTCAATATTTGAAAACTCCGTCTCTTCCTCTTCTGCCAGATGAATTGCTTGCTGTTTGTTAACGGGACTGCTAGTCTAGGCTGAAATGAAATTTCTTTCTTTCTCTTTTTCTTTCATTCTTTTCCTTTTTTTGTCTTATATTTAGCCTGCTTGTGCCTCATTGGCCTACACTTCAGGAATCAATAGTAAATCATTTTACTTATTGATTATATCTGGTTTGGCCAAGTCTTTTCATAGCCATTGATGCTATGGCTTAAAATGCTATGGTATTCTCCTCCTAAATAGTCTATAATTAGATTTCTACCACTGCACTATATTAGTCTTCACCCAAATTAGTTTTACTTTACCTCATTTCACAAGGGAATCCTACAACATGGGGTGATGTTCCACTGTAGCAGCTGTGATTTGATTCCATCTGCCTTAATGTTGTCTTTTGAGTTATTCTGACATCATTTTGACAACATTCTCTGCCTGTGCCATAGGCTAATAGATTTTTGCCATCGTGTAGCTGATTTACTATGGTATCACTTGACTTGGGGAGGCTATTTTAGTCTCTGAAGACAACTGTTTTTGGTGCTTTAACATGCAAATATTAATTCTATTCATTTGTGTTAAAATAAGTTCTAAGGTTCTGAGGTTTTCATTGTATTCCTTAGTTTCTGCTGTGTAACAAACTTCCTCAAAACTTAATTGCTTAAAACAATAACCATTACTTTAGTTCATGATTCAGTGGGTTGGTAGTTTGGGCTGAGGTCGGCTGGGAGGTTTGTTGTGCTGATCTGGGCTGGGCTCACTCAGGTAAATGCAGTCACTTCAGCTGGTTCTGCTTCTGTGGTTTGGTGTGCAATTGGCTGGAGTGATGGGGGCCAATGAGCCATATGTTTCTCATCATCCAGCAGGCTCTTCTGGGCTTGTTCACGTGGGGTTTCAAGAACATCAAAAGACATGTCCCAAGGCACAAGTGATTTTCAAGCCTCTGCTTATGTCACATTTACTAATGTTTATTTGGCCAAAGTGGGACATATGGCTAAGAGTAGTTTGAGAGGATACTGCAGAATCACATGGCCTTTTTTTTGCAAACAATTTATCAAAAGATCATAAACAGAAACATTGCCATAATTAGACCTTCTGTGTAGAATTCAGTGAAATTCTACACATAAAACACTTTATAAACATGTGAAAAGAACTTTATTGTCAAGTTTCACCTAGTTATTCCATGACATAATCCTAGAGAACAATATTATAGTGAGAGTCTAGTATATTTTAGTACATTTTATGGACTGAATTGTGTCCCCACCCCCCAAATTCATGTTGAAGTTCTGATTCCTAGTAGTTTAAAACAAATTCCCATGACCTGTATTTGGAGATAGGGTCTTTAAAGAGGTAATTAAGGTAAAATGAGTCCTTAACCCAATATGACTGGTGTCCTTACACAGAAGGGGGATCAGGACACAGACACGTGTGCGCAGAGGAAAGGCCATGTGAGGACACAGAGTGACCATCTACAACCTAGGGGAGAGGCCTCAGAAGAGACCAACATTGCTGACTCCTTAACCTTGGACTTCCCAGCTGCCATCACTCTAAGAAAATAAATCTTTGTTGTTTAAGCCACCTAGTCTGTGGTATTTTGTTACGGTGGCCCTAGCAAACTAATATAGTAAATATATTTAAATTATAAACCAATTAAATTATACATCGTTACTGAAGTCAGTATTTAAAGAAATGATTATTTTCTACCCAGTATTGTACTAAAATATTAACAATTATGCCAAAGAAAATTGCATTTCATCCACTCTTTCAAAAGTCATTATTGAGTTCTGATTCTGTTCAAGAAAACCATTTTAGCATTTTTGTGATTCCTGCACAAAAATAGATTATAATGCAGTTGAGAAGATAGGGCTGAGGCTTTTGGGGGAAAAACATGCTTATATAACGGCATATGTTCTTTGAATTATTCTTATTTTCTTGTATGTTTGAATTCTCGCAATTCTGTGTGTTCCTTTAAGGTGAACACTATCTCCTGTGTCTTTGCCCTTTAGTACCTAAAAATTGATGAATATTTTTGATTAAAAGTTGCACTTGGTGTGAGCTACAACAGAGCAAGAAAGGTGTCAGGTGTAGTCTGTGAAAGGGAGATAACATCAAGGGTGACTGATGGAGTAATAACAGCTGATGTTCAGGGGTAGTGGACCTTTCTGTAGGGCTCTGGAACCAAGAAGTCCAGGTATGAATTCTGTTCAGACATTCCAGGAGGCAGGTAGTTATGTCAGATAGAAGTAGGTTTTATCTCAGGGTCATTTGTTCCCTGTTTCTCAGTAGGTCCAATTTGTTTTGGGGGGCTAACTTTGAGAGCTCTGGTTTTCATCCCCTATCATCCTAAGTGTTATGGATTCCTTAGAAAATGCTGAATATAAGCATGGAATGTTGTGGTTCACATAGTATCCAGAAAAGCAAAGGAAATTCCTAGGCAGAGAATAGTCTCTTTAGAACAGATTTATTCAAAGACATTATGGGAAACATGAGCTATAATTGTTATGGCTATAAACATTAAGAGTTTGATTCTTTGTCCAGAAAGGGGGAACTCAGCTCACCTTTGCAGTTAGAAACAGTTCTCATTCAATATTTGTGAAAGGAAAGGAGATTGCCTGTACATTTTCACAGGAGCAGAAGGCATTTTGTTTATGCTATCCTACTTCTTAGGCAGACTACTCTTAAAAAATCTATCAGTAGTTTCAACATGTCAACTTCTGTCAACATGTCCAGCAATTTTTCAGTAGGAATTAAAGCTGGGTGGAATTCTGGGGAGTCAAGAGCTAGGGAAATGACCTCTTCTAAAGCTGACAGAAGCTCAGGTGCTCAGAGAATGTGAAATGAAAAGTGTGAATAGAAACTAAATAGAAGAATTAAGCAAACAGACTTAAAACTCAAACTATAGGAAACATTGTTTTTTCTGAGTTGCAGTATCACTGAATTTTTTTTTCCTATCTTTGGGTAGATTCCATTTTTTGCAAACTTAAAGGGTTATACATACCTACCAAGTAATTTCACATAGACATATATTGTTAATGTAGTACTTTCATAGGCGTTAAATAATTAGCATACTGTCTTGGAAATACGTCAATTTAAGCAATACTATACAAAACTTTAAGTTAGAAAATATTTGAGGGGCTTCCCTGGTGGTGCAGTGGTTAAGAATCCGCCTGCCAATGCAGGGGACACGGGATCAAGCCCTGGGCCGGGAAGAACCCACATGCTGTGGAGCAACTAAGCCCGTGCGCCACAACTACTGAGCCTGTGCTCTAGAGCCCACGAGCCACAACTACTGAAGCCCAAGTGCCTAGAACCCGTGCTCTACAACTAGAAAAGCCACTGCAATGAGAAGCCTGTGCACTGCAGCGAAGAGTAGCCCCCGTTCACGGCAGCTAGAGAAAGCCCGTGCACAGCAACAAAGACCTGAAGCAGCCAAAATATAAATAAATAAATAAAATTGATACTTTAACAACAAAAAAATTGAAAGCTTCAGAAGGGAAAGATGTCAATAATGATAAGAAAAAGTCAGAGCTTCTGAAAACTATGTTATACCCGTTTCCCTGAAGAACACTCTTGTGTAGGTAGACAATATTGATTTCTTTTTTTACATCTTTATTGGAGTATAATTGCTTTACAATGGTGTGTTAGTTTCTGCTTTATAACAGAGCGAATCAGTTATACATATACATATGTTCCCATATCTCCTCCCTCATGCGTCTCCCTCCCTCCCACCCTCCCTATCCCACCCCTCCAAGAGGTCACAAAGCACAGAGCTGATCTCCCTGTGCTATGCGGCTGCTTCCCACTAGCTAGCTATTTTACGTTTGGTAGTGTATATATGTCCATGCCTCTCTCTCGCTTTGTCACAGCTTCCCCTTCCCCCTCCCCATATCCTCAAGTCCATTCTCTAGTAGGTCTGTGTCTTTATTCCCGTCTTACCCCTAGGTTCTTCATGACATTTTTTTTCTTATATTCCATATATATGTGTTAGCATATGGTATTTGTCTTTCTGACTTACTTCACTCTGTGTGACAGACTCTAGGTCCATCCACCTCATTACAAATAACTCAATTTCGTTTCTTTTTATGGCTGAGTAATATTCCATTGTATATATGTGCCACATCTTCTTTATCCATTCATCCGATGATGGGCACTTAGGTTGTTTCCATCTCCTGGCTATTGTAAATAGAGCTGCAATGAACATTTTGGTACATGCCTCTTTTTGAATTACGGTTTTCTCAGTGTATATGCCCAGTAGTGGGATTGCTGGGTCATACGGTAGTTCTATTTGTAGTTTTTGAAGGAACCTCCATACTGTTCTCCATAGTGGCTGTACCAACTCACATTCCCACCAGCAGTGCAAGAGTGTTCCCTTCTCTCCACACCCTCTCCAGCATTTATTGTTTGTAGATTTTTTGATGATGGCCATTCTGACCGGTGTGAGATGATATCTCATTGTAGTTTTGATTTTCATTTCTCTAATGGTTAATGATGTTGAGCATTCTTTCATGTGTTTGTTGGCAATCTGTATATCTTCTTTGGAGAAATGTCTATTTAGGTCTTCTGCCCATTTTTGGATTGGGTTGTTGGTTTTTTTGTTATTGAGCTGCATGAGCTGCTTGTAAATTTTGGAGATTAATCCTTTGTCAGTTGCTTTATTTGCAAATATTTTCTCCCATTCTGAGAGTTGTCTTTTAGTCTTGTTTATGGTTTCCTTTGCTGTGCAAAAGCTTTGAAGTTTCATTAGGTCCCATTTGTTAATTTTTGTTTTTATTTCCATTTCTCTAGGAGGTGGGTCAAAAAGGATCGTGCTGTGATTTATGTCATAGAGTGTTCTGCCTATGTTTTCCTCTAAGAGTTTGATAGTTTCTGGCCTTACATTTAGGTCTTTAATCCATTTTGAGCTTATCTTTGTGTATGGTTTTAGGGAATGTTCTAATCTCATACTTTTACATGTACCTGTCCAGTTTTCCTAGCACCACTTACTGAAGAGGTTGTCCTTTCTCCACTGTATATTCCTGCCTCCTTTATCAAAGATAAGGTGACCATATGTGCGTGGGTTTATCTCTGGGCTTTCTATCCTGTTCCATTGATCTATATTTCTGTTTGTGTGCCAGTACCATACTGTCTTGATTACTGTAGCTTTGTAGTATAGTCTGAAGTCAGGGAGCCTGATTCCTCCAGCTCTGTTTTTCTTTCTCAAGATTGCTTTGGCTATTCGGGGTCTTTTGTGTTTCCATACAAATTGTGAAATTTTTTGTTCTAGTTCTGTGAAAAATGCACTGGTAGTTTGATAGGGATTGCACTGAATCTGTAGATTGCTTTGGGTAGTAGAGTCATTTTCACAATGTTGATTCTTCCAATCCAAGAACATGGTATATCTCTCCATCTATCTGTATCATCTTTAATTTCTTTAATCAGTGTCTTATAATTATCTGCATACAGATCTTTTGTCTCCTTAGGTAGTTTTATTCCTAGGTATCTTATTCTTTTTGTTGCAGTGGTAAATGGGAGTGTTTTCTTAATTTCACTTTGAGATTTTTCATCATTAGTGTACAGTAATGCAAGAGATTTCTGAGCATTAATTTTGTATCCTGCTACTTTGCCAAATTCATTGATTATCTCTAGTAGTTTTCTGATAGCATCTTTAGGATTCTCTATGTATAGTATCATGTCATCTGCAAACAGTGACAGCTTTACTTCTTTTCTGATTTGGATTCTTTTTATTTCTTTTTCATCTCTGATTGCTGTGGCTAACACTTCCAAAACTATGTTGAACAATAGTGGTGAGAGTGGGCAACCTTGTCTTGTTCCTGATCTTAGTGGAAATGGTTTCAGTTTTTCACCATGGAGAACTATGTTGGCTGTGGGTTTGTCATATATGGCCTTTATTATGTTGTGGAAAGTTCCATCTGTGCCTACTTTCTGCAGGGTTTTTATCATAAATGGGTGTTGAATTTTGTCAAAAGCTTTCTCTGCATCTATTAAGATGATCATATGGTTTTTCTCCTTCAATTTGTTAATATGGTGTATCACGTTGATTGATTTGCGTATATTGAAGAATCCTTGCATTCCTGGGATAAACCCCACTTGATCATAGTGTATGATTCTTTTAATGTGCTGTTGAATTCTGTTTGCTAGTATTTTGTTGAGGATTTTTGCATCTATGTTCATCAGTGATATTGGCCTGTAGTTTTCTTTCTTTGTGACATCCTTGTCTGGTTTTGGTATCAGGGTGATGGTGGCCTCGTAGAATGGGTTTGGGAGTGTTCCTCCCTCTGCTATATTTTGGAAGAGTTTGAGAAGGAGAGGTGTTAGCTCTTCTCTAAATGTTTGATAGGATTCACCTGTGAAGCCATCTGGTCCTGGGCTTTTGTTTGTTGGAAGATTTTTAATCACAGCTTCAATTTCAGTGCTTGTGAATGGTCTGTTCATATTTTCTATTTCTTCCTGATTCAGTCTTGGCAGGTTGTGCATTTCTAAGAATTTGTCCATTTCTGCAATGTTGTCCATTTTATTGGCATACAGTTGCTTGTAATAGTCTCTCACGATCTTTTGTATTTCTGCAGTGTCAGTTGTTAGTTCTCCTTTTTCATTTCTAATTCTATTGATTTGAGTCTTCTCCCTTTTTTTCTTGATGAGTCTGGCTAATGGTTTATCAATATTGTTTATCTTCTCAAAGAACCAGCTTTCAGTTTTATTGTTCTTTGCTATCGTTTCCTTCATTTCTTTTTCATTTATTTCTGATCTGATCTTTATGATTTCTTTCCTTCTGCTAACTTTGGGGTTTTTTTGTTCTTCTTTCTCTAATTGCTTTAGGTGCAAGGTTAGGTTGTTTATTCGAGATGTTTCCTGTTTCTTAAGGTAGGATTGTATTGCTATAAACTTCCCTCTTAGAACTGCTTTTGCTGCATCCCATAGGTTTTGGGTCATCGTGTCTCCATTGTCATTTGTTTCTAGGTATTTTTTGATTTCCTCTTTGATTTCTTCAGTGATCACTTCGTTATTAAGTAGTGTGTTGTTTAGCCTCCATGTGTTTGTATTTCTTACAGATCTTTTCCTGTAATTGATATCTAGTCTCATAGCGTTGTGGTTGGAAAAGGTACTTGATACAATTTCAGTTTTCTTGAATTTACCAAGGCTTGATCTGTGACCCAAGATATGATCTATCCTGGAGAATGTTCCATGAGCACTAGAGAAAAATGTGTATTCTGTTGTTTTTGGATGGAATGTCCTATAAAAATCAATTAAGTCCATCTTGTTTAATGTATCAATTAAAGCTTGTGTTTCCTTATTTATTTTCATTTTGGATGATCTGTCCATTGGTGAAAGTGGGGTGTTAAAGTCCCCTACTATGAATGTGGTACTGTCGATTTCCCCTTTTATGGTTGTTAGTATTTGCCTTATGTATTGAGGTGCTCTTATATTGGGTGCATAAATATTTACAATTGTTATATCTTCTTCTTGGATTGATTCCTTGATCATTATGTAGTGTCCTTCTTTGTCTCTTCTAATAGTCTTTATTTTAGAGTCTATTTTGTCTGATATGAGAATTGCTACTCCAGCTTTCTTTTGGTTTCCATTTGCATGGAATATGTTTTTCCATCCCCTTACTTTCAGTCTGTATGTGTCTCTAGGTCTGAAGTGGGTCCCTTGTAGACAGCATATATATGGGTCTTGTTTTTGTATCCATTAAGCCAGTCTGTGTCTTTTGGTGGGAGCATTTAATCCATTTACATTTAAGGTAATTATTGATATGTATGTTCCTATTCCCATTTTCTTAATTGTTTTGGGTTTGTTATTGTAAGTCTTTTACTTCTCGTGTTTCTTGCCTAGAGAAGTTCCTTTAGCATTTGTTGTAAAGCTGGTTTGGTGGTGCTGAACTCTCTCAGCTTTTGCTTGTCTGTAAAGGTTTTAATTTCTCCATCAAATCGGAATGAGATCCTTGCTGGGTAGAGTAATCTTGGTTGTAGGTTTTTCTCCTTCATCACTTTAAATATATCCTGCCAGTCTCTTCTGGCTTGCAGAGTTTCTGCTGAAAGATCAGCTCGTAACCTTATGGGGATTCCCTTGTGTGTTATTTGTTGTTTTTCCCTTGCTGCTTTTAATATGTTTTCTTTGTATTTAATTTTTGACAGTTTGATTAATATGTGTCTTGGCATGTTTCTCCTTGGATTTATCCTGTATGGGACTCTCTGTGCTTCCTGGACTTGATTAACTATTTTCTTTCCCATATTAGGGAAGTTTTCAACTATAATCTCTTCAAATATTTTCTCAGTCCCTTTCTTTTTCTCTTCTTCTTCTGGGAACCCTACAATTCGCATGTTGGTGTGTGTCATGTTGTCCCAGAGGTCTCTGAGACTCTCCTCAGTTCTTTTCATTCCTTTTTCTTTATTCTGCTCTGCAGTAGTTATTTCCACTATTTTATCTTCCATGTCACTTATCTGTTCTTCTGCCTCAGTTATTCTGCTATTGATCCCATGTAGAGTATTTTTAATTTCATTTATTGTGTTGTTCATTGTTGCTTGTTTCATCTTTAGTTCTTCTAGGTCCTTATTAAATGTTTCTTGCATTTTGTCTATTCTATTTCCAAGATTTTGGATCATCTTTACTCTTATTATTCTGAATTCTTTTTCAGGTAGACTGCCTATTTCCTCTTCATGTGTTAGGTCTGGTGGGTTTTTATCTTGCTCCTTCATCTGCTGTATGTTTTTCTGTCTTCTCATTTTGCTTCTCTTACTGTGTTTGGGGTCTCCTTTTTGCAGGCTGCATGTTCGTAGTTCCCGTTGTTTTTGGTGTTTGTCCTCAGTGGCTAAAGTTGGTTCAGTGGGTTGTGTAGGCTTCCTGGTGAAGGGGACTAGTGCCTGTGTTGTGGTGGATGAGGCTGGATCTTGTCTTTCTGGTGGGCAGGTCTAAGTCTGGTGTTGTCTTTTGGGGTGTCTGTGGACTTATTATGATTTTAGGCAACCTCTCTGCTAATGGGTGGGGTTGTGTTCCTGTCTTGCTAGTTGTTTGGCATAGGGTGTCCAGCACTGTAGCTTGCTGGTTGTTGAGTGAAGCTGGGTGCTGGTGTTGAGATGGAGATATCCGGGAGATTTTCGCCGTTTGATATTACGTGGAGCTGGTAGGTCTCTTGTGGACCAGCGTCGTCAAGTTGGCTTTCCTACCTCAGAGGCACAGCAGTGAGTCCTGGCTGCAGCACCAAGAGCCTTTCATCCACACGGCTCAGAATAAAAGGGAGAAAAAGTAGAAAGAAAGAAAGAAAGAAAGGATAAAATAAAATAAAATAAGGTAAAATAAAATAAAGTTATTAAAATAAAAAATAATTATTAAGAAAAAAATTTTAAAAAAAGGAAAGAAAAAAGAAATGGACGGATAGAACCCTAGGACAAATGGTGAAAGAAACGCTATACAAAATCTCACACAGAAGCATACACATACACACTCACAAATATAGGAAAAGGGGAAAAAATAATAAATCTTGCTCTCAAAGTCCACCTCCTCAATTTGGGATGATTCGTTGTCTATTCAGGTATTCCACAGATGCAGGGTACATCAAGTTGATTGTGGAGCTTTAATCCGCTGCTCCTGAGGCTGCTGGGAGAGATTTCCCTTTCTCTTCTTTGTTCGCACAGCTCTCGGGGCTCAGCTTTGGATTTGGCCCCGCCTCTGCGCGTAGGTCGCTGGAGGGCGTCTGTTCTTCGCTCAGACAGGACGGGGTTAAAGGAGAAGCTGCTTCAGGGGCTCTGGCTCAGTCATGCCAGGGGGAGGGAGTGGTGTGGATGCGGGGCGAGCCTGCGGTGGCAGAGGGCGGCATGACGTTGTACCAGCCTGAGGCGCGCTGTGCGTTCTTCTGGGGAAATTGTCCCTGGATCATGGGACCCTGGCAGTGGCGGGCTGCACAGGCTCCTGGGAAGGGAGGTGTGGATAGTGACCTGTGCTCGCACCCAGGCCTCTTGGTGGCGGCAGCAGCAGCCTTAGTGTCTCATGCCCGTCTCTGGGGTCTGCGCTTTTAGCCACTGCTCGCGCCCATATCTGGAACTCATTTAAGCAGCGCTCTGAAATCCCCTCTCCTTGCGCACCAGGAAACAAAGAGGCAAGAAAAAGTCTCTTGCCTCTTCGGCAGGTCTAGACTTTTCACCGGACTCCCTCCCAGCTAGCCGTGGTGCACTAACCCCTTCAGGCTGTGTTCACGCCGCCAGCCCCAATTGTCTCAAAAATATTGATTTTAATTGGAAAGAATATGGGTGGAAATCAAAGGAAAAAGACTAGAAATTGCAAACATAGAAGCTTACATAATCAGGACATTACTTCCAGATGGGAAAGTGAGATTATGAGAGAAAACGGTGTCGAGGCCAACTCTATGGCCTGGAGGACCTTCCTACTTTGTGGGGAGTGTAGGAAAGGGATAGAAGGGCTCATTTTTGAGGCCGAGTGGGATGAAAGGAGCTGGAAGTGGAGAGCTGAAGACCAGGAAGAAACTTTCCACCTTTGAAGAGAATAAAAACTGAGCTACTAGGTGAAGCTATTTCCCTGACCACTTTTATTTTAAATTTATTTGAATAAATAATGCATTCTCATGAAAAAAAAATAACATACAAAGTGAAAAGAGAAAAAAAAAGTGTGAAGTGTGAAGTCATTCTCCATTCCCCATTTCTGACTTTTAATTCTCCACTCCCCTTATCCATTTCTTATTTCATTTAGAGGTTATCTAGGAATTAACATGTAATTTCACCCAGAAAAATAAAAGAAACAAATGGTTATAGACCACATTAGTGATTCATAACCTTCTTCATTTAACATCCTTTGGGACATGTGCCATATCAGTACATATGGAGGATATCTCATTAAACAAAATACTCCAGAACATTCTATTATATGGACATGTCTTAGATTGCTCTGTAGGTTTAACTGCTGTATTTTAATTTTTGAGGGTTTGTTTTATTCTCCAATCTTTTGGAGCTAAATGCTTATCTCTGTTAATTTTTAGTTTTTCTTCTTCAACAATAAAGGCATTTATGAGTATGAATTTGCCTGTGATTTCTTTCACAAAAATGTTTCCATATTGTAGCCTCATTGTCAGTAATTTCTAAAATATTCTGAAATTTCAGTTTTGATTATTTCTTCTTTGATTCAAAAAAAGGTTTTTCCATCAAGGAGATAATGTCTTTTTATGAAGATTTGGCTCTTAAAATATAGTGTGACTTTTTATTTATAGGCTAATTCAAGTTATTATTTTAATAATGGAAGTTTTTTAGGAAAAAAACACATTTCATGTGGAAGTAGTGCTCTATGCTGAGTCTCAGCTGATGGTGCCTGAAGAAATCTTTCACTACGATACCCTAAACCTGGCCCCGTGATTATCAGAATTATACAACCTCACAAGGAAATTACTGAGATCTAGGAAATGTGTACAGCAATGTAAACAATAACAGTAAGGACATCACACAGCTAAATGACACAGTTTCAAGCTGTCAGCACTGAAGGTAATTCTATTACTTATCACAAACTAGTAATCGGTGTTTCCTGCCATATTTGACAGATTCATAAACCCAACTTTTATCTTAGATAACTCAAAGGAAATTTTTTTCTCCTTGAAAAACATCCACTTTGGAGGGCAAGTAGAGCCTTCTCTGTACCCTTTCTTAATTCAATATGTACTTTGTTCATGATTTAAGGTGATTTTTCTCACCCTGTAACTCAAGAATTCTACTTCCTTTCTCCCAAGAATGCCAAGTGCAATTGTTTTTGTTTAAGGCAAACTACAAAAGTGGCCAGGATGATTTGGCCAAGACATTAAGCCCGACTTCTCAGAATGCCATCAGTTCAGTTGTGGTTGCAAGGATCCCCTCCTCCCACACCAAAACTGTTCATTTGCTACATTAACCTCAGATGGAGGTGCTACGTACATGGATGCAAAACATCCGGTTGTGAGGAAAGTGTTTGGTCCATATTCAGGCACTGGGTGGACCCTGCTCAGGGAAATGGGACTCTGCATTTCTTAAGCATTTATTTATTATTGGTTATACCTAAGAGGTGGAAGAAAAACACAAGTACTCTTTCTCTTTATAAAAGGCATAGTAATTTGTGGATCCGTAGCGGAAAACAGCACTCTTACGATGCTGAACAACTTTTAATAAATTGGTAATTTTAAAATGATCAAGAAATAGGTCAGTGAGAGAACAAGAGGTACAAAAAAATGAAAAACAGGGTGGCGCTCATCTCTTTTATTTTTCACTTTTTTTTCTCTCCAATGTTGCAAATGATCTTCGGGCAAAACCAGTTTACAGGTTATAAATCATATAGTTTTCTGGTTTTAGGAATAATATTAGCTTATATGGTGCAATAATTCTATTAAAATATCTATTTAAGTGATTAATTCTATTTATGAGTGTCTTCTGAGCACAGCATTACAACTGTGCCTTACAGTCATTTATAGACTGATAGACAAATTGGAATGAGTAATACCCTAATACAATTAATTTGAAATGTTGTAACCTGTGTCCTCTTTCTGGAACAAGAAATTTCTTTCACCAAAGGGACTTTTATTAATGTAAGTCATACATGAGACTCCTACACAGATTTTCTGAATTATTCATGAGGAAAACTCTGCTTTGGAAGAGCATTACCTGGTAGAGGGCGTACTGAGCAGGCCTGGGAAGACCCGGGTTCCTGTTCCACCTCTTGCCCCAGCTCATGGGTGATTCTGTGTGCATCATTCAGCCTCTTTGGTCCTTGGTTTCTTCATCTTCAATGTGAGGAAATTAGAATAGAGATGTAAGTTCCCTGTAGCTCTAACATTTAGAGACTAGGATGAATATGATCTACATGTCCAGAAGCTTGCAGACCAAAGGTATAATTATCTGGATTTTATGATAAACATATGCTATGTCTTCCCTTTTATGTAGCAAAAGTCTTCACAAACAATTGTTTCCAAAGGAAGTTTTTCTCTGATAAAAATATATCTGAATAAATATTGAGCTGTGTTGATCATTGGGAACTGCTGGAGATTCCAGTATAATGAATTGATTATTTTCTTATCCACAGGCAGTAAAAAAGAATGTGCCTCTGAAAATGACAAAAAAAAAACCCCAAAGAAACCCCACACCACACACAGTGAGATGTAGTTTTTTTGTATACAAAATGACCAAAGCTTTTTTTTCTTTCATTTTTTTTATTGTGGTAAAATAACATAAATACCATCTTAAACATTTTTAAGTGTACAGCTGAGTGACATTAAGTACATTGATAAGGTTATGCAATCATTGTCACCATCCATCTCCAGAACTCTTCATCTTGCAAACCTGAAACTCTGTGCTCATTGAACAGCTCCACCATTCCCTGCACCTTACACTCTTAACCACTGACCAAAACTTTTAATTCTCAAGTTCAGCTGGCTTCATTCTGTTCTCATTGTCCTTTACCTCTCTGTAGCATTGGACACCATGGACCAACTGAGGCTTTTTGAAAAGTTTTGTGGTTTTTTTGTTTCTGTTCTTGTTTTTTAACCTCTCTGTTCTCTCCTACTGCTCCTTTGCCACCAGAGGAGAGGAAGCTTGTCTTTTCCCTTTCTTCCTAATTGGATATGTGGAAAACTTCAGTCATGAGCCTTAGCTTACCTCTCTCACTGTCACTTTTCCCTAAAACATCAATTTTTTGTGTGTGTGACTTTAACTATCATGTCTATTTAGACAGTTCAGAAATTTGTGTCTCTGGTCCTATTCTGGCACTCTAACCTCTGGTGTATCCATTGCCACTCAAGAGTGTTGCCATCACCTCATACTTAATGTTTTCAAGGATTTTATCCTGTTATCATCTCTTCCAGGATTGTTCCTCTATTTTCTCTCCCTTTTTTGCTGCTTTCTTAATGATCTCTCACATTCTCCCAGAAACTCAAATGCTTCTTGATCTCCTGCTCCCACTCACTAAGTACAGTAGGTTCCATCTTTGAAAATACTGTATGTCTGTCTCTTACTTCCTCTTTTCAGTGGTGCCATCCAGGTATAGCTCTTGGTGGGCTGCCTGGTGTCAGACTGTTTCCTTCTGAGGCATTATGCACACTTCTGCCCCATTTACTTTCCCCGTGTCTATCACTTCACCGAACCTATTTCCCATGGTTTTCTGCCTGAACTCCTCTGCTTGGTTTCAAGTCTCTCCAACCACATTTCATCTCAAATATGCGTTCTGTACTCTGGTCACACGAGTCTCTTTCCTGCTACTTGGATATTCTTATTTCTATGCCTTTAACCACATGGTTCCTGTTTTCTGACCACCCTTTATCTTCCTCTAGCTACAATCTGATATGCGAAGGCGACTCCATTTCTCACTGATCTACTCATCTCCCCTTTCTCTAAACTTCTGTAGTCACAGCTGGTATCACAGGAATCTTAGCATCATGTACAGTCCTAGATTGCTTGCTTTTTTATGTGTATTTATTTTGTGATCTCCCTACTTAATTGCAAATTCCTTGAGGGCATAAGTCTACATAGCTGCTGAATGAGTAGAGATTTTTCATCAAACAGAAATGCCCTGGGTTTGGAAGAGCTGTAAAAAGGACAAGTTTAGAAACACATCAAGGGAAATTGGAAAGCTCCTTCTAAATTGTTTTTCAGGTGAGTTTATTGCAGTGCAGTTGTTGAGATCATGTTTTGGGAAGCAAAGCTATAGATTTTGGAAGGAGGCGAGAGAGAAAGCTCCAGTGTAGACGCCAACTAGAATTAAGATGTGGCTTATCCACAGATTCCTCTTCATATGCATGTGATTAACTTGTGATTCAGCTCTTTGTCTTAAAAAGAAGTGTTACTGAAGACCTTTGTTGCTCATGTATCATAAGCAGCCATAAAGCTATACTGAAATTTGAACATTTTGGGGGTGAAATTTCCCCTTTTAAAAGAAGGTTTCTTCATTGTCTGTACTCTGACATTAGATGGAAGTAGAGTTATGAAGTCCAAAGATCTAAAGTCACAAAGTCTAAAGATGTAATGATCCTTCCCACAGTCAGAAAATTGGATGAATTTACATTTGTGTGATTAGCTGGATTAGAGATTTATTGGGTTTATTGATTGATCTGTTCAAATAAACTGTTTTTGGTTTCATTTGTTCATTGTTTTCTGTTTTCAGTTTCATTTATTTCCGTTCTTATCTTTAAACTTCTTTTATTCTGGTTGCTTTGGTTTTGATTTTTCTTATTTTTCTAGTTTCTTAGTGTAGAAGATTCTTTTATTGATTTCAGAAATTTCTTCTTTACTAATATATACATTTAATATTATGAATACTCTTCCAAACATTGTTTTAGTTACTTGGACAAATTTTGATATGTTATATTTCTATTTTCATTCAGTTTTAAATATTTTCTACCTTCCTCTTATGGACTGAATGTTTGTAGCTCTCGCAAATTCATATATTGAAGCTCTAACCCTCCCAGGGTGATGTTATTTGGAGGTGGGACCTTAGGGAGGTAATTAGGTTTATTGTTTATTTTTAGAATTTTAAATATTTATTTATTTATATTTATCTTTGGCTGCATCGGATCTTAGTTGCAGCATGTGGGATCTTTCATTGCAGTGTGTGGGCTTCTTTTTAGTTGCGGCACGCGGACTTCTCTCTAGCTGTGGCATGCAGGCTCCAGGGTGTGTGGGCTCTGTAGTTGTGGCGCTTGGGCTCCAGAGCAAGTGGGCTCTGTAGTTTGTGGCACACGGGCTCTCCAGTTGAGGAGCATGGGCTCAGTAGTTGTGGCTCACGGGCTTAGTTGCCCCACGGCATGTGGGATCTTAGTTCCCCAACCAGGGATTGAACCCACATCCCCTGCATTGGAATGTGGATTCTTTACCATTGGACCACTGGGAAAGTCCCAGTAATTAGGTTTAAATAAGGTCATGAGAATGGGGCCTCTAAGATGGAATTAGTGTCCTTCTAAGGAGAGGAAGAGAGATCAGGGCTCTCTCTCTCTCTACCATGTGAGGACAGAGTGAAAAGGCAGGCCAGGAAGAGGGCTCTCACCAGGAGCCAAATCTTTGGGCACCTTAATCTTGGGCTTCTCAGCCTCCTGAACTATGAGAATAAGTGTCTGTTGTCTACCCAGTCTATGGTATTTTGTTTTAGCAGTCTGAATAGATTAATACACTTCTCTTGAGAAATCCTATTTGACCCATAGATTATTTAAAGTGTAATGTTTCATTTACGAGTATTTGAAGACTTTCCTAATATCTTTTTGTGATTAATTTCTAGTTTAATTCCATTGTGATCAGAGAATGTACTTTGTACAGTTTCAGTTCTTTTAAATTTGTTGAAGTTTGTTTTATGACCTGGGACATGGTCTGTTTTGGTGAGTACTTTACGTGCACCTGAGAAAAATGTGTATTCTCTCTTTTGGGAGGAAAGAATTTTCTATACATGTTAATGAGGTCAAGTTTGTGGTTTCTTCATTCTTGATGATTTTATCTCTTACTAGTTGTTGATTACTGAGAGAGGAGTATTGAAGTCTTCATCTATAATCTTGGGTTTATCATTTTTTTCTTTCAGTTCTGTCAGTTTTGCTTCATGTATTTGAATGCTCTGTCATTAGGGTCATTCACATTTTAAGTTGTTTTGCACTCTTGGTGAATTGATCCTTTGATAATTTTGTAGTATCCATTTTTGATCCTGGTAATTTTCATGGTTTTTAAGTCTAGTTTTTCTAATATCACTCTAGATACTCCAGCTTTCTTTTGCTTTGTATTTACATGGAATATCTTTTTAAGTCATCTTATTTTTAAACTATCTATATTATTACATTTAAAGTGTATTTCTCGTAGACATGATATATAGGGTCTTGTTTTGTTCCATACAATCTGACAACCTTTGCCTTTTAACTGATGTGATTAGACCGGGGATTGGTAAACTATGGCCTGTGGTCTGTTTTCATACTTCCCATTAGCTAAGAATGATTGTTATATTTTAAAAGAGTTATACACAGACAAAACAAACTTAAAAAAATAAGCAAAGGAGAACATATGTGTCCTGAAAAGTCTAAAGTACTTATTATCTGACCATTTACGGAAAATGTTTGGTGACCTGGTTCCCTCTTGTTTCTACCACATTACATTTTATCCATACAGTGATGCACGGTCTGACCCAGTGATATAATATATTGTAAAGGAGACTGCAGGTGAAGTGGGGTTTGTCCTATTTGCTTTACAGCATTGCCAAATAGGTGAGAGGTCTACAGGCCTTTCAGTGATGCATGAAGTCAACCATCTGCTCCAGTTTCTCCAGGCTTCCCAGCTATAATTTGAAGCTAAAAGAGGGTGTCTGGATCAAAGCAAGCTCTCCCACTGCTGAAAGGGCTCTGTTCCAATGCCATGACTCAGGATTCCAATCTGTTATTGAATGGGTTCTCAGATGCCCTCTCTGACTCAGAGCATTCCATTTCTCTATACCTACAGAAACTCTGGGTTAGGGTCTCAGACTTATTCCTCTTTCCCTCCTTGTTAGAATCATTTCAACACAGGGTCTTTGAACTTGTCCAGGCTACCACCTAATCACTCAAGTGCAGGTGGTACTCCAGAAGTGGATGATAAGTAGCTCCAGTCATCCTGGTCACTAAGGTAGTATTTCAGAAAAAGGAAGTGATGAGTAAAATGAAGAACAGTTGTCATCTCAAGAAATACTCTGTCTCAAGCAAGGTAGAGATGAAATAAATTAGAAGGTACCTGAACAGGAGAAATAGGCTTCAATGGGATGCTTAGTGATGACAGAATTCAGCCAAGAGAGGCAATCGGACACTACTGTACTTAGGTCTAGTTCAGACTTCCTTTTTTTTTTTCAGAGTAGGAATTTTTAATATAGCCAGCAAAACTGAACCTAAAAATTGCTGACGTGGTTATAGTTAGTGGACAGGGAAGGCTTTTGGCCATTTTATAAGTATGATGCAGTCAGGAGAAGTAAAGATGTTTTGATCACCAGGTAGAAGTGTAAGCTAGACTAGGAAACTTTTAGCCTGCCAGTTCCTCCGCCAAATAATGTATTCTTCTCTATTTGAAGTGTATCTTCTCTATTTTATTTATTTACTCATTAAATTTTCATTTATTTATTCATTAAATTTTGTTATAATTATTTTTATTAAAGAATTACATGTCTAAAAAATTGAAGCATACACAGGCTTTAAAATAAAAACCAAAAGTCTTCCACCAACTCCTATTCGACAACATTACTCCCTGTCCCATTTCTGGTTTTGATTCTTCTGTTTGCTTTTTCTCTTAATTGCATTTATAAATTACTTTTATTATTTTTATATACATAATTGTTAAATCTTAGTGGTCTAATAAAGGCTTCTTCAACAGCAACAAAATTTCAGCTAGAAATCATCCAGCCTAATCTTAAACAACTTCCTGGATGAGTGATTTAGCATTTTTTAAGTTTGGTAACTTCTTTAGGCTTTTTTGTAAATGATATTGTCTAGTCTTTCTAGGTGTGACTCCAAATGCAAAAATTCATAAAATTAAAAAGGAAAGAAAGAGAGAGGGGAAGAGGGAGAGGAGAAAGTTTTGTGGTTAAAAAAATGAGCAAACAAAATCTTTGAGTGAGAGCAGTGCATGTAAAATTAACAACAAAAAAGATAAATGGTAGAAATTATACATACATATATTCTTTTTAAAAAAATTAATTTATTTATTTTTGGTTGTGTTGGGTCTTCGTTGCTGCATGCAGGCTTTCTCTAATTGTGGCGGGCGGGGGCTACTCTTCGTCACAGTGCACGGGCGTCTCATTGCAGTGGCTTCTCTTGTTGCGGAGCGTGGGCTCTAGGCATGCGGGCTTCGGTAGTTGTGATACGCAGGCTCAGTAGTTGCAGCTCGTGGACTCTAGAGCGCAGGCTCAGTAGTTGTGGTGCATGGGCTTAGTTGCTCTGCAGCATGTGGGATCTTCCTGGACCAGGGCTCTAACCCGTGTCCCCTGCATTGGCAGGCAGATTTTTAACCACTGTGCCACCAGGGAAGCCCCCATACATATATTCTTGTTGATTGATACTCAAAGAGCCACACTTAAAAACAACGAGGTACTAACTTTTTATCTGTCAAATTGACAAAGAATAAAGAACATTAATACTTAGTTTTAATAATGAGGTGGGAAAATGATCACTGTCATGGTAGAAATATAAGTGATATAATATTTCTGGTTGGCAATTTAGCAATGTGACAAAGTTAAATAACATGCATAAGCTGTGATCTAGCAGAAATGGAATTGTTAGAAGTTCATCTTACTGATCGATGTAGACAGAAGAACAAAAATATATGTATAAACGTTTTTCAATTGCATTGTTTTTAACAGTATAAAATTCGAAGAAATTAAGATTCCAAAAATATTGGTAAGTAAACAGTGGTGGTTGCATACAAAGAAATACTGTGTATCCATTATGTAAGATGTAATGGATATACCAATATACTTATTTACAAGTAAAGATGTTCACTATGGTTTTAAGTAAAAACTCTGGTTCCAAAGCAATATGTGCTGTGGGATTCCCGAAAGGAGATGAATCAGGGTTAACAGTGGTTTATCTCTTAGTAGTGGGATTATAGGTGACTTCTAAAAAATTTTGATTAATTCAATATTTCTTTTTTAAGTACAGAAAAATACTTTAAATAATTTGTCTCCTTCATAGTAAATGACAGTCGTTTTTAACTTTTCATAGGGCTTAGTTTAACCCCTTCTAATGATCTAAACAATTGTAACATTTCATCCATATGTTGGTTCTTTAGATATTTGAAACTGTCATTATATACTCAAAGACACTAATGTTTGCTATCCCAAATTCCCCTCCTTTTTCATTCTAACAGTGTCTTGTTTGTTTAGCTATCCAGTTCTCAGGGGAGCTTTTTAGATCATCACATTGATGTCAATAAAACCCTCTAACTCATTTTTAAAATGTGGAATTTAAAATTTTCTCTTCATTCTTTGTTTATTTAGTCTCTTTGGAAAGTGGTAAGTAGCACCCAAACTACAAAAGCTTATACATCATTTACTTCTTGGAAAGATAATTTTCCTATAGGTCTCTTTCAACTTTGTGATTAGATTAGTTTTAGGGCATTTATAATTTAAGCCATAGGGTTTGTTTGTTTAATGCTAAACTCTCTTTATTCCCAGGAATATCTTCAAATTGGATTTTGTATAATCACTCTGGAAGAGATTTGAAGGTGCAGTTGATTTGAAAAGTAAGATAAATACAGGAATATAGGAAGCTTCCTATTTTTCGTTCTTAAGTTCTAGACCAACTGAGTGTCATAAGGAAAGATCTATATACTATAAAGAACTATGACCATAACATATTCTTGTAAGATGTCCTTGCTTCTTCTGCTCCATTTTTTGGTATACTAAATGCAAAATGTTTTTTCAGTCCTTTCTTTTAAATTAATACCATTTAAATAATGGAGAATGCTTGAATCTTATATGTAATCTAACTTACACTAAATAAGTAGGAAATAAATACTGGTCAAATTATATTTATTTATTTATATTTTTTTTAGATGTTGGGGGTAGGAGTTTATTTATTTATTTTTGCTGTGTTGGGTCTTCGTTTCTGTGTGAGGGCTTTCTCTAGTTGTGGCAAGCGGGGGCCACTCTTCATCACGGTGCGCGGCCCTCTCACTATCGCGGCCTCTCTTGTTGCGGAGCACAGGCTCCAGACGTGCAGGCTCGGTAGTTGTGGCTCATGGGCCTAGTTGCTCCGTGGCATGTGGGATCCTCCCAGACCAGGGCTCGAACCCGTGTCCCCTGCATTAGCAGGCAGATTCTCAACCACTGCGCCACCAGGGAAGCCCGGGTCAAATTATTAAAACCACAGTTAAACTTCTGCTAGAAACTAAAATAATTTACTAAATTGAAGTCCTCTTAGTTGTTACAACCTTTATTTCTTTCAGTTAGTAATAGATATAAGTACTTGAATTTCATGAGAGCCTTTCAAATGTGATATATTTCAGAGAATGAATATTTTTGAAGTAAGGCTTGGAGAGTTACTTACTTTCATATACATATCACTACGTTTGACAAACAAGACTGTTCTGGAATTGGGTAATAGCTATTCATTTCTTATAGCCATGGTATGTATATAGTGCTTTGATGTCCAAAGTCATGTCTTTTTCAGGGACACGCCAACATGGGTTGTACCACTCATTTGGCTAAACACCCAGCAATCTGGGAAGGAGCTTGGCTGCCTTCAAAAGCTAAATTATTGACACCGTTAAACATATTCGGTAAAAGTAATTACAGGCAAGGATCATTCTCTAGGCACACCTTCTGTGGACACGAAAGGGGATCCGTGTTCTACACTGGAAAAAATGACTTGCTTCCTCTCTTTAGATCTTGAAATTAAAATGGTGTTTGAGAAAGTCAGAACTACATAAAGAACTGATAATGAGAAAGAGCAGTTCAAAATGTGATAAAGGGAAGGACTCTATCTCCATGTTTATTATTGATGTAAAGATTTAAAAAATGAAATCATTTTTTAGGATAGGTATCCACATCCTCAGATACAGAAACACATGAGGACGTGTACATTTGTGCATAGCAGAAGTTTAATCTCTTGAGAATGGAGAGGTAGCTATTTTGGTAGGTGTGGGAGACTGAGTGTGTGAGAGAAGATGGAACAAGGAAAGATAAATGAGAGTTGGAAAAGGACAGACAACATGCTTATACAACCCTGTGGGTTATTTTCTGTTGTTGGGATGTGAGAAGGACGACCAACTGTAAATGATTCATGAGGGGCCAGACAGAGCCTATGACAGGGCAATGGAAAGATATTGCTCTGGGGGGATGGAACACTCCCTTTAGCACCTTGAGCCTTACTCTTATCCTTGGGGGAAAAAAGCAATAAACCAATAAAAAAAAGTAGATGTTACTCCTCTTGTCCTCATTAACATCTGGAAGGGCAACTCTGCTGTTTCCTTGATGTAGCTAGGGTCTTCACCTCAATGAATACTTCATGGTCCAGTTTGAAATGTAAGCAGTTCTTATCAGGGGGAAAAGAAGAGAAAGTAAGAATATGTATTAAAGGATTGGAGGCACATGGTCACCTATAATTTAACAAAGCCCCTCATTTTATTTTGTGTTCATGTAAATGCACCATCGAGTATTTCTGAAAGACACTCAGGTTTTTAACAGTATTCTCTACCGAGAATATTCTCTAGCTCCAGTTCAGAAGCATGCAGACATCAAAGAAATTGCGAAAAAATGAAATAGGGTAAAAGAACAAATAGCAAGGAAACATATTAGCATAATTTATTAGGTATCTGGCACTGTGATAACTGTTAGTTATGTAATATCTAGCTTCACAAGTTATGAGGTTTAGTTATAACTTTTACTTTTTTGACATTTTTCACAAAAAAGATTATAACTTAGTTCAAGAAATTTCTCCAATACCATGTATCTTTTAAATGGGGAAACCAGATTTTAAATCAAGCTCTCAAATGCTTATGTTCTTTCTAATAACCCAAAACTCATGAGCAAATAATACCGCATTTTTTTTACCTTGAAAACTTGTGTTAAGTCTTCATTCTTCTATTTCTTTTAACTGCCACATTTAAGAATGAGGTCCTATCTAATCTACCTCCTAGGTCCATCTCAATTGTTTTTTCTCTTCTCCGTTTTCACTAACCTCCTTTAGGCCTCTAATATTTCTTGTACCTACTATCTCATTAGTCTTTTAATTGATTTTCTTTCTTCTGGTTCATCCCTTTTCCAACAGACAAGTGAATCCTCCTTGTTGAAGTGCTTACTGCTTCCCTTCTCAATTTTTTTTACAATTTAACCCTTTACCTAATGCTGATTCCAATCTGACCTACTACCATATGACATTTATCAACTAACATTTAGCAAGCATTTATCAGCAAATATCTGTCAACTGCCCCCTACTTGCCACATACAGGGATGGGTTGGCTCATAGAAGGATTGAAAACTCAGCTAAACCACAGTTTCTGGTCTCAAAGGCCAGTGGAGTGGGAAAAATAAACAAGAAAATTAATGATTAGAGTAAAAAGTTTCCCATGCTTTGCAAGAAAAGCATGCACAGGGTGCTAATTGAGCCTCTAGGGTGGAAGTGGCAGGGGAGACCACTGACATAAGTCAGACTGGAAATCTAGGGCATTAGGGATGACATCTAAAGAGACGATGGAGTGATTTGAGTAGGAGCAGAGGTAAATTACACCAAAGGATATAATGTGTTGATTCAGGGTTAGGAATTGGAAGAGGGCTGTCGAGTCATGATTGGTGTGAGAGGCCTTGATACAATACAGGCATGTGTGCTTTTGGAAGTATGTCGGGCTCCTGGATCTGCACATGTTCTTGGTCCAGAAAGAGGGAGATGAAAAGAGGAAGGACACATAATCCTCTCCCCGACGCAGGGATGAGGACGGAGGAGTCCAGTCCTCGTAGAAGTGGATGCAGAGGCGTCCATCCCTGCATCTTGTGAGCAGAGTGTATGTGGGCTTTGCACCGAGGGAGGCCTCCAATTCACCACGTCATATCAAATTAAATAAATACATATTCTAATTTTTTCTCAGTTTTAATTTTGAATACAGTAAATATTAGTAGTTTTAATCCACATAGTCCAAAGCCTTTGGAGTCTTACCTAAATTTTTAGGGTGTAAGTTGTCCTGAGACCAAAAAGTCATAACTGATGAGCTGGCAAGACAGAGTCCAAAGCATGAATCGCTGGTGGGTGTGGGAAGCTAAGAAGTTCTAATTTCATCTTAAAAATTATGGGGAGATATTGAAAGATTTTAAATAGGGAGGGACAAATCAAATCTATGTAGCCTGTGTTGTGAAATATCAGTTGGCCTGTTCTTTGAGAGGAGGCATGGTGACCAGGTAGGAGGCTGTCCTTAGTTGTTCAAGCTAGATGTGATAAAGGAGAGCAAAGGAGTGGTCAGAATCACTTTGAGAGGAATCCTGGATCTCTGTAGGACTTAGTGTCTGAAGCAATGCACAGAATAAATGAGCATGAGGACTCAAGAGTGAGTGCCTCAGATTTCTGGGTCAGGTAACTCAGAGGATGCCAACGACACTAACTGTACTCACATCCTCTCAGATCTCTGCTCCCTCCCCAGACTTCTGTGCTCTTTTGCCTCTTTGGGAGATGACTCCATGGCTCCTGGAGCCCTTTACTCACTTGTGCGGAGGCTGAAAGTACCTGAGAATTTATGTTTCCCCAGCCCGACCCTGAGGGACTGACTGCACAGGAATATGAAAGCTCCGCTGCCCAGCCTTGAGGTGGCATGAACTGGAGATGTAACATACATTCCAGGGCTTCCCCGTGCAATCAGGCTGAGGCTAGAAGTTTTGGTGAAATCACACTGTTGCTTGATTGCCACGTTTTCCCATTCAGCTTTCATCTTACTCCCTTAGAGCTTTCTCCTGGGAGCACGCCCCTCTCTCTGTCACTACACATGAATATTTATCTCAGAGTCTGCTTCCCTGGAGCCTGACCTAAGACAGGGCTCATGTCGACTTTGGATTTTGCTCAGATAGAACATACCATGTATGGAGCGGAATTTAGAGGAAGGAGAGTAAGTTCGCTTTGGACACATTGATTTTAAGTGCACTTGGATCATTATGTGGAAATATCTAATAAGTAGTCAGAGCTGAGTTAGAAATATTGCTTTGAGAGCCATCAGGATATAGATGGCGATCAAAGCCATGGGTGTGAATGAGGTGCATTTTGGAGAGTGTATGGAGAGTCTAGCGGTGAAGACTGGGCCACAGGGAAATTTTGACAGATGCATATTAACCTGTCCTTCATAAAAATCCTTTTCACAAAAGTAGCACTTTACATTTTCATATTCAGAAACATCATATCATTTGACCTTTACAGTAACAAAGGAAGGTGGGAGACTGTATAATTATTGTCCTTATTTTTCAGATGAGGAAATTGAGACTCTGAGAATTCATGTGAATTACCTAAAGTCATGAAAGTGGCAAGACCAGCACAAAAATCCAGGTCATTTAACTTCTAGCACAAAGCTTTTCCTGCCACCCAATTCCTTTTGAAAAAAAATGTCATTTTTTTTTCCCCTAAATACTCTTGCAATATGTAGGCAATTGTCTGTATTGCAGACTCGGCATTCTTACCAGCTCCTATGACATCTGTTCCAGTGTTTCTGATATCCTCATAAATTTATCATGCTCTGCTGCAAGATAACTTTGTTTCCTAGAGCCCAGAAAGTCACTTCCTTCAGGAAGCCACCCTGAACCAACTTCAGCTCTCTGGTTGTTTCTTAACAGTTTTAAATTTATTTGACAGCATATTCTTTTCACATGTTGATATACCACTTTTGAATTTTTCCCTTGGTACATTCTGTGCATTTTTGTTTTTCTTTCCCCAACTATATTGTATCTTAATCTTTAAGATATTCTCTTTTATACAAAAGTCAATACATTCTCATTATAGAATTTTTTTGGAAAGTAAAAGATAATCTATAGTCCTAGATTATAAAAACTATCAATATCTTATATATCTAATTTCAGTCTGTTCATTTTCCCCACATATTTATGCATTTTCTTCTGCATAGTGGCATTCCTGATGTCTGTAGTTATTCCCCCAGGTTGCTATTTGATGTACAGATATGTTTTGTAATGAATTTTGATTCTGTGTTAGTATATATTGCAGTGCATTGAATAGGGATTCCGCACCTGATTGGGCATTCCTTAAGTGGGAGATAGATTCGTAAAAGATGCCGCCGATATTAAGTCAGGTTACAGAAGCAAAGATGGTCAGAGAAGAGACTGACTGGGGGGAAATGATTTTTTGTTTACAGGGAGATTTTTACTTTCATAGAATAAAATGCTTAACAGATTTAATTGGTCCAATGGTCTTCATTTGTTAGGATATCCCTGCTTGGTGAGCTTGCATTTTTACTTTCCTCTCCCTGCTGGGACTATTTAGACAGCTGAGGGCATGTTAGAGCTGGTAAACAATTTGGTTTTATCTTATTTTTATTCAGCTGTCAAGACATGATTGTGACCTTCTTTCAGAGTTTAGTATAAAACACTTTTCTGGACTTTGATTAATTTTTTAAGAGAGTCCTAATAGGTTATACATTCCATTTTTAGACAAGAAACTCTCCAATCAAGTTTTATAAGTTATTTTGCAAGTTCATCTGGCTAGCACCCTTTCTTGGCATAAGAACATCATTGTACATGACTCGCCATTAATCTGGGTGTATTAGATTTTCAAACATTTGTTCCTCCAAACTACACACTGGATTTGCACTTTGCTGGATGACATTTAAGTAGTTAGCCTGGATGCTAACTATTACCAGCACAGCATGAAAATGCATTTACTAAGGGCTTTGTTTCTGTGGTTTTAGATAAAAAAGAAATAACTCTTCCTCTCTCTTGAGATGTTTGGATTACATTTAATTGACTTTTAAAATATACCAGCATGATCAAAACACTTTAAAACAAATGAATTCTTTTCTTAAAAAAAGAAAGCAGGTTACCTTAGGGGCTTGACTTTAAAAGCTTTGAAATACTGAAATACCAAGGAGCTAAAGAGCTTTTTTTTTTTTAACTTAGGGAAAGACCAGCACACATGAAAAAAATTTATAGTTTATGCTTATGCTTTTAAAGTTTGAATACACATAAACTTGCTTCTGGAAAGAAGGCTTTTCATTCTGAGGGGCTTGAAGTTACAAGCCTTTTCACAGGATACTGTTGGAAACGTGTTGTTTTTGTCAGACTAATGCAGCTCTATTGACTTAAAGCTTAGAAAGAAATCAATATATTTTCAGAGATGCATGGAAGATGGTAGAGCTTCCATTTATGAAAAAGGTGGACACTTGCCGCCCAGGCCGTCTATTTCAAGGCATGGTCCCTGGACCAGTTGCAGTGGCATCACCACCCACCAATGTGATATTGAACAGGTGGTTCTCCTGTGACAAACGATGCTGCCCTCATAGACTCTTGCTGAAGTGCTTGATCTCAGACCATCTGCTCACCAACACCTGCTTAAAACCCTACGGAGATCAGTGCCTTATAAATAAGATTGTCTGAGAAACATGATATCCACTCACTTCTCTGGCTAAATCGACAGCTCTATCCTTGAATCAAGGCAGAGCACTAGAATATTACATAACTTTCACATTATCTTATCCCCTGAACAACCACCTTCACTAAATCAAATTCAAATGTTATATCTTTGGTTTTGTCTGTATTTGGTAGATAATTTTGGTCAAAGACACATTGCCTATTATTTTCTGTATACAGTCTCATCTGGGAAGTCCATTCAAAATTTATAGCCAGGGAAGAAATGCACGTGCTCATTTTCTCTATATCTCTCTCTCTCTTTCTGTCTCTGTCTCTTTTTCTCTCTTAAAATTGGTTTGCTTTCATCAAGCAAATAACTACAAGTATTTAACTTGGGTTTTTTTTTGTTGTTCTTCTTCTTGCCTTGAGGAAACTCAGAGCAAAATTGAATAGGAAATCAGAATAATTATATCAAACCTTATGTTTAGCATTTTTGCTTTCTCCTACTCCTCCTTATATCTTTGATACATTATTTTTTCCCCAGACCTTTGTTGTATACATACATTTTATTTTAAGATGCTTTAAATCCCTTTTGAAAAGCAGAAAGTATAAACAAACTGTTAAGTGTAGGATAAAAAAGGGCTATTCAGAAGGCCGGAGGATAATGATTCTATAAACATCTATAAACTTTAGAAACATAAAAAGAAAATGGTATTTTTGATTGTCATTTTACTGCCAGGGTGACTCCAACCAACAAATGGTCATTTATTCACTAGTGATACTCAGCAAGTGTGGCCACATCATACAGTATACTTTCCTGTAGACTCTATTGATTGAGAGAAATAATGGACTTGAACAATTCTATGTGGATCAAAAAAATCTCTGTATAGGGTCCTTTTATAAAAGATTATGAAAGAAATAAGTGGGCCAAATATTTGTATTAAAATGGAAACACCATGAGGACTTAAAAAAATTAGCTTCTCTAGTAAATTTTTAGTATTGGTTTTTACCTGACTCAAATTTTTTTCAAAGGATATAGAAATTGGGAATCCTTGGTTATCCAAAAAATTTTAGACGTGAAGCTAAAGTAATTTCAATGGAAACTGAGGAAATAATTATGATTCAATTAAAATATATTTGCATGCAACCTTTAAAAATTACATTTATTTTTTGTATATAGTCCTATCTATACTCTTGAGTTAATGTAGATACCAATAAAAGATAAATTAAAAAATGAGAATCAGAACTGTAGGGTTAAAATTGGTTTGAAAAGTCATTTATCCCAACCTCTCATCTGAGTTTTTTTTTTAAATTTTTTAATTTAATTTTATTTATTTTTTTATACAGCAGGTTCTTATTAGTCATCAGTTTTATACATGTCAATCCCAATCTCGCAATTCATCCCACCACCACCCCCACCCGCACCCACACCACCCCACCACTTTCCACCTTGGTGTCCATACGTTTGTTCTCTACATCTGTGTCTCAACTTCTGCCCTGCAAATCGATTCATCTGTACCATTTTTCTAGGTTCCACATATATGAGTTAATATACAATATTTGTTTTTCTCTTTCTGACTTACTTCACTTTTTATGACAGTCTCTAGATCCATCCACGTCTCAACAAATGACCCAATTTCATTCCTTTTTATGGGTGAGTAATATTCCATTGTATATATGTACCTCATCTTCTTTATCCATTCGTCTGTCGATGGGCATGTAGGTTGCTTCCATGACCTGGCTATTGTAAATAGTGCTGCAATGAACATTGGGGTGCATGTGTCTTTTTGAATTATGGTTTTCTCAGGGTATATGCCCAGTAGTGGGATAGCTGGATCATATGGTAATTCTATTTTTAGTTTTTTAAGGAAACTCCATACTGTTCTCCTTAGTGGCTGTATCAATTTACATTCCCACCAACAATGCAATAGGGTTCCCTTTTCTCCATACTGTCTCCAGCATTTGTTGTTTGTAGATCTTCTGATGATGCCCATTCTAACTGGTATGAGGTGATACCTCATTGTAGTTTTGATTTGCATTTCTTTAATAATTAGGGATGTTGAGCAGCTTTTCATGTGCTTCTTGGCCATCTGTATGTCTTCTTTGGAGAAATGTCTATTTAGGTCTTTGACCATTTTTAGATTGGGTTGTTTGTTTCTTTAATATTGAGCTGCATGAGTTGTTTATACAGTTTGGAGATTAATCCTTTTTCCATTGATTCGTTTGCAAATATTTTCTCCCATTTTGAGGGTTGTCTTTTCGTCTCATTTGTAGTTTCCTTTGCTGTGCAAAAGCCTTTAAGTTTCATTAGGTCCCATTTGTTTGTTTTTATTTCCATTACTCTAGAAGGTGGACCAAAAAAGATCTTCCTGTGATTTATGTCAAAGAGTGTTCTTTCTATGTTTTCCTCTAAGAGTTTTATAGTGACCAATCTTACATTTAGGTCTTTAATCCATTTTGAGTTTATTTATGTGTATGGTGTTAGGGAGCATTCTAATTTCATTCTTTTACATGTAGCTGTCCAATTTTCCGAGCACCACTTATTGAAGAGGCTGTCTTTTCTCCATTGTATATGCTTGCCTCCTTTGTCATAGATTAGTTGACCATAGGTGTGTGGGTTTATCTCTGGGCTTTCTATCTTGTTCCATTGATCTGTGTTTCTGTTTCTGTGCTAGTACCATATTGTCTTGATTACTGTAGCTTTGTAGTACAGTCTGAAGTCAGGGAGTCTGATTCCTCCAGCTCCCTTTTTTTTCCTCAAGACTGCTTTGGCTATTCGGGGTCTATTGTGTCTCCATACAAATTTTAAGATTTTTTGTTCTAGTTCCATAAAAAATGCCATTGGTAATTTGATAGGGATTGCATTGAATCTGTAGATTGCTTTGGGTAGTATAGTCATTTTCACAATATTGATTCTTCTAATCTAGGAACATGGTATATCTCTCCATCTGTTTGTATCATCTTTAATTTCTTTCATCAGTGTCTTATAGTTTTCTGCATACAGGTCTTTTGTCTCCCTAGGTAGGTTTATCCCTAGGTATTTTATTCTTTTTGTTGCAATGTAAATGAGAGTGTTTCTTAATTTCTCTTTCAGATTATCATTAGTGTATAAGAATGCAAGAGATTTCTGTGCATTAATTTTGTATCCTGCAACTTTACCAAATTCATTGATTATCTCTAGTAGTTTTCTGGTGGCATTTTTAGGATTCTCTATGTATAGTATCATGTCATCTGCAAACAGTGACAGTTTTACTTCTTCTTTTCCAATTTGGATTCCTTTTATTTCTTTTTTTCCTCTGATTGCCATGGCTAGGACTTCCAAAACTGTGTTGAATAAGAGTGGTGAGAGTGGACGATCTTGTCTTGTTCCTGATCTTAGAGGAAATGCTTTCAGTTTTTCACCATTGAGAATGAGTTTGCTGTGGGTTTGTCGTATATGACCTTTATTGTGTTGAGGTAGGTTCCCTCTATGCCCACTTTCTGGAGAATTTTTATCATAAATGGGTGTTGAATTTTGTCAAAAGCCTTTTCTGCATCTATTGAGATGATCATATGGTTTTTATTCTTCAGTTTGCTAATACGGTGTATCACATTGATTGATTTGGGCATATTGAAGAATCCTTGCATCCCTGGGATAAATCCCACCTGATCATGGTGTATGATCCTTTTAATGTGTTGTTGGATTCTGTTTGCTAGTATTTTGTTGAGAATTTTTGCATCTATATTCATCAGTGGTATTGATCTGTAATTTTCTTTTTTTTGTAGTATCTTTGTCTGGTTTTGGTATCAGGGTGATGGTGGCCTCATAGAACGAGTTTGAGAGTGTTCCTTCCTCTGCAATTTTTTGGAAGAGTGTGAAAAGGATGGGTGTTAGCTCATCTCTAAATGTTTGATAGAATTCACCTGTGAAGCCATCTGGTCCTGGACTTTTGTTTGTTGGAGGATTTTTTTTTTTTTTTTTTTTTTGTGGTATGTGGACCTCTCACTGTTGTGCCCTCTCCCGTTGCGGAGCACAGGCTCCGGAAGCGCAGGCTCAGCAGCCATGGCTCACGGGCCCAGCCGCTCCGCGGCATGTGGAATCTTCCTGGACCGGGACACAAACCCGTGTCCCCTGCATTGGCAGGCGGACTCTCAACCACTGTGCCACCAGGGAAGCCCTGTTGGAAGATTTTTAATCACAGTTTCAGTTTCATTACTTGTGATTGGTCTGTTCATATTTTCTGTTTCTTCCTGGTTTAGTCTTGGAAGGTTATACCTTTCTAAGAATTTGTCCATTTCTTCCAGGTTGTCCTTTTTATTGGCATAGAGTTGCTTGTAGTCTCTTAGGATGCTTTCATTTCTAATTGTATTGATTTGAGTCCTCTCCCTCTTTTTCTTGATGAGCCTCACTAATGGTTTATCAATTTTGTTTATCTTCTCAAAGAACCAGCTTTTAGTGTTATTGATTTTTGCTATTGTTTTCTTTGTTTCTGTTTCATTTATTTCTGCTCTGGTCTTTATGATTTCTTTCCTTCTGCTGACTTTGGGTTTTGTTTGTTCTTCTTTCTCTAGTTCTTTCAGGTGTAAGGTTAGATTGTTTATTTGAGATTTTTCTTGTTTCTTGAGGTAGGCTTGTATAGCTATAAACTTCCCTGCTTTTGCTGCATCCCATAGGTGTTGGATCATCGTGTTTTCATTGTCATTAGTCTCTAGGTATTTTTTGATTTCCTCTTTGATTTCTTCAGTGATCTCTTGGTTATTTAGTAACGTATTGTTTAGCCTCCGTGTGTTTGTGTTTTTTACATTTTTTTCCCTGTAATTGATCTCTAATCTCATAGTGTTGTGGTTAGAGAAGACGCTTGATATGATTTCAATTTTCTTAAATTTACTGAGGCTTGATTTGTGACCCAAGATGTGATCAATCCTGGAGAATGTTCTGTGCGCACTTGAGAAGATAGTGTAATCTTCTGTTTTGGGTTGGAATGTCCTATAAATATCAATTAAATCTATCTGGTCTGTTGTGTCATTTAAAGCTTCTGTTGCCGTATTTATTTTCATTTTGGATGATCTGTCCATTGGTGTAAGTGAGGTGTTAAAGTCCCCCACTATTATTGTGTTACTGTCGATTTCCTCTTGTATAGCTGTTAGCCGTTGCCTTATGTATTGAGATGCTCCTATGTTGGGTGCATATATATTTATAATTGTTATATCTTCTTCTTGGATTGATCCCTTGATCATTATGTAGTGTCCTTCCTTGTCTCTTGTAACATTCTTTATTTTAATATCTATTTTATCTGATATGAGTGTTGCTACTCCAGCTTTCTTTTGATTCCATTTGCATGGAGTATCTTTTTCCATCACCTCAGTTTCAGTCTGTATGTGTCTCTAGGTCTGAAGTGGGTCTCTTGTAGACAGTGTATATATGGCTCTTGCTTTTGTATCCATTCAGCAAGCCTGTGTCTTTTGATTGGAGCATTTAATCATTCACGTTTAAGGTAATTATCGATATGTATGCTCCTTTCACCATTTTCTTAATTGTTTTGGGTTTCTTTTTGTAGGTCCTTTTCTTCTCTGTGTGTCCCACTTAGAGAAGTTCCTTTAGCATTTGTTGAGCTGGTTTGCTGGTGCTGAATTCTCTTGGCTTTTGCTTGTCTGTAAAGCTTTTAATTTCTCCATCGAATCTTAATTAGATTTTGCTGGGTAGATTAATCTTGGTTGTAGGTTGTTTCCTTTCATCACTTTAAGTATATCAGTCCACTCCCTTCTGGCTTGTATAATTTCTGCTGAGAAATCAGCTGTTAACCTTATGGGAGTTCCCTTTTATGTTATTTGTCATTTTTCCCTTGCTGCTTTCAATAATTTTTCTTTGTCTTTAATTTTGGTAATTTGATTAGTATGTGTCTCAGCGTGTTTCTCCTTGGGTTTATCCTGTATGGGACTTGCTGTGCTTCCTGGACTTGGGTGGCTATTTCATTTCCCATGTTAGGGAAGTTTTCAACTCTAAACTCTTCAGATATTTTCTTGGGTCCTTTCTCTCTCTCTTCTCCTTCTGAGACCCCTATAATGTGAATGTTGTTGTGTTTAATGTTGTCCCAGAGGTCTCTTAGGCTGTCTTCATTTCTTTTCATTCCTTTTTCTTCTGTTCCGCAGCAGTGAATTCCACCATTCTGTCTTCAAGGTCAATTATCTGTTCTTCTGCCTCAGAAGAAGTTATTCTGCTATTGATTCCTTCTAGTGTAGTTTTCATTTCAGTTATTGTATTGTTCGTCTCTGTTTGTTTGTTCTTTAATTCTTCTAGGTCTTTGTTAAACATTTCTTGCATCTTCTCTATCTCTGCCTCCATTCTGTTTCCAAGGTCCTGGATCATCTTCACTATCATTATTCTGAATTCTTTTCTGGAAGGTTGCCTATCTCCACTTCATTCAGTTGTTTTTCTGGGGTTTTATCTTGTTCCTTCATCTGGTACGTAGCCCTCTGCCTTTTCATCTTGTCTGTCTTTCTGTGAATGTGGTTTTTGTTCCACAGGCTGCAGGATTGTAGCTCTTCTTGCTTCTGATGTCTGCCCTCTGGAGGATGAGGCTATCTAAGAGGATTGTGTAAGTTTCCTGATGGGAGGGACTGGTGGTGGGTAGAGCTGGCTGTTGCTCTGGTGGACAGAACTCAGTAAAACTTTAATCTCCTTGACTGCTGATGGGTGGGGCTGGGCTCTCTCCCTCTTGGTTGTTTAGCCTGAAGCAACCCAACTCTGGAGCCTACCTGGGCTCTTTGGTGGGTCTAATGACAGACTCTGGGAGGGGTCACACCAAGGAGTACTTCCCAGAACTTCTGCTGCCAGTGTCCTTGTCCCCAAGGTGAGCCATATCCACCCCCTGCCTCTGCAGGAGACCCTCCAACACTAGCAGGTAGGTCTGGTTCAGTTTTCTCTGGGGTCACTGCTCCTTCCCCTGGGTCCCAATGCTCACACTAGTTTGTGTGTGCCTTCCAAGAGTGGAGTCTCTATTTCCCCCAGTCCTGTCAAAGTCCTGCAATCAAATCCCACTAGGCTTCAAAGTCTGATTCTCTAGGAATTCCTCCTCCTGTTGCTGGACCCCCAGGTTGGGAAGCCTGACGTGGGGCTCAGAACCTTCACTCCAGTGTGTGGACTTCTGTGGTATAAGTGTTCTCCAGTGTGTGAGTCACCCACCCAGCAGTTATGGGATTTGACTTTACTGTGATTGCGCCCCTCCTACCATCTCATTGTGGCTTCTCCTTTGTCTTTGGATGTGGGTTATCTTTTGTGGTGAGTTCCAGTGTCTTCCTGTTTATGATTGTTCAGCAGCTAGTTGTGATTCTGGTGTTCTCAGAAGAGGGAGTGAGAGCACGTCCTTCTACTCCGCCATCTTCGTTCCTCCTCCTCATCTGAGTTTTAACCTTTAAACAATTGCTGCTTTAAATGAGCAGAAAAGTAATGGTAAAATAACTTTTTTTTTTCTCTTTCCATTGCAATTGGTCTTTAGAGTTAGTTTTTCCCCTTCCTGGATGGAAAGTCTGGAAGGTTGTGGTAACTTTTATGGAGTGCTGAAAGTTTTGCTCACTATAAATTGTGGTCTCAGTATTTTCTTTTTATTTTACCTCTTTTTTAACATCTTTATTGGAGTATAATTGCTTTACATTGTTGTGTTTGTTGCTGCTGTATAACAGAGTGAATCAGCTGTACATATACATATATCCCCATATCCTGTCCCTCTTGAGCCTCCCTCCCACCCTCCCTATTCCACCCCTCTAGGTAGTCACAAAGCACCGAGCTGATCTCCCTGTGCTATGCAGCTGCTTCCCACTAGCTATCTATTTTACGTTTGGTAGTGTATATATGTCCATGCCACTGTCTCACTTTGTCCCAGCTTACCCTTCCCCCTCCCCGTATCCTCAAGTCCATTCTCCACGTCTGCATCTTTATGCCTGTTCTGCCCCTAGGTTCTTCAGAACCATTTTTTTTTTTTTTTAGATTCCATATATATGTGTTAGCATACGGTATTTGATTTTCTCTTTCTGACTTACTTCACTCTGTATGACAGACTGTAGGTCCATCCACCTCACTACAAATAACTCGATTTCGTTTCTTTTTATGGCTGAGTAATATTCCATTGTATATATGTGCCACATCTTCTTTATCCATTCAAGTCTCAGTATTTAAAAGTTCAATCTCATATAATATTCAAAATTCTCTTTTGCTATAAAGTTAAGGCCTCTTCTATTTCTTCCTGTAATGTAGTTTTTCTCCCTTTTCTTGACTAGTTTCTACCTCTCAAAGATCAGAAAAGTGGAGGGAGGAGAGGAAAAGGGCATGAAACTTTTGGTACCTTTGTGATCAAGCTCCTGTGTTCTCTAGACCTGGCCAGCGATGGAAGCTCACTTTTCCTCCTGAGGGATGCTTTTTAATGGATTCTTCAGAGACTCTCTCCATTGCTGGGATTACCCAGCTGAAGTTCTCTAGAGATTGGCAAATGCATCTCTGTTTCCACTGGTTACTTGGCTCTTCCTTAGGCCCTTTGCGTCAAACAATACCTGGTTCCTTTTCTCTTTTTCTGCAGTCTCTCTCTTTCTCTGTTTCTTGTCTACAGGATGTACTTATTCCCCAACAAACTCTGAGAATGCTGACCAATTCCAGCACAGCCAAGTCTCATTTATTTCTCCATCAAAGCAGCCAGCGACCCCATCTCTTCCTCTGTAGGATTTCTAGGTAGAAGTCAGACGCCAGCTCACTAGTCTACCTACATACAGGGCACACTCATTAGCTCTCTGAGTGGTCCTTTTGCGTCCACTTGCCCTAGTGAGAAAGAACTCACTGCCTTATTTTAGCGAGTGAAAGCTTTAGGGGGAAACATTCTTGACTTTTTATCTGGGTAGGAGAAGAATTGTTGGAACAGTCATAGTGAGTATTATGGAATCACAGTATAAAGTTAGTGAAAAATCTATGCAACTATGGTTGTAGGACAAGAACACAAATTTTATCAAACTAGGCAATCTAAAATAAATGTGTGGATGAAAGAAGTTGGGAAGTAGTGGCAGAAAAGATCGGTGATGAAATAGACAGGGACAATAAACACTTTACTGTGTGAAGTAAGAAATCCAGAGAAAATCTCTAATTGTTTGAATAAGAAATGAATATTAAAATACTTGATTTAAAGTTCCAAAGGTAACAGAGATGAAGTGTAATAGTGGATTAACTATAGTAGAAAGAATCAGGGAGGGATTTACAGAACTATGTACTCAAATCTTGTCTTGTTTAGTTGGAAGAAGGTAATGTTTGAAATAGATAAATTTTAGAATATATTAGCGTATGATTTAGAGTCTTGGAGGTAATTACCAGATGAATTTAAAACATAAACTCTTAAAAGAGTGAAACCTAGTTTCTTATAGGAACAAAGAATAGGGGTGGAGAGGGTCAGTTGGGAGATGACTGTGCATATTCCTTGTTTCCATCTTTTAAAAAATATGTGCATATATTTCTCTAATAAAAATTGTAACTTTTATTATTTATTTTTATATATATATATATATATATATTTTTTTTTTTTTTTTTCTGCGGTACGCGTCCCTCACACTGTTGTGGCCTCTCCCATTGCGGAGCACAGGCTCCGGACGCACAGGCTCAGCGGCCATGGCTCACGGGCCCAGCTGCTCCGCGGCATGTGGGATCTTCCCGGACTGGGGCACGAACCCGTGTCCCCTGCATCGGCAGGTGGACTCTCAACCACTGCGCCACCAGGGAAGCCCTATTTTAAATATATTTTTTAAATTATGTGGGAATATATACAGATAAGAATATATTATTTAATGTGAAAAGATGATTTAAATTATTGCTGTAAGATATTAAATCAGTATAAAGCTGTGTCACATTATTCAATGTGATACAATCACAAACATCTTCAGAAGAATCAAAGAAACAGAACAATACTACAAAAGATGTTTTGGTGCATATATGAATTAGACATATGAAAATGATATATTAAGAAATCTTTAGGAAAGAGAAGGATTATTTAATAAGTGGGTTTAGGTCATTTACTTTTAAATAAAAATGTTGTCTTCAACTCTTATCCCATACTAAAATAAATTCCAGTTCATTATTAACTTATAAATATCAAGCCATAAAATTCCTAGAAGGAAACTCTGAGAGTTTATCTGAGCTCTACTTTTGGTAAGACCTTTTATACTTAAAACAAATGGAAGAATTTGCAGAAGAAAATACAGATTCAACTACTTTCAAAAGTTTAAACTGTGCACATTAAACTAAAAGATGGCAAAGAAAAATCATTGTGACTAATATAAAAATACTTAATAATATTGATTTATAAAGAAGTAATTCAATTAATTTTTATTTCATCCCATACAATGCTAGGGTTCCAGCACTAAGCATGATGGACATGGTCTTAAAAATCAATGAGAAAAAAACCTGAGGTTCCTATAAATAAATGGACAAAGACCATGTATGCTTACTTCACCAAAGAAAAAATGCAATAATTAGTAGGCGTTAGAAAAGTATTTGGGTTATGTCATAGTCAAAGCTTACAAATAAAAATGAGATATAAATTGCATTAATTAAATATACAAAATTGTTCTTAAAGGGAATTCCCAATGTTGGCAAGTATCATGCGGTGGGCACTTCAGACACTGCTGAGAGTACAAATTATTTTAGCTGTTCAAGAAGGTAATTTGGGAATATGTGTAGAGTTTGAAAGTTGTTCATGTCTTTAAGGCCAGAAATTCTATTGCTGATGTTTTTGTAAGATAATTTATAGCAGTGAAAAATTAAAACTTTCTAAATGCTCAGCCGTAAGGAACTGGAAAGTAAGAAATAGTATTTTTTAAATTCTGTGCAGATATTACACAGGATGTTCATGTGTAGTTTTTAAGAATATGGAAAATGCTTATAAAAACATTTTAAAGAGAAACACAGAGTGGTATTAAGTAGGCAAAGCAATATGTAGAAATATCGAGAAATTAAAGCATGTTAACAATTTCTCTATGAATTGCAGTTTGATTTTTTAAATAGTTTCAGTATTTTTTCTACTTTCTCCAAAATGAACACATATTGTTTTCATATTGACAATGAAGTACAGGGAAATAAACACTTGGTAGCTAGTCCAAGCTCCACAATTTGTTCATTGTGGGAACTTGGGCAAGTGACCCCTTTTGTAGGTCCAGCATCACAGGCCAAATGGTCTTGTTGGCACTGCATTAAACCATGATGTGCCTGGCAAATATGAAAGGTTATGAAAATGTTGATTGTGGTTTTGGTAACTACTGGTTACACAATCCAGTACACCTCCCCTTTTCTTGTCTTCATCTCAGCTGTTGAACTCCATCATCAGCATTTTCCTTAATATTTCCCCCATTTTGGGAGAAGTCAAGTGAAAACGTTGATCATGTTCATCTGTATTTGTGTTCACCATCTCCGGACCTGGAGTAATAAGCTGAGTTTACAAATTTGAATACTTGTTTCTTATGGTCTTTAACCTTGGGTTGGTCCACATTCCTCGCTCCTTTTTAAAAGTGGCCTTTTGGCTTCTACTGTACACCAATGAATTTGAATTAGACAGAAAGGGGCATAATACCCCCTTATAAGAACACCCAGCCTTTCTATACGTGAAAAATAAAAGCTCTCTCTACCTGATTCCCTCTTTGGATGGCCTTTGGCCTCCCTCTCTTGGAGGAATCAATGATTGTTCCAGCGACCTCTGCTGTCTGTCAGTTTTTGATACAACATTCTTCATGAACCTGGGGCCAAGAAGAAAAAATGGAGGAATAAGTTTTGGGCTTGGGGTTGGAGAGTCTGTGAGCAAAAATGCCATTGGCTTTTGAGTTTGAAGACGTTTGCTCTTGAGAGAATGCATTTCAAACAGCTTTTTGACCCTCAGGAGCCCAATCAATTCTTCACTCTTTCTAGTTGGGAACATCATGTAACAGTACTGTACTAGTCTATTAAGTCAGAACTCCATCTTTTGCACGATTCATATTTGAAACTTTAAAGAGGCTCACAACTGAGCTTTCACAAATTTAGCTGTTTACTTTCTTTCCACTAAAATAATCATCGCAAATACCCCTCTGAGAACGTATATTTTCAGATGCCAGGTAATCAAAGCTTAGTTGTACTCAGAGGCTTTTTTAGAACCAAATGGAAAATAATTGCTTTAAAGTACCCACTTGTGAGGATTTCTGCTCATCAGTGTAATTGCCAGCAGTCACTGTCTTTCTACCACAATAAATTCACAGTGATTCATTAGCTGCTTTTGGGGGCGATGAAATAGATCATCTTGTTAACATCAACTTTGATTTTTAAATGGCTTCACTTGATTTCATATTGGAATTACAGTTTGCACATAAACTAAAATAATACCCCTGACCCCACTTTAAAAAGTAGTGTAGGTAGTAGAAGAGGATAAAATTAGAACTTAGGCAGCCTTGCAGGATTTAGATATGAGTTCTCCGTGTGTTTACTCTAGGAGGATTTTTTTTTAATCTTAACATCTTTATTGGAGTATAATTGCTTTACAATGGTGTGTTAGTTTCTGCTGTATAACAAAGTAAGTCAGCTATATGTATACACATATCCCCATATGCCCTCCCTCGTGTCTCCCTCCCACCCTCCCTACCCCACCCCTGTAGGGGGACAAAAAGCACCGAGCTGATCTACCTGTGCTATGCGGCTGCTTACCACTAGTAATCTATTTTACATTTGGTAGTGTATATATGTCAATGCTACTCTTCACTTCGTGTGTTAGTTGCTGCTATATAATAAAGTGAGTCAGCTATACGAATACGTATATCCCCATATCCCCTCCCTCTTGGGTCTCACTCCCACCCTCCCTAACCCACCCCTCTAGGTGGTCACAAAGCACCGAGCTGCAATAAACATTTTGGTACATGACTCTTTTTGAATTATGGTTTTCTCAGGGTATATGCCCAGCAGTGGGATTGCTGGGTCATATGGTAGTTCACTGCAGCTCTATTTACAATAGCCAGGAGATGGAAGCAACCTAAGTGTCCATCATCAGATGAATGGATAAAGAAGATGTGGCACACATATACAATGGAATATTACTCAGCCATAAAAAGAAAACGAAATTGAGTTATTTGTAGTGAGGTGGATGGACCTAGAGTCTGTCATACAGAGTGAAGTAAGTCAGAAAGAGAAAAACAAATACCGTATGCTAACACATATATATGGAAGAAAAAAAAAAAGGTCATGAAGAACCTAGGGGTAAGATGGGAATAAAGACACAGACCTACTAGAGAATGGACTTGAGGATATGGGGAGGGGGAAGGGGAAGCTGTGACAAAGTGAGAGAGTGGCATGGACATATATACACTACCAAACCTAAAATAGATAGTGGGAAGCAGCCGCATAGCACAGGGAGATCAGCTCGGTGTTTTGTGACCACCTAGAGGGGTGGGATAGGGAGGGTGGGAGGGAGGGAGATGCAAGAGGGAAGAGATATGGGAACATATGTATATGCATAACTGATTCACTTTGTTATAAAGCAGAAACTAACACACCATTGTAAAGCAATTATACTCCAATAAAGATGTTAAATTAAAAAAATGAAAAAATAAGAAAAAGAAATACTGCATCAGCGGTACTCTATGGAAAAATGTGGACATTAATAATTCTGAGCTCAAAGGTCATCACAAAAGAACCAGACTCTGAACGCAAAGAAGTTTTAGGAATATACGTGAACCAGTATATTTCATGTGTGCTTTATTTATATGTAGGTACAACAGTAATAAACATCTGTGTTAAATACACCTAAAAGAACTTCCTTAATTTCCATGTGGTAAAATTCAAAGTGATTTTACATGTGTCATCGTTTAATCGGCAGGGATTTTCTTTCTGGTTGGTACATAAAATAATAGGGCTTCTTAAAATCAATCAATTGAATGGTGTCAGGTTCAAGGACATCTGGTATTTCCATGAGAAATCCTGAAATCCTCTTTTATTTTAGGGTTTACAAATTATTCAAAGTAGGAAAATCAATGGCTTCAACAAAGCCTAAGATCTAATCCACTGGATTAAAAAATCACATTAAAACTAAATAATACAATATTAGTAGCTACAGAAAGAAGGACTGACAAGTGTGTTGGTAAAGGGTTGGTATTGGAATTTTAGTTAATAGGCCTTTATTGCATCCATTCTGCATGTAGCATATGACACTGGGTTGTTACATTTTCCCTGAAACTAATTTGAGATTTCTTCAAGTTCTGACAACCTAACCTGAAGAGGGAAATAGGCCATTCCTCTGGCTGTTTGCTAACCTCACAATCCCTTTTCTTTGTTTTTAGGAAGGACAAAGTTATTTATAGACCCTATTAATTGAGCTTAAATGATTCTAGCTACTGGCTATGTGTAATCAGCTTTTTCCTCCTTTCTACTTAGAGTTGGCTGGAAACATATCAGATGAGAGAATTAACAAAAGAGCATCCACAGCTAATATCCTAATACAAGTGGAGTTTCCAGGCCATATGAGAAATAGACAGACTCGGTCTTCTGTATAGGAGGCCAGCTTGTTTACTGTGCTTAGAAACGCATGGGCACAGAGAGGTTCTTACCTTGGAAGTGCCCCTAATGTCATATGGAATGGAATTGTTCACACTCTGTATTTTCAAGCTCACAGAGCTAATTCACAGTAGGAATTTAAAGAAAAGATTTTGAGGAAGATTCTTGCTGGGAGATTAGGGAAGGGATTATTTGGTGAGGACCACTGGATGGTTTTGTTTTTCTCTGGGTAAATAGCCTTCTGGTTAATGCAGTGTCCATCACGTAATTTAATGGGAACAACTTGTGTCGTTATGATAGAAACGGGAGTCTGTTACCTGCTTGGTTCTGAGGAAGTAGCCAGACAGGGAGGGAATTTCAGATCCTCTCAGATGGCGGGACCACCACTGAGCCACCACGCCATCAATCTGGTCAACCCACTGGGTGAGATGCTCATGAAGTGCCCATCCTGGCTGAAAGCTTACAGAGGACAGCACCCTTCCCATCCCGTGTGGGAGGAGGTCTCAGAGGACTTTGAAGTAATTTCAAATTTTGAGAAAATTTTCCCAAAGAGTACAAAAAATTTATTGCATTTGGGGAAGTGTTAACATCTTCCCACATTTAATTAATTTTTCCCCTCATGCTCTTCAATTTTTTTCTATAATATAATCTGTATCTATCTGTAATATAATATTTTTCTCTAAATGATTTGAGGGCTCTGACTTGGAAACCAAGACTGATCATACAACTTCCAGTCCAGAGGCAAGATTCTCATCGGCCTGACCTGGCTACAGGTTTTATCATCTCTGTCTCACAGAGCCAGAGTCCCCTGTGGGCTCAGCCCTGCTCCTGGTTCCCACTGCATGGCCTCACATGGATCCAGGTGGTTCCAGCATCCCAGCCTTCAGCTTAATTATCAGGCGATTCCCGATTACTCTCCCTCCCTGGCATTTCATTCAAAATTGCTACCAGGTCTCCCATTGTTTCCCAGACTCAGTGCCTGCCCCCTTGTCCTGTCACCCATCCCTCGGCTCACATCATTAGGTCTGCTTTGGTGAGCAGCCTGCACTGCTGCCTCCGCCTGGTCCAGGGCCTTGCATCACTTCTCCCAGACACTCTTCAGAACCTGTTCTTGAATCACAGAGTGAGGACAGGCTTCCCATCCCTAGATATTCTATCTCCCTGCACTTCAGAGCGAGCATCACCCCCTAGATGGCCTATTGTGGGGTTTGTGGTACATGCTAGGACACTTGACTACAATCATGTTTATCCATCTTTTCATTCCATTCATTTATTTAATGACTACATCATTTATACTTACTTATTCTTGTTTGCTTGGATTTTGACCAAATATTTCTATACCACTTGGACACTCTGCTTGACTATCCCCAGGACATCCACTGTCAGTCGTCACATATAGGCTTGTTTCCCTTATCCCTGCTCATCTTAGTGGGTGGGTCTACAGACTGGCCGTGAATCTTTCCACCTTCTCAAAAGTGCAAAGATGGTTATTCTCCCCCTGATACTTTTTATCTTTGTACTTGAAGGACACATATCACAGTGGGATTGACCTCTAGTTTGGATCTTAGTTCTGCTACTTTCTAGTTATATGACCTATGCTTAATTCATAGTAGCTATTTTTATATTTCAGTTCAGCTGAAGTGATACATAACTACAATTACAAATAACAGTGCTGTGTGATAAGTTCAGTGCTAGAGATAGGTAAAATGTACTTTGGGAAAAGGAATCCCAGGTGAAGAGGCAGTTAATTCTCTTAAGAGGTATGGAGAAGAGTAGTTCAATTAAGCTCCAGGTAAGAGGAAACAGGTGAGCTGGACTTTGAAGGATGGATAGGAGTTTGCCAGAAAGACCAGAGGAGTGCATTTGAGTCAAGTTGAGTCAATATTTCCTAAACCTGGCACTATTGACATTTTGGGCTTGATACTTCTTCGGGGGGTGGGGGGAGGGTTGTCCTGTGCATTGCAGAACACTTAGCAGCATCCTTGTCCTCTACCCACTAAATGCACCCTACCCCCTATTCCAGTCACAGCAATGTCAAATGTCTCCTGGAGCCACATCCCTAGCTGAGAATTCCAAGTTGGGCCAATAGGAGATTCAAAAACACGAGGGGTGCTTTTAGTATTTTCCCATTTTCACTGCTGGTCTGTCAGGTTCCACTTTCAAGAAAAGGAGAACTTATTCTGATTTCTCAACTCTGTAAGGGACACTATTTCTCATGAGTGATCACATACTCAGCCTGCTTATGTATGTCACCAAGATTACTGGATACTTAGCATGTGTCAGAGGCTATGCCAAGCACTGAGGACACAAAATCCTTCCTCTGTCATGGTTTATGGCGGAGCCTCAGAGCTTGAAATTTACTCCCTCTTCTGGTTTTTATACATGCCAGTCATTCTTTCAGAATTCTGTTCCAATTTTTGCATAATTTATTTATCACCATAAATCATTGTTTAGCTTGTCACAACTCATCATCAATTCATAAAGATTATGATTGTTAGTATAATTATTAAACATAAAATATGAATCACCTACACCTCCATTGAGTTAATAATTATCCTTAACCTTATGCCTTTTCCTAGTGAGCTTTAGGTTCTGTACCTTCACATTCAGGCTCTTCGGGAGCCTTCTGATCTGTGAGTCTAGGACAGGGTGCATCAACCACAGTGCCAGTATCATATATCAGTTCTTGGTTAACCCAGATCCCTGCTAGTTTCTTCAACACCTGCATCCTATCTGTTCTCTATTGATTGATCTGTTTTCTTGTTGATCTGGCTCTTATAGCATTAGCATTCACAATTCCTCATTCATTAAACACGCACAGGATTATTACTTATAGCAACGACAACAACAAAATTTGAAGGTGTACACACATGCTTAGACTGGGGTGGGGTCAATCGTGACAAAGTGATCTCTGAAGTGTGGGCTCGGGTACAAAGCATACGTATGCACTCAGCCCTAATGATTGTAAATGGTTCAAGAGCATTCCCATTCTCCAAATAATATCCCTTGAGAACTATTAAATGCCACCCACTCTGAACATTAGGTACTTTACGAAAGGCAGAGGACACTTAGTCCTCTACAATTGTAAGGCAGAGGAGCCTCGATCACGAAGGTGCAAGTGTGTGTGTACGCTCGTGTGAGTATACTTTGATCAATTGTGATTCCTTTGTGTGTTGAGTATGTAAATCTTCATCTCACATCAGCTTAGTCATGGGACCTACGGCCTCGATGATAATGACCTCATATGAAAGGACATCTCAGTTGGAGGTGCTCTCCAAGTTGGAAACAGACCCTTGCTTGTGTAAAACAATATCTGCTACAATTATTACCATAAATCCTATTTTAAATTCTTTTCTGTAATTTAGAAATCTGTTTCTGTCTAGATGGCAAAATTTAATTTATTTACAGTGGTTCCCATTTACTTTCCTTTCAGTATAGTTTTACCATTTTTCTATTTTGGAAATTGATATGGAACATAAAAATGTTTAGAGTTGTCTGACAGCTCCCTGGAAAACTTTTAAGAGCCATTAATTTAGAAACAATTTTGCTTTTATATTTCATTTCTCAACTGGTTATAATGGAAGTAATTGTCATACCCAAAGGGAGAATCGTGACTTCAGGCAATACGTAAACAGCTAACCTCTTTGGAAACAAAGTCTTGTTTTCATGTAAATGTCCCCAGTTATAAAGAAAAGTAGAATTAAAATCTGGGAAGCATGATACCATGACAGAACTCTTTCTCAATAATAATCAAAGTTGTCAGGCCTATGCATCATACAATTAAACAAGAGAAAAATGGCTTATTTTATACAAGTCTTTATTGCCCCAAATGTGTGCTTAGGTGAGGCTGCACCTATTATACTATCCACTCAATCATTAAACACTCAGCAAATCAGTTCTTGATGTTACAAAACACATGGGATATCAGTGCCTCTGAATTTTATTGTATTATTATTATTTTTTAAGCTCTCTGAATTTTAATTTGTTATTTTAAGAATAAGGACAAAGGACCACCTTTGTAGAATTATTGGGAGGCATAGAAAATAACACACAAATCAGCATGGATGTTTAATAATTGATAACTATTTCTGCCTACTGGTAGATATTGTCTGTGTGTATTTATGTGGCAGATCATAAGAAAACAAATAAATTCTGGCCCTTCTGTTTTTTTAATTTGAATTGCAAAAGTGGCATTAGTAGAGTTAATGGTATTACAACACCTTTTTTCCCCTTCTTATATATCTTGAAAGACTCTATTCACAATAGTACTCACTAAAAATCTGATCGTGTTAAAAATTTAACTAACTTAACTGGTTGTTTTATCTACATAATGATCAAGAAATAATGTGACACATTGGACATATTAAACTAATTGGTGAATTATTTCAAAAGTATGACACTGTTCTGGTCTACACACCCAGTTTCCTGCTATTAATTTTTATATTTAGAAAATGACAATTCAGCAAAGAGTTATTAAACATCCATAATGAGCAAGGCAATGTGAGAGATAAAAAATGAATGTTACATATCTGTACAGAAATTAACTGCAATTAAGTTTCCTTTTGGAAATTAGGTCTTCTTCAAATTGCTTTATAAGAACAATTCAGTCAAAAACCTAGGAGTTAGGGCTTCCCTGGTGGTGCAGTGGTTGAGAGTCTGCCTGCCGATGCCAGGGACACGGGTTCGTGCCCTGGTCCGGGAAGATCCCACGTGCCGCGGAGCGGCTGGGCCCGTGAGCCATGGCCGCTGAGCCTGCGCGTCCGGAGCCTGTGCTCCGCAACGGGAGAGGCCACAGCAGTGAGAGGCCTGCGTACTGCAAACAAAACAAAACAAAAAACCTAGGAGTTAGCAGAATAGCAGAATACATGACCCCCACCCCCCAGCTGGAAACTGTATTTTCTGGCCTTCTTTGTAGGAGAGCTTGACTACATTTGGGCCAATGGAATGTGAAAAGTGAAATGTGCAAGTTCAAGATAATATTCTTAAATATGAGCTGCGCTTCTTGGAATTTCTTTTTCATATTCTTGTGCACAAGTCAGAGATCCTGGCCTTTGAGCTGGAGGCCAGAACAAGATGCATCTTTAGGGTGTAAATTTGTGGGAGGAGGGTTGAGAGTGTTTTATGTGCAGGATGATGGGTTTACCTAGATACTTGGGTGGCCAAAAAGATCTCCTATGGATATTTCTACTGTTAGTATACATTTTTCTTTTTATCTTTTAGTAATAAGTGGACACATGAATGACCATATGAAGATTACATTTCTCAGCCTCCCTTGCAGCTACAGTTGGTAATGTGTCAAAATGTAGACCAGTGGATGTCTGAAGGGATGGGTCCTCTCCCTTGCCCAAATTTCTTCTTCCCTTTGCAGTGGGCCTGGAATATGGTCATAGTTGTGAACCGTTTTTACGGGCATAGTGGTGAACTGTTTTTAACCATGTAGATGAAGACAACACTCCCAAAAGATGGTGGAGCAACAAATTGGAAGACAGTTGGATACTTGAAGGACCTCATGGGTCATGATTGCCCCACGTGGCTCACTCTACTTTTGGCTATCTTTGTTTCAGAATAGTCTACTCAATGATTAACACGTGTCCCCATGTATATATACTGATTTACTATTTCTAAACACTTTAAAATATATTACTTCATTTCATTGATTTTTTTTTTTTTAAATCGAATGCCTAACATGGGGTCAGCCTAAGGGCTAGCTCTGAGGAAACAGTGATGATTCACTGGGAAGGGGACAGGGATTTTTAGAATGATAGAAATTTGAGAAGGCAGGGAAAGATAGGACTTGAAGCACAGATGCTGGGGTTTGTCTTATACAGAAGGTCTATCTCTTTTCCTTTAATTCAGTGGTTCTCAGCCTGTGACCTTCGGACCAGCAGCATCAGTGGCATCTGGAAACTTGTCAGAAATGCAAATTCTTGCCCAACCACCAGCCCAAACCTACTAAATCAGAAACTCTGGGGCCCAGCCCTCTATGTTATAACAAGTCCTTCAAGTGATTCTGATGCATGCTAAAGCTTGAGAATCAGAGCTTTAATCCTTATAACATCTCTGAAAGCTAGTTAAGAGATCCAGAGTGTACCCATTTTATGTATGAAACGACTGAAGCTTAGGAGGTTAGGCAGTTTACCTGTGGTAACACAGATGGTAAGTGGCAGACTCTGGGTTAGAATCCGTGTTCTGATCTAATTCCCATGTACCAACCCACTCATTCTCCCAACTCTCTATTTAAAGGATTGGGATTGGTTCCATACCTAGTACCTTTACAAAGTGGCAACAGGGAAGTGGATTTTAGGCTACAGATGGAAGGTACAATTGCTGTTGGCTTCTGCAGATGGAGAGAAGAGACAGGATTTTGCTGCAACGATCTCCCCTTGAGAATCTGCTGCTCTTTTCTCCATTGCTTAGGTGTGTTTCCTATTGACCCCACAGTCGGCCAAAGTAGGCTCAGGGGCCTTTCTACACAAATCTACTTTCCAGTGCTAAGAGGGTCTTTGCAGTGTAAAATGCCCCAAAAGGACCTTTCTGTGTGTGTTTATCTGGCCATGGTGATTTAGCAATTGCCATTTAGGTACTCCTAATTGGTCATTGACCAGGTGATGTTAATTCAGAAACAATACTGAAACATTACCATGGCCATTCAGAGGGTATGCTAAGCAGAGGTTAAAAAAAATAATTCCCCCATGTCTCCTTGCTGAGATAGGTGTGACAGTGTCCTTCAGGCTGATCTTCCATCATGGACAATATTGACCTGCATATAGTAAAAAAAAATATGACAAACACTATTTCTCATATTTTTAAACTAGATAAAAATTTCCAGGTATCTTATCATCTATTGTAAAACTTACAATGAATAAATACTAAAATTACCATATTTTGACTTGTAATATTCCCTTTTCTTTTTAACAAGGGGCTGGGACAGTCAAAATGGTGAATAAGATCTTCAACTGTTATGCTTCTTTATAACTCTTTTTGTTGGTTTGTGTAGATATGAAGCAATGCTGCTAAGTTGTCAGAAGTGAAGCAGATCTAAGCTATGTTAAGGGGAGTGTTGTGGAAATAGAATTTTCTAGCTAAAAAGAGAAATGACAGAATCCCAGAGGTGTGTACACACTATTATACAATAGCTGCTACTTTTGTGAGGCTTCTGAGAAAAAAAATGTGCATGAAGGATAAAACCAGGACAAGGAAACCTAGGTTATTAGCTGGGGCTTTGGGCCCAAACTGCAATATGAATAGTGATCTTGTCTGGGTTGTAGGCAGGGCAGCTTTAATCCAAGCTAGAAATAGATCTGTGTTCTCAAAATATGTGAGCATTGCCCCTTTCCTCCTAAGTGCACGCAGGAATATCATCCCTCTGTGAGAAAGCAAACAAGCCAGGGAGGAGCAAGAACAAGAAAGCAATGACCTCAAAATCTAGAGTTCTTCTGGGTCGGGAAGGCTGCTGCAAGAGGAACCATCTACCAAGTGTGGCATCAACGAAAGCTGGCCAAGAATAAAGGACACACTTAGCCAGGCTCATTGCAGAGAGCGCTCTACACCCAGGCACAGCCTACAAATAGAATGTTCTATCCCTTGACCCTGACCCATTCTTGGTAGAAAGTTGAGGATGAAGTGTCAGGTGAAAACTCCACCCAAGCCAGCTCATTAATGGAATAGCTAGTCTGTTTGGAAAACTCATTGGAAAAAACATCAAACCAATTAGTGGTCCTTTGCAGACAAGTGACCTAATTGACAGTATTTTTCACTTTTATACCTGTTTTAAGGGCCCAGAAAAGACTCATTTATTCATCCAACAAATCTCTGTATTGGAGCACTCAATACCAGAATAGAATTTGTGGTTGCAAAGATCACTAAGAAGTGGTCTTGACAATGAAAATCTTACACGTTCGAGAGACACAGCATCCAAGGAAGAAATCAAACCAAGTGACTATTCATTAAAATGATGGGAGGAAGAGAGAATACCAGATCGGCTTTAGCACAAAATGGGTGTTTTCATCTCCTTGGAAAACGAACACTTAAGAACTTCAAGCTTTATACTCTGAAAGACTGCATGAATAAACTCTGTTGACCCTAGTGTTTCTAAGATGCCTGATGTTTTTTTCTTCGTTCTTTGTTTTTCAGAGCTGACCTTTTCTTAATGATGTTTTACTGTAACTCAGGTTCATGTTGCATCAAATGGTATGTTTTTAGAAAAAAATCCCATAGGACTTTCCTGGTAATTTTGCAGTGGTTTATTAGAATTTTAAATACTTTAGAAAATGGACTTTAAAAATCCACTTGAAAGAATTTGAAAGAGAAAAAAATATTGACCTTTATAATAAATTGATACTGTTATAAAAATATACTCTAGAGAACACTGGATATGGTCATTTAGAGTTGGACACTAGAAAAATAAGCTCTTTAATGTATCTCATAAATATTTTTATATGCCTTTCAAATGGTGAGAGAGTAGTACAGGGTATTTTTTTATCCATAATTATTTCTTCTCATCACAGGTATCTGTCCAGTATAACTTACACATGACATTTAGGTAGAAGTGGGAACATTCCATTTCCTGTTTCTAAATGCTGGGGTATTAACAGTGTCAATTAGTTCCTTTTATAATAATGCTGATTCTAGTGGTGGTTACACAGAGGTAAGAATTTTGTGATACTCTGTCTGAGGTTCTATCTCTGGAAAAGTGGTCAAATGTAGCTTGGCAAAGAGTTGGTCATTGTGAATGTAGTTTTTACACAGAAATAATGTGGGTTTTTTTTTTCAAATATATAATGAAGGTTCTGGTTTGAAATCAGAGTTCTCTCCGGGAATGCTTAGGTGTAGAAGAGGAACCACACTTCCTAAAAAAATGTTCTCTACCTCTGCACACAGTGCCTTGGGGGATCTCTCCTGGTCCTCCTTTTTTTTAACCCCTCTGAGTCCCTTCGTTTCATCAAGGGGAGTCAAGTTCATACTCTGAGTACAGATGGCCCAGGAAATAAGGGAAGATCAAAGGATCAACTAGAAAGTAGGGATGGGATCTTAAGTAAAGAATAGACAAGCCAAGGAAATGGGTTCATTAGCAGACACTGGCAAGATCTTCTGAGGTAAAAGGAGGTTTTGTTAGTGACCCTTTTGAGACAGGCCTTGACAGGATCCTTCTGCCCAGTGTCGTTCAAGCCAATAGAATAAGACCAAGTTAGTTCATAAGCAAAGAAAAGCAGTATTCTTTGATCAAACAATGCAGACGTACGAGCTGCGCAGCTCTAGCGCACATGCTCTCTGTCCCCCGCCCACATACGCAGATGGTTGGCGCAGCTGCTTTATAGGGATCTGGTGCGCAGGGAGAGGGCGGAGCTCTCGCGGGGCTGGCGCAGGTGCGCTATTCACGCTCCAGATGGCAGTGCCGGGCGCAGCGTCTCCGCACACGGCCCGCCACCCGCCATCTTGCGCTGAGGTGCGTGCGCAGCGCTTGTGCGTGTAGCTGACGGAGCTGAGGTGTCGCGCAGCGCTTCACACTGGGAACATCGGTCCGAGGTGCGGGTGCGAGCCCTCTGCACACAGACCCCCTACAGGCAAGTGAAACGAGGCTAAGCACAAAGGAAGAGGTCAGACCTCATCACCTAGCTTCCATCTGATTTTCCTCGGGGACCCCAGTGGGCTTTGACGGTGACACTTTGATTGGATATAATGTTGTGAAAAATGAGTCCTCAAATCTTAATGACTTTACAAAGGTTTGTTCACTCAAAGTCCCACAGTGGTGGGGCTGGGCGCCACAATGTCCCTCTTCTACCCAGACACCAGGAAGCAAGAACATCTCAGTGTGTGTCCTCTGCAGTCACCGCGGCAGAGGTTGAGGAAGCTGGAGGGCTGTTCGTTAGCTCTTACATGCTTTGGCTGAGATGGGACACAAGTCCTTTCCATCACTGTCCATTGGCCAGAGTCGGCTAAGTGGTCCCCATTGGCAAGGCGTGGGGGAAGGTGCATGGACGTTTCGTGAGCAGCACATGTCTGTGGCGACCAGTTTGAGGGACAGTTCCCCGTTAGAGGGGTTGCATGGCTGAGCCAGGAGTTCAGAGGAACTGCCTAGGGCCTTGAGCTGGTTATCCCACTGGCTGCTTACAAGACTGTGACTCTGGACTTGGTTTAGCTTGTGCTTATACCCTTGGAATTGATGCCTTGGAATGTCCCCTTGATTCCCGATTCTGCCTTTGCGGGGGTGCTGCAGCCTTCTCATAACACAGCTGCTGTGAATCGGATTGATGGGAAGAGACCACGCAGCATCGTGCTGGAAGTTCTTGTTTTATTTTGCCTGTAATACTGATGGAAGGCAGGAGTCAAGGCAGTATATTTGTGTGCAGTGTTTCCTTTGCCTAGAGTCTCATCTGGGGTACATAGTTGCCTATGACAATTTTAGTACAGGAAATGTACACCAGAATTCATAAAGAAGCCAAATTATTCTACATTCTGCCTGTGCTTCTATTCCAAAACATTTGTGCTAACAATTGTAAGGGAGAGCTTATGCTGATTTGGCTTTGCTGGTTCAGCATCTGCATGGCCACCTCCTACGGGGGTGGGGGGCGGGGAAGAAGACTCAATGCCAGGGAGCCCTGAATGATACCTCCCTCCAGCTCTCTAGCAGCCCAGAAAGCTTTGCCAGTCCCCATCCTCAGGCCAAATCAGAAACCTGAGCCCCTGTTTACACTGGTTGGGCAAACCTCCAACTAAGGGAAAATGGAAAGGCACAGACAGGTTTATTGGTTGTACGGGTGATTCTGTGGAAACATGGTTTCCTCCACTTAGACATCTTCTGACTAGCCTCACAGACTTGTGTCAAAAGCTTGCAGGAGAGGGCAGCAATGGAAAACAAAGAAAATATTAACAGGGTTGGACCACTGAGAAGGCAAAGCATCAACAACGTTCATGCCAAAAATTTCACAGCAACAGAAGACAATGCCAGCAGCTTTGGTTAGGAAAAGAGACAAGGAATTGAGCACAGATAACAAGACTGAGACATCAGACACAGTTGCCCTCTGCTCAAATGTCAGTCCTTGACATAGGGCACTGGCAGCCTTGTGGAGATGTTGGCAGGCATGGGCACTCTGCAGTGCCTTAGTAGGGCAGGTGTGGAGGCTGTGCTTTTGGAGAGTGCCAGCAACAGACTTCCTGCTTTTGGTCTTGGCAGAGACGGGGGACTGGATCCACAGAGAGCAGGGCCAAGCAGGGCCATGAAATGGCTTATACTGTATGGCAGGCAAGAGCGTCAATTCACAGAACACACTGGAAGCTGTTCACAATTTCCAGAATCACCTGGGAGAGAACTGAGGAGGAGTGGAATTTCTCCAGAGGGGTTGAGTATGCAAAAATATTTTTTGGCCTTTGAATGTGACCTAGGACTCCACAGAGACATATGACCATCCAGGTGGTTCTTCTTTACTTTTGTTTCTTAAATATTGGTTTAGCACTTAGTGGGGGAAAATAAAAGTTGTAAACCCTCTTTATTTCAAAATAAGGGATTTTATATCATTTTATTGAGTTATTTATAATTTTTATTTTATTTATGTCGTGCATTTACTATATGCAATTGTTTTGAGCCTAACAACTTTTGGGGAAGCATTTGACATCCAATCTGTAAGATAAAATGAATAATTTATTCCTGTTGGCAGCCCTGCACTGTACCCTACTTGGTCTCAGAATTCCAGCTGGTTCAGTGACATCAGATGATAGTTTGAAGTCAGCTATGGTGGAAATATTCACACCATGGAAATCAGCTAATGTAAAAATTGGGGCTTTTTGTTTTTGAGAGCCACTTTACAACTACTGACCCCATTTACACCATTCTTCCCATCAATACAAAAAGTTGAATCCAGTTGAATTTTTCCCGTAGGCAACTGAGAGCTTTTGAAATGAGGAATAATGTTTTCAAAGACAGTTTTAGAGATATTAATCTGGCATTGATACATAGAAAATGCAAGAGTTGAGAGACAGCAAATTTATATGACCCGCTTAAGAAAATTCTGGAAAAAGAAATTAAGTTCTTGAACTTAAGTGGTGGTGGTATAAATGAAAAGGAAGAAATGAGTCAAAGAACCTTTTAGTGAAGACTTGATTTTGGCAAAGATAGTCGAGGTGATTGGTCCTTAGTATATGCTCCTTAAATATTTGTTGAATTAAATCAAATTTGAATGAGACTTTTGTTTACAAATTTAATTCTCTTTTTCTTTTCCCCTGTTATTTCTTAGATCATTGTCTATTCTGTTTGATTGTTCTTTGCATAAACCTATTTTTATTTTTTATGTTACTCTTTTTTCCTCATCATTTTATTTTTCTTTACTTCAGTCCTAGAGTAATTAGTAACCAATCTTACTAGCTGCTCAGAAACTAGGATAGCAAATCTCTTGGCCAGTGAGGTGATAGACCTTTTCCTCCCAGAGATTAGGTAGTCAGTATTCCCCAACACAGGTATTACAACATAGTCTATTTCTGGATTGAAAAATAGTTCATGCTCTCAGCGTGCTTATTTATCTTAGTAACATTTTATAGATGGGAACAAAAAAATGAATGAAATATGAGTCACCTTAGAACTTGCAGCATGCCTGTCAAATTAATTGCACAATCTAACCACCAAATTCATTCCTTTAATTGAATGTCTTATAGGTGTCACCCTTCAGCATATGCTATAGTTAATGATCAATTGTTGCCATAAATGATTTAACATTTGTATACATGTGAGATGACATGCCATAATTCATGGAAATGCCAATGCTATGAAATAACCACAAACAGTGATAAATGTGCTGTCAATTTCTGTATAATTACTCCAGATCTATCATCCCACTTTTGTATGTTGATGCATTAGTGCATTAACAAATGTGCATCACCCTCCAGTGATCAATATCCTATTTCAAATTATAGTGTGTTACTGTATAATTATCATGTTATTCTTTCCGATGATTTTTCTGTCCAGCTATTTCAATTTAAAAGTAAAACCACAGATTGTCTACCTGGATGGGAATGGTTGATATGTGCAATTTTAATTTAGACATTAATTATGTCTTGTGACTTCACTTACATGTTAGATGATTTAATTTGTCCACTTGAAATAGTCTCTTCTGACTAGCTATACTGTGCCCCCAATAAATCTTACTCTCTGAGCCTTTGATCTGAGAACATTTTTTTTAGTGTGCTGCTTTGGTCTTTGCTTCCTTCTCTTTTACTTTGCTTTCTCTTTCTTGATTCTGTTTATTTCATTTTGCTGAGGTAGTATTCTCTAGATTAAATATTGTGGTATTTTCTAGATTAAATACTGAGGTCAATTAGGTCAAAGCAATAATAGTCAATTTAAAACTACCTCTCTGACAGGCAAAAAATCCAGTTTCTGTACATTCAATATTTTAAGAATTTGTGATAATTTCTAGGAAGAATAGAGAGGACATAAATACCTCAGTTTTGCAGGCATCCTTAGCCTAGTCACATCCTTATAGAGGGGCAATAAGGTATCCATCTTTGGCCTTGCTCAGAACCGCTGAAGATGCACAACAAGAAGTCACCAGTAATTTGGCTGAAATGTGAGTCTGGCCTGCCCATGCTCCAAGACCCAGCTAGTGGTGGCACTGGATGACCCTCAGCAGCTACCTCTCAGGGCTGCTCTGTTTTCCTCTTGCAAAAGCAATGGTTTTTATTTATTTGTTATTTATTTATTTTTATTGGATAAATTGGACATATAACATTGTATAAATCTAAGGCTTTGTGTTACTTTGAAACATTTAAAAATTGTAATATGGTTGCCATTGTAACAATATTTATGATATAACATACAGTACAATATTGTCTATGTTCAATAAACCATACATTAAATTTCTATGGCTATTTTAGTATTTTTTACAACTTCGTATCCCCTAATCTTACCCACCCCATCACCTCGTAACTACCATTTTGCTCTAATTTTTTTTTTCTTTTTTTACATTTTTGCCTTTTTAAGATTACACATATAAGTGTTATCATACAGTATTTGTCTTTCTATGTCTGGCTTATCTCATTCAGCATAATGCCCTCAAGGTCCATCCATGTTGTTGCAAATGGTAGGATATCCTCCTTTCTCATGGTTGAATAATATTCCATGGTGTATATCTACCACATCTTTTTTATCCATTCAACCTTTCATGAGCATTTGAGTTGTTTCCATATCTTGGCTATTGTGAATAGTGCTGCCATAAACATAGGGGTGCATATATGGTTGAATTCCAGTTATCATTTCCTTTGAATATGTTCACAGAAGTGGAATTGTGGATCGTAAGGTAGGTCTATTCTTGATTTTTTGAGGAACCTCCATATTGTGGTTGGACCAATTTACATTACCTACCAACAGTGGATAAGGGTTCATTTTCACTACCTCTTCACCAGCTCCTACTGTCTCTTGTCTTCTTGATGACAGCCATTCTAACAGATGTGAGGTGATAGCTCACTGTGGTTTTTATTTGCATTTCCCTGATGATTAGTGATGTTGAACATCTTTTCACGTGCCCAAGGGCCATTTTGATATCATCTTTGGAAAAATGTCCATTTAGTTCTGCCTATTTTGAAATCAGATTGGTTTTGGTTATTAAGTTGTGTTAGGTCTTTACATATTAACCCCTTATCAGATATATGATTTGTAAAAATGTTCTCTCATTCTGTAGGCTGTCTTTTCATTTTGTTGTTTCTTTTGCTATGCCAGAGCTTTTGAGCTTGATGTAGTCCCATTTGTTGATTTTTGCTTTTGTTGTTTGTGAAAAGCAATCATTTTTAGAAGTTATATAATATTAGTTTCTTTTTTTAAAAAAAATTGCCATTCACTGAGAGACAATATTCTAGTAAAGTTTAAAAAAAAAAAGAATTGTGGTCTGAACGCCTAAGCAGGAAAAGTGTGACAATTGAAATAAACATAATTCAAGAGGAAGTGAGACACCTGAGAAACCACAGGACTTTCTCCAAACTTGTGGATTTAGGGATTAGGGACCTTCTCTGGATGTAGTGTGTGCTGGTTCAAGGTCTACGACAAAGCAGTTGTTGCAGTAGCAGGGCTTTTTTGCAGTCCTCTGACCTCTCTATGGCTCTAAAAACTCCTCCAGGCCAAGGGTATCCTATAGTGGTTTGACAACGTAAAGTAGGACAGAAACCCCCAGGCAGCCCCCCAGCTAACTCTCTTCTGCAGTGTTTCTGAGGGCTTCCTGATCTCCAGGACTCTAGCTCACCTTTCCACACCTGCAAGTTCCAGTTCCTTTTCTTTGTCTCCTGGTTTCTCTGGATATAAGCCTGAAATTTTTTTTAACTTCAGTACTTTTCAAACCTACTCAACTGAATTCATTATCAGAATTCTTCCTTCAGTTACCAAAATGAAATTTTAAAAGGCGCTTAATGACCTCTCAACCTGATTTCATCCCCTCATTCAAGCTTTCTTCATTCCAAATCTACTGGCTGAATTTCTCTCTTGTGTACTGTCCATGCTCCATCCTCAGGTTTTTGACTGAGACTAAACAATTCTTCTCTCCAGGTTTTCCTTTGTTAATTTCTATTCATCTGTCAAATAAATCTTGGTTCCATTGTCCCTTTCCAAGAGAAGATCTTCCTGAATCTCCCTGGCTAGGTGAAATCCTTGTATGTCATCACTTCATTGCAATTTTACATTTATTTGGTTATTTGGTTAACATCTTCCTTCTCCACTAGATTGTAAGCTGCCCAAGGATAGGGATTATGTTTATTTTTGTTCATAATACTTGCTAATACTTTCTTTCCCTCTTATTGTGTGTGTGTGAATGTGTGTGTATGTGTATGTGTATATGTATTTAATGAATTGATGGATTAATGGATGAATAGATGAAAACTTTACAGAGACTTGTAACTGTGTTGGGAAATTATCTTATCTGTATATACAAGGAGAACAACAAATGGTAAATAAGGACATTAGAAACACAAAAACTTTGCAAGATAATTTCAAAACTTCTATAAAATAAAATATCCTTAAAACTTTATAATAATGCATTTTTAAAAACAGAATGTACAAAAGGCTTTCCTATACATTGTCTCATTTACTTCTCAGAACAGCCTTATCTCCATTTCAGAGTCAAGGAAGGTGAGATCAGATAAGGCAAGGAACTTTTTCAAGGACACTATTTTGAACCCAGATTGTCTGATTCCTAGGACAGACCTGTGGAAAGCCACAACACCAAACTGCTACCATTTCTAGTATAAAGTGATTAATATTCTCAGTTTAATATTTGACTTAATGTTGTAAACCGGTGAATTTTGATTTTAATGATGTTTTGTAGTTGAGCTTTCTTGGTATGCGGGCCTCTCATTGTTGTGGCGTCTCCCATTGCGGAGCACAGGCTCCGGATGCGCAGGCTCAGCGGCCATGGCTCACGGGCCCAGCCACTCCACCGCATGTGGGATTTTCCCGGACTGGGGCACGAACCCGTGTCCCCTGCATCGGCAGGCGGACTCTCAACCACTGTGCCACCAGGGAAGCCCTGTAGTTGGGCTTTCTTTTGTGGATAGGTATTGATAGAAATTGTAGGGGTTTACATCAAGCCATGCCAAGATACGCTATTCTAATATATTGGTTATTTTGAAAAACAGCAGATGCAAGAGGGGCACTTTGACCTTCCTTTTTCTTCTTAAAAGCAGGTACTCAACCTGTACCAGGAGGAAGGAAAACATTCTCATCAGCAGAGACAGGGAGTCAGGTAGAGAAATCTATAGAAACAGACCTTATTAAACTAACCCTAATCTTCCTAGTTACTTTTCCACAACTAACTGCCCAGCCCGAACCCTTCTTCTTGTCACCTTTTCATTGTTTACCACTCTTTGTCTCACCTAGTATGTAAGTGTTCGGCTCTGTTTCTTTGGGTCTTCATCTTTCTTGTGAAGTCTCCCATGGACATGTAAAAATCACTAAATAAAATTTCTTTGCTTTTCTCCTGTTAATCTGTCTTATGTCAGTTTAATTCTTAGGCCCAATCAGAGACCTAAAGAGGGTAGAGGAGAAATTTTTCCTTCGAAGGTCAATAAAAAGATGGGAATGTTTACCTGAAATATCAACTTATGTAACATTTTCCCATAACACTGGTATAAACTAACAAATTACAGCTGTTTCTCCAGGGCATAAAATTGAAACATTTTGCTAGAGATTTTAAAACATCCATATGTTGAGCATCTTACCCCTGGCAAGCAGATTATGCTGTTCACGAAGACAGAAGGTATGAACCAGAGCCAAGCATTTATAAGGTGAATTTCATCAAATAGACATAATACTTGTCTGAATTCACTCTTTGTAGTAAGAGGAAATCTACAAATCAAGGAGAGCATTGTGATGATTAATTTTATGTGTTAACTTGACTGGGCCTTGGGGTGCCCAGACATTTGGCCACACATTATTGTGAGTATGTCTTTGTAGGGTGTATCTGGATGATACTAATATCTGAATTGGTAGACTGAGTAAAGCCTATTGCTCTCTCTAATGTGTGTGGGCCTCATCTAATCAGTTGATTACCTGAGTAGAACAAAAAGCCAGAATAAAAGTCTGCCTGACAGTGTAAGCTGGGACATTGGTCTTTTCCTGCTTTTGGACTTGAACTGAAAAATTGCCTCTTCTTGGATTTTGAGCCTGACAACTTTGAGACTGAGCACTGTTGACTTTCCAGTTCTCAGGCATTTGGACTTGGACTAGGACTTGAACTATAACTATACCATGAACTCGCCTGGGTCTCCATCTGGCTGACTTATACATATATAGATATAGATATAGATATCCTACAGGTTCTCTTTCTCTGGGAACCTTCACTAATAAAGATTTTTGGTACTGGATCCGTGGGGGTGACGCTGCCACCCCAGTGGGGCCAGAAGGCAAGACATGGAGCCAAAGAGGATTATATTCAAACCTTAAGATCTAATGGAATTTGCCTTGCTATGTTTGAACTTGCTTGGGGCCCATCACCTCTTTCTTCCTTCTGATTGCTCCCCCTTTTTAAAAAAAAATTATTTATTTATTTTTGGCTGTATTTGGTCTTTGTTGCTGCACTCAGGCTCTCTCTAGTTGGGGCGAGCGGGGTCTACTCTTCATTGCAGTGCACGGGCTTCTCATTGCGGTGGCTTCTCTTGTTGCAGAACACAGGCTCTAGGTGTGCGGGCTTCAGTAGTGGTGGCACGTGGACTCAGTAGTTGTGGCTCATGGGCTCTAGAGCGCAGGCTCAGTAGTTGTGGCGCACGGGCTTAGTTGCTCTGCGGCATGTGGGATCTTCCCGGACCAGGGATCAAACCTGTGTCCCCTGCATTGGCAGGCAGATTCTTAACCACTGCACCACCAGGGAAGTCCCTGATTGCTCCCTTTTTGAGTGGAAATATCTATCATATGTTCGTTCCATCATTGTATTTTTTTTTTACATCTTTATTGGAGTATAATTGCTTTACAATGGTGTGTTAGTTTCTGCTTTATAACAAAATGAATCAGTTATACATATACATATGTTCCCATATCTCTTCCCTCTTGCGTCTCCCTCCCTCCCTATCCCACCCCTCTAGGTGGTCACAAAGCACCGAGCTGATCTCCCTGTGCTATGCGGCTGCTTCCCACTAGCTGTCTATTTTACGTTTAGTAGTGTATATATGTCCATGCCACTCTCTCACTTTGTCACAGCTTCCCCTTCCCCCTCCCCATATTCTCAAGTCCATTCTCTAGTAGGTCTGTGTCTTTATTCCTGTCTTACCCCTAGGTTCTTCATGACATTTTTTTCTTAAATTCCATATATATGTGTTAGCATACGGTATTTGTCTTTCTCTTTCTGACTTACTTCACTCTGTATGACAGACTCTAGGTCTATCCACCTCATTACAAATAGCTCAATTTCGTTTCTTTTTATGGCTGAGTAATATTCCATTGTGTATATGTGCCACATCATCTTTATCCATTCATCCGATGACGGACACTTAGGTTGTTTCCATCTCTGGGCTATTGTAAATAGAGCTGCAATGAACATTTTGGTACATGAGTCTTTTTGAATTATGGTTTTCTCAGGGTATATGCCCAGTAGTGGGATTGCTGGATCATATGGTAATTCTGTTTGTAGTTTTTTAAGGAACCTCCATACTGTTCTCCATAGTGGCTGTACCAGTTCACATTCCCACCAGCAGTGCAAGAGTGTTCCCTTTTCTCCACACCCTCTCCAGCAGTATCAAGTATCTTTTCCGACCACAATGCTATGAGACTAGATATCAATTACAGGAAAAGATCTGTAAAAAATACACACGGAGGCTAAACAATACACTACTTAATAACGAAGTGATCACTGAAGAAATCAAAGAGAAAATCAAAAAATACCTAGAAACAAATGACAATGGAGACACGACGACCCAAAACCTATGGGGTGTAGCAAAAGCAGTTCTAAGAGGAAGTTTATAGCAATACAATCCTACCCTAAAAAACAGGAAACATCTCGAATAAACAACCTAACCTTGCACCTAAAGCAATTAGAGAAAGAAGAACAAAAAAACCCCAAAGTTAGCAGAAGGAAAGAAATCATAAAAATCAGGTCAGAAATAAATGAAAAAGAAATGAAGGAAACAATAGCAAAGATCAATAAAACTAAAAGCTGGTTCTTTGAGAAGATAAAATTGATAAACCATTAGCCAGACTCATCAAAAAAAAGGGAGAAGACTCAAATCAATAGAATTAGAAATGAAAAAGGAGAAGTAACAACTGACACTGCAGAAATACAAAAGACCATGAGAGATTACTACAAGCAACTGTATGCCAATAAAATGGACAACATTGAAGAAATGGACAAATTCTTAGAAATGCACAACCTGCCGTCATTGTATTTTGGAAGCACATAACTTGTCTGCTTTTAGTAGTTCACAGATAGAGATATATTTTGCCTCAGGATCAATTGTACCTTTAATCTCCACATGTTTAGATAAGATTTTAGACATTAGACTTGAGAGTTGATGTTGGAACAAATTAAGACTTTTGGGCTGTTGGGTTGGAGTAAATGTGTTTTGCATGTGAGAAGGACATGAATTTTGGGAGATCAGGGTCCAGAATGCTATAGACTGAATTGTGTCCTCCCCTCTTCTCCAATTTGCTTGATAGATTTTGGAGAGCGAGGCTTTGGGAGATAATTAGGTTTGGATGAGGTCATGGGGTAGGGTCCTCGTGATGGGATTGGTGCCCCTAAAAGAGGAGATACCAGAGAATTTTCTCTCTCTCTCCTCACCATGCGAGGACAAAAAAGAGAAGTTGGCTGTTTACAAGTCAGGAAGAGAATCCTCACCAGAAACTGGCACCTTGGCATTTGGCACGCTGGCACCTTGATCTTGGACTTCTAGCCTCCTAGAACTGTGAGAAAATAAATTTTTGTTGTTTAAGCCAACTGGTCTGTGGTATTTTGTTATGGTAGCTTAAACCAAAGACAAAATTTAATCATTATTTCATAAACATCGAAACCACCTAAGACACCCTTTTGAGATGATATAATTGAACTCAAACGAGCCATGTTCTTCCTTTTTCTCCGTAGAAATTGAAGTAACAAAAATACTGCATGGGAAAACAAGTCACGAGTTTGCTGTGTTTTGCTGAAGGCAGTCACCCTCCCTGTTACGGCCCACCTCTCCTCTGGCCACTGGGTGTTTGGATGCATTCGTTGTCTGAGGCTGGCCATAACTTTTAACCTTTTAGTAAGGAGCCCTTCATTTGTTCATCAGCTTCCTTACAATGACTGAAAGCCAGGACCAAGTATTTTAACACTGAGAGAAAACCCCAGCAGATTTGTACATCTTTCAAAGAGTTTGTATTCATATCTTCTGGCTTCTTACCATCCACTCTTTTTAAAAAAGAAAAAGATCAGGACAACTTGAGAACTCTTGTCCATGATGTATGAAGTTAATGATTTACTCTAAAAATATTTTATTAAAACTTTTTCAAAAGGGTGATAAAAGATAAAAGTACAAAGTTAAATTGTTCATAAATACCTTTTACTAATTTTTAATATTATATATTGGTGTCACAAAAACATTAAAATATGAAATAGCTTATAGGGACCATGGCCAGTTTCTTAAAGTAATAATTTAAAGTAAATTTAGATTGATAAGAGAACCATACAATCTAAAAATACTCGTGCTAGAACTGAGAAAGCATTGCATAGCAAATGCATATTTTCAAAATGATATATGTATAATTTTTAATGTACTCTTGGGGAAATACAAATACTCCTGTTAAGAAATGCAAACTTAAATAATTAGATATAATATTTGTAATACACATTATTGTAGAGAATATGGGACTAGAGTATTTTTCCTACACTATTTTCTGGGGTAAAGAACTGGCATATCTATCCTCTTTGAAAGGTAGATTGGTAAAGTATTTCAAAATGTAAAAAATATAACACCTGTCCTTTCACCCAACTAGTCCGTATTTAAAATTCATGAATTTCTCACATATGTGCACAAAAATGAAAAAGAAACAACTCAATATCAACTAATAGAAATGTTTAATGAATTATAAAAATATTGCCAAGGCATAATACAACATGAAAAAATCAAAATGAAAACACTGTGTATGCAATATTTCCAAAATGTGTATATACATATATATGTATATACACATACATACATATGTATGTATATCTGTGTGCATGTGGGTTTGTGTGTATATAGACATCAGGCATTATGTAGAAAATTTGTGGTAAGATACCTAAAAATGCTTAATAGTAGTCACATTTGTAGGTGAGATTGAGAAAAAAAATGCTTTTTGTAGTTTGTATTTTTCAAATAAATTTGTGTATTACTTTCATGGTAAAAGACTTTAAATTTAAAAATAAAATATACTGAAGAGTCCCAGAGCAAGTATGTCTATTTTTCCCCATATTTTTGAGAAAAAAGTCACAGATATTAGCAATATCTAATGAAGAATCCTACAAAACTTCCTAAGAAATATAAGAGGTTTCCCAAACAGAGAAGAATATGTAATTCACAAACTGATTTATTTTTATGGATTTTCTTAGATCTTGAAAACGTAAATAAGTGTGGAATGAACATTTTTCCATAAGGTTGAACAGATAAGAACATGTGGAAATAAAAGTATTAAACAGGGAATAGATTCTTCAGATATTAAATTCTTTGTATGCTGTAATAATTTAAACTATAAAAATGGCATTATGCTAAACAAAAATGACAAAATAAATGGACCAAAAGAGACTCTTTTATATAAAAGACAATTATATGATGATTAAACATCACAAATCAATGAGAGACATGTGTATCACTAAATAAATCATACTAAGACTGTTGATTAATCAATATCAATTATTAAATAATTAACCAAGGCAAGTTTTTTTCAATAGCACTAGAATATATTCAATGAAAGTTTTAAAGTAATAGGTTTAATAAAACTCCAAACCATGAAAGACCAGAAAAATATAAATAAATATTTATCAACCCTCTGCGTGGACATCTTCCATTTTGAAAGGCAATGAAAGAAATTACCTTGGCAATGGTAGTAGATTTCACTACAATTAAATGTTTTTAAAAAAATCTGTTGCTCAAAATTAAAAGACAAATTTGTTAAGCAGACTACACATTTGGAGAACATTTATAATACATATTACAGAGTCAGGGTTAAAATGTTTGATAAGCAAACATACAAGGCACACGTAATAAATTGTGCACTTAAATTAAGACACTAAGATTCCAAAAAATAAGTAGTCACCAAACAACTTAAACAGTGAAAATACAAATGGCAAAATGCTATATACATATGAGAAAATATTGAGTAACAAGTCATAAAATGTCAATTGAAACAACAAAATAACATGTTTGGACTATGAACTTACCTGAATTTTAAAAATGTGAATAACGATACTTGGAAGAGTATGTTTTCATAAACTGCTGTGGGAATGTAAATCACACAGCCCTTTGGAAAGCAATTTTATGAAGTGTATTGAAAACCCAAAAGTAGTAGTACTCTTCCACTCACTGATAGAAATTTATCTAAGGAAATAAGGTGAAATGCCTCATGCATAGAAATGATCCTGGAAACAAACACATGCATTTATATGATTAACAGTAAGGCTTAAATGATTAAGGAGATGGTTAAATAATTGAGATGAACAATTATGGAGACTTTTAAAATGATGTTTGCAAAGATCATGCTATAATTTAAATGGAAAAGAAGTATATAATAATGTATGCATATAGCTTGGTTTCAATTATACAAAGACAGCACATATACAAGATACAAGAATGAATAAAATATATTAATGGTAGACCAGTCAGTAGCCTTGCTTCAACATAAACACAGTAGTAGGATCATATTGTTGCTATTAAAATTTAATAGGTTTACTTTGCAGGAGCAGGTGTTACTGCCCATCCATGATGATAAGAATTTGATTGAAAAATAATGTCTTTTCTGCCATTTGTTAATTGACTGGCTTTGGAAAGCAGCTACTCAACCTCTTTCCTTCTCAGGCTCTTTGGCTCTCATATGCTATTAGCAACAATGATACCTCAGTCTCAAGGTCATTTGAAAGATAGAATAAGGTATGAATGTGAAAGTGTGCTGTAAATGGCATTTAAATGTTACATGTTTTCATTAAATAATTATCAAGTATCCTAGTCCTGCCTGGGTCTGTGGCTGAATTCTACCGACACAGAATCAATTGCATGGGTAACTTCATGGCTACCTTTGAGTGATATTCCTGTTATGAAGTACATTGGGAAACTCACCAATGGTACAGATTTGTCCTTCAACATCAAATCAAAGTTATATTCATGTCAGCGAGATAGTACACAAAGAAAGAGCTGTCAGGTTGTTAATATGTAAAGCTCTGACTAATTTATAAAAGTGTTCAGTTGAAAAACAATGGAAAGGCAAGCTGCCAATGTGAAAAGCAATGTGCAAATGAGAATTGGAGCATAAGACCTAGAAATTTTATCAGAGAAAAACTTGAAAGATGTTAGTATAAAAGACAAAAATGACAGACACAAAACTGAAAGGTGATAGACACTTGAGCAGGATATTTTGATTGAATAATTATTTTTAGTCATCTTTATTTTATTTTTTTAAACTTTTTTATTGGAGTATAATTGTTTTACAATGTTGTGTTAGTTTCTGCTGTACAATGAAGTGAATCAGCTATATGTACACCTATATCCCCTCCCTCTTGGACCTCCCTCCCAGTCCCCACCCCATCCCACCCATCTAGGTCGTCACAGAGCAGAGCTGAGCTCCCTGTGCTACACAGCAGGTTCCCACTAGCTAGCTATTTTTCACACAGTGGCGTATATATGTTAAACCTAATCTCCCAATTAGTCCCACCCTCCCCTTCCCCCACTTTGTCCACATGTCTGTTCTGTATGTCTACGTCTCTATTCCTGCCCTGCAAATAGGTTCATCTGTACTATTTTTCTAGATTCCACATATATGAATTAATATACAATATTTGTTTTTTTCTTTCTGGCTTGCTTCACTCTGTATGACAGACTCTAGGTCCATCCACATCTCTACAAATGACCCAATTTCATTCCTTTTGATGGCTAATATTCCATTGTATATATGTACCACATCTTCTTTATCCATTCTTCTGCCATTGGACGCCATCTTTAAATGGAATGATTTTCATTGCATAGGTGCAACCTGCTATAAAGGCAATAAAACCCAGAGAGGACAAAAGAAAAAGGAGTGGACTCAAATGAATTGTGAGAAACTCCCTCTGTCTGGTAAGTCTTTCCTGCATCACCATTTCCCTTGCCATGATTAATTGCCCTTCAAAGATAAATATGACTGCAAAACAGAACAGAAATATGAAGCTTACATTAGATAATTATAAAGTGTAAGGGTGGGAAAGGAAGAAGAAGAGTAAGAGTATGTTTACGTATTTGGGGAAGAAAATGTAAATGTGAAGACTTGACATCACTCTTCCGCCTACAATCAAATGGACACAACCAGGCACCCATTGTAACTGTTGCTCTGGTTTCTAGAGTAAAAGAATCACCTTCTACAGCCTTGCTCTGCAGCTGAGCATATGAATGCCCAAAATATCTGGTTAGTATGACTAATTCTGTTGCAGCTCTTGCCAAGTAATTTTGAAAAAAGTAAGCCCAACTAATTAACTGACAATTAACTGCATATATCATTTGTCAACAACTGGTTGCACTTCTTTTGCTTAAATCTAAAATTAAAGTAACTTCAGAGTGTTGGAGTAGTTTATGCTTGGCCTCCTTATTGATACCAAATTCCCTGCATTCAACAAATTTTACTGTTTACTTTCTAGTATAAAAGCAATATATTCTCATTAAAGAAAAGTTTTAAAATACAGAGAAGTACAAAAAGAGATTAAACATTATAGTTCTATTAGTTAAAGCTAAAGCTACATGATTTTTGATATGTTGTTTTTCTATATGTACTTTTACATATTTATGCTTAACAATATAATTTATATTTTTTATTTAATAATCTCACTATATATTTCTTAAATGTATGTCTTAATGACTGTCATATTTCCTCTAGTTGGTGGCACAATTAACACTGGTTCACTGAATCATACCTCTAGTTCATGGCACTAGATTGTCCTACTATGATATACACAGGGCTAAAAATCTTTATATACAACTCTTTTATACAGCTGACTTTATTTTCTTAGAGTTCATTTCAAGAAGCAGATTATTTTCCAATTGTTTTTGCTAATAGTTGCTATCTATGAATTATTCTAAACCACATTACAGGCCTATACCTTAGGAACTACTAGATTACTGGGTATGAAAGGTTTTTAAAGCCTTTAAGATAAAATATATCCTTATCTTAAAGCCAGCAAGTTTTTTTTTTTTTTTTTTTTTTTGTGGTACGCAGGCCTCTCACTGTTGTGGCCTCTCCCGTTGCGGAGCACAGGCTCCGGATGCGCAGGCTCAGCGGCCATGGCTCACGGGCCCAGCTGCTCCACGGCATGTGGGATCTTCCCGGACCGGGGCACGAACCCGTGTCCCCTGCATCGGCAGGCAGACTCTCAACCACTGTGCCACCAGGGAAGCGCAGCAAGTTTTTAATTAAGAAATATTAGAAGCATTTTCATTAAAGTAAGCAATAAAGCAAATGTGTCCACTAACACCACTATTATTTAACTATGTTTTGGGGTTAGTAGTTTACACAATTAAACTACAGCATATGATATTGGACTTGAGGTAAAAAGTTGGCAAGGAGATGTAAAATTGTTCTCTGATCATATGAGCATATGCTTGGAAAAATCCATGCTGAAAAATCACTCAAACAATAAGAGAATTTAGTAGTATAGATAGGCACGAATTAATGTTCAGAAATCAGTGAAAGGATAAAATTCTTAGAAACATACCTTACAATAAAAGTGCAAAAGAGAAGTAAGCGAAGATTAGGAATACAAGCCTATTTAAAAAAAACACCAAACATCTCCAAAGAAAACAAAACAGCCTGTGTGGTGAAATAAATTCTGAAACATTGTTTTTTTGTTTTTTTTAAATTAATTAAACCAATTAATTAAATCAATTAAATTAATTAATTTTTGGCTGTGTTGGGTCTTTCTTGCTGCATGCGGGCTTTCTTTTCTCTAGTTGCGGAGAGCAGGGGCTACTCTTCATTGTGGTGTGCAGGATTCTCATTGCAGTGGTTTCTGTTGTTGCGGAGCATGGTCTCTAGGGCATGTGGGCTTCAGTAGTTGTGGCATGCAGGCTCTGTAGTTGTGGCTTGTGGGCTCTAGAGCGCACGCTCAGTAGTTTTGTCTCGCGGGCTTAGTTGCTCCGCAGCATGTAGGACCTTCCTGGACCAGGGCTCGAACTCGTGTCTTTTGCATTGGCAGGCGGATTCTTAACCACTGTGCCATCAGGGAAGTCCCAATTCTGAAACATTGTTGAGGTAAAGGTAAATTGTTTCCAGTCTTTTGGAAAGTAGTTTGGCGAATAAGTAACATGGCTGACTGAAGGGGCAGTGGTTCTGGCCCACTCCAGTGGTCAGAGCGGTTCCCTTTTGACTCTGGCCACACGATTTACCATGGGACCTGCAGTTCTTGTCAGTAAAGTCACTCCCCCATCCCTGAATCTGGGCTGGCCTTGTAATTGTCACAGGCTAACAGAAGGCTTTGTAATTCAGTATAAACATCTCTTTATGCTGTCAAGTTTAATACATTCTCATATCACAAATACTTTTGATCTTAGTTTTGTCTTATTAAGTTATTCTGTTTTTTTAAAATAATTATTTATTTTTGGCTGTGTTGGGTCTTCGTTGCTGTGCCTGGGCTTTGTCTAGTTGAAGCCAGTGGGGGCTACTCTTCATTGCAGTGCACAGGCTTCTCATTGCGGTGGCTTCTCTTGTTGCGGAGCACAGGCTCTAGGTGTGTGGGCTTCAGTAGTTGTGGCTTGTGGGCTCTAGAACACAGGCTCAGTAATTGTGGCGCACGGGCTTAGTTGCTCCGCGGCACGTGGGATCTTTCCAGACCAGGGATCGAATCCGTGTCCCCTGCATTGGCAGGCGGATTCTTAACCACTGCACTACCAGGGAGGTCCCTATTCTTTCTGTTTTAAAAACTTCACTGAATTGCCTGTTTGACCAGCCTTGTTTTGTGTATCGTTTTTTGTTGTTAAAGAAATGATCGTTACAACTATAACTTTATAAAAGAGCTGTAATGCTTGGTTTTAGATGGTCTCCATTGACTCCTTACTGGAAGCAATGATAAGATGAGGGTATTTCTTCATTTCCTATCCTTCCTCTCTATCTTCTCTACCCATCTTTTAGTTAAATGTATCATTTTTCTTAGTGTTTACCTTTATGCTGTTGAATAAAGCCTGTGCTTCTTTAACTTGGTTAATGAGAAGAGTTTAATGAAGGGGCTCTTTATTAATGAAGATGAACAGGCAGGGTTGAGAGATTGAACAAGGAATGAGGAAGCATCTAGGACTAGCAAAATTAGAAGCTCCTTTACTTCCCTTAGGCTTGAGGGGGCAACTGGAAGAAATGCATACATGGGTATTGAGAGAAACAGGAAAGGGGAAGAATGAGATAAATCAAGTGTCTAAATATCTAATGTCTAAAATGAAATTTAAGAAAAAAGTGGTGAGGTTGGTTCCTTAAGAAAGAGACTAGATTATGGCCTGATACTGATTTCGTCACACAGCTGGAACTATTGCTTCTTAAATTTGGGATTCAGAATTCTAAAGTTGGGGATTTATGGGCCTCAAGGAAGTTTGTGAACACTCTGAATCGGATATCACATTGCGTGTGTGTGTGTGTGTGCGCGCACGTGTGTGCATAACTACAGATACCTTATGAGGACAGGATCTACAGCTTTCATCAGATTCTCTAAGGATCCATGATCTCTAACGGGTTAAACTATGAGCAAGAGGTTTAACCTAGCACCATCATGCTGCCATTCTGATGAATGGAAACCTTGGCAATGCACCCAGATCTAGTCTTCTGTGGCCATAAATAACTCCAGTCATGTCATGCTATATGAAAAAGTCCATGCAAGTGTGCATGGGTGTGTATATATATAAAACTTCTGGGTGGAAGGATGTTGACTTGGTTTGGAGAGCTGTGAATGGGAAGAGGTCAAGGAGAGGGAGCCATACTTTTGCCTCCATGGTACTAAAATGTGGAAGGGGCCCTGTACTACATGGGTTTGAACTGTTCAACCAGTCTCTATGGGTCACCTGAAAAGACATCAGAATGACATTTTACTTTTGTTTACACATTGAGATTCTTCAATTTAGGAAGGGTAACAAAGGCCTATTTTTGGAGGATGAACTAAGACCAAATGCAGTTTTGAATCTGGGGACTCATTTGCCTACTGTTTATAAGGTCTGGGGAGAGACAGAGAGAAATAGTTTCTAGCCGTTCAATAATTAGTTGTTCAACTTGAAGACCATGTGATATCAAATGCCACATAGTGTAAATCCTCCTTCATCATTCAGAAACCAATTGTCCATTTGTTAGATTATTTATCCTTTGGCTTTTTCTTTCTCTCTATTGCCTAATGTTTGGTAATAGCCATGATCCCTTAAATGGAGGGAAAGGGAAAAGCTAAGTAAGTTTTTTCAGTCTTGCTTCTTTTTGGCAGTTCTGAGAAAATTAGAGAGAGGAGGTTGACACTGCTACTTAAAATGAGGTTTCTGAATTGTTCATGTATAGATAAAATCCTATTAGTGATATAAAGAGACAAGCTAAAATCTTGTTCAATGTCCCATTCTATGTTGGATTTTGTAGCTATAAAAATCTACCTTTCTTAGGGGTGGGATAGGGAGGGTGGGAGGGAGACGCAAGAGGGAGGAGATATGGGGATATATGTATATGTATAACTGACTCACTTTGTTATAAAGCAGAAACTAACACACCATTGTAAAGCAATCATACTCCAATAAAGATGTTAAAACAAATCTATCTTTCTTTATACTAAAGCCAGGCAAGCATGTTACATGATTAAAGGAAGATACAATATGCAGAATTTCAGAAGCTAATTTCTTCTCTTTCAAGAAGTGAAGTTTCTTTAAAAATATAGCAAAAGCAGGAAAACCTCAAATAAGGCATTGTGAATTGCATAAGGGGAAGTAGAGAGAGGTGACACTAGGGCTTTAAAGTTGATTGAAAGTTACCATATATTTTGTTTTTGCTTATAAAATATATGTAGAATATTTTAAAAATGCAGATAATAAAAAGTAATGTAAAAGTATACATTTTCCTGAGAGATAGACATTTTAAAAAACATTTGGATAATTTATATACATATATCATAGCCATTTTGTGAACATTTTAAGTACAAATTGTGACTTTTCCAGATTAAATCTTGAGAAAGTTGTAGAAAACCACATTGGGGAGGTGGGAGAGAGAATGAACCTAGAGAATCACGTGGATGACTTCTTAGCTGGTCAGAGAAAATGAAACATGGAAGATAAAATTTGGGGGTCTGGGACATAGCACTGAAGGAATTTTAGGCAAAGTCAGGTGAGACTTAGAAAGCACCTGAGTCCAAGTATAGAAAAGGTAAAAATGTAAAAATTAGTTGTAAGGATAAAGATTTATATCAAACATTTTTATTTTATTTTTTTAAGTTTAAATTGCTGTAGACTTTTTGAAAATTGCTTGTATGTGTATTCTCGTTCTATGGCATTACCTCTATAGCTACCACATTTAAAGCTGGCTGGGGCAAATAAAGCAGCCCCACCCACGGAGCCCGGCAGAGAGCATATACTCTAGAGCATGAGCACACGCCTCTCCATTCTTTGATCAAAAAACAAAGCTTTCCTTTGCTTCTGAACTGAACTCAGTCTCATTCTATTGGCTCCAGTGACACCAGGCAGGTGGACCCTTGGTGGGGCACAACTTGGGGGGGTCGGTAACATTTCTACAGTGGGAGCTATTTTAATGGATGCAGCCTTGAGAGAACAATGTGTGCTAAGACCATCTGTACGATATATGCTAGTGAACCCAGTTCAGACCTCTACATAAGCTAAGATCCTGGCAGTTGTGGAGATCTACTCATCTTGCTGCCACACAAGACAAGTCCTGAACAAAGACCTACTGCCTCCTTCTTCAGACAGCAATGGAATTTGCATTACACTGAAGAATTTTATGCAGAAAAATCCTGACTCTACATTCTAAGAACTGCACCAGTCATATTCTAGAGTAGCAGTAATTTCCCACCAATTTCCATGTCATGAATTAGCCGTGTGGCTGACAGGGTCTTGGTGCTCCAGCCGGGTGTCAGTCCTGAGCCTCCAAGGTGAGAGAGCCAAGTGCAGGACATTAGACCACCAGAGACCTCCCGGGCCCACGTAATATCAATCAGCAGGAACTCTCCAAGAGATCTCTGTCTCAAGGCTAAGACCCAGCTCCACTCAACAACTAGCAAGCTCTAGTGCTGGACACCCCATGCCAAACAACTAGCAAAATAGGAACACAGCCCCAACCATTACCAGAGAGGCTGCCTAAAGTCATACTAAGTTCATAGACACCCCAAAACACACCACTGGACATGGTCCTTCCCACCAGACAAGATCCAGCCTCATCCACCAGAACACAAGACACCAGTCCCCTCCACCCGGAAGCCTACACAACCCACTGAACGAATGTTACCCACTGGGGGCAGACACCAAAAACAACAGGAACTAGGAACCTGCAGCCTGCAAAAAGAGACCCCAAACACAGTAAGTTAAGGAAAATGAGAAGACAGAGAAATACGCAGCAGATGAAGGAGTAAGGTAAAAACCCACCAGACCAAACAAATGGAGAGGAAATAGGCAGTCTACCTGAAAAAGAATTCAGAGTAATGATAATAAAGATGATCCAAAATCTTGGAAATAGAATGGAGAAAATACAAGAAACGTTTAACAAAGAACAGGAAAAACTAAAGAGCAAACAAACAATGATGAACAACACAATAAACGAAATTAAAAATTCTCTAGAAGGAATCAATAGCAAAATAATTGAGGCAGAAGAACAGATAAGTGACCTGGAAGATAAAATAATTGAAATAACTACCACACAGCAGAATAAAGAAAAAAGAATAAAAAGAATTGACGACAGTCTCAGAGAGCTCCTGAGACAACATTAAATGCACCAATATTCAAATTATAGGGGTCCCAGAAGAATAGAAAAAGAAAGGGACTGAGAAAATATCTGAAGAGATTATAGTTGAAAACTTCCCTAATATGGGAAAGGAAATAGTCAATCAACTCCAGGAAGCGCAGAGTCCCATACAGGATAAATCCAAGGAGAAACATGCCAAGACACATATTAATCAAACTATCAAAAATTAAAGAAAGAAAAAATATTAAAAGCAGCAAGGGAAAAGCAACAAATAACATACAAGGGAATCCCCATAATATGAAAAGCTGATCTTTCAGCAGAAACTCTGCAAGCCAGAAGGAACTGGCAGGACATATTTAAAGTGATGAAAGGGAAAAAACAGCAACCAAGATTACTTTACCCAGCAAGGATCTCATTCAGATTCAACGGAGAAATTAAAACCTTTACAAATAAGCAAAAGCTAAGAGAATTCAGCAACACCAAACCAGCTTTACAACAAATACTAAAGGAACTTCTCTAGGCAGGAAACACAAGACAAGGAAAAGACCTACAATAACAAACCCAAAACAATTAAGAAAATGGTAATAGGAACATACATATCGATAATTACCTTAAATGTAAATGGATTAAATGCTTCCACCAAAAGACATAGACTGGCTGAATGTATACAAAAACAAGACCCGTATATATGCTGTCTACAAGAGACCCACTTCAGACCTAGGGACACATACAGACTGAAAGTGAGGGGATGGAAAAAGATATTCCATGCAAATGGAAATCAAAAGAAAGCTGGAGTAGCAATTCTCATATCAGACAAAATAGACTTTAAAACAAAGACTATTATAAGAGACAAAGAAGGACACTACATAATGATCAAAGGATCGATCCAAGAAGAAGATATAACATTTGTAATATTTATGCACCCAACATAGGAGCACCTTAATACATAAGGCAAATACTAACAGCCATAAAAGGGGAAGTCGACAGTAACACAATAGTGTAGGGGACTTTAACACCCCACTTTCACCAATGGACAGAGCATCCAAAATGAAAGTAAATAAGGAAACACAAGCTTTAAATGATATCTTAAACAAGATGGACTTAATTGATATTTTTAGGACATTGCATCCAAAAACAACAGAATACACTTTCTTCTCAAGTGCTCATGGAACATTCTCCACGATAGATCATATCTTGGGTCACAAATGAAGCCTTGGTAAATTTAAGAAAATTGAAATCGTATCACGTATCTTTTCTGACCACCACAATGCTATGAGACTAGATATCAATTATAGGATTAAAACTGTAAAAAATACAAACACATGGAGGTTAAACAATACGCTACTAAAAAACCAAGAGGTCACTGAAGAAATCAAAGAGGAAATCAAAAAATACCTAGACACAAATGACAATGAAAACACGACATCCCAAAACCTATGGGATGCAGCAAAAGCAGTTGTAAAAGGGAAGTTTATAGCAATACAATAGTATCTCAATAAACAAGAAACATCTCAAATAAACAACCTAACCTTACACCTAAAGCGATTAGAGAAAGAAAAACAAAAACCCCCAGAGTTAGCAGAAGGAAAGAAATCATAAAGATCAGATCAGAAATAAATGAAAAACAAATGAAGGAAATGATTGCAAAGATCAATAAAACTAAAAGCTGTTTCTTTGAAAAGATAAACAAAATTGATAAACCATTAGCCAGACTCATCAAGAAAAAAAGGGAGAAAAATCAATAGAATTAGAACTGAAAAAGGAGAAGTAACAACTGATGCTGCAGAAATACAAAGGATCATGAGAGATTACTACAAGCAACTATATGCCAATAAAATGGACAACCTGGAAAAAATGGCTAAATTCTTAGAAAAGCACAAGCTTCTGAGACTGAACCAGGAAGAAATAGAAAATTAAACAGACATATCATAGGCATTGAAATTGAAAATGTGGTTAGAAATCTTCCAGCAAACAAAAGCTCAGGACCAGATGGATTCACAGGCGAATTCTATCAAACATTTAGAGAAGAGCTAACACCTATTCTTCTCAAATTCTTCCAAAATATAGCAGAGGGAGGAACACTCCCAAACTCATTCTATGGGGCCACCATCATCCTGATACCAAAACCAGACAAAGATGTCACAAAGAAAGAAAACTACAGGCCAATATCACTGATGAACATAGATGCAAAAATCCTCAACAAAATACTAGCAAACAGAATCCAACAGCACATTAAAAGGATCATACACCATGATCAAGTGGGGTTTTCTCCAGGAATGCACGGATTCTTCAATATACACAAATCAATCGATGAGATACACAATATTAACAAATTGAAGAATAATAACCATATGATAATCTCAGATGGAGAAAAAGCTTTTAACAAAATTCAACATCCATTTATGATAAAAACTCTCCAGAAAGTAGGCATAGAGGGAACTTACCTCAACATAATAAAGGCCATATATGACAAACCCACAGCCAACATCATTCTCAGTGGTGAAAAACTGAAAACATTTCCTCTGAGATCAGGAACAAGACAAGGTCGTCCACTCTCACCACTCTTATTCAACATAGTTTTGGAAGTTTTAGCCACAGCCATCAGAGCCGAAAAAGAAATGAAAGGAATCCAAATCGGAAAAGAAGAAGTAAAGCTGTCACTGTTTGCAGATGACATGATACTATACATAGAGAATCCTAAAGATGCTACCAGAAAACTACTAGAGCTAATCAATAAATCTGGTAAAGTAGCAGGATACAAAATTAATGCACAGAAATCTCTTGCATTCCTATGCACTAGTGATGAAGAATCTGAAAGAGAAATTAAGGAAACACTCCCATTTACCATTGCAACAAAAAGAATAAATACCTAGGAATAAAACTAAGGAGATAAAAGACCTGTATGCAGAAAACTTTAAGACACTGATGAAAGAAATTAAAGATGATACAAAGAGATGGAAAGATATACCATGCCCTTGGATTGGAAGAATCAACATTGTGAAAATGACTCTACTACCCAAAGCAATCTACAGATTCAATTCAATCCCTATGAAACTACCACTGGCATTTTTCACAGAACTAGAACAAAAAATTTCACAATTTGCATGGAAACACCAAAGACCCCGAATAGCCACAGGAATCTTGAGAAAGAAAAACGGAGCTGGAGGAATCAGACTCCCTGACTTCAGACTATACTACAAAGCTACAGTGATCAAGACAGTATGGTACTGGCACAAAAACAGAAATATAGATCAATGGAACATGATAGAAAGCCCAGAGATATACCGACACACATATGGTCACCTTATCTTTAATAAAGGAGGGAAGAATATACAATGGAGAAAAGCCAGCCTCTTCAATAAGTGGTGCTGGGAAAACTGGACTGCTATATGTAAAAGAGTGAAATTAGAACACTCTCTAACACCATACACAAAGATAAAATGGATTAAAGACCGAAATATAAGGCCAAACATTATAAAACTCTTAGGGGAAAACATAGGCAGAACATTCTATGACATAAATCACAGCAAGATCCTTTTTGACCCATCTCCTAGAGAAATGGAAATAAAAACAAAAATAAACAAATGGGATCTAATGAAACTTAAAAGCCTTTGCACAGCAAAGGAAACCATAAAAAAGACCAAAAGACAACCCTCAGAATGGGAGAAAATATTTGCAAATGAAACAAACGACAAAGGATTAATCTTCAAAGTATACAAGCAGCTTAATATCAAAAAAACAACCCAATCCAAAAATGGGCAGACCTAAACAGACTTTTCTCCAAAGAAGATAAGCAGATTGCCAATAAACACATGTAAGAATGCTCAACATCACTAATCATTAGGGAAAAGCAAATCAAAACTACAATGAGGTATCACCTCACTCCAGTCAGAATGGCCATCATCAAAAAATCTACAACAGTATATGCTGGAGAGGGTGTGGAGAAAAGGGAACCCTCTTGCACTGTTGGTGGGAATGTAAATTGATACAGCCACTATGGAGAACAGTATGGAGGTTCCTTAAAAAACTACAAATAGAACTAGTGTATGACCACCCATCAAACCCACTACTGGACATATACCCTGAGAAAACCATAATTCAAAAAGAGTCATGTACCACAATGTTCACTGCAGCATTATTTACAATAGCCAGGACATGGAAGCAACCTAAGTGTCCATTGACAGATGAATGTATGAAGATATGGCACATATATACAAGAGAATATTCTTCATCCATAAAAAGAGAGGAAATTGAGTTATTTGTAGTGAGGTGACTGGACCTAGAGTCTGTCATACAGAGTGACGTAAGAAAGAGAAAAACAAATACAATATGCTGACACATATATACCGAATCCAAAAAAAAAAAAAACTTTCTGAAGAACCTAGGGGCAGGACTGGAATAAAGCCACAGATGTAGAGAATGGACTTGAGGATGTGGGGAGGGGGAGGGGTAACCTGGGATGAAGGGGGAGAGCAGCATGGACATATATGCACTAACAAATGTAAAATAGATAGCTAGTGGGAAGCAGCCACATAGCACAGGGAGATCAGATTAGTGCTTTATTACCACCTAGAGGGGTAGGATAGGGAGGGTGAGAGGGAGAGACAAGAGGGAGAGCATATGGGGATATATATATATATATGTATAGCTGATTCACTTTGTTATACAGCAGCAACTGACACAACAATGTAAAGCAATTATACTCCAATAAAGATGTTAAAAATAAGCTGGCTGGCAGGTGAATGTGGAGATGCTGTAGTTTATAAATGGGAACTCTGGCAGAGGTGGTTAGCCGTCCAGCAATAATCTATGCTCCCATTCCAGTAGAGTAGTTCTCACTCGGGAGGGTCAGCCCAGGCAGCAAGTACATTCCCAGAAATCCTTGCATGTAGGAGTAGCAGTATGCCTGAATTCAAGTCAATAAAATATGAGCAGAGGTGACATGTGCCTACAGGTTTATTCCCCCAAATATCCACTGGAATTTATTATTATTTTTTAATACTCTTTATCGTCAGGCTGGCTCAAGTAGAGAGACCTCAGGACAACCTGGAAAGCCACCTATTTAAGATGGCAGAGACTCTGCTATCCTGGGCTTCTGAATGACCAGATGAAGGGGACTGTAAAGCTGTCTATCTGCTCAGTTTTGTATATGAGCAAAAATATACTTTTACTGTGTCAGAACCATTTGGGGGCCATTTGTTACAACAGTTAAGGAACACAAGTATACAGCATAATTCCATTTTAAGAAAAAAAATGGGCTCTTAAAAACACAAAATTTTGAAGAATAGTTTATTCATGTATTCCATTCATATTGAGTGGCTATTAAATGTCAAGCACTGTTCTAGGTGCTGGGGATACAGAGATGAATGAGGTAAAATCATTGCTATTACAGAACTCACAATATATTGGAATTGACAGACAATAAACACGTGAACGGATACATAGGTAGTATCATCCCAAATGCTGATAAGTTTTCGGAAGAAATAGAAAAGTGCAGTAGTTTGTGAAATGATGAGGGGAAGGATATGTGGTCAGAGAAGGCCTCTTCAAGGAGGTGATATTTGAAGTGAGACATAAATGTTGAACAAGAAGCAGCCACATGATGCTCTGTAAAGGAGGCATTCCAGTCAGAGGGTCTGATAAATGCAGACACCTTGAGACAGGAATGAGCTTAGTGTGTTCAAGACACAGAAAGACAACTTGGAGCATTGAAAGTGAGAGGAAGAGTGACTTGGGCTCAAGTTGGAGAGAGGGCAGATCATGGAGGGCCTGAGAGGCCGTGGTAAGGGGTCCCAGAAGCCATGAAGGGTTTTAATTTTTAAGCAGGCATTGAAATCATCTGATTCCTTCATTCAGGAAATCTTTCTGGCTGCTGGGTAGAGAATAGATTGCAACAGGGCAAAAACTAAAGCATGCTGTAGTAATCCAAGCAAGAGATGTTAGGGCTTGCGCTGGAGTGGAAGCAGTGGAACGAGAAAAGACTGGACTTACTTAGGATATAAGAATAGACAGCATTAGATCTCATTGTTAGTCACTGTTAGGCTACAGGAAAGAGAGCGTTAAATGTGAAGCAGATGAATATGACTTACTAACTCTATATTATTATCTGATTCTATTAAGATGCTTATATTAAGATCCTTATATTAATATCTAGGATTGGCAAACTCTAGCCTGTGAGACAAATGCTGCCAATTGCCTGGTTTGTAAATAAAGTTCTTGAAACTGCCCCCCCGCCCCCCGTCCCCCAACTCATTTCTATATTCCATGTGGTCACTTTTGCATCACAACGGCAGACTTGAGAAGTTGCAACAAAGACTTTATGGGCAACAAAGCCTAAAATATTTTCTATCTGGCCCTTTACTAAAAAAGTTTTTAGACCTCTGCTAAAGAGATTATTCTCTACATTTTGTAATTTATCTTGTAGTAAAAAGAGTCTGGAATTGAAATAATGGAATTGCCTAATTCTCAGGCAGCTTTTTGGATCTCTCGGGATTCTGGATTGGTACAATTTTTTTTTTATCCTTTAGTAGCAGGTGTTTGCTTCACGGCAGTCACTAAAATCAAAATTAATGCAAATCAACCATCACAAAGATTATGTCTTAGATTTGGAAGAAATCTTCGTGACCATCTGGTCTCCTTTATTATTTTAGAGAAGGAGACAGAAGTGCATGGTCCTTATGTTCACTAGTTCAGGGTCACAATGTCAGTTAGTGGCAACGAGAAACCTAGAATGCCTGCTTCTGCTCTCCCAGCCCAGTGCCTTTTCCATGATTAAAATGCTTAAAAATAGGCATGGAAATCCTTGATCATCACAAATAAGAATGGATTGAGATTTTCTTTAAAAGTCATTGTTTTTACATCAGATTTGAAGTGCCCAACATTTATTTTGAACTACGATGTTTTTCATTTCAGAAAATGATCCAGCTTATTCTATTTTTAAAATTTTAAAATGGAAATTTCAAATATGTATAAAAGCAAAGATAATAGCAAACTGAACCCCTGTGTACCTGTCACTCAGTTTCTACAATTAACGCGTGACTCAGAACATTTCATGTATTTCCTCCTACTGAGTCATATCCTTGTTCCTCTAAAACTCTTCTTTCCCAGGAGCTTGACACTGGTGGTTCTCTTTTCGTGGAAAGTTAATCTCCCAGGTAGGCCCAGGGATCATCCCTCTTTTCCCAGATTGCCCATGACTCATTCCCTCATCTCCTCCAGGTCTTTGTCAAATGTCATCTTCTCTGTGAAGCCTTCTAGAACCAGTTTTATTTAAATGACCATCTTTGCCCGCCTTCCCCATCTACTCTCTCTGCATTATTTTTCTCCATAGAACTTATCTCACCTGGCACTTTTAAACTTTTACTTATTTAGTTGATTGCCAGGCTGCTTGCATTGCAATGTGAGCTCAGTGGAGACAGGGCTTTTGTGTATTTTGCCCATTCTGTATTCTCAGTGACTAGGACAGTGCCTGGTTCAGAGCAGGCATTTAGTATTTGTTGAAGGCATAAATGAATATATGTAGACTATTTCTTTAGTAGAATTTTCTTAAAATGAATAATATTTACTCTAGCTCAGAATACCACCTCTGAAATTTTGCCTGTTTTCCTATTCAAGTTAACTAGGCAGGCCAACCTAGAAGAAAACCTACAAGTTCTCTTAATTTTATCGTTTGAGCCTAAGACCTGGTAGAATGCAGAGTAAGTCCTAGTACACTGTTACTTGCTTCTTTTCCCTTTTTCTGGACTCCAATCTGGACCAATCTATGTTCTGTAGAGATCCAGTTTCCGCATGAACCAAATCCCCTCTGAAAAAGAAAGAGAAAGTGAGCATTAGAGAGCAAAACACTCCAAAGCTCCCTCTCCCATGAATCTTCATAGTCATATGATAACTTTACTTCCTAGTGGTAGAGAAGGAAGAGAGTATTCATCAACTGTCTGCTTCATTTTGGAGCATGATTCAAATTTACCTTATCCCAGCTATGTTTCCTATGTATAACATATACTTTGTTAATATCCTGGTATCATCAAATGTACCTTCTCTTCTCTTGCCTATCTCTGTGTCCCTTCTCCTGTAACATCTCCTGTGTGTGATGCTTTTCAGGGTGTCCTAGATACGTGTTCACAGTGAGGGGGGGAGGAATTACCTTTTCAATTTCTAGATAAAAAACAACTGAGGTTCAGGGGTCATGAATTCAGGCTTTCAGATCTCTTACTCCAGTAACCTAACTTTGTTGTTCACTGTCAGTCTTTGTAACGATATTTGTTGAAATTAGATCTCCATAGATATTTCACTTCCTTGTGCTACCTCTGATTCTTGTAACATGAATAAATTCTCTTCAAGCTTGAGAGTGTGACTGATCATCACAGGTGATATTAACCTGATTGGTGAGAATATCTTTCATTGTCTGCTTCTTTATGGAACCCCAAAGACCCTAGAACATGTACCATGTGGCACTGAATACATATTGATTAGACTGATGAAAGATTTTAAGAACATAAAATATTCAAAAAGAATCAAACCAGTAGCTTCATTTGAGACAGAGAACAGGGCATTCAACTTACGATTAAATTTTAAAAGATGCTTTAAGCAGAAAAATATAGAGGGAAAAAGACTCCCAATCTAATTCTGTTGAAGCATATTAAACATTCATTAATTTATTTACTAGTTTATTCTACAAATACATGTTGAGAGCCTACTGTGTCGAGCATTATTTTGGGGGCTAAGTATACAAGATGATTTAAGTATATTCCCTGTTCTTAAGGGATCCTGCCTAGTTGGGGAATGACTAAGCCAACAATTACAAGGTGTATGATAAGTACTGCAATAGAAAATAGGAAGTTTTGTAGCATAGATAAGTAGTACCAGCTTAATTTAACAGAGGGTGGTCAGGGAGTGATTCTTAAGCTGAATTTTAAATGTTGATTAGGAGTTAGATAGAATGATGGGTAGGGGAATAGGAGGGAATGAGAAATTGTTCTTTAGGTACAGGACGCAGTAGGTACAAAGCAGATGTGCCTTCTGGGAACAGCGAGTATTTTGGCTAGAGCCATTGAGCCGTGTTTTGAGATGAGCCTGGAAAAGGCAAGAACGTGCCATGGAGACTTCGTACAGTGTAAAATTTGAATTTCATCCTCAAGCTATGGGCCACCTTTAAGGATTTTAATGGTGGGGGTGGGTGAAGGCAGAGAGATGGCATAACTATAGGGACTGATCTTATGAGAGTAGAAGCTAAGAGCAAGCCTGAATGAAGGTGACAGTGAATAGAAGAGAAAAATTTCAGAGGCATCCTTAATAGGATTGATGATTAATTCACTGTAGGGCAAGCAAAGAGAGAAGGAGAATGAGAAGAGGCAAGTGATGTATAAAGACCCAGGGAAGGATGGAAATTAAAATAAAAGGGCAGTTTTAAGAAGGAGAGGTTGGTTAACTGCAACAAAATCACAGAGAGGTCAGACAGACTAGGAGTTACCTGTAGATTTATCAATTAGGGATTAAATTGTGATCTTTGTCATAGTAATTTCAGAGGAATGGTTAGATTAGAAGCTAGTTTTTAATGTCCTGAGTCAGGAATGGATCCAAATTATGGGTGGCCTTCTGCTGTACAATTTGGGGGTTCTTTATAAGAAAAGAACACACAATTATGAATTCAAAACCATGTATAAGGCCTTGGAATGGGTTCATGCAATGAGGGCGCCTGACATACAGCTTCATTTGCTGTTTAACAAATCCACCTTTGGGCTGAAGAAGGAATGAGTGATGATGAAATAGCAAGTGCTGTATCCTCCTTCAAGAACCTTGGCTTTGAAAGAAAGAAGAAAAATTGAAAAATCGCAGTGTGGAGGTAGAGAACAGAGGGCATAGGAGTGTGTGCGTGTGTGTGTGAGTGTGTATGTGTGTTTATGGAGTGACATGAGCATGTTGGTGATATGACTTGAGGTGATGGAGGGAGATGTGGAAGATACATAAGAGAGAGCATGAAAAGCAGATCAAAGTACCTGAGGGTATGAGAGAGGATGGAATCAAGAGGAACAGGACAAAGGAAAGAAAATTTGGGGAGTAACTCAAATAAGAGGATTCATGAGAGGAGACTTCTGGGTGTGCTGGCACAGACATAGAAATTATGCCAAGAGGATGGTGTCACAGAACCTCGGGGAGGAAATTCATGGAAATCTTGGGAATACAGTGCTGAAGTGTTCAGTGTAGCTGGGAGGTCCAAGATGGAGATCCCACATGGCCCATACTATTTGACCATCAGAAAGCCATTGATGACTGTTATCAAGGAAATTTCAGTGGAGTGATGGGGATAGAAACCCAGTGATGCTGGGTGGAAAAGTGAAGGGGAGGTGTGGAAGGACAGCGTGGGAATGGCCTCAAAATTGGATGTGTTTACGAGGGGAAGGAGGAAGGCAGGGCAAAAGCCAGAGGAGCATGTAAGTCAAGCAAGGGTTTTATTATTTACTTGTTTAGAGATTGTGGTAAGATAGAACATGCTTAATATGATGGGGAGCTCAAAGCAGAAGAGAGGGAGAGAGGAGACAAAGGAACTATATTTGGGAAAAGAAAAGCATTGGTTAAAAAAATTATTGCCCTTTTTCTAATTTGAAAAACAATATGTACAGGTAAAGCATACAAATAATATAGAAATAATAGCATGTACTTTCTAAAAGTAAATACTGATAAAACTTTGGTTTTATACTTGCATTTTCTGCTAAAAACATGAATATACATACATACATATATACAAGTAGAAAGATACTTTCTAAAATAAGAATAAAAAATAAGAATTAAACAGGACATTCAGCATACTGCTTAATTTCACTTGAAATTGTGCAGTGATGTTCATATAGGTAGTTAGAGATCTAGCTTATTCTTTTTGACAACAAATCATTATCTTAAAAAAAAATCAGTCCTCTATTGATGGGTGTAATTGTTTTCAGTTTACCATTATCACAAATAAGGCTACAATTGTCCTCTTTGCATGTTTGTGTGAGTAGTTATATAGAATTTATTGCTTAAATTACATTGCCAGAAATGTATGTAAATTTATATTATTACCAGATGTTTCCAAATTTCCTCCTCAAAACGTTATTATTCTAATTTATACCCCTGCCCACAGTCCACTGAGTGCTTGGAAATCATATTTCAATGTTAAATTTAACTCAGTGAAGAACTGGAGTGATCATATTCTGAAGTTAGCGAGAAATCCTTTGTGGAAGTGCCTCAAATATCTTAACCACTGGCTTACCTTTCTCTGAAATTTTTATTGGAGAAGTGGATAGCAAACTATTTCATACTGAATTTTGTTATATGATTTTCTAATTATCCTTTTGCTACAAATATGTGAGTATTTTGGCTATATTATAGGTTAAATATATGGTTTGCTAGAACTTAAGAGGTAGAAGGAATTTAGAGAGGTTTTAAATCAGCTTTCTCATTGTATAACTGAAAAAAAAGTATTGATGGTCAGAGAGGCTGGGTTTCCCCATATACTCCCAATGATCTTTTCTGCACAACTGTGTTCTGGTGTTGATTTGACCTGGGATGCTTTCCTCTGATGCCTGGCCGGTGTCCCTTGTTCTATAAGACAGCCTCACACTATAGACTTATCTGGTATTGGCAGAGCCTGCCTGGTGTTATAACAGCTGGTTTCTATGCCTGTTTCTTATTTCCCACACCTTAAATTATAAGATTTTACAGAGCAAGACCACGTCTTATTCATCTTTGAGTCCTCAGTTCTTATTTCGAGGATATACAGGTTAGAACTTGCCTAAATCTTTTAGAGTTGCCCCCAAAGAATTAAAAAAATCTAGGTAATGATTACAGTGCATTGTACCATCACAAAATACAGACAGTCAGCCATTAAGTGCCTTCTAATAAAGGTACATAAACTACTTCTAAGGTATTCTTGCCAAAAAAAAAAAAGAACCTGAATCTAATCAATATACATGGGACGGAGAATCATGCTAAATGACTACAGGGATAAAATTAGCAAAATCTAGACTGGGCCAAAAACACAGGACAAATATTCTCATTCTTTCAACAAACACATTATAATGAAAAAATACGGAGTGGAGAACTTGTGATTCAAGAAGTCTTAAGAGATGTATCAGCCAAGTGCAGTACATTTTGATCCTAATTTGAGCAAACACATTGTAAAAAAAAATTATGAGACAGTCGGAGAAATTTGAAGACTAATTGGATATTTGATGGTACTAACAAATTATTGCTAATGTTTTATATAATGTTATTGTAGATATGTTTTAAACAGTCATGATGTTATGTTGTTTTTAGAGGTACATACTGACATATTTATGCATGAAATGATGTAACAATTGGAATTTGTTTCAAAACAATTTGAGCTTGATAATTGTTGAAACTGGGTGATGGGTGTGTAAGGATTATTATACTATTTTCTCAACTTTTGTATGTATTCAGAATTGTCTAAGGTCAAAATAAAAATGTTTTTGGATGTGGATAAATGAATATTACAATTTACTTTTTTTTTTTTTTTTTTTTTTGCGGTACACAGGCCTCTCACTGTTGTGGCCTCTCCCGTTGCGGAGCACAGGCTCCGGACACGCAGGCCCAGCGGCCATGGCTCACGGGCCCAGCCGCTCCGTGGCACGTGGGATCTTCCCGGACGAGGGCACGAACCCATGTCCCCTGCATCGGCAGGCGGACTCTCATCCACTGCGCCACCTGGGAAGCCCACAATTTACTTTTTAACTTATGTTGGAATGACTTTCCTCATTCCCACTTCTATTTCTATTCTCTTCCAGAAGCCTGGCTATGCTAGTGTTTTTTAACTGAGCTTTAAGCTAGGACAGATACAGACAGTATTCAATATAAAAAATAGGAAATATGTTGGTAATAGAGTCACCTTCGTAGTACATAAATTCTTACTGGTTTTCAGTAAGAAATCTGAAGCCCAGACAACTGTGAGGATTTTTTCCACCCCTTCGTACTCTAGCTTTAGTATCTAAAGCTCCCCCTCCCTGTGTGCCATGTGATACCAAATGGAGGCGTGAATGGCTGATAACCCTGCACTGGAGCCTGGACTTCAAAGGAGCTGGGACTTTGGCATGGGAGGAAGAAGAGGGGAGTGAAAGCCCTTGAGGATGAAGAGAGCACTGAGGCTTTGTAATTGGAGAATCACTGTATCCCTGGCTTGATCTTTCTCAGGATGATAGATTGCTTAAGAGGCTTGTAAGACATTCAGCATATAAGCATTATCTGATCCCTGAACAATCTCAGGCACTTTTGAGTAACAGGTTACTTGCTAGGAGGGATCATTGCTCGCACCAAATTTTCCCATGTTGTTGGCATTGTACATTCCCCGATTGCAAGGATCTTCTATGAATTCAGGGAACTGTTGATTAGAGTTTGCTATGTTACTTAGCTGTGTGTCAGTGAAAAAACCTTGTTCAAAACAAATGGAAGAGTAAGTCTTCAAGGAATACCTCTCAAATACCAAGTATATTTATGTGACACGCAGTTTCCTTGGTAATTCATGGAATAGGGAGCAGGAAGGGCTTATGAGTTTCCTCATAAGGGGGTGGTAGTCGTGGGAGTTTATGGTTTCTTCTCCACGTGGTTGAAATTCCCGGAAGGGTTGCTACAAGCCTACTTTTGTACCTGTGGGATACTGAAGATCAGTAGGAGATAAGACTCTTTCAACTGTGTATTTCTACATTAGAATATTAAGAAGAATAAGTTGTATTAATATTCACTAGTCAGAAACTAGTTAGACTCTTATGGGCTCCACTAGCTTATATATATGTAGACATTTTTAAGATTCTCTAAGAGACCAACCAATGTATTTAGAAAATAATATTCTCTGTGAAAAATGTTATTGGGTTGGGGATTATTTAACCTACAAAAAATGGAAGCAGATTTTTCTCAGTGTCTGAAGACGTATTTGGTTGTTTCTAGTTACTTGATAGGGTTTGAAATATCATACACATTAAGATGTTAAGTTAGGGTCACATGGTATATACATAACTAAAGTGTGGGGAAGGAATATTGATAATAAAGGCAAAAAAGGTAAGGATTTCTGAAAACCCAAAGAACCATAGAAAACGTATCATACTGATTAGCTAGGAATAGAATGTCAGAATTGGTACCTTGAAGATTTTCTTTTACATCTGTAGTTTCCTTTTAATCCAAGTGGAGAACTGTTAGATTTATCCCTTACCTGATGGAGTTAACATCTCAATTCTGGCTTCCAATGGTCCTTCAGACTTTGGATTATATAAGAATCCCTTAGTTCGCTCTGTTTCACATGGGAAGGAAGATTGAGAATGGATCTTTTGTTTGAGAAATTGACTGGAACTAGCTTAGGGGCCAGTTCTTGTTTGTCAATCATGTTCTTGTCTTTTCAAGATAATGCATGTTTTTTTCCTTCTTAGCCGCCAGCTAATAAGTGGTCCTAAAATTGAAAAACAACAAAAATTATGTATAGCAGCAAGCTTAGTGATATTAGGCATATATTGAGCTGAAATGTTCCAACTTCCAAAGACTAAGTATTAGGTGTTTATGTGGTAGTTTGAAGTTGCAGGTTATTCTGAATGAATTGAGGTCATCCATGAAAAAAAAAGTGAAATGGCCAGAAAAGTGTTTCCCAGTATTTTTTTTTTTTTTTTTTTTTTAGTAAAAAGCACATCTCTTCTTTAGAAGGAGAGGGCCAATGTTATTTTCAATAATTTGAGAACAAGAGAAAAAAGAAAACTCTAACCTGGAGAGTTCCATGAAGTATAGATACATGAGGCTTTTGCACTCAGTCTCACCTATGAATCACTGTTCATCAATATCATGCCTGCCTCAACTGGCTGGTCACTGCAGCACTACTAAAACCTAAGTGGTATTTCTTATAAAATGTCCATTTGTCGAGCATAATGCTGCTGCCTGTACTGACACTTGCTAGGTTGTGCAACACTTCAGAACTAATTTCGTGCCCTCTCCTGTCTGCCTTCCTTCCCACTCCCCCTGAATTACATTCTTTCTTTGGCTAACCAAATAGGTATATTAAAAGGCAGAAAGAAGATATATGAACTATAGAGAAAGAATATTTCATGAAAACAGTGCCTGATTTAAGACATCCTTAAATGAAAGTTATTTTCACAATGAAGGGACATAATCAAAGGATGTGATGGATCTGAAGACTCCTGAAGCAATTTATTTGGAAGCACTGAAGCAGAGACCCTTGTAAAAGCTTGACAAATGCTGCTTCACCTACCATGCTACTTAACGGAGCACAACAGAAATCTTTCTCCCAGTGACATTACATTCCCTTATTACAAGATGGTTTTACATATGGATTGAGTGGAAACTTTTATTAGAGACTGAAAAGCAGGGGGAAATGAGATCAGAATATGATACCATAGGCAGAATGACTATTAAATATTTTTAAAAGTGAGGATCTGAGAGGATAATGAAATCTGTCATCTTGGTTTTGGGAGAAACAGTATACACTATTACAAAGATATGGACATTTTTGAAGAAAATTCTCTACCCTCATTGTTTATTTAGCATCTTTTTCTTTTTTTCTTTTTTTTTGGTAGAAAAAAAAGTTTCACTGTGGTGTTTTCAATGTAGGAATTTTAAATTACTGCCAATATGTGCTAACAGGAGCATGTAAATGGGAGACCACCATTTTCGCTCCAAACTCTAGAATAGAACAGTAATAGATGTTTGAGTACTTGAGTTGAAAATTGAGAACCATGAATAAAGAAGGAGAAGAATATGTTTTCAGAATTCTGTAAAAAGTTGGGGATTATTAGATTAATTTTTCCTTGATTTAGGCAAGCTAGGCAAGGGATGGCAGCCATTTGGGGCCAGATAGGAAATTGGGAGAAAAGGCCTCTTCAGTGGAGAGGAGGGCTGAGAAAGAGTTGGCCTGAGAACAAGATAAGAAGTGGGTAGAATTAGCAAGAGAATGTTTACTTTCTTAGAGAAGCACTTGATTGGGAATGGAACAAATTTAGGGAAGTAGAGAAAGATAAGCAGAGTTTACAGATGATTAAATGCTACAGTTTAGAGATTGTTTAGAGTTTAGAGATTGTTAAGTGCTGTGGTAAACCCTATGTCTGCATTAAACCCTCATAGCTGATTCTCTGCTTATTGTATAATATGGTGAAAAAAATGTCATTACCTAAACAGCTGGCATTAGAATTGCTCTTATACAGTGAACTGTCTTTGGCTGGACTTTTATCTAAGTGTGTGCAGAAGGCATACTGGTGCCAAGCCATCTGAGAAAAGAGCAAATATGCTAGTGGAAAAGATTTTTTTGCTCTTCATGAAGTGCAAAGAGAGCTGAGCAGGCAGAGAAGGGAGAAAGGTGAAAGAGGAAGAAGGCATAACGTGATGTGTACTGGATGCCATGTTGACGGGAAAGGTCCAGGACACACATTTGATAGCAGGCTGACCAGAAAGTTCTTTTGTGTAAAGCAATTTCTTGGATCCAGATGCCTTCCTGATCCCTCAAAGAAAAACACAATCTAAGCCAAAATAGTGAGCTCATATGCAAATCTTCTTCAAAACATGTCCCCTACGTACCTCTTCTTCCAGCCTGATTGCTGAATGTGCATAATCTGTTTCTAGTTAGAAATTTGAAGCTGCAACAGACTCCAGCTTTTCAACAAGATCTACTATACACCCAAATTATTTGTGTGGGTTGGGTTTGGGAGTAAGTGATGTAGGACTAAGTTCCATGTTTAGTTTGATGTTGTGCAGAAAAAAGTCATTCATGCAGTCACTAACTCCAGTTAAACTTATTATTTTTTTAAATAGTGGCACTGAAATAGCTTTGTTTCAAAAATATGCCAGAGACATCCTTATAGCAGGCCCAATCTATTGCAGTTTATCTAACACACTTCCTAAATGGTATATTACCTGATTGTCTTTTAAGAGTTTGAAAATATCAAGCAAAAACCAATGTGGGTTAAACATATACCTCCCACCCCAGTGGGTTGACATCCTTGGTCAGGGAAAACTTAATATTTTTCTGAAATCCAAATACAAATGTCTATCTGAATATAAAAAATGTATTATTTGTCATAATTCCTTTTCCCAATTTGGAAAAATGTGTATGGTGGCAAAAAGGGTTATAAATCAGTAGAAAAAGAGCCAGGATATTTGGGTTCTAACCCTAGATTTACCAATAACTTTCTCTGTAATATTGGTAAATCAGCCTTCCTTTCTGGATATTATTTGCCAGATTTACAAAATAGGAGTGCTGGATTTGACTCTCTCTCTCTCTCCTCCAATTATATCTCTAAGTGTTTTTAGCCACAATTGAGTCATATGACTATTTCAAAGTCTTATAAAAATATCCTAAGGCTGCAGTTACACCCCCAAAAGAGCTGATGCCATTATTCAGGTACTTCAAATTATTCAGTTTATTTAGTTTAATCCCTAGGTAATTAAAACAAATTAGTTAGAAATAATAAAAGAATTTGAACAGCAAGGCAATAGGAATTGGACCTAATCACTTTTGAAAAGAATCACTTCCTAGAATTCATTCAAAAAGATTATATGAAAATGGGTAGTTAATTATTAAAGTAACCATAAACTGGCCTAAGTCTGAAAAATAAGGTACGTTGGAAAGGAGAGTGATTTTGTGCTAGAATAACTTAGTCAACTCTTCTGAGAACACAGATAAAATATTCAACAGCCCTAGTCATAAAAATGTAAGTTAAAACAAGAATCATTTTTGCCTATCAGGTTTGGAAAGCCTAAATAGAACAAGAATAACTAATGCCAGTGAAGTGTAATGAGGAGGGGAAATAAAAATTAGAGCAACCAGATGCAGAATTACTTGAAAACAAAGAAAAATAATTATGACCCAAGCATATTTAATATCTTATGCTATATATATATACACGTACAGGTATACTTATTTAATATCTTATGTTATATGTATATATGGAGAAAGAGAGATCTTTTACTATGTTCCAAGGAACAACAAAGACATATTCCTCTACAAGTGACATGCCTTTACACTTTTAGGTAGGAAGCTAAATAAAATGGCACAGAGATTTAGAATCTTGAAAGATACAGAAAAAATAAATGATCAGTCACTATGAATACTATAGTATGTAAGAGGAAACACAGGATTCTGAGACCTTTGAAGGCATGGAGCTTCAAGAGTTGTCTGTGCCATTCATATGAATTCTGTTTCACTAAAGACAAGGTTGTGTATATCCCTTTCAAAACAGGAAGCAGCAATAGATGTTTAAAAGCCGAGCACTAGTTTCCCATATTTAAAATTTTGAATTTTGCCATTAGGAAAGAGGGTTTCAGGCTAGATGATGTATAAGAGGTATAAAGTCTCACTAGGGAAAATTGCTCTTCAAGGGGAAGAATCCATCTTGAATATAAATCTGAAGGTCAGAATTTTTAATAAATTATGGTAGATCTTTCTCCCAACCCATCTTAAGTAAGAGTTGGAAAATGCTGGACGAGATATCTTTTTCTAGCAGAATAATGGATTACATAATCTGAGGGATCCTTTTGCTAAAATATAATATGATACTTGATAAACTATCAGAAATATATTTAATGTGTTATTGGATTTGCTACAAAGTAAGAAATATCCAAGGGGGTGGGAACTAACAAAAATAAAACCCAGTGAGCTGAAAACACACTAGAGAAAGGTAAGTTGTGAAAAGGAAAGCAAACCAGGGAATGGTGAAGTGTGGTTACATGAAGGAAAACACCTACAAAGACACTGGGTATCTAGAGATTTCGGCTCCTGGCAAAGCATTGAGGCTAAACCTGTGAATCCTGCATTAAGCTCTACCAAAGAGATTTTACAGTTTTTTCCTCTATAGAAATCTGGTGAGCTTATAGACTCCTTCCTATAATTGTGATCCCTAATGCATAAAATAAAATATATAAAATTATAATAAAACCAATTTCATAAAAATAGAGTTAGCAAAGTCTTTTTTTTTGTTGTTGTTGTTGTTGTTGCGGTACATGGGCCTCTCACTGTTGTGGCCTCTCCCGTTGCGGAGCACAGGTTCCGGACGCGCAGGCTCAGTGGCCATGGCTCACGGGCCCAGCCGCTCCGTGGCATGTGGGATCTTCCCGGACCACTGCGCCACCTGGGAAGCCCAGCAAAATCTTTTTTAAAAAATGTGTGATTTAGGGCTTCCCTGGTGGTGCAGTGGTTGAGAGTCCGCCTGTCGATGCAGGGGACACGGGTTCGTGCCCCGGTCCGGGAAGATCCCACATGCCGCGGAGCGGCTGGGCCCGTGAGCCATGGCTGCTGAGCCTGTGCGACCGGAGCCTGTGCTCCGCAACGGGAGAGGCCACAACAGTGAGAGGCCCGCGTACCGCAAAAAAAAAAAAAAAAAAAAAAAAAAGTGTGATTTAGAAATAAATGTGCTTCTTATTAATTTATTAATAATAAGATCTAGTGGTGGCTCTAATAATTATAATTTTACAGTAGTTATAGATGTAAATGATATTTTGAGATTTCTGCAACTATAGAAATATAACATCTGTAATTGTTAGTCACAAATATTTGTTTGGCTTTCCTACTGTGAACAATTTAAAATTAGTGAGCTAACTATTCATCTTAAGAAGAGAGTAAAAGCACAGCAGAAAATACCCAAGAGAATATAGAAGAAAGATAATAATTACATTAGGAACAGAAATTAACAAAATAAGAAATCAAAGATAAATAAGTAGGAATGACAAAACCAAAAGTGGTTCTTTGACAAGATTAATAAAATATACATCTGATGAGGCCCATCCAAAGCAAAGAAGAAGACAAATATTTCCAAAATTAAATATAGGAAAGGGTTGTAAGTACAGATATAGAAGAGATTGAAAAGGTAATAAGAAAATACTATTCACAAGTTTATGTCAACAGATTTGAAAACTTCAATGAAATATACAAATTCTGAGAAACACATAATTTACCCAAACTGACTCCAGAAGAAATAGAAAGCATGAAAATTTCTATAACATTTTAAAAAACTGAGTAATCTAAGTTCTTCCCACAGTGAAAGAACAAGTTGCAGAGTGTTTCACAGAAGAACTCTATCAAACTTTCAAGAGGTAGTTCTAATATTATACATCTTCCAAAAAACAGAAAAATGAATATTCTCTGAACACATTTTAGAAAGCTAATATTATCTTCTAAAATCACACAAGAGCATCATGAGAAAAGAAAATAACAATCTTACTCAGGAACATGGATGTACAAATCCTGAGCAAAATACTGGCAAACTAAATCTAGCTATGCTAGCTATGCATAGCAAGATCATATATCCTTAATAAATAGTGCCTTTTCCATAGAAATTCAAGAGAATTTTATTTTCTTAAGTAGTCTATAAATTAAATTCACGACATCAGCAGATCAAAGGAGAAACAAATGTATGTTTCTCTCAAAAATTGGAAAAAATTGATAAAATTCAATACCCATTTATTATAAATATTTTCCAAAGTAGGAACAGAAGAAAACTTTATTAATCTGAAAAAAGCTGGGACTTCCTTGGTGGCACAGTGGTTAAGACTCTGCGCTCCCAATGCAAGGGGCCTGGGTTTGATCTCTGGTCAGGGAACTAGATCCCATATGCATGCCACAACTAAGAGTTCACATGCCACAACTAAGGAGCTGCAACTAAGGAGGTGGCAAGCTTCAACTAAGAAGCCCGCATGCTGCAATTACGGAGCCGGCAAGCCATAACTAAGGATTCCTCGAGCCGCAACTAAGGCGCCCACCTACCACAACTAAGACCCGGTGCAACCAAATAAGAATAAATAAATAAATAAATTTAAAAAGCTACCAACTAAAATGTTTTTAAGAACATTATTAGTGACGAAGCATTTTCTGTAACATTAGGAATAAGACAAGAATAACCAACAAAACTGCCTCTATTCAACATTATTTTCTATGTTTTAGTATATTAAGGGTATCCAAGATAGTACAAAAGAAAAAAATAAAATATATAAAGAAGGAAGGAAGAAAATTATTATTTGCAGAAAATTATTGCCCAAATAAAAAAATCCAAAGTGTTTTCAGTCTTAGAATTAATTAGCAACATTTCTGGCTATAAGACAAAAATTAACTGAATTTTTATACACTATCAACAAACAGAAATGTAACTCAAAAATAATAATCTTTACAATAGCACAAAAGTATAAGGGTACATAGGCATATGTCTAACATAAACTGTTTAAGACTTTTATAGAGAAAATTATAAAACCTCTTCAAAAACATTAAGGAAGAATTGAATAAATGAAGATATCTAATTAGTCAATTAGAAAATTTAGTTTCATAAGGTGCCTGTTTTCTGCAAATTAGGCTAGAGATTCAACACAATTTTAATAAAAATACCAATAGAAAGTTTTGAGAAACTTGACAAGCTGATTCTAAAAATTTTGAGGGGAAGAAAAATGGCCAAAACTTTCCTGAAGAAGAATCTGGTGTGGGAACCTACTCTATAAGATACTGACTTGCTTTACATTTACAGCATTTAGTGCAGTGTTATTTATGCTTCACAGAGAAATTGACTCAAGAGCCCAGGAGTAGAATCTACTCTTGTGACACCTTGATATGCAACATAAATGGCATTATCGATCAGTGGGAAAAAAGGTGCTAACAGCTTGTTATCATGTTGAGAAAAATGGAATTTGATTCTTACCTCACATGATACACATAAAATAATTTTGGCTTATTTCTGAAAGGCAAAGCTGTAAACCTTTTAGGAGAAAATATCAAACTATTTTAAACCTTATGATGGGAAATATTTCTTTGACAAAATATGTAAGAAAAAATGTACAAGAAAAAATTAATAAAACTGCATCAAATTAAGTACTTTTTTTTCAGGTAAATTTACCAAGAAAGAAAGTGAAGAGACAAGACATTAATTGGAAGATATTTTAATAATATATAACTGTATAAAGATTAATAGCTGTGTCATGGGCACAAATAGGGAAAATGAGGACAGCTAGCTTCCAGAACATTATTTTAAGAGCCCTAGAAACCACAGATACACTTACTATTGGAGATCCTATACCACATTAAATCAATATTTTAAAATGCCCAATTTCCACAGCAAATATGTTTTCTATAAAAATTGAAATAATTTATTTTGCGCCTGAAATAATTGGTCCATAATAAATTCATTTGATTTATGATGGTAATATATCTTCTTCACAGATTCAAGCATTTCAGAGCAATTCTATAAAGACAAGTGGTTTGTTCTTCCTTTAAGAGGACAAAGTCCAAAAGACTAGAAAGGTGGTTTGCCTTTTTTTATATAGGTTTCTGCTCCTTGTTTTGGCCGCATTAGCCCCACAAATTTTGGGATGTCAGTGAAACCGTGTGGTTTTTGACTGCTGACGTGGACACTCACTATTTTTGACTTGGTCTGCCAGTGGGCAGGACCCACCAACTGCTCACACACCAGCTAAACACAGCAGCTGCCTCTCAGGAGAGGTGCCAAATGTGATATTTCACTGCTTGAAATAATCAGATACTTGCGAGTCACGAGTGGTGCTTGGGACACCAGCCTGTTGGGTGTTTGTTGGTGCTGAGGATTACTAAGGAGAGAGCAGAACGTGATAGTGAGAGTTAATAGCAGGGATCTTTCACGTTGTTACGTGTGGACTTGAGATGGGGAGAGAAAAATTCCAAGTCACGTTTTTACCATTCTCCATATGAGCCAAAATCCTTAGAGACTGGTTAAATTTCACCAGTTACTTAAGCAGAGACTACTGGTCATTTGTTGGGGTTCTATAGCATGAATTCCCCACTGAATGAGAGATTTGACCAGAATGACCTCCAATGTGTTTTCCAACTGTAAATTCCCTCATTCTAAGAAAATCGTATTTGCAGAAATGTGGTGGTGAGAGGCAGGGTGATTTTTTTATATATAAAAAAAGTTTTCAGATTAAAAATAGCTATTGCCTTTGAAAAGAGATAGAAACACATTTAATACTCTACTGGGAGCTGTAAAATATCAACTCCAATTTGTGCTCTCAAAACTCTCTAGACTGACCTTACAGGTAAATGTGTTCTACCTATGCAATCAAAATATCTGGTCATCTCGGTGGGAAGATCAATCAACTGATTATTAGAAGAGATGGGTCTTTCCTTTCCTTTCCAGAGGGCTGCATCAGCATCTTTGAATGCATGAAATGCCTAGTCAGTGTGGCATTTTCATTAGCAAGACGAAAAAGGCTTGAATTGCACCATTATGAACCAGTTTGAAATTTGGAAAGTTATAGTCCTACTTCAGCTTTACAGGGTTTTTTTTGTTTTGTTTTTTTGCGGTACGCGGCCCTCTCACTGTCGTGATCTCTCCCGTTGCGGAGCACAGGCTCCGGACGTGCAGGCCTAGCGGCCATGGCTCACGGGCCCAAGCCACTCCGCGGCACGTGGGATCCTCCCGGACCGGGGCGCGAACCCATGTCCCCTGCATCGGCAGGCGGACTCCCAACCACTGCGCCACCAGGGAAGCCCCTACAGTTTTTTTTCTAAATAAAAGATATTTGAAGTTATTTTGAGCTAACATTGTTCACTTTGGGTGTCACAGAGCTTTTGCAATTCAAGGTAAATAAGAACTATTTATTGCCCATAAAAAAAACCAGATTGTTTTTCCTTGTAATGTTCATTGTTCCTGAGCCCCTCTCATTCTTTTTGGAAGAAGGGGATAGTAAGGCCCAGTAGCAGTAAACAGCTTCCTCAGGCTCAGTAGCCTGAGGACAATTATAGAGAGAGCAAATTGGGGGCCTGTAGACATGTTTTGGTTGGCCTATATAGAATTTTTTAAAACTTAAAAAATTGTGTTGGTAGCATAATGGTTTGATTTCTTCACACAAAAATTTTTTAGCTTTTCTTGAAAAATCAGACAGTATGGCAATACTGGGCCCAAATTCCTTACAGGCAACTATTAGCTAAGCCAGCATGGCTCCTCCTGTCTTTAGGTGGGAGAACACCCTTTAGTGTCTCATCTTACCCATCACTCTGTATCATCTGGTTGGCTGCAGTTGTTGACATTATGTGTTTGGTTCTATAAGATTGTCAACAAAAAAATTAATCAATAGTCAATTGGAGAAAGAAATGGAAAAACTTATTTGTGCCAACCTGAGGATTATAACCCAGAGAGCTCTGAAAACTGTTCCAAAGAGATAAGGGGGGAGGTCAGTATATATGTGATATTGGCCAAGGGGTACATGCAATTCAAGCACACATCTTGTTTATAAGGTTACTGCTGTTTGCAGGAAATAGTACTTCTAAGTTAATGGTTTTAGTGCTTTTCTGAGTGTAGGAAGTTGCAAGAAACTGGGTTCATAAAATTTTCTCCTGAAGAGATCTAAGTAGCTGAAGGCCAGTTCTCCCAGTTTTCCCAGAGCACAAAGTGCCTCATTCTGATCCTTGCCCTGAATTCCTTTCAGGGTGTCCTGTAGGTCAGTGACTGCAGGGGCTAATGTCTTGATTCTTGTAGAACTGGATAATGGGCCACGTTCTTTATTTTACAATCCCTTCCCTTTCGGTCTTAATTTTGACCAAGGTTTGGGAGGCATTTCATCACCAGTCTGTCCCACGGCACTAGGGATGCTTGTTCCAAGGTCAGGTGAGGATTTCGTTGATAGGCCACTTATTGGGCTATTACTGGACTAGCCCTGTTAACAGTAGCCAAAAGCCTCTGGGCCACCTGTGTTACTAGTCCGTTATGGTCCTGGAAATGGTCCCCTCTTATTGCTTCTTCCCATTTCTAGAGTTACACTCTTATAATCATTGACCTTATATAACTATATATTTGATCAATTGTTTCAAGCTGCCTAGTCATCAGTATTTTTACTGGAGGCTCAGTCACACATTTGGTAATGCAAGAAAAAATGATCTTGTAAAACAGGCAGGGTACAAGTAATATAGCTAGTAACATTAATAAGGTCCTGAGTATTTAAGCTCAGAACTTCCATTAGGTGCGGCCCAGTATCTCCTCAGTTCCTCTGACCCAGTCTATTCTTCACCAATTGCTATCTTTAAGGAAAAATATGTACTGGCATTGTTCATAAAGTTTACCAAAGATATCTGCACATACAAGGCGAGTGGTGGGTTATCGTGACCCCTTACACAATTGAGAAAGGAATATTATCTTCTAAGGAGTTGCATGTCTAGCTCCAAAAGAAGAAAAATTGATCTTTATGGTTGAGCAGGTTTTTCTGCCTTTGGGGACGTCTGGTTGCTACATAACACAGATGCACAATACATAGTAGAGGGGAGGCAGGAGACCCAAACTGGCAGAAAAAATTTTATGTTTATGTTTTTCTTGTCTTGCCTTAAAATATGAATTTTTATTTCATTAAGATATTTGAGTTTACTGATTAAGGCATAGAGTCTTTATCTCTAGAATCTCCACCTGCCAGAATTATTCTCTCCATCCAGTGGAGCTCTGCTTACAGCCTGTTTTCTCATAGTGTCTATCTTCCACCCCACCACATCTCTTGTCCCTTTGATTTTACATGTTGTGAAGCTCAGATGGGGTCTGTTACACAGTTGCTTTCGTATTTTAATATTCTATAAGATGGCTCCTCAGATAGTTTTCTGGGATCTTGGGTACTAATTGTCTCTGTTGGCTAAGGATCTCTGTTCTGCTAAATCTGTCTTTGATAAATAGTAGCTCCTTTATCTTTATACCAGCTGTTCTCTCAGACACTGGCTGACATGTTTATAATCTGTCACTGGGTATGTATTGTAGTTCCCTATGTACAAACTAGGTTCATTATTTGTTTCCCTGGTCAGAATCAAAACATTGACTAGTCATTTCTATTTCCTCCAGGGCTTCCTGTACAAATGGCTTTATGTGGAATCCTCCAGAGTAAATTCCTCTATGCTGTATGTTTTCTGAGGCATATACCTTCAGGGGAAATTATTTGAAGTCTTTATGATTGTCTAGAGGAAGGAAGACAATCCCAGGTCCCTTTCCTTCTTGAATTTCTACTCTTGACTCAGATAACTTTATCCCTGCTGGTGGCTTCTCAATGAGAACAGTGTAGAACACATTACTTTTATCTCAGCAAACTGAAACTTCAGGTTTCTAAGAAACTTGGCAATAGTTTCAAAGTTTTCTACATTTGTACCATGTGCAAAAGGGCATATATAAAACAGGGAAAGACTTGTCCTTAAAACCCAAAGTAAATATTTACATTACACTGTAGTAACTACTTAAATTGAAGCAATCTCTGGATAAAATTCATTTGTATAACACCTTCAATCAAAACTTTCATTTATTCGTTTATTCTGTTTGACAGAGCAAACTGATCTCCATGTTATAGGTATAAGAACTCAATGCCATTTTTCCATAGTGGAGACTATATTCATATATTAGAATAGTTTTTATTTCTATTTTTAATTCATCTTTCTGATATCTGTAAGTTTTAGATTTGAAAAAACTCTATATTCAGGATGACAGAATGATGTTACTGAATAGTCAAATTGGGAATTACTGTCAGGATTATTATATGTCATAGGCTGTCAAATAGGACCCAAATCAATGGCGATAAAACATTAAATAAGTGCAAAAAATTTAAACCGGAAATTCTACTTCTAGAAGCTTATTCTATAAAATAATTTAAGATCTGTATAGAGTTTGCTAAAGAATTATTGCTAGAGCATTTTTTTTGTAATGGCAAAATATTGGAAATAAATGTTTGGAAATATATTAGCTAAATCAGTTATGTTATATCCATATAATCTACCCATTAAAAATTATGTTTTAACCCATTAGCTTAGAAATGTTACAGATATCAATTAATAGGGATCTGGTTGAATTTAAAATAGTCCGTTCACACAGTGGAATAGTTTGTAGTCATAAAAAGGAATGAGGACACTCTGCATCAGCTGATACGGAGTGATCTCCAGGATGTATTGTTCAGTGAAAAACGCAAGGTTCAGAAGAGTATATTTGATATGCAACCATTTGTGTGTCTATGCACATGTATTTAATAAGTAAAACACTCCCAAAAGGGAACAGATATAAAAGCAAGCTTCCTCTGAAAATACCTTTTAAAAAAACGTTGGCTTTTGAAACTTATGAATTACTTACATTTTCAAAATTAAATTGAATTGAAAAGATACAGTAGAGTACCTACAAACTGAAAAACAAAATGAATGAACTTAACTATATATCAGGTTGATGATATGAACCGCGGCGAGAATAAATTATTTCAAGTGACTTTAGAAACAACCTTTGACTGCATATATTTAATATAATGTATTCTAAGAACAAATAGAATTGCAAACACATTTTCAAGGTTATTCAGTCCTCTGGTTGTTAGTAATAAAATTGGTATTATTTTAAAACTCTTTTACATCTATTGTAGAACAATTTAAATATGTAGTTATTTTAACATGGTCAGTAACTGCAATTTTCAATGTCATAGAAATCTCTATGACAGATGAACTCACTTCCACAGCAGCCTCCTTTCTTTATAACATCTGAATCTCACTCAAGCAGCTTCCCTTTTTCCTGTGTAAACATATTTGATCTGCTAAGTTGACCTTGTTTCCCAAGTTGCCGCCTCTCGGTCTTCTCCTTCTCTGTTTTCTGTGCACAAGCTGTAGCTTTCTCTGCCCTGTAAATGTGGCTGCTCCCTGCCCAGCCCCACCTCAAGCACAGTTCTCTGAGCTGTAGGCCCTCCCTTCCTCTCCTGGTCTTTCTAAAGCCAGCGCTCTTCCTATTACCATGGGTCTCTGGGTATGGTGCATGTTATGCAACTATTTTAAAATAAATGAATCAAGGAACATAATGATGTATAAATGGGATTTTTAAAATATTACAACATTTCAGATCCAATGTTAAAATCATTAGTTAAGCCTGTTCTAGTGCTATCAATTGCCTTTCCTTTAAAAAACCCAGAAAAATATAGTAGAATTTTAAAATAGACAAACTACAGAATAATCTTTTTCGAGAGGGGCCTAATGTTTCAGAAATAAGTTCATTCAATATGTTTAAATTGGAACTTGACCAAATGTTGTCTAGTGTAGTAGAAATTGAGGGGAAGAGCCATACACAGAGTTAAATATCCAAGCTAGAATGGATTAATGGGAAAAGAATATCAAAGGCTGGTGAGTTAACAGATACATTGCCAGACACTTATTATATTCAAAAATCAGTGTTATGTGCTATTTTGAGGCTAGTACCAAAAAACTAAAGGTTGTATTTCTTGTTTTGGGAGGAATCAATTTACTGGAAAATAGAGAAGGATATGTATACATGTTAGGGTGCCCTATATATGCTCAGCCACACATATACAAACATATACTTTCTGGGAGGATGCAGGAGAAATAATTAAAAGTGGTTAAAACTCAGACGAGGTACTGAAAATGGGGCGAACTGAGTCAAATTAATAGCCTTTTATATTATTCAAAATGTTAATATGTGTATGTTTCATTCTTCTAATAAGAAAACAGTGTATTAAAACCAGTGCCTAACATAAAGCTAAGCATGTAAGAGGTACCTAATGAATTTTCGATATCTTGCTACACATGTGAAGTAACTTTTAAAATGTTAAATAGGATAAAGATAAGCTCAAATTCAAAGCGTACAAAATAAGAATAGAGTGAAAAATGAATAGGAGAAGCTGATTAAATGGGAAGAGTTGCTTTAGTTGCAGGATCATGGTGATCTTTGTTGTTTTGGTGAGGAGGGTATTGCACATAAACAAATTTGTAAACCCATTTTGTAAATGCTTCCCTAGGGGCTTTGGTGTGCTTGTCAGCAAGAGGTGGATCCCGCGGAGAACTCCAGAGAAGAAAGCTAAACAGCAATTCACTTTAATCTTGTGCTTTGCATTCAGATGAATATGCAAATAGGTTCAGTGAAGTGAACCTGGTTACAATATCACTTTGAAACTCAAGCTAAATTATTTTAAGTGGGCAGAATACAGACCAGCTCATGAGTTTAATTTATCTCTTTTTTGAATCATGTGGTTTTGCCTTCATTTTGAAATGCTCCTGATTAGTCCATTCGAAGGACATGCATAAGGGATAAAAATATTTGCTTCCTTACGCATATTTCTTATGATATGTACATATCTATCTTTTATGTACATTTTATACAAATTTGAATCTAAATATATATGATACTGAACAGTAAGAAATATGTTTGTGTGTATGTATATGCATATGTGTGTGTATTTATGTTTGTCTCTCCCTCTGCTGGTTTTCATAGAGGAGAGTAACATTACTCAATCTTTGGATCTAACATGGGAATCTCGTTTACTTATCTATACCTTTATTCATTCTTTTACCCTTTCTTCTGTGTATGAGGTACCAAGGGGTTTATGAAAAATAAGAAGAAAGAAAAACATAAAAAGTTACAAAAGTACCAGGCTGGTGGCCCCATAGCTGTTTCTCAAGTCAGCCGTAGCTGCCATCTACTAAATTATAGCGATGTAGGTCTGGGAAAGACAGTGAATTGATTGGTGAGTTGTGATTCACATCAAAGTCCAGGATCCTTCTACGTACTTTCCCAGAGTTCGCTTCTATAATCGTACGGTGAGTTGTAATCCTTCAGAATAAAATCAGTGAATTTGTAAAGAGAAAGACAAGAGAAGAAAGACAGTGTCCCTTTTGCAAAAAAAGAAAAAAAGCAACTTAATTCAAACCCCAGGGACAGTCTCTTCTCTATGATTCCATAGCCTATTTGAGCCTTAATTTTCTAATACACAAAATGATGAGTATACAGAAGAATATTTCAGGAGATTGCTGTGAGGATTGATGGACTGATGGGGAGGTGGGAGGTGAGAGATGGAAAATACCACCATATCACAAAGTATGTTCCTCAAAACATGCTTGTTACTCAGAGTGCAGTCCCTATTTCAGCAGCAGGAGCTTGTTAAAAATGCAGAAACTTGGGTTCCCTTGCAAACCGGGTAACTCAGAATCTGCATTTTAACAAAATCTTTCAGATGTTTCATATGCCTATAAAAGTTAGAGAAGCACCAGGTTAAAAACAGCTCTATCTGGGAAAGAGGCTTTTTTGGGGAAGTTGACCAGCCAAAGTTCAGTAAGAAGAGGCATGCTGCCCCGTATCACAGAGATGCCTTTGGGAGTCTGGGAGAAGCTACACAATTTTGGATTGGCTTGGGTTGGCGGGATTGGGGGGGTACCCTGCCTCTTTAGCTACCAGCGTATAATGCAAATATGAGAAACAGTTTTCATTCAGGGAATAAAGGATCAGGTCTTGGGCGACAGCTTCAGGGAGTTGTCTGGGAACCAGCTGCTAGTGCCTGGTGACTTTCTGAGAAATTGACTTCAGGCTGTTGGAGGATATGGTGCCCTGGTATTGTGCTAGGTACACAATAGCTAGACACAACCAGCTCATACTGGGAATGGGAAATCCCCTTTCCATTATTATGAGTGTCCAGAGGACTTCTCCGGCTAATCCTGTTTGTTTCTCTCCATACTCTAAATGATATAATGTGTAAACAGGTCCATGTGTGTTATACTGTAAAAGTGTGCTATCTGTAGTATAGTGCCTGCCACATGGTAAACTTCAATAAATAATCACTATTATTTTTATGTATCTTGACATACAATCACATTTGAGCAATCATTATTGACTTATACTTTGTCTAGACTGAACCAAAACACCTTGCCGTAGACAAAAACATCCTTCCCTCCTATTCCCCAAATTCATATGTTTAAGTCCTAATCCCCAAAGTGATTATATTTGTGAGGAGGTGATATAGGTTAAGTGAGATCATAAGGGTGGGGCCCTAATCTGATAGGGCTGGTGGCTCTTATAAGAAGAGGAAGAGACACCAGAACCCTCTCCCCTTCTCTCCCCCTCCCCCTCCCTCTTTCCCTCCCTCTCCCCCTTCACCTCCTCTTTCCCCTCCCCCTCCCTGTCTCTGTCTCTGTCTCTTTCCCTCTCTCTCCTTGCACACACCAAGAAAACGCTATGTGAGCACACAGAGAGAAGGCAGCCACCTACAAGCCAGGAAGAGAGCTCTCACCAAAAACTGGCCATGCTAGCATCCTGATCTGGGACCTCTAGCCTCTAGAACTATAAGACAATATATTTCTGTTGTTTAAGCCACACCGGCTATGGTATTTTGGTATGGCAGCCCCGAGCAGACCGATATGCACCTAAATTTTCTCAACTTTAATTATTCATGTTTAGTTCTCTCTCTCTCATCCCATATATATATGTTGGGGTTTTTTACCTAAGTTCAGAACTTGATCTTTTTTCCCATTAAGTTTGTCCATTGAGATCAATACAATTCCAATCACAGCAGTTTGTCCTTCTATAATAAATCATCTGACACAAGACTTTTGTTCCTACTGCTACAACCCATTGAGTTTGCCGCGCACGAGCCCAACTTTTTTTTTTTTTTCCTCTTGACTCCCTTAGCCCTTCCTTGCTTCTGTTTGGGCTCTGTGCTCTTTGGTTGATCAGGAGATTCCTGTTGTCAAAAGACAACAGGAGAGTCATGAGGGTCATTGAAAGAGTAGTAGACATAGCAATGGCTCTCAACCTTTATTGCACATTCACTGCTGTCTGGTTCCCACCCAGAGAAATTCTGGTTTAGTTTGACACGAGTGCTGTCTGAGCACTGCAAGTTTTCACAGCTTCCCAGGAGAGTCTAATTAGTAGCCCACATTGAGAACCACTGAGCTGGATACAGGATAACCTGTGTACAGTATACCAAGAATGAATCATGACCCAAAGGGATGTGAGGTGGAATATAATACCTAAATTCTACTCTTTACCAATATTCTCTCTAGTTTTGAATTAAGAAGCTCTGATATAAGGGAAAACAGGGAGTAAAATACCAATCAAAAAAAATAAATGGCCAAATGCCCACTATCTGAACTAAATGTGTTGCTTTGCCTTTAGAGGATGTTGGAAAATCCTTTCAGTAAGTTAGGTATGGAAATCTAAATAAAGTCTCCTTTGAGTAGTTGTCATGACTCTGACATATCTAAAAATAGCTGGTCTGAAGATCACCAGTCTACTTACCCAGCCAGTGTTAGGGTCAAGATCTATATAGCTTGCTTTGCTAATCCAAATAAGAGCATAAATGTAGGATTGGAGAGAGGATGCTGTCTGGGCCTGGGCAAGGGGAGCATGAAGACAGGCCAAGAGAGGGCAAGAGAGCCCAATGTTAATGGGCCTAGTAAGTCAAAGAGAGAGAACGTACAAGTCTCTAAGCCTTTTAAGATATAGTATCCCGGTGCGCGCTCTCTCTCTCTCTCTCTCTCTCTCTCTCTCTCTCTCTCTGTATATATAAAGACTGAATTATGGTCTCAGATTCTGCCCATCAGATGAAGAACTCTTCCTATCTAGGAGAAAAGCTCAACGAGACTGGACAGAAAGTGTTCCTTTATAGGGAAGTGAGGGGAGGGATGAACATTCCTACCCTCTTAAAAATACCAGCAATTGGTGGTAACCTGTATCAGAAATAAGATTAAGTATAAATAATTTGCTTCACTTCTTGCCACCCTAATGAGTTTTCAGAAAAAGATGCATTAAACAAATCATTATTATTTATTACAGAAAGGAAGTGAGGTAGCTTACAGAAGAAAGAAAGAATTTTGTGGTATCTCACAGATGCTGGGAAAAAGATGAAGAGCTCTGCTTTGAGATGAATGGAAACTTGGAATACTTTACGGGTTTCTGCAGTAGAAGTTTGGGGACCTCTCTTCTGGAGTGTGAACATTACAGTGATTCCACTCCCACCATAATCCATCACAGCTCAGAGACTGGGACATCTCTCAGAGCCCAGCCCAGATTTCTGAAGGTGAGCACTTAATTGGTCCAGCTTCATTGAGATGCCAACTGCTGGCCAATCAGTTACAGCTACATCACAGCACTATGATGCTGACATCATCACAGGGGTAAAAAACAAAAAAGATACTCTCAGGGGAATGTCCCAAATAAAGGAGGATCGTTCTGAGCAAACAGACCCTAAAGTGCATATACTACAGACACCTTTTAGTCTGGTTTTTTTTGGTCAGTAATAACAAGGGTAGTTGTTTTTGTTTCCCCAGGATGTAAAGATTTTAGTGAAATGGGGATTATCTCCATCAAGAAACTTTTTCATCATAAGGTTTCAACATCATGACCTACTTAATGGTATTGATCCCTTTATTACTTAACAGTGGGGATGAGGATGAACAGTTGGAGAGGGAATAAAACGCCTGTGGGGAGAACCTTTCAACGAACAGGTGGTTAAGCTTCCCTATGAAATGAGGTAGAGTAAACAAGGGGTTGTACACAAAGCCCGCTAACTCCTTCAGGGAGACCTCCCTACTGTACATTACTCTATTGACAATGATGACAATAGAAAAAAAAAATCAATGCTCCATGATAAACATTTTGTGTAAGGAAACTCCTTTGGGGTAAAGATTTCTTTTTATTATTATTTTTTTAAAGATTTACTTTTTTAAGAGCACTTTTAGGTTTATAGCAAAATTGAGAGGGAGGTACAGAGGTTTCCTATATACTCCCAGCCCCCTCACATGCACAGCTTCCCCTATTATCAACATCCCCCATCAGAGGGGTGCATTTGTTGCAACTGGCGAACCTACCTTGACACATCATAATCACCCAAGGTCCATGCTTTACATTAAGGTTCACTCTTGGTGTTGTACATTCTCTGGGTTTGGACAAATGTATAAGGACATGTAACCACCATTATAATATCATACAGAGTCCTTTTTATCTTATTTTATTTATTTACTTTTTTATTGAAGTATAGTTGACTTACAGTATTATATTAGTTTCAGGTGTACAGCATAGTGATTAGATATTTTTATGTGTTGTGTACCATACACATTATTATTGATTATATTCCCTGTGCTGTACATTATATCCCTGTGACTTATTTATTTTATATGTAGTAGTTTGAACCTCTTAACTTCCTTCATCTACTTTGCCCAAGCCCCTCCCCTCTGACAACCATCAGTTTGTTCTCTATATCTGTTAATCTGTTTCTGTGTTGCTAGGTTTGTTCATTTGTTTTGTTTTTTTGGATTCCCAATGCTGTATATTTTCACTCAGTGTTCTTTTTAAAAGGCGTACATGCTGTATAGCACAGGGAACTCTATTCAGTGCTCTGAGGTGACCTAAATGGGAAGGAAATCCAAAAAAGAGGGGATATATGTATACATAGAGCTGATTCACTTAGCTGTACAGTAGAAACTAACACAATATAGTAAAACAACTATACCCCAATTAAAAAAATAAATAAAACCCATACATGACTTAAATTTTCATCTAAGAGAAGGAGCATAACTTCCTTTGGTTTCTAGGACCCAGAATACTTGACAAGGAGGAAAATCTTTGGAAAACAGAAGAGGGCTACGAAGGCAAACTAGACCAAAGGAGAAATTCCTCAGAGCCTCATATACACAATTCTGGTAGGAGCACCATCAAAGTTCCTTTTGGGGGATGGATAAGCAAAATTCAAAAGTTCATTTTGATATCTTTAGAAATCATATTTTCTACGCTTCTAAGAGGTTAACTGAATTTTTTACAATCATCTCTTCGTTCTATCTTTTTTCTTTAACTTGTAGTTAGATTGGTTGGGAGGGTGCTGTGCAGCTGCTGTTTTGATTGCTGGGAGCTGAACTCAGATGGGCCATCAGGAGGGAAGCTCAGATGTTTGGGGAGGGAGAGCAAATGGAGAAGGAGCACACGGTTTTAGGGCTCCTGTTGCTTTATGGTTCTTGGTGTGGGTGAGATTGTGTGCCGAGTAGATTAGTTGGTTAATGCTGTGAGGGTTCAGGGTTAAAGTAGATGCATTGGTAGTTACATAATTAGTTTCCAGTCCACAGATTATGCAGAGCAGAAAGAATAATGTGGATTGAGCCGTGCAAGTCCACTGCTACAAGTAATTTCATTTTTTATTCATTATGGAGTTGCTCTAGATCCATAATTAAAGGTATTCAATAAAGGGAAATATAAATGCGTTCTCTCTTTTGCTCTGTTTTGTTTCTTGTGGTTCAGGGCACTAATTAGAAAATCTATTATAAAAGTTAAAGAGTTTGATGAGATGATTTACAATAATTCTGAACCTGAATGATAATAACTCAGACTTGTGAGGTTTTACACATACTTGTAAGAAGTCTGGGACTGACTTTATGGAGAGGTTTGGAAATGCTAACCAGGCTAGCAGTTTGGGGGGTCTGTCCATAGAGTCCTGAGTTTTTTGATCATGTATAAATTGGGACCATTTTAACCCTTCTCTCGGAATCCCATTGATTACAAGGTTCACTATTCACATAAATAAATTTATACTTAAATTGTAGTAAGTCCCGTGAAGGAAAGTTCAGGGTGTTGTGAGAAAGTAGAAGAAGGGGCCTTGATTTGTCTGGTAGGGGTTTCAGGAAGACAATCCGGTGTCTCTGGGAGGCTAGAGCTTTCCCGTGGCTCAGAGTGCAGGAGTTCTGTAGTCCTAGGGTTTCTCGGAGGTTTAAGTTGGCATCAGAACCTACACGTGAAGACAGAGGGCACTTGGAGGGGCTGGGCTGAACACTAATTCCTCCCTATCCTTCCCACGTGTACTTTGCTTCTGCCATCTGTTTCAGACCCTCAAGTCTGCCCCAGTTAAACCCCACCTTCCCATCCTCAGTGTCACTGCACTGCTCCTGACATTCCCTCCTCATCCATTTTCCTTGCTAATTTTGAACATGGCTTTTCTCTCTGATTCTGTAGTATTACTATAGAGGCAGACCTGGAAAGATCAGTTACTTTGCTTGGTTATAGTGGAATGTTAATCGGTTATTTTCAAACAGAAAAATGTTATATTACATAATTACGGACTATTCTTTTAATTTTAAAAGTTCTTAATCTCAAAAACATGTGATGGAGAGCAGGAGGAAGGGTAGGTGCTGTGTGTGGACAGGGATGATACATAAACACATCTGGGGAAACAGGAGGAATGCTTTGCAAGTACAGTCTGCTACTGTCTTGTATGTAACAAGGTGTGTGCGCTTCCCGGAGAGTACTGGGGACAGAGGAGGGGAGGTTTATACCTGGTTAGGTAGTTAAAATGACAAACATCTATGTCAATTTCTACCATTTTTCCACTTCACACAGAATTACCCATTACTTTGAATTGGTTTGAGATAATGCTTTTAACTTAATAATGTTGGTGATATATTGTTAACATAGAACAATAAAAAGAAGAAAAACAATGATGGATAATCTCACCATCCATAGATAGTCATTCATATATTTTAGGTGCTTTTTCTGTAGAGAAGTAACTTGTAGAGAAGCTCTTTGGGAAGGAATTTCATCTTCAATTGGACTAACATTAAAATGTCATATTTTTACCATACTTTTACTTTATATATTCTTATTTAAAGTGGGCTTCCTATAGGTGGCAATTTTTAATTAAATTATTGGATTTTGTTAACTATTGTAAGTTTTGTTTTTATTTAAGTCCAGGAACTTGGCAGATCTCTTACTAACTCTTCAGTTGAATTCAGATAATTCTTAAGTAAATTATTCAAGTTTCATTTAAGATTTTTTACTTGATAACGCAGTTGTGAGTTCAGAGAAGATGCTGAATAAGTGTGAGAGGAGATTGACAAAGAGGAGAAATATGAAAAAAGCTTTCAAAAAATTCAAATATATGCTGACTCACCTAGTATTCAGAGATGTACTTTCTTAATATTGGTTTAGGCTTTCAAGGGACTAAATATTTTTTTTAACGTTACTTATAATAAAAATAGTTTATATTTTAAAAAGCACATGTGGATGTATCACTTCGTTTAATTAACACAACAGCGCAACATGGAAGGTAAAACTCACGTAATTGATGGAAGCACTGGGACTTTCAGAGATTAACTCCCAAATTTACATAGTTACATGATGGCCAACCTAGGACTCAGACTTGGGACTCTTTAACTCCAAGTCTTGAGTGCTCTTTATGCTGTATCACAGATAAGTATCAGACCATGAAAGACATAAATCATTTGAAACAGTGCCCTGTCACACAAAAATCCCAAGTGGTTGAAGACCTGATTCTCCTTCCCAGTAAAAGAAACTTGCAATCAGAATGTTTCTCCACTAGAGGGCACAACTCTGAATTCACCGTTCTGCGGTAGAGCCGAAGGAGATAAAACGTAAACTGTCATCCAACGCTAAGCTCTTTCATCAGCTATACAGCACCTGGTTGAAACTCTAAAGCCGTAGGCAGAAAATGCAATGAAAAACACTTTTAATTCCAAGTGGAAAAAATTAAAAGTTTTGCTTTTCTCTGCTTGGCAATGCTTTCCCCGTGATGTATGTTGTACATTGTGGCACCAGTTAGAACATGCTGTTTCAGTCTTAAGCAAAGCCTTTCCTTGTCTCTGACGTTTGTTGAATTGGCAAGAAGAAGGAAAATACCAGTTCTGGTTTTTAACCACATTATTTCTCTTGACCTTACAGACTAGAGGCAAATTAATATCCCTTGAATAAGTCAGTGGTTCCCATTTACTAGATTTGATGCGAATTAAAGCAGGAAACAACAATGGCACAGAAAATCAAACCTGGAAAGGACAAATTCCTCACTTTATAGATAATAAAACTGAATCTCAGAGTGGGAAATGACATGCCCTTAATTACCCAGCTAACCTGAACCAGAGGCTGACCTGCAAGCCAGGTCTTATGTTTGCAGGGTCCCACCCTATTCATGAACCTGTGCATAAGTGTTTTGATGACACTGGTCACAAAATCCTTGGTGCCCTGACTCTGTCAGAATATGTCCTCCTCCTCTTCCCCTTCTCATTTGCTTTCCCACCCGGGAAACTCCCTCTCTGGCTTTTCCTTGCTGAAATGAAATTTCTTTGTGGTAAAAGAGCCTGGACAAGAAGAAGGGTAGAAACTTCCTTTTCACTTTATATTCCTGTATGCTGTTTTGATTTTTTTGTGTGTGCTTTTAATGCTTAAAAAAAAAAAAAAAAAAAAAAAAAAAGAGCCTGGAAGCCGAGGAAGGATTTCAGGAAGTAACTTAGCCTTAGCTTCCTGAAACAAAAAGAGGTATGGTATTTTGTTATAGCAGCAGAGGCCTGCACAACATAGTGAAGCAAAAAGATCCAAAAAGATTACACTTCCAAGAAAAAAACAATATACATATATACATACATATATGCGTATGTATCGGCTGAACAGCCGCTGGGCTCCTTATGTGACTTGCCCTAAATTCCTTGTCCCTTGGGGAACCAGCCAAGTGTTGTGCAACCTCCTTTCTCCCCTCTGCTTGCCATGCTGTGTTGTCTCTGAACATTTGTATTCCACCTCCATCTTTTATTTGTGGTAATTTTATACGTGACAGCTACTAACAAACTAAGGAAAAATGATAGAGGGTCCTATTTAAATGACAAATGCGAGGCTGTTAGTACAAGCAAGTTCCCTGTAAGTAATATAGCATTCTCAGCTAAAAATTTAAAGTAGGAGATATTCAATAATAAGCATTTTTAAAGCATAAGAAACTTGGACTTCATCTCCTCTTGGATTCCTCATGAGCACAGCTTGGAGATTCATTCAGTTACATTTCTGAACTCATGTACCAGACCTTCCCGGCACCCCGCACCATATATAAGAGATGGCAAGAGGATTTCTCTGATGTTCCCACAGTGCAGAAATTTGCAGCAAATTTGAGGTAATTTGTTAATACACTCATTCAACATGGATGTATTACATAGCTCCCAAAGGACACCTTGCTAGGTTTTGTGGCTGGAGATACACAGATGGTTAATAATACAGTCTTGTCCTCCATCATCTTGCATTGAGGGGAGGCTGGTTTTCTGGGAAACTGACATGCAAACAAATATGCCCATGGTGTGTTGTATGCTATAAGTTAGAAGTACATGTAAAGTACTAGGGGACTAGAGTGAGAGAAAACCTAACACGGCCTATGGCAAGTGAAGCAGACTTCCTGGAGGGGATAAGCCTAGCACTGGCAGAGACTCCAATGTGAAGGAGGCAGGCGATGTCATTCAGGAAGAGAGGCAGCATAGGCAAGGGTACTGGGCTTCTTTAAGTGTGGCATTTACAGCCACGTGGAGTCGCTGAGGTGCAGGGTTCTGATGGGCCATGGTTCCTTAATGGGGAATTTTTGGAACCACTGATGCACTTCAGGAAGCTGACCAAGGCAGGCAAACAAAAATTCACTTTATCGTTACCTTGGTCACATTCCCTTTGTAAGTTATTTATTAGTCTCTTTTAATTAAGATGTTGCTATTATTATATTATTTTACTTTATTTTAATTATAAATAAGTATAAAGCCGCAGGGGATCAGTTGATCTGGTCAGGTAATCTATCACTGTTATATCCATGCTATGACATCCAGAGCAATTTCCAGTTGACAGAAAATCTACCTTAATATTATGCTGGATATCTGCCTTATGTAACATCAGGACTGGTTGAAGGTAGAAATGTGAAAGAAAAGAAAGCCCAGCAAAACTTAAATGTCCCTTGAATGTACTTGGCATCATCAGTTGTGATGGAACACTAAAACTAAAATGCTCCTCATGTGATAAAGATCTTGACCACAGAAGTATGAGGTCAAGAAAACACAGAACACTCTTTGTATCAGTCAATTCTAAAGGCATGTCTGTGTTGAAGCTCCCTAAAGGTTATTTCCTGTCCAAGAAGAGGAAGACACACACTTTTGGAAAACCTTTGGTGAAATACCATGACCTTAATCTCAGTTTGTGACTTTCAGCCCAGGAAGCAGAAGTGTATTTGGATGCCTGTTAAATAGACGTCTGCTTACCGGTTTTCTGTTTTGTTTTGTTTGTTTTCTGTTTACTAAGGGTAGTTTACCACATGCTAGAGAGTTTTTGATGACACAACAGCACTAACACGAGAGCTGTTTCTTGACATAATCGTATTGATCGAAGAGGAAGTAACTTTTTCTATGGGGGTTGATGCTATTTAATGTCTATATGCCATTTGAAACCATTTGAGGAACCTCCGAGAGCATGCATTGTGCTCTTTGGGAAGCATTGGGCCTGCTTACATGCTTGCATTTTACACCAGTCCAATCTGGGAATCTTACAGATTCCAAATATCTATGCAGCATCTTTGTCTTAGAGCTGCCCCAAAATGCATGCCATAGGACAATTTTATAATGAGGTATTTTTGTTTTTAGAAAAATGTGTGTAATGATGTTTAACACGATTTTTTTTAAAACATCTTTATTGGAGTATAATTGCTTTACATTGTTGTGTTAGTTTCTGCTGTATAACAAAGTGACTCAGCTATACGTATACTTTTATGAGGTCTCTTTCAGATGTCAGTATCAGATTAATCTTTTCATAAAGAGTTGTGAAATGCCTTATGCTGATTCTTGTTCAGCTCTGTCTATCTATCTATCATCTATCAGTAAATCATACAGTTTGTTATTTGGTATGTGAATTGACTTGCAAGATTTCCATTGTCTTTCTATATGCTGTTGGGAGCCACTCACCCTCCCTTCCACCTCCTACTCATTGTATTCCTTGCCTTGACACTTAAGGCTAGATCTATGAGTCTTTAAAAAGTTTTAGCTGGTTTCTTATTTCTTTGTTTAAAATATGACATCGGGGGCTTCCCTGGTGGGGCAGTGGTTGAGAGTCCACCTGCCGATGCAGGGGACACGGGTTCGTGCCCCGGCCCGGGAGGATCCCACATGCCGCGGAGCGGCTGAGCCCGTGAGCCATGGCCGGCTGAGCCTGCGCGTCCGGAGCCTGTGCTCCGCAACGGGAGAGGCCACAGCAGTGAGAGACCCGCGTACCGCAAAAAAACAAAAAACAAACAAACAAAAAACACATCGTATAGATGTTTGCTTCTAGACAGATTTAAAATATTAGACATTTAATGTAGTCAAAGCACGTTAAAAACTATAGTCTTATACCATTGCAAAGTGGATTTATTAATGCTTTTCCAGCAAGAAAAAAAAAAAAGTATAAATATGACTGTTTAATTAAATCTTTAAATACCTCTAAATGACTTCCCCTTATTTCACTATTTGCACCCTCATATTCCTGTCACTACTGATAATTTTTATAGTAAAACTATGAAATTAGGTGTTTGACATTAGAAGACGTAACATTTAAATAATTAAAATAATAGAATTCACAAAATAAATTTAATAAGAGTTTTAAGTCATTATAAAAGGTTTATATTACATAGTGCATCCTGATTTTGTCTCTTCTCAGGGGCCAACAATTGGTTATTGCCCTGTAAATGACTGTGACTACACATTTTTCAGGATGGAAGCAGCTTACAGTTGCCAACTGGTTCATTTTGGGGGTGGACATCATGTTATATTTTGATTGTTGTTATTCTAGTTTATGTGCACTGTACAAAATTGTAGGTAGATGTGAAATGCATTGAAAAATTAATGAAAAAAGCTTAAGTGGCTGGATACTTGCCCATACTTTGTATCATGGAAGCATAATGCACACTTTATATTTTTCAGTGGGGCCTTGCAAAAATGAAAGCATTTATTTATTTATTTATTTGCATATATGCAAGACAACATTGCTTGAGAAAAAAAATCTCTCTGTCTTTCTCTTTCTCTCCCATGGTGGAATGTTTTGTAAGCCAGTGAAATGGTTGGTTTATAGAGACTTTTGCCAGCAAATTGATCCATTGTTTATAAAAGTTGGAAAAATAACATATGTCCATGGCAGATACATTCAGGCTTTATTTATATAGCATGCCTAAATCAACTGTTCTGTCATGAATTTTTGTTTCAGCTATCATGATAGACAATGGGCAAATAATGAAGCAGATAACTGGCCAGTTTATCTGAATCTGCTTTTACAATGACAGGAATAATTCTCTCAGATATGTCATGATGTAGCTTTTTCAGTAACCTCCAAGAACAAAACAAGTCCTCCATATTTCAGTCCAAGTGATGTTGCAAGAATCAGTGATTACTTCAGTTATGAAAATGAATTGACTATGACTTAGGGATGTCACTCTTTGCCTATCATTTTAGCATAATTCAGCTGTCCCTCCATGGACTGTCATGAAATCAAAGAGAAGACAAGTAAAATTAAGTGTAGAAGATTTGGAAAATGATCCTAGACAGGTTCAGTTACTTTGGATCATGCTGATAGCACTTGGCCCCCTACTGGACACACAGGGTAGTGATTTTGATTTGCTCCTCCAAGGATTTGAGGAATTTTAGAGAATGCTAAGATGTCTATCCATTTTGAATGATGAAATCCAAGTGAATGCCAAGGAAGTGCAGTAGAGTGAAGAAGTCTCTGCAAGGTTGTCTTGTTCATGCCCCTGAGTCAGGGCTTCTGGCATTTCAGAGCTCTCCAGCCAAACTCATCCGTAAGGAGCCCTTTTTGTTGCTGAAGAAGGGCATTTTTGTCCAAGTGGGCTACCAACTGATCTAGAATAATTGAGTTACCATTCCCCTATTGAATATACAATGAAAAACTGATAACCTAAGGATATTTTTCCTTTCCTCCCTTTTAATTTCTAACGGTGCTCTCCTGAGACAGATATTGATTTGAAAAAGATGAAGGTATCTCAAATGAGGGTGCTTGGCAGTATCTTCAATAATTCAATTTAAAGTAATATAGAAGCACTTATATAGACACTGTGTCTCTCCAAAGGGAGGAGCACAAAAAAAGTAAATAGTATAGTAAAAAATAATACGCCTACCAGTTTAACTGAGACTCCTACCCAGTTCCCTGGTTAAACTACCATTCTAGGCTGTGCTCTGACTTCTCATAAGTTAATTTCCACATCCATATCCAGGGGAAGGAATGCCCAAACTGATTTTATTTTTAAACTAACGGTGGGTAGCGGTGGACACAGGAAGGAGGAGTAAAAGAAGAGGTGTAGGCAAGTTCACTGATAGAATTTTCTGAGCAGGCATGGAATGACTGTTCATACAGCTAACTCCAGGGGATTTTCTCAAAGGAGGTAAAGAAGTTATGTTCCTCCTCTCAACTCAGCATGCTCACTGTCCCTAGGAGGCAGATTCTCCCAAATATTTCTCTAGGAAGGGCAATGCCTTAGCAGAAGGTGGGAAGAAGGGGAGCTTGCTTTTGAACGGTTGGAGCCCCACTTCTGTCTTGCAGCTGCAGGACTATCAGCCACTCCTCCCACCTGAGAGGGAGCTTACTCAAATGCTGGCTTCTCCAAGGGTGGGATTCTCTGCTCCCTCCTGCCTGCCCTGCAGTTGGGATGGCTTCCTGTGGGTTGAGGTTGAACCTCTGACAGATTCTTGTGGACCCCCTGGAAACTGAGGTGAATTCAAGCCCCCACCCTCTCCCTGCTGGCCACCCTCATTGCCCAGGCTGATGTCTTCCTTCATAATACACTTATAAATTGTATCTTGGCCTGAGTCTGGGGGAGTATAAAGTACACTTTTATCGTTAAGAGTCATAATGTCACCATAGGGCAGTTTAGCAACCCTCCCTTTCCTAGTGCTGTCCTACTCCCTGGAACAGCACATTCACTTATCCTATGGCTCTAGGTCTCCCAGTCCCTAAGCGTTCTGGCAGTGGCAGAGGCCAGCGTGCCCAGTTAAACTCATGCATATAGTCTCAGTACCCATTATAATTCTCTATGAAACAGAATTCTCTCTTCAATAGGATGTAAGTCCTCATGGCTCTCTCAACAACTTCTAATCACTCTTAGGCACAAATGTCTCTTGGAGCATATAGTCATGGCTTTGCATGTCTGTTTTTCTGGAGTCTTCTTTTACAACAACGCTCCCCCATTTTTTTTCTAAAGAAACTCAGGAAAAAAAAGTTTTCACCAGCCTTACACTCCCACCAGTAAGTAGTTCAATAGACGGCTGCATAGACACAACAGGATATAGGTTTATGCATAATTCCTAGCATCCTAGTTGTAACGCCACCTCTAATTCCACCACTTATGGTTGAGTAGTTGGTAATCTGTGTTCTAGAGCAATTAGTATGACTATGAATCACCTGGGGGAGCTTGTTAAATTGCAGGTTGTGATTCAGTAAGTTTAAGATTTCATCTTTCAAGCAAGCTCCCAGGTGATGCCAAGGCTGATGGTCCCTGGACCACACTCTGAGTAGCAAGAGTCTAGAGGGTGATAAAGTCATACACCTAATCTGGTCTCTCTAGCTTTTAGGATATATTCATGCCTTGACATTTCCATCTCTATATATTCAGTGTTTTGGAATCTTCAAAATTGTCATTCATTTTTTCACTCACTCCTGCATCCTGCCAGGCAGCCCTTATAATAGAAACCTTATTATCATCACTATCTTAGTCACCATCCAGAAGACTAGACCCACACAAGCTATCTGATCATGAACTTTTATCTCCATTTTATTATCTGCTTTTTCTTCCCTTATTTTTTCATTTAGTCAAGACCTTTCACCTTGTGCTTTCTATAAGCATTATTATTGAAGAACTGATCCAGTAACTGGCGTGTAGTAGAGGCTCAATAAATCTTTATATGAATGAAACATCTTCCCTGGATGGCCCTTCTGACTAGGTCTCCTCAGGGAACAGGGCCTCCATAGTTGCCCTGTCCTCAGAGGCCACTCAGCACAGAGCAGCAGGGTCTAGAGTGGTGTGGACATTCTTCCAGTTCCCTACTGCTCCTTCCTGACTTTCCTTTTCCATCCTCATGCCAAAGGCCTTAGTCATTTAAGATTCATGCCACCCCAATACTGCCCTATGGCCTTTCTTATTGTCTATCATTTTCTGCATTGTTTATTAAAGTCATAATATGATTCACTCTCTTTCTTTACACTCGGTCTCTTGCCATCATAATGCATGTGGATGACACATCCAATTATCTATCCTCAAAGATGATTAAACTCCTCAACTCCAGTGATTTCACCTACGTTCACCTACGTTCATACATCCACCTGTATGGCTACAGCATCACTTAAGAGATGTTAGAGTCTACTATATTGAATCGCTTAATTGATTTTGCAGATTACCAAATAATACACGCTCAGGAAGTGAGGGGTAAGAGATTGAAAGCCTATCTTTATAGATTAGAAAGTGAAAACTTCTGTATAATTCTAGCTAGACGTAATTAACAGTTAAAAACACATCCTTCTAGACTTTTTCACAGATTATTTATTTACCTAAATTAAAACATATCAAATATGTAGTATAGCATAGCGTTTTTTGTTTGTTTTGGCTGCACGGTGCGGCTTGCAGGAACTTAGTTCCCTGACCAGGGATCAAATCCTGGCCCACAGCAGTGAAAGCACCGAGTCCTAACCACTGGACTGCCAGGGAATTCCCTGCATAGAATTTTGTATATATATTTCAATCTTATTTTCACTTAATAATATATAATGGCATATTAATGCCTAATGATAAATGCATCCTTTTAAGCAGTTACTTAGTATTTCACTTTATGAATAAACTATAATTTATTTACTCCAATTCCCCCTTAGTAGGCATTTAAATTGTCTGTAGTATACTAACAGTCAATGCTTCCTCAGACATTTTCATACTTACTTCTTTATACTCTTTCCTCATCTCCTTAGAATATTTTTCTGGAAGTGAAATTACTGGGCCAAAAAATACATACACTATATTCGACTGTATTGAGAACTTTATTCTCCTTTATTGTGCCCATTCCACCACCCCCTTCATCATTAAATATGATTCATCTTAATTTTTACCAATCCATTAGATAGATAATATCATTAATTTAATTTACACTCATTTGACTAGATCTGAAGTTTTACCGATTTTCATACATCTGTCGGCCATTTGAATATACAGGTGTTGGACTAAAACCTCCACATCTTCCTTTATATAAATAACAAGAGCTTTGGCTCTTTGACCTCTTGTCTCAGGCTTTAGGGGTATAAAAATTCTTTGGCCTCTGTAGGTAAGTCCAGCTTCTGGAATTTTAAATGCATAGGTGTAATATGCAGGCTAAAGTAAAACTGTTCTGTCTATGGCTTTATGACATCTAACCCATTATAAAGATATTTAAAAGCCACATTTCTGTATATATAAATATTTAATGAATCTCTTACCCCTCACTTCCTGATTCTCTCTCTCATTGCTGTGTTTAGATTTATATTTTAATCAGACCGAGTCAACATTTAATTTTCATTCACTTTAGCTATTATGCTCAATGAAGCAGAGAATCCATCCATCTTATCAAATACAGAGAAACACAAAGAGAGCAAATAAAAGAATCTCAGACGTGCTTGCGTGCTCTCTTTCTCTCAGAACAAACATCAGCTTGGAGTTTCTCAAGTGCCTAGAGTCTATTCTATGGGCTAGTTGGACGCAGAGGATCACCTCAAAAGATCAGCCTTCCCTCATAAGATCATTTCTTTTTCGCTTCCGGTGGTTGCTACAATTGTTGATGTTATTCTGTTGTCCACAAATTCTTTATTATCCCGTCCATTACCTCCTCCTCTTAATTTCCCCCTGAACATACAAATTTGAGTTCAACATTGAATTTAGCAAACTCAAGCTAGAATTTGGGTTTGATGATAACTCTACTTTATCCTTTTGGTCTTTTTCTCTCAATACTCTCCCCACTTTCCCTTTCTTCCTTTTTCTGTTTTCCTTCTTAATCTCATGAGCAAAATCTGTGGATGTCTGCCCATGAATTACCTCCCTTTATTAATGATGTGAACAAGGAAGCAAGGCATTCGACTCTAAAATGTATTTGAAAGTAACACCTTCTAGCTTTTGGCTCAGAATAGTCAAGTATCAAACCACCTGTCCTAATATTAAGGCTTTTCTTACCAGGCTAATTAGGGTAATATTCCTTAACAAAGAACACTGCTTTTAGGCAGGTTGGTGTCTTATGGCATGCTACACTATTTGATTCTTTTTATTTTTTGACTTTGGCACCATTGCATCAATACATGTGCTATCTTTTCCCCTTACTTCCTCCTACTTCCACCTGCCCTTTTTCTTTGCCTCTCCAGATATTTTCCATCATTAAAGTTGGGTTGAATTCCACCTACTCCATTTTCCAATCAGTGACATGCAGTCTTACTTCTCACCTAATGGTAGGATTCCTATTCTAATATCTCTATAATTTGATCGTGCATCCCTTGCACAATTACTTCCAATAACAAGTTACATGGTACATCAAGAGACAGTTGAGACCTTATGAACTAGCTGCCATATTTGACTTCTTTCTTATTTTAAAGGCATTTCTGCCTCTCTGAAACTTACATTGATCTTAAATTTTTAAGACAGTACATTTTCTATTCCTCTTCCTCTTGCATGTTGCAATGCTTCAAATATTTGGAAACTACTTAACTCTCTTCACTTTAGTCTTCTAATCCATGACATATTTTGGAGAATTTCTCGTCAGATTGTCTGTCTTTCTTAGGTATCCTCTTTATAATCTGATACTCATAATTGAATATATTTCAGATACGGTTTGACCAGTACAAAACTCAATGAGGCTGTGATTTACAGTGTTCTGGATGTTTACTTCTCTTCATGTAGTTTAATATTGCATGAAATTTTTAATAGTTATTTGACAATCTGGCTTGATCATTTTGCAATAAATTATATATATATATTATATCCTACCTCCAAAGTTCCCCAATGCTCATTTCCTGTCAATAGCCTCTCTACCTTTGACCCCAGGAAACCACTGATCTTTATGCCACTATAGATTAGTTTGCATTTTCTAAAATTTTATATAAATGAAATCATACACACCTATATAATCCATTACAAAGGATTTTTTCTCCTTTGGAGAGTATGTTGTTGTTGTTGTTTTCCTACAAAGGAAGCCAGATTATCCAAAATCTCTGTATGCAGAGTTGAATTTTTAAACCTAACTTCAAGATATTTGTCCTTTTAAATTTCATCTTGTTGATTACAGTGCAGTGTTCCTCTATGTCAAAAGGATTTTGAATCCTGAAGCTGTCATCCAAAGTATTAGCTAGCTATGCTTTCTAGCTTTAAGGTTTCTGTAGGCTTGACAAATAAATTTCAGTACATTATTGCAGAACACAGAATCATAAGACAGTAGAGCTGAAAGAATGTAAAGTCATGGATAAAATAGTTGATCAGAACGACCAAGGACAAGAGCTTGTGGTGACGCACTGGAGATGTTGTGCCCACTTGATTCAGAGCCGAAGGGCTGACTTCCACCTTTCCTTCCTACCTAAAGTGCTGTGGCAGTTACTGCACTACCACTAACTGACATGTTTTCAAAAACAACACTTATTCTGTTTTTCAAAGGCAAATAAAGCTTGTTCTAATTCCCTCACCATCTTCTTCATTCTTCCTGAATCCCTTCTGTGTGTGTATACGTGTTTAAAACCTTACACATTTTTTGAGGTATGATTCATATTCAACAAAATTCACCCATTTTAAGTGATGAGTTTTGGTAAATGTAAACATTTATGTAACTATTACATCAGCCACTATGCAGAATATTTTCATCACTCCAGAAGTTCCCTAATGCTCCTTTGTATTCAACTCTTCTTTACCACTGACTCCAGGCAACCACCAATCTACTTCATAACTCTATAGACTAGTTTGCATTTTCTAGAGTGTCATGTGAATGGAATCATGCAGTATGTACTCTTTGTATCTGGCTTCCAGAATCTTTTTGAGATACATCCATGATGTTGCCTGTACCACTAGTTCATTGCTTTTTTTATTTTTTTTATATTTTGGCAGTACGCGGGCCTCTCACTGCTGTGGCCTCTCCCGTTGCGGAGCACAGGCTCCGAACGTGCAGGCTCAGCGGCCACGGCTCACGGGCCCAGCCGCTCCGTGGCATGTGGGATCCTCCCGGACCGGGGCATGAACCCGCGTCCCCTGCATTGGGAGGCAGACTCCCAACCACTGTGCCACCAGGGAAGCCCCGTGGATTTTTTTTGTTTTGTTTTGTTTTGTTTTTTGCATTGCTTTTTATTAATGTGTATTTTGTGTATTCATTCATCTGTTCATGGCCATTTGAGTAGTTCCTATTCTAAGCTGTTATGAATACAATGCTATGGACATTAGTGTACAAGTCTTTCCATGGAGGTATATTTTCATTTCTCTTAGGTACATACCTAGCAGTGGAATTACTGAGTCTTATGTTTAATTTCATACGAAACTGGCGAAGTATTTTTGAGTGACTGCACCATTCTACATTCCCATCAGCAGTGTATGAGACATCTAGTTCCATATCCCATCCTCACCAGTGCTTCATTTTCCTTTAAGCCACTCTGCGGATGTGTAGTAGTCACTCATTGTGGTCTATATTAGCACTCCCCTGATGACTAAAGATGGTGAGCATCTTCTGGTGTGTGTGTGTGTGTGTGTGTGTGTGTGTGTTTTGCTATCCATATATCTTCTTTTGTGAAGTATCTGTTCAAATTCTCCCCAGGAGAATCAATAACTTCTCTTCTTTCTCTCTCCCTCCCTTCTTTTCTCTCTTTCAAGTTGCTATTTCATCTTAGTCCCAAATCCTATTTTTGTTTTTGTTTCTTTAGAATGGCACCTACCTACTCAAAAATTGCTGGATGTGAGAATAGTCCTAGCTGTTTCCTCAGCAATAACTCCAAGTCAGGGATGCTACCAGGTGAATGTATTTACTGTTGGGAGAGAAGAAACGCTCTATGAAACTGTGTGCAAAAATCTTACTCACTGAACTCTCTTCATAGCATAGTCTCTCATATAAAATCAAATAAACCAATTTTTAAGAGGCAATTGGAAATTTCTGCCACATAAGTATTGGTGCTTTGAATCAAAGGGAGTCAATAAAGCTGAATTAAGGAAAAAAAATCTCTCCTGTGATTTCCTGAGCTGATTTTCATTGAACTTATTAATAAAATACAGTGTTCGATGTAGAAGATTTTCAGCCTCTTTTTGTGAACTCTTCCTTTAGTTCCTAAAAGCTGAAACTCATCTTGACAGTAAACCATATTGAACATTTTCTTTGATCAGAAGTTTAAATTTCTTAGAGACTTGTTTTGCCAACTATCTCAACTACTTGGAACAATTTGGAAAATATTTTTCTTGGGATTTGCAATATTAAAGCATAGAAGAAAGATAGGGAGGTTGAGTAGTGAGGAAAATGGTTAACCAGTTCAAAGTCAGAGCACAGCATTCCACATCATAAGCTTGCCAGACCACAGGATAGGAATCTGCCCACCGAGTAATATGGTGTGATGATTGCACATTATGTAAGAGTTGCAGAAACTCTGTATTGAGCATGTTCCCTTCTTCCTCCCCACATCTGGAGCCCTATTGCCTCCCTGGTGATCTTTTGTCTTCATACTTCCCCCTAGATACTTGGATCTCACAAAAATGTCATTCCATCCAGGGCTGCTCTTTCAGTGATTCTGGTCTGAATAATCACATTTCTAGATTTAGGGGTAAGGAGACAAATACCAGCCCCTCTTTCACTAGACTTCAAATTTATTAAAATACATAAGCTCAACTTTTCTCAATTTCTCTTTGTTTCTTATTTTAAATAGAAGCAACTTATGCTCTTTTTGATTCCATTTGTTACATTCCATATATACAACATTAAACTGTCTCAGTATCTGTATTAGTTTGGTTTGGCAGTTTGTATCTTTGTATTTTTGTCTATTTGATTAATTTTTTTTTTCCTAAATCCCTGTTTCAGTCCATGCAGGCTGCTATAATACCATGGACTGGGTGGCTAATAAACAACAGAAATTTATTTCTTACCGTGCTAGAGGCTGGAAGTTCAGGATCAAGCCACCAGCATGGTAGCCTTCTGATGAAGGCCCTCTTCTTGGTTCATAGCTGGCGCCTTATTGCTGTGTCCTCACATGGTAGAGGAAGCAGGGGATCTCTCTGGAGCCTCTTTTATGAAGACGCTAATCCCATTCATGAGGGTGAAACCCTCATGGCCAAATCTCCACTCAAAGATCTTACTTACTAATACCATCACCTTTGGGAGTTAGGATTTCAACATATGAATTTGGTGAGGGGGGAGTCAGACACAAACATTCAGACTAGAGCAATCCCTTTCCTCCCACTATATTTGGTGTTTATTTTGTTATTTTAACTTTTTGAATTGGATTGATAGCTCACTATTTTTCAGTTTTTTGTTTTTTTTTAAATTTCAAATATAGGTTTGAACACTAAATTTTTCCTTTAAGGACAATTTTAACTACCTTAATATATATATTTTTAAATTTATTTTTTATTTATTTTATTTTTGACTGCATTGGGTCTTTGTTGCTGTGGGCAGGCTTTCTCTAGTTGCGGCGAGCGGGGCCTACTCTTCGTTGCAGTGTGCGGGCTTCTCAGGTGGTGGCTCCTCTTGTTACGGAGCACAGGCTCTAGACGCGCAGGCTTCAGTAGTTGTGGCACATGGGCTTAGTTGTTCCGTGACATGTGGGATCTTCCTGGACCAGGGCTCGAACCCGTGTCCCCTGCATTGGCAGGTGGGTTCTTGACCACTGCACCACCAGGGAAGCCCATTAATACATTTTTAATATTCAGTATTTTAATTGTTATTCACTTTTAAGTTTTTTATAGTTTCTATTATGATTTCTTCCTTGAAT